>NC_044988.1:21108347-21799032 GCF_008728515.1 Papio anubis | reverse complement strand
AATACTAAGCCATATGTGGGCTATGTCGATGAGGCCCATGTGTGTACAAGAAAATGTTAAGCCAAAAGATTAAAAAACTGGGCCCCAAAGAAAGTGTACCTACTGATTTCAACTGTGTGAGTGTATTATACACATGAGCAGAGAATAAAACTTAAATTGGAGGAAAATAGTCTATGTTCATTAAGTGTGTGTGCGTGTGTGTGTGTGTAAAGTTTATTTTATTAGAATTTTAAAAATAAAAAGGATCCCCAAAGAAAAAGTACTAAGACAACACTTGTTTTAAAACGAAGTTTTATACTCTAAAAACATGCATGTGTAGCCAAAACAATTTATTTCTGGGGGTGGATTAGGGATTTAGTGGTGTTAAGAAGTAAAAAAAAAAAGCAACAGCCCAAGATTAATATTTTAAAAGTTTACTTAGAAACAAAACACTACGGGCCTCCAAGATACCATGTGCCAATTTTCCCCTCTGAACAACTTTTACAGACAACTTATAACCTCCCTAAATTATAGGTTTATGCGGAAAAATAAGGGGTTGTTATATAATAAGGAAGCTGACAAATCTTTAACTGTAACAGTACTAGTTATTGCTACTGTAATTTATGCATAGATACTGATTCTAATTAAGTAATAGCAGAGGTTGCCTTTGAATTTATGAGGCTATAATCAGCTCCCTTGTGCTCAATAAATGCCACAGCTACAGTCTGTGGTGTTAATTTCACACTACAGTGGGAACTAGTGGTTGTTGCCAAATATACTCATAAGTCACAGGCAATTTGGATTATTACTGTAGTGTGTGCTGCATTGAGAAATGAACTAGTTCATAATCACTTTTTAAAGTCATTATCGAGTGTTTGTGTATGATAACTCTTCTGACATTGATGAGGCCTAGTGCAGTAGCTTGTCTTTTTCCCAAAAATCGTTTCTAGATAAAATAAATACATCGAATCCTCTGGAAAAATAACAATATAAGAAGCCCCTGCTTCCTCAGCTTTCTGGCTATGTCTCATATATGAGAGCTGGAAACTTAGAATTTTTTCCTATAAACTACCTCCTGTGTGATGTTCCCCAAAGGCACAGTGCCTGCAACGGGGTCATTCGATATGGGGATTTTATGAATTAATGTGATGAGACTTTATAAATGCCATGAGGTTGCTGGCGAAATGTATTCTGTCCTTTTCTAATTTCTTGAAACCGGGTGTCAACTAAAGCACTTTCACTGTAAGGTTTAATTTTGGAATTACTTTCCTCAAAATGTCACACACACACATACAAAGATGGGAAGTGAGCTAAAAACAGTTATCTTTCGTTCTTTATTTTACTGTCTCTTTTCTGTTTCAAAGGAGTTACTCTTGGCAGTGGGGTTTTAAGAAATTCCACGTAGGATTGCACACTATTCCACATCTTGTTCTTAAATCCACAACGCTGGTATGACTCCTTATTGTTAAACAGCGAACGTGTTCAAATGCCAGCTGTTGACTATAAGGGGTCTTCTTTGTAACCGAGAGGGCTGATTGCATTCATTCCATGGACAGCATGCTCTGGCTGGTTGCTGGGACCACAGATTTCTGTTTTGAGTATGTTCACATTATTTCCTGAGGAACTCACTAGGCTCCAGTGCAATCAACAACATAATAGAAGAACCGTGTTTTCTTCGTAAGGGGCAAGCACAAAAGGCAGATGGCTCCCCTGACGTGATGTTTTAGGACCTGCCAAAATCAAGACACTAAGATGGACTGAAGCTAGTCAAAGAGTCACTGCCACCTTGTATTCTTCTAAATAAAATGACACAAAATATCAGATATTTCCTGTGTTGCTTTCCATTATCTACCAAGAAAGGATTCTTCAAACATCCAAAAGATCCTGCACCCGGAGTTCAAGCTGATCCTTTGTCTATGGCCTGTGCACAGAAGGGTAGTTTCAGCGAACTATAACCAATGCCCTGTGGAGGCAATAGGTAATTGTTTTAGAAAAACACATGTGTGGGTGGATGGGTGTTGGTGTCTGTGTGTGGCTGTGTGCACGTATGCATGCTTTGATCCTTTTTATGAACATTCCAGGGACAGAAATTGTGTCTCAAAGTGGCATATAATCACAAATTTTCTTCCCTTCATTTGCAACAGAAGAGGAAAAGGCTTTCTTCCATTATTGTATAGACAAATAACAAAACATCAGAGCAGTAGCTCTATCAACAAAAAGGCTTTTGGAAGATTTGCAGGTGTTACACATCCTCCTTCATCAGGGCAGATATACAGCCTAGCTTTTTGGAGTGAAGATGGAGGCCTTTAACAATTCTTTCTTAGCAACAAACTCACAGTCTATTTGTGGTGGCCATGGGGGTACACTAAGCAATCTCCCACCTAGAGAGACCCTGCTGAGAGGAGCATTGTTAGCTGACTACTTCTGCAGCCACATCTCCATATCCACCACGCATGCATGCCAAGACTGTTGGCTTTCCCAGAAGCTCTCAGCCAGTGACTGAGCATGCTGGGATCCTTGGGACAGGCCATTTCTGCCCAACATATGACTCCTATAATGGGCAAACCTTACTCAAGGATTCCTCTTCAGGCTGACCAAGACTTTTACAGGGCAGCATTGCAGTCTGGGGCTCAGCCTTCTTCCTTCTTTCTCTTCTTCTACAAGTGTTAGAGCTATATTACCATCCAAAGGTTTTCTATGTCTGCTATCTTGTCTTTATTTCATACATGCCTTGAGATATTGCCAAATGTCTACTGGGAGGCAAAAATCTCCGCTTTATGAGAACCACTGGTATAAGGTAAGAAAGCTTCCCTAGAAGAGCTAGGTGCTTGCTCCTCGGGCTCCTGTGGCACTTGGTTTCGCTAAAGCATTTTTTATGTTTAATTGTCATTGTTCATCTGTTGGGCTCTCCTGCCAGCTTATGAGCTTCTCCATAGGAACTGCGACTTTCATATTGATTGTATTTCTCCAGTCCCGTTTTGGACCTGTTTTAAAAAGGTGTTCGTTTAAGTGTCAAATCAAGGAAGAAAGGGGAGAAAGCAGGGAGAGAGGAATGGGGAAGCAAGGACAAAAGCAAGCAGTTACGCAGCAAAAGAAGGTGGGGGAGAGAGTGAATCTATGAAGCATTTTTCCTTGGTGGCTGGCCAAAGTGGCCTGGGTTATGTTTCTGTATTTGAGCCTGGTCATTCTTAGCTTATTGCTTCCCCTTTTGGCCTTCCTGCATGACTCTTTCTATCTATAGTCTTTGTTGAAGAATCGTTCATTTATTATGCTCCAAGTGTTGAAATCCTCTTTGGTGTTTGGATCTTCTTGTAGCCTCCTCTGCCCACTTTAAGGCCATTTCCAGGCAACCACTGGCAGCTCCTAGTCCCTCCCCGGTAACTGACAGCACTTAGCCATCCATAACATGATCTCAGACACCAGGGCACTGCTCCAGAGGGTGAGCACTTCTTGTTTTGTATCAACAACAAAAAAATATTCTGAATAATACATGGTCCCAAACAGAAAGGTAGATATGAATGCAATCACTTAACTTGGATGATGTCATAATCCACATGCATGGCAGAAGAGCTAGAATTCCAGGCCTTTCTGGGCTTAGCTCTTCTGAGGATAATTAGCAGTGTTCCAGGGAACTTCGGACAGCCCATTGTGTTTTATATCTCTAACAATATGATAGGCCTGACAGATTTGGAGGATTCATTAGCTTACTAAAATTATTTAAAACTCAGATAGACCGGGCATAGTGGCTCATGCCTGTAATCCCAGTACTTTGGGAGGCTGAGGCAGGCAGATCATCTGAGGTTGGGAGTTCCAGACCAGTCTGGTCAATACGGTGAAACCCTTTCTCTACTAAAAATACAAAAATTAGCCAGGTCGTGGTGGGGCGCACCTGTAATCCCAGCTACTCAGGAGGCTGGGGCAGGAGAATCACTTGAACCCAGGAGGCGGAGGTTGCAGTGAGCCGAGACTGTGCCGCTGCACTCCAGCCTAGGTGACAGAGCAAGATGCTGTCTCTAAATAAATAAATAAATAAATAAATGAAAAAAAACCCAAAAATCTCAGACTAACAGGAATGAGACAGATGCTTGTAGGGACAGAAAGAAAAAAACAAGAGTAGCAACTGTTTTTGGCTCATCTTGCTCTCCAAACCTGTATTCTTCTGAATTTCAAGAATGAGTACATGTAGCCAGAGGCAAAGGAGCTCTGTTCAAGCATGGACTAGGTAACATAACTAGCCCCAGAAGTTCTCCTATGCCACAAGCTAAGTCCTTCCTACTCTTCTTCTAAATCTGTTCCCTTGGTAGAAGTTTGCCAACCTTAAAAAGAATTTTTTTTTTAACTTCTAGAGTTCTTAGTTTCCATATATTTCATAGTCTGCATGATAGCTAAAAATACCCTTTGTCATCTATCTATGACATCAAGTAACACTGCCACTGTCACCCAATGTGGAGTTTTATGGAATTCTAAATTTGTAAGAGATTAATAAATTATTAAATTCAGTAGTTCCCAAATTTTAGTGAATAAAACATCCATTGAGGGAGCTTGTTAAAAATTCAGATTCTGATAAGGCTCAGGAATTTGCAAAGTTTTGGCTGCTTTATAATTTAAAGACAGCAAAATTCACTCCCTTGAGGTGTACAGCTTGGCAAATTTTGATAATTATATGCGGACATGTAATCTCCATCACAATCAAGATATAAAACAGTTGCATCACCCTACAAAGTTTGTCATACCCCTTTACAATCCATCTCCTTTCCCTCCCACGCTTATAACCCCCAGGCAATCACCTGTTTGATTTCCAGCCTTGTAATTTTGCTGTTTGGGGAATTTCATATAAACGTAATCTTGCAGTATATATGTAGCCCTTTGTGTTTAACTTTTCTCCCTCAGTATGATGTTTTTGAGGTTCATCTGGAAAATTTGCAATTAAAATAGAAATTTTTGACAATTCTGCTCAGAGAGTTTCATAGCCACATTTTGAAAAGCGCTCTTCTGGTCCAAACTCTTTATTTCATAGATAAGAAAGCTGAGGTGTAAAGAATGTAAGTTACTTACCTGAAGTGAAATATGACTGAGAAATGTTCGAAACATATGTCCCTGGAGAGAATTCCGTGAATCATTTAATTTTCCTTTACCTCTCTGCGATGAGAACTTGAATCCTTTAGCAATTAGATCCTTAAAACCAATGATATGAGATATAATGTGTGAATATATTTTGGATTACAAAATATTATTGCCAGGGCTTTGCTTAAATTCAGAAAACTGTTCTGAGAGACAGAGTGTTATTTAGTAAGAAAACAACTTGACAACCTTCTGGAAGATAGTACATTTGCTTCTGTACATGGCGAAATGTAATGAACGAGACTCCTCAACTTCTACTTTTTAACTTCACTGATGGAAAAGCTCGCTTTCTCACCTGGCTATTCCCATGCCTTGCAGTTGGAAACTGGCTGCGTTTTTGTTGAGGAGCCAGCAGGGTATGTTTTCCCCACCCTTTCTGGATCACAGGTCCCTTTGAAAATCTCATGAAGGCTCTGAAGCCTCTTAGGTGGAGAAGATGGAGGAACACGGTAGGTCAGGTGGCAGGTAAGCAAGAGGACCCAGAATCAGGGGCACCATAGACAGGGGACAGTTGGGAAGGTCCATAGAGGACCATTTATAGCTCCAGGAAGCACTCCACCAGCAGGCATCAAAGCTCTGTAAGGGCACTCCTGCTGATTGAGGCTTTTGATCTCGGGGAGCTCGGATCCACCCCATCAAAGCTAAGCCTAGGTCTAATTTGCAGATGAGGAAACTGAACTTCTGGGATGACAAAGACCTGCCTGTAGCCAGTTCTTAGCTTAGTCCTGCAGCCAGTACCTAGCTCATGACTTTAACCCTTAACCCAAGCCTACTGAACTTCATCACTATCCTGTGCTGTCTTCACTATTTGATCTAAAACTGAATGTAAGAGAATGATATTGGTAACACATCAGCTAGTGAGCATTATAGGCAGGGAAATGTCTCAAGGTCCTCACTATTTGATCACTTATTCACAGGACCATTTTAAAGGGCTTGTACATGTCGTAATGACAGTTTATGAGGCCATTTCCCCTTTTTGTTGCTTCTCTAAAAACTGGAAGTGCAACCAATGCCATAAAAATAAAATGAGTTAATCTTCCTCCAAAAGTAGTGAAAGAAAAGGAAAATGACCAGTGTATACCATTTAAAATAAGCAGACAATTCTAAAGATAATACCCTGATTTTCATTTACAACTTTCTTATGCTTGTCTTCAGTACTCTAGAGTGAATGTTTGTAATTTATTAATCCCAGACCAGAGCACCTAGTCCTTGTCCTGAAGAGACCTGTTATCTCCTATCACACCCTTTGGGGTTTGAGACCAGATGGATGACCTGGAACTGATTTCTGTAATCCTTCTTCAGAGCTCCAGAGAGCTAAAAACTGTGAATGCCAAGAAAACAAACAGATGGAGGGTGTGAATTACTTTTATAATTAAATTACATATTGATAGGTAGATGTGTACAGTGCAACAAAAATTTTAAACTTGGACAAATTTCTAAACAGTCAACACAAAATCCATTATATTTTTAAAGTTGTCAAAATAATCACGTTCATCAATAATTATTGGTCTTTTTCTGCTGAATCTGCTTCTCAGTGGCATTGACCATGTCGTTCCCTCTGCTTTGAATTCCCTTTCCTTCTTTCTTCACCTGCAAAACTCTCAATCTTCAAGACTTAGCTTCGAGACTCAGCTACTATGACTTCCTTAGCATGATGTATACAACTTCGTTAAAACACACAACTTGTTGTAGCATAGTATTGGTTTTCCTGTTTGTCTCCCTGTGGGATTATGAGGACTCTCCACTCATCCATGTTCCCACCAACTCGTGTGGTGCCCTGCACGCTGTTGATACTCAGCACTGCTACACAATAGAATTAGTGAATGTTACCTTCTTGTCACTGGATCTACCAACCTCAAGTTCAATTTCCTACATTTCCTGATAATTCTGGCATCATGCTTCACTTCACTTCCTCATCTCTTACTATCATCCTGAGAGACTTCCATGTGGTTAATATCCAACATCCTTGATTTAAAGTCAGGGATTTTCATTCTGATTCTGTTTTATGAATTCATCCCTATAATTCAAGAATGGCTCTTGTCAATTCATCAAAGTGTTTACTTCCAAAATAGTAAATTCCAATGAGCTGTTCTATAACCTCAATTTCATATCCTTTCAATCCCACTAAACCAGATTTCAAATATGTTAGGACTTCCAGTCCATTTCTCTGACATTATTGGACTACTCTTGGACATGATTCCTTCTTCAACTTCTTCAAATTTTTATGAAGGGTCATTTCATTTCTCACTTACAACATCATCTCCTATTACCTTCTACTAATCCTATCCAAGAAATCTCCACTCTAAACCCTACAATATAATTACATCATTCTTATATCTGGACTACTTGATAATGCTGGAGAAAATAACCTAGTCTTTCAAATTATTGCCAATATGAATGTATGTAATCTAATGTGCATCAGTGCTGCTCATTTTTAGAATGGGCAGTTGACTTTTGAAGTCTTCACTATTATTTTCTAATTAACTTCTTGTTTCAGACACCTGTTACACATCGTGCCAGAACCTCTTGGCTTGCCCTCTGTTGTGGTTCCTCAGCTTTGCCCCAGCCACCACTGCAACCATCTGCTCTTAGTTTCACCCACCATCTTCGCGTGGACTCAGTAGCTCACCTCCCACCCTGGGGCTTCCCTGGGAACCTGCTAGGCACTGAGGTGTTAGCAAACTAGTAGTGTGGGGAAGTGGACACTCTTTGGGACAAACCATTAACCAATGGAGATAGGAGCTGCTAGAAAAATGATTTCCTCTTCATTCTCTCTCCCTTCCCAGATGGTCCTGCGATGTTTCACACAGCCTTCTGCAGATGGACCTCTGATGTCACATAATCAGTTACACTTGATAGCAAACACAATTATCTCAGTAACGTGTCTTCTCGTCCCTGTTCTTGGACTACTCTTGGACATGATTCCCTGTCTTGCTTCCCTTTTTTCTCTCTTCTGCTTTCTTGGAATTGTGGGAATTCCTTCTCCTTCACCCTCAAACACACGATAAAGCACTAATTTTCTAGTACTTCATTGTGTGTGTGTGTGAGGGTGAGTGAGGAGGAATTCTCAGCAATCCAGGTTAGGATACTTCCTGTGTTCCACTAACCTCACTGCAAAGATACAACTTGCTTTCTATTTTATAAAGAGAATAGAGGTTACTAGGTGTGAAAATGCTCAACTCTCTTGCTCTACAGATGTAAACTTAACTATCTGTTTCTGTGTTTGTCCCCAGTCTCAGAGAAGAGGTATCCCTTCCGGCATTTTGTTTGGTTTTATTTTGCTTTTTGTTTGTTTGTTTGTTTGTTTTTTGAGATGGAGTCTTGCTCTGTCACCCAGGCTGGAGTGCAGTGGTGTGATCTTGGCTCATGGCAAACTGCCTCCTGGGTTCAAGCAATTCTCCTGCCTCAACCTCCCGAGTAGCTGGGGATATAGGTGTGTGCCACCACACATGGCTAATTTTCACATTTTTAGTAGATAAAGGGTTTCACCGTATTGGCCAGGCTGGTCTCGAACTCCTGACCTCAAGTGATCCGCCTGCCTCAGCCTCCCAAAGTGCTAGGATTACAGGCGTGAGCCACCATGCCCACCCTTTTTACTATGTTTTGGAGGCTCTCCTCTCTCTTCCTTCAAAACCCATTCATTAGTAGTTCTTCTTTTCTTTAATTTCATTGTCTTTATTATAGATCATTTCCCATAGGCTATAAATATACACATACCTCCTACATTAAAAAAGAAAAAACTCCTCTAAAACTATATTCTTCTTCTACTCTGACCTTCTCTTTATAGCCAAGTTTCTTAAGGGCCATTAACAGTCTTTCTTCCCACCCCCCTTATCATCCTTGAACACACTCTTCATTTGATGTAATGTGGTTTCTGACCGACCTCGCTGCTTACATTAAGCTGTCCAAGCAAAGGCTGCCAATCGTTTCATCATTACCAATCTTAATAGGCAGTTTTCAATATTGATGTCCCTGAGCTTCTTGACACTTTGAAATACCATTTTCTTCCTTAAACTCTTTCTTCCTTTAATTCCAGGATTCTACTGTCTGCTGAATCCCAAACCCAATTTCTGACTGGTCTTTTTCAAAAGATTCCTTTGCTGTTATATTTTCCTCTGTCCACCTTTAAAGAAGAGATTTTTGAAAGATTTCATCTCCCTACCCTCACTGTCCCTCACTCTACTACTTTTCATATGGGATCACATCCACTGCCATGATTCTAACTAATGTTGATATTTTGATGGTTCTTAAATCTCTCTCTAACCTAAATGTGTATAACAATACAAGGCTTACATGTCCATCAGCATAATGGGTGTCTTCAACTGGCAAATTAACGAAATATGGCAAAAGTCTTGTGAATGTATTATGTTCCTTCTACCCACAATGCTCTTCTCTGCCATTTTCACCTGTCAAACTCCTTTTCTCCCTTCAAAATTCATTTTAATGTCATCTTATTTAAACCTTTTCTGATTCCTTGGGTGGAGTTGATCCCTCTGTCTTTTCAGCCCCACTCTGGTGAACTTCTAACAAACTTTCATTGCTAACTTACTTATGCCAAGCCCCAGAGAAAGAGAGATGAACTCATCCCAGAGTAGCTCACACACCAGCCAAAAAGTCAGTTCAGAGGTACAAGTTCCTCTAGTAAAGGAGATATGCAAGAGACTCTGTTAGACCATCATTTTCAAAGTGGTTTGTGGACGCTGGGGAAGTCCTTAAGACCCCCTGAAGGGGTCTGGAAACACAAAAGTACTTTCATAATAGTATCAAAACATGATTAATCTTTTCGCCATATTGAAATTTGCACTGATGATGCAAAAGCAATTCTGGATAAGACTTGGCACCTTATAATCAATCAAGGCAGTGCTACTAAGCTAGTAGTAGTTGGATTTTTCATTGCCACCCACTCACTGTAAAAGAAAATGTCAGTTTCACTTGAGAGTATCCCTGGTGAAACAGTAAACATTATTAATTTTAAATCTCAACCCTTGAGTGTAAGTCTTTTTAATAGTCTGTAGCAAAATGAGAAGTACACATCAAATAATTATGCTGCATATTGAAGTATAGTGGTTATCTTGAGGAAAGGCACTCGTTTGAGTTATAACCTAGATTAGCCACTTTTTGTGAAATGCCATTTTCCCTTGAATGACTGATAAGCAAATAATGGTTATTTAGACTTAAATATTTGGCAAATATTTCTTAAGAATGAGTGAGTGAGCCTGTCACTTCAAGGAAAACAACTCACTGTATTTGTTGCCAGTGATAAAATTCAAGCTTTCAAGTGGATATTGGCATTTTAGAAACACATTCACCTGTAAGTTTGACAGTCTTAATATTTAAGGCCTTTTAAAATAAAATTGATGGTGATGTTAACAATATGACTTTTTTCTGTTATATAATGAAGTGTGCCAATATTTGGAAGTAAGTGACCAATGCATGATGTTAGAAAATTATGCATGGGTAACAGATCCTTTCAGAGTAGAAGATGGTCCAGTTAAAATTCATCGAAATGGTTGCAGATTTGACATTGCAACTAACCTTTTAAAAAGAATACAACTTGGCAAGTTTTGATGCAGTATTAAAGAAGAATATCCACAATTATCTCAAAAGGCTATTAAAATTCTACTCCCTTTTCCAAATACGTATCTGCGAGAGGCCAGATTTTCTTCATATACTTCAACTAAAACAACATATCTACAGCAGATTGACTGTAGCAGCAGATATGAGAAACCAGCTGTCTTCTTTTATGCCAGACATTAAAAAGATTTGCAAAAGTACAAAACAACTCCACTCTTCTCATTAACTTTTTTGTTTTAGAAAATACAACTTGTTAGAAGATAATTTTCAAAAGAAAAGTAAAATGATGACTCCTGTACAGATGTAAAAATAAACATGGGCTAACGACTTTATTCCATTCATTAATCAATGAGGGAATTAGGTAGATACTACAAACAGTTCAAATAAGAAGCTAAATTCAAATTTATATGGAGTAAAGGTAGATTAAAATAAATTGTAAATAGGGGCAAAGAGCGTTTTCCAATCTTTATTAGACAGACAGCATTTGCATGTTTAACAGCCATCTACAATTTACAGTTATGAAACAGCTTGAAGAAAGACTAGACATTGGTTACCCAGAAGGCATGTCCTCTAAACAATGCATAATTTCCCATTGAAGCAAATATTTTCAAAAAGTTAATTTTTATTACAAAATGATGGTTATGTTAATAGGAAATGGGTTTGTTGCTATTTTATAATAACACAATAAATCAATATTTTAAAACTTTTTTATTTTTAATTTCTAATACGGCAAATATAAATAGATGTATTCCAGACAAACAAAAACTCTTTGGAAGCCTCCATAATTTTTAAGACTATAAAGGGGGTTCTGTGACCAAAAAGTTTGAGAACCACTGTGGTAAGTATTCAACAGATTAATTAATCCTCACCCAGCCTGCTCACTGGATGAGAAATTCCTCCATGATGAATCAATCCTGTAGTCTGATCTAACTTCTCCCAGAGAGAACTGGGTGTGTTCCTTTCCTCTAGCCTTCTTCCAGGATACTGCTCTACTGAGTTCATTTGGATCACGCAAGGCTAACCAAATCCATCATTGTTTAACACCTCTACAAAGGCCACTGGCTAAAAAGTATGCTGTTCTGGTCATCTGTCTTTCAACTCAACTTCTCCCTAATTTCCTTATCCTAATTTATTCCATAGCACCCTTGATCCATGACAAGTGGCTTTTTTCACTTCCTTGACCTCCTCATTAAATGTTTCTTTCATCTCTTGTCTATGCTGAAACCTGGTCCTCCCGTGAGTGCTGCTTTCCTGGAAGCTTTATTGAGAGGCAGCTGACCAATCTTCACATATTTTAGAGTCAGAGGGTAGAGTGGGCACCCTCCGGCTCCCTGGTATTGCTTTTAGACCATTACCCCACCTGCTTATGCCCAAAAAACAAGTTCCTTTGAAGTTCATATCATCCACCTTCTACCCTCATTGTCATCAACCACCTACCCTTCATTTGTTCCCAGCTACTGAAGATTAGGCCTCAGTCATTCTGATCTGTTATCATTCTGGATGAAAAACAGTTTCCAATTTTGACCTTTTGAACTTTAAGGACTTCCACTCCATTTCTGTGATCATACCCTAGAACTTGTCCTCATGGGGAACTACTTCCCTCCATCCTAACCTCACACTTCTTGGTCACAGTTCCATATTTGTCCCCTTCTATCTGTTATTCTCACCACATCTGCTCTTCAGTCTCTTTGTGATCTCCACTCCCTAGTTCCTTCAGGTGTCATCTCGACATCGTCTTCTTTCCCATCATGACACTGAGGCAAATTTTTGGAGTCTCTTTCTTTCTTGCTAGTCTTCAAGTCCTCAGTGTCTTTTTTTCCCATCCCTTCTGCCTGGTGAATTCCTAACTTTACGATTCTCTGAATGTTTGCCTTTTCTGCTCCCACTTCCACGGCTCTGAGGGCTACACATGGAGCTTGACACCATACAAAATCATGTTTTCTAATTTTATGCAGTCTTTAAAGATGCCTTCAATCGTACTACGCCTGAGTCAACTCTCCAATTTTTTCCATATCCTTCAACCCTCACCTCTACTATCTCCTTCTCCTGTGTATCAATAATGCATCTGCCTCCTTCTTTAGTGGAATGAAATAATGCTATCATGTGAGCTCTCTCAATTTCCTGACACTTACCCACAACTACATCACATGTAACTTTGCTTCCTCCTGTCTGGTCACAGTGGGAGGGTCAGAAAGTGTCCTTTCTAAGGCTGATACCTACCCCTGCAAGATGGATCAAACAGGAGCTGCGCTATGGGTTGAAGGAGGTGGCCAACCTGCAGTGACCCAACAGGGAAGGGCTCAGGGAATCGATACCTCAGTCTCACTTATCTTCTGTCTTCCTTTGTCTCCTGCTGATGCTTCCCATTAACTGAGCCCACCCGGAAGCCAGAGGGCAAGGGAGCCCACTGAGACAATTCATAACAGTTTCATCTCCCAGGATACAAGGCAGGGAAGAGAAGGCAGAGAGTACATCTGGAAAGCAGAAAGAAAACATCCACCACATCCTCCTTCTTTAGAGCTAGGGACTGAGAATGATCTTCCACATTTTGCAAGCTAATGAGATTTGATCCCCAAGGCACAGAGTTCCAACTAATTAATGTGTAGCGGGCAAGAGGAGTGGAGAGGTGTGGACTAGGCCCCTTCTTCCGTATTCTTCTGTACATCAGGTCCTCTAGCTGGAAAAGAGCTCAGCACTCTCAACAGTGCCTATAAAAGGAAAGGCAACACACTTCCACCTTCTGTCTTTCTGTCTGCCCAAATAGCACCTGTTGTCAGGCATGCTCTAGCTTGGTCACATGGCCTTTCTTCCCTTAATTTGCAGTCTATAAAAACACTTCTCTCTCACATGAAGCAGTATTCTAAAGGACTTCACCTGTGATTCAGAAGGCTCAAGCAGCACTTAGGTCAATGATTAGTGCTTACCTAAGAGCCCTTTGTGAGACCACCTGCCTCCAGCCACCTATGGTGGAGAGCTGGATTGAAGGTCTCGGGAGCTCAGAGAGGTAAGATGAAGACGTTTGCCAATTTTTTCTATGTAGCCAACTTCTCCTAGCTCTTCTTTGCTTGAGATAACATCTAGAGGCCCCATTTATTGCAGCAAGAGATTGCTTTTGATTTTAAACATGTATGATTCTATTTGTCATAAAAATTAATTTATATCTAGTCACTGTGTGTAAGAAATTAAACCAAAAGGTTTTCCAAGCCCTAAGCCTTGTTACAAATAAACATGTGCAAGCTAGGTTGGCACTGTGTTTTAAAAATACTGTGATATGATGGGGAAGATGAATATCTGCTCTTCTGATTTAGATTTGATGTTAGATCGGGTATGTTTGTACCAGAGTCGGCCAGTCTGAATTGCAAGCAAATCACCTTCAGTGAGATCAGACCATAACAGAAAATGGAGTCACCCAGCCAAAAAGAGTTGAGTCTTACAAAAGACTTCCTTGGCACTCCTGTTTATATAGGCAAATTACTCACTGTGATGGTTCCTAGGCCACTGCACTGGCTGAGCCTTTGCCTGCTATTTTTGAGCCAACCATTTATCACAACTAGAGTTTTATTAAAAAGTACTCTCCACTCTTCAGAGAACAAATATGAAAATGTGGTTTCTGAAGATATCAGAACCATTTATTTTTGAAGTTGGCAGCACTGGCTGAGAACACTGCTCTGGGATGGATCTCTTCTGTTGAAAGAGGAGTTATATATTTTTCAGAACAAGCTTTTCTCCTTTCATCCACATGAAACAATGAAATATTAAATATGGTATGAAAAAATTAAAGCATTTTGAAGGGGAAAGAAAAAGAAAATCACACCCCTGATTGGAAACCACTGCGGGAAACCTCTCTGATACGAGGGAAGAGAAAGTTGTTGGGACCAGGACACTCTGATCATTCCATCTGTCCCCTGGCTTCCCTGCAGAGCTGGCTGCCCTGCTCTGGGTGACAGCACTAGCCACTCCCCCTGTAAGGGTGATGGGAGCAGATGGAGCATCTTTGGAGTGGCTGTCCAAGTCTGACCAGGACTTTCTAATAGAACACCAGGAAAACTAGTTGAGAAGCGAGAAAATCAGCCAATTAGCTAGTTAGCTGCTTAGGATGAGAGATGAGTTGGAATTAGAAAGACTTGAAATTACCTCTGAAATCCATGTTCTTTCTGTTTTTGTTTGTTTGTTTGTTTCTTTGTTTTTTTGAGACAGGGTCTCACTCTGTCACTCAGGCTCACTGCAGCCTTGACCTCCCAGGCTCAAGTGATCCTCCCACCTCAGCCTTTTGAGTAGCTGGGACTACAGGCACGTGCCACCGTACTGCCCGGCTAATTTTTGCATTTTTTTTGTAGAATCAGGGTTTTACCGTAATGCCCTGGCTGGTGAAATCCATTTTCACATCAAGCAAAATAGAGTTAATGATATCTACTATCCACCTGGAGAGACTGATTATGCTCATTAATGTAAAGCACCTGGCACAGCAGGAATTTGTCATAATGACGACAGCAAACACTTAAGTTGTGCTTGTTATACTGGACACTTTCCCAAGCACTTTGTCTTAACTCATTTAATCCAAAAATGACCGTATGATGAAGGCATGATTTTTATCCCCACTAGAGACAAAGAAACTGAGACACAGTAAGGTTAAGTAACTGCTTTAAAACGCAAAACCTGCTTATAAGAGGGTAATGCAGATGTAGGATTTATACCCAGGTAGTCTTGTCCTAGATCTCAATCTCTAGTCCTGCACTCTTCAGGATAGAGCAGTCTATGTGAATTAATGTTA
The DNA here is from genome assembly GCF_008728515.1 of Papio anubis. Classification (NCBI taxonomy): domain Eukaryota; kingdom Metazoa; phylum Chordata; class Mammalia; order Primates; family Cercopithecidae; genus Papio; species Papio anubis. The sequence continues at coordinate 21,783,587 of NC_044988.1, read as the reverse complement.
ATTATCCCCTACTCATAGTAACAGTTTGGTTTTCTTTCCACAGAAATGCAAGGTGGTTTATCATTGTTCTTTTTCCTTAAACATGACCCTGACAAATATGAGAGTGCATCTCAGGACTCTGAATTTCTCTTTTGTGGTAAATGACTTTCCTTTTTACGGTCTCAAAAATCCAATGCCCTTCTCATTGATGATGTTTAGTTTAAGTCCATCGTATTCCAGCAGAAACCAGCTAACTTCATTGCACTGACGAACAATGGAGAAACAGCTGGTTAATTAGATATTTCTGATTTTCAGTGCATTATCAGGGATTTGTGAAGACATTTTATGTTGTTTTTTTCTTTCTATAACTTTTGGGGTACAAGTGGTTTTTAGATACATTAGTGAATTGTCAAGTAGTGAAGTCTGAGATTTTAGTGCACTCATCACCCAAGTAGTAGACATTGTACCCAATATATAGTTTTTTATCTTTCACTTTCATCCCACCCCCTTCATCCTTCTGAGTCTCCAGTGTCCATTATACCACTCTATATGCTTTTGTGTATGCATAGCTTAGCTCCCACTTATGACTGAGAACATATGGTATTTGGCTTTCCATTTTGAGTTACTTGTGAAGACATTTTAAAGCTAGAGAATCACAGACCAGCAAGATGCAATCTAAGATGTCATCAATAAACCTAGGTATCAGTTGCCAAGTAGCGGCCCCTACTGATTGAGGGGCAAAAATTGAATTATTGTCACCTTTGTGGGTGGAAACAAAAGGACACCATGTTAAATCAGGATCTTGGCTTGTCCTGATTTATATATTAGTCGTGCTCTACATATATTGATGTGTTTTTTAAACATAACTTGGCAGTCATCAACAAACATTTAGGAGTGATTGAATGAACTGAAGGCCACATGAAAAATTAACTTTGTAAATAAATTAGAAGTGAAATTCCTAAAGAAGGTACTATTTTGTAAAATCACTTTGTGAAACGGGGGCTTCTTCTGTGAAGAAATATGTTCTGGTTAGCATACCTATTCAATACATTCAATTTGGTTATGTGAGGTTTCTTAAAAAGAATTACATGTATATCAATCAGCACCAGTGAAACAGCATAATCCAGTGTCTTTGAAGGGCACTGGGGTTTGAGAATGATGTTCTTATGGGTGTCACATTTCGTTTTCCCTGCAGGATCTACCTGTGAGTTGTTGGCAGTAATCCAACTGTAATCAGACACCATCTGTGATTGCTTTTCTGTTTAACATCAAAACTTCACTGAATATAAACACCTCCCTTCCTTCCATCACCACCCCTCTCTCGGCTTCCTCCTCCCTAACAGACTTCGGATTTGTTCTCTAGTCAATTTATTCTTACCCAAGAGGTCCACAGGTTACAACATAATGGCAAGTTGCGTTTTCCAATTGTCTGTGTAAATTGTACAATCGTGTATCAGTAGATATATGAGTATGACCTAAAGCATAAGAACTTAAATTCTTGAACTAGGTTTATCATGAGTTCAGTCTGATAGCAATTTTGTTTCTAGTTACAGTTGATATTGCAAACATAAGAAAAGCACTAAAAGCACACAGGCACAATGGCATTTGAGGAGGTGTGTGGATGATATCTACCCACATATATTTCAGTTATCAGAAGATCCTGTCTTTATCTATGGTGATGATTTGATACTACATGCTCTTGTAGTGCCAAATTTACATAAAGAAAGGAATGAAATGAGATGGGGCTGGGACTTTAGCAGGATGGCTACAGAGCAGGAAAGATTGGAATTGATCTACTGGACTTGAAACTCATTTTAGCTGTAAGAATATACGCATTTGACATTCAATCCTTAAAAAGATGCTTACATTCTTCCCCTGACAAGTATATTTTCTTTTCTTTAAATGTTTAATCAGCACAAGTTTCCTGTTCAGCTAAGGTATAGCAGCACATCTGTGTAAAGGGAAAATATATTGCTGGTGTAGAAAGATGATTCCTTTGCCCTTCTCCTGGCAGGTAGGCAGTCAATATGCAGGTTACTATATTTAGTCATCTTTATTTTCTGAGCACAAGCTGGGTCAAATGAGAGAGTTCACTCAAAACAGAATAAAATAGGAAGAACTGAGAGGATTAGAGGAATCCTTAACTATAAAGGAAGTGTACAGTCTGTGTTGGTGTGGGGAGAACCTGTAGAAAAACAAAGGGAGCTGCCATGACAGGAAAAGGGGTCTTTAAGGGACCCAGGCAGTACAGAAGGGGCTTCGATTAGTGCACATGAGGACAAAAGGGTACAAAGGTGTGGAAATGACCAGCAGGCACTTGGGAGGATGGAAAGATAGTGGAAGTAGAGATTTGGGAATCATCCACAATAAAGAGACAGTGTTGCATTAATGAATTCTATTGGGTAATATCCTAAATCATATTTGGCATCTTATCAGGTTGTTCTAAGTAGATTAATTTACTTTTGAAAAAAGGAATAATGTACATTTCAGTTCAAGATAGACCGAACACAATCAACTCCTTCCCTCTAGAGCATATATTAAAATGATAATAAAAGTTTTTTCAAGAGTGGAAAGAGAATAGGCAGGAAAACTGCAGTAGAGGAGAGACTGCAAGAGATTTCTGGAAGATGAAATGTGATTGGAGGCATGTAGACAAATGAAACAGAGTGGAAAAGCACAGGATGTGCTATGGGGGTTTGGAATGGGGGAAGGCATCCACCTGCCTTGGGGGGCTAAGGTTGTGGAGTCACAGGAATGATAAAAGAGGACTGAGCAGAAGAGGTCAAAAGGGGAGCATGGAATAAAGGGCTATGCCCAGCAGCCTTGTTTGCTCCCTGACCCAGGCAGAGTTTCATGCAGGCTGGCCATTGACTCCAGGATCCTTCTTTAAAGATAATCCAGGAAAAGTCATGCCCTCTTTTGAAACTCTTTTGACCCCTCAGAAGAAGGCATTCCTCTTTCTGGTGTTCAACCTACAGCCCACTGTCCATAAAGCTGACCTTTCAAACTACCTGACCCTCCTACACCGATCTTGCAGGTTGACTCCTCTGCCAAGGAGGGGACTACTGAGGAAAAATAAAAATTTCCTACTGAACAGAGGAGGAAGCAGACACACTCATTACTAATATGACTCATCCAGGGAGGATCAAACACATGAGGAAAACAAATACTATGAAAGAAAAGACCACAGTTATCAGAGAAAATAGACATAATTCAGAAAAAAGAAGAGGACTTTTAAAGAAATCCTTTGGTACCCTCAACGAGATTCGAGAAGCTATTATATCTACAAAGTAGAATCAAATTGCTGTGAAGTAGGGACACAGAACCAGTTGGCATGCCTAAAAATTGAATTAAGTTTAATTGCTATAAATGCAGAGGATCTACAAAACATGAAGAAAAGTAGGAAAAGAATATAAAAGTGAAATAAATATGAAGCATAGAGACTTAATTTAAAAATATTTATCTTCTGACTAGGAAGGGTTTAAGAACAATAGGTCTTAATGAAAAGAAGTGTGTGCTAGGGCCGGCATATCAAAGTACCACAATTTGAGTGGCTTAAACAATAAACATTTATCATCTCACAGTTCCGGGGGTGCTGGAAGTCAGAGGTTAAGATGTCAGTAGGGTTGGCTCCTTCCGAGGGCTCTGAGGAAGAATTTGCTCCGCACCTCTCTCCTGGCTCTGTTGGCTTTCCAGCAATCTTTGGTGTTCCTTGGCTTGCAGAACCATCACCCCATCTCTGCCTTCATCTTCTTGTGGCATTGTGTTTACATGTCTGTCTCATGTCAACATTTCCTTCTTTAGTAAGAACACAATCTTCTTGGATTAGGACCCACCTTATCTTAACTTGATCATCTGCAAAGACTCTGTTTCCAAATAAGGTCATGTTTGCAGGTACTGGGGGTTAAAACTTCAACATATTTTTTTGGAGGTGGGTACAATTCAATCCATAACAGGATGGAAATTTCTTTAAAAGTTAATAGAAAAAATATCCCGAAGATAAAGATAGGCACAAGGATTTGAAATGAAAAGAGATACTGAGGGGCAAATGAGATGAATAAAAAAGATTCCTGTCTAGAGACATTTTCATGGAATTTAAAAACAAGAAGTTTAGAAAATATTCCCCAAGCATCTGGGAAGGATAAACTGGTTGACTTCAAATAATGAGAATCAGACTGTCACAAGACTTCTTAGAAACCTCAATGGATGTTAGAAGACAAGAAAAGTTTTCAAAGTACTGAAGGAAAAGCAACTTCCATCTAGAATCCTTTTGCCTTTTTTTTTTTTTTTTAATGAGGTATAACACATGGGGTAAGATACACAGATCTTAATTGTACAGCCTGATGAATATATATCTGTGTCACCACCAACCTCATCAAGATACAGACTATTTCCATCATTCCAGAAATTTCCCTAATGCTCCTTTCCAGTCAATACCCATCACTCCCCACCATTTAGGTAATCAAAATTCTGACTTTTATCACAGTTGATTTTTTTTTTTCTGTTTCTGAAATTTAATTTAATCATATGGTATATACTTCTTAAGTCTTGATTTCAAAATTTACTATAATACTTCTAATGTTTATCCAAGTTGTTAAATGATCAGAAGTTCATTCTTTTACTGAGCAGTATTCCATTACATTATTATGGTGTGATTCATTTATTCATTTTCCTATTGATGGACATTGGGTTGTTTCTACTTTGAAGCTGTTAAGAAATAATTAAATAGTCCTCAATAACAATACAATACTAATTACCTCTTTTGATTATATGCCTAGAACTAGAATTGCTCTGTCATAGGTAGGTTTGTGTTAAAATGTATGAGAAATTGCTACATGGTATTTCAGTTTCACCCTTTCATCGGCAATGTATTCTGAAGTTTCACATGATCTACATTTTCTCCAATATCTGGCAGTATCGATCTTTTCTTTTAAAAATCTTTTATTTTAGCTTCAGGGGTACATATGAAGGTTTGTTATACAGATAAAACTGTGTCATGGGAGTTTGGTGTACAGATTATTTCATCATCCAGGTATTAAGCATAGCATCTAATAGTTATTTGTTCTGATTCTCTCCCTCCTCCCACCCTTTACCCTCAAATAGGGACCTCCCAGCTGGGAGGGAGGCTGTACCCTGCAAAGCCACAGGGGCAGAGCTGCACAAGACCATGGGAACCCAGTTCTTGCATCAGCATCACCTGGACATGAGATCTGGAGTCAAAGGAGATAATTTTAGAGCTTTAAAATTTGACTGCCCCACTGGATTTCAGACCTGCATGGACCCTGTAACCCCCTTGTTTTGGCCAATGTCTCTCATTTGGAATGGCTATATATACCCAACACCTGTACCCCCATTGTATCTAGGAAGTAGCTAGCTAGCTTTTGATTTTACAGTCTCATGGGTGGAAAGGACTTGCCTTTTCTCAGATGAAACTTTGGACTGTAGACTTTTGGGTTAATGCTGAAATGAGTTAAAACTATGGGGAACTGTTGGGAAGGCATGATTGGTTTTGAAATGTGAGGACATGAGATTTGGAAGGGCCAGGGGAGGAATGATATGGTTTGGCTGTGTCCCCACCCAAATCTCAACTCAAATTGTATCTCCCAGAATTCCCACATGTTGTAGGAGGGACCCAGGGGGAGGCAATTGAATCATGGGAGTCGGTCTTTCGTGTGCTATTCTCATGATAGTGAGTAAGTTTCACGTGCTCTGATGGATTTATCACGGGTTTCAGTTGCTTCCTCCTCATTTTGTCTTGCTGCCACCATGTAAGAAGTGCCTTTCACCTCCTGCCATGATTCAGAGGCCTCCTCAGCCATGTGGAATTGTAAGTCCAATTAAACATCTTTTTCTTCCCAATCTCAGGTATGTCTTTAACAGCAGCATAAAAACGGACTAATACTCTACTGATTTTTGTATGTTGATTTTGTATCCTGAAACTCTATTGAGGTTGTTTATTAGCTCAAGGAGTTTTTGGGCAGAGACTACTGGGTTTTTTAGACATAGAATAATGGTCATCAGCAAACAGGGATAATTTGACTTCCTATCTTCCTATTTGCATGCCTTTTATTTTTTTCTCTTGCCTGATTGCTTTGGCCAGGACTTCCAATACTATATTGAATAGGAGTGGTGAGAGAAGGCATCCTTGGCTTGTGCCACTTTTCAAGGGGAATGCTTCCAGCTTTTGCCCATTCAGCTGATGTTAGCTGTGGATTTGTCATACCTCGCTCTTCTTATTTTGAAGTATATTCCTTCAATGCCTAGCTTATTGAGGGTTTTTTTTTTTTAATGTAAGCTATGTTGACTTTTATTGAAAGCCTTTTCTGTATCTGTTGAGATAATCATGTGCTTTTTTTCCTTAATTCTGTTTATATGATGAATCACATTTATTGATTTGTGTATATTGAACTAACCTTGCATCCTAGATAAAAAGCTTTATTGATCATGGTGAATTAGCTTTTTGATGTGCTGCTGGATTTGTTTTGCTAGTATTTGTTGGGTTTTTGCATCAATGTTCATCAAGGATATTGGTCTTAAGTTTTCCTCTTTTATTGTGTCTCTGCCAGGTTTTGATATCAGGATGATATCAGCCTCATGCAATGAGTTAGGGAGGAGCCCTTCCCCCTCAATTTTTGGAAAAGTTTCAGTAGGAATGGTGCCAGCTCTTCTTTGTACATCTGATAGAATTTGGCTGTGAGTCCATCTGGTCCTGGGCTTTTTTTCGGTTGGTAGGCTATTTATTACTGATACAATTTTGAAGCTCATTATAGGTCTACTCAGGGATTCCATTTCTTCCTGTCTCAGTCTTGGGAGATGTATGTGTCCAGGAATTTATCCATTTATTCTAGATTTTCTAGTTTGTATGCACAGAGGTATTCATAGTATTTTCTGATGGTCATTTGTATTTCCGTGGGATCAGTGGGAACATCTCCTTTGTCATTTCTCTCCTTTTTTCATCTCTCTCCTTTATTAGTCTAGCCAGTGGTCTATCTTTTTTTTTTTTTTTCAAAGAACCAATTACTAAATTGTTGATCTTTTGTCTAGTTTTATGAGTCTCAATCTCCTTCAGCTCAGCTCTGGGTTTGGTTATTTCTTGTCTTCTGCCACCTTTGGGGTTATTTTTCTTTTGCTTCTCTAGTTCTTTCAGTTGTAATGTTAGGTTGTTAAATTCAGATCTTTAAAAATTTTTGATGTGGGCATTTAGTGCTATGAGTTTCCCTCTTAACACTGCCTTTGGTGTGTCCCAAAGATTCTGGTATGTTGTGTCTTTGTTCTCGTTAGTATCAAAGAACTTCTTGATTTCTGCCTTAACTTCATTATTTACCCAAAAGTCACTCTGAAGCAGATTATTTAATTTCCATGTAATCACATGGTTTTGAGCAATTTTTTAGTCATGATTTCTATTTTTATTGCACTGTAGTCCAAGAGTGTGTGTGGTATGACTTCAGGTTTTTTGAATTTGCTGAGGATTGTTTTATTCTGATTACATTCTTGATTTTAGAGTATGTGCCATGTGGTGATGAGAATAATGTGTATTCTGTTGTTTTGGGGTAGATAATTTTGTAGATGTCTATCAAGTCCATTTGATCCACTGCTGAGTTCAAGTCCTAAATATCTTTGTTAATTTGCTGCCTTGATGGTCCAATACTGTCAGTGGAGTGTTGAAGTCTCCCACTATTATTGTGTGGGAATCTAAGGCTCTTTATAGGTCTCTAAGAACTTGTTTTATGAATCTGGATGCTCATGTGTTAGGTGCATATATATTTAGAATAGTTAGGTCTTCTTGTTGAATGGAACTCTTTACTATTATGTAATGCTTTTTTTTTTTTTTTTTTTGTCTTTTTTGATATTTGTTGGCTTAAAGTCTGTTTTATCTGAAGTTAGGATTCCCACCTCTGTTTTTTTCTCTTTTCTGTTTGCTTGGTAGATTTCTCTCCATTTCTTTATTTTGAGCCTGTTGGTGTCACTGCATATGAGATGGGTCGCTTGAACACAGCACCCCAATGGTTCTTACTTTTTTATCCACTTTTCCACTCTGGGCCTTTTAACTGGAGGATTTAGCTCATTTATATTCAAGGTTAGTTTGATTATGTGTGGATTTGATCCTATCATCATGTTGTTAGCTGGTTATTATGCACACTTGTTTGTGTGGTTGCTTTATAGTGTCACTGGTCTGTGTATTTAAATGTATTTTTGTAGTGAGTGGTAATGGTCTTTCCATATTTAATGTTTCCTTCAGGAGCTCTTGTAAGGCATGTCTGATGGTAATGAATTCCCTCAGCATTTGCTTGTCTTTCTTTTTAACTTATGAAGCTTAGTTTGGCTGGATATGAAATTCTTGGTTGGAGAAACTTTTTCTTTCAGAATGTTGAATATGGGCCCCCAATCTCTTCTGGCTTATAGGGTTTCTGCTGAGAAGTCTGTTGTTCGTCTGATAGGCTTCCCTTTGTAGGTGACTTGACTTTTCTCTCTAGCTGCCATTAACATTTTTCTTTCATTTTGACCTTGGAGGATCTGATAATTATGTGTCCTGGGGGTGGTCTTCTTGTGTAATATCTTGCAGGGGTTCTTTGCATATTCTGAATTTGAATATTGGTCTCTCTAGTAAGGTTCAGGAACTTTTCATTGACAATATTCTGAAATATGTTTTTCAAGTTGCTTGCATTCTACTTGTTTCTTTCAGGGATGCCAATGAGCATAGATTTGGTCTCTTTATATAATTCCATATTTGATTTGTTCATTACTTTTCCTTCTTTTTTTCTTTGTGTTTTTGTGGCTGTCTTGTTTCAGAGAGCCAGTCTTCAAACACTGAGAGTCTTTTCTTAGCTTGGTCTATTCTGCTGTCAATACTTGGGAGTGCATTAGGAAATTCTTGTAGTGTGTTTTTCTGCCCTATCATGTCACTTTGGTTCTTTTTTATACTGGTTATGCTGTCTATTAGCTCTTGTATCATTTTATTATGATTCTTGGATTCCTTGAAATGGATTTTGCTCTTCTCCTGAATCTCGATGGCTTTCATTCCTATTCATATTCTGAATTTGATTTCTGTCATTTCAGCCATCTCAGCCTCATTAAGAACCCTTGCTGGAGAATGAGTGCACTCATTTGAAGGAAAGAAGACACTTTGGCCTTTTGAGTTGCCAGAGTTTTGTGCTGGTTCTTTTTCATCTCTGTGTGTGGGTGTTCCCTTAACTGCGGTGTAAATTGAGTACAGTCAGTAGATTCCTTTTCTGGATATTTTCAGAAGGCCAGAGATTTGTGCAGAGTTTTTATTTGTATGTGACTTCTTGTTTTTGGTTTCACAGGCTGTTGTGTTAGCAAACTATTGCTGGAGTTGAAGTTTTGGGGTGTGTTCCAGTAGGTGGCACTTAAGCATAGTGGTCAGTAGATGGGCTCTTTCTCAGTTGTGTTGCTCCTCTGTATTTCCTCACAGTTGCAGCCGTGCTCCCTCTCAATGCTCTCAAAGTGTGGGCTCCTCTCCCACTTGAGGGCTGGCTGCAGATCATGGCTTGGCGTTCCTGGGCTGCCCATCACAGCTCTGGAGTGACCTCAGGGTTTATGTTCCCTCCCCAGCCTGGAGGCATCAGAGGAAGGGGCCTTAGCAGTGGTATTGCCAAGGGTCTTTCACTTGTCTCCTGGAGCTCCATCCCAGAGAGATGCAGAGCTACAATCAATCAGTGTGATTTACCCAGGATGGGGGTTCTGCAATGCGGGCCAAAACCAGGAGGGGGAATGAGGGAGAGGCCTGCCTGGTGATGAGCAGGGGGAGTGGGTGGGAACTGTGGAAGACAAATTGGCCTCCTTTCCTTAGGGCAACTGCGGCTTGCTGGAAGTATGGATAAGGCACCTCGAGACTTTACTCCTTCCCAGTCCAAGGGCAGCAGGGGTAGAGGGACTTTTGGTTGCCCCAGGGAGCTCCACCTCTGATAAACGTGGAGCCACTGCTACTGGGAGTGTTCAAACAGAGGATGGGGCAGCGGCACTGCTGGCATGAGCTGGGGGCTCCACTTGTTGGGAAGCTGGGGATTGAGGGCTCACGGAGAGGAGAGGCTGGTCTCCTCACTGTACGGTGATGGTGGCATGCTGGAAGCTTGAGTGTAGCCCTTGGGCTCTTTGTTTCTTCCCGGACTGAGGGCAGCAGGGGCAGAACCACTGCTGTAGCAGTGGCAGAGGGGATGTTGGTTGCCTCTGGGAGCCTCTCCCCAGGAACACTCAGTGCCACTACCAGTGGGTATGCTCAGCCGTGGGTGGGGCAGCTATTCTGGGGTGACGTAAGAAGATACCAAGTGAAGAGTGGGAACTGGGGATATCCAGGGAAGAGGAATTGGACTCCCTCTCCATATGGTGGCTGTGGTGTGCTGGATGTGCCAGTGTAGCAACTAGACCCTTTGTTCTTTCCCCAGTCCAAGGGCAGTTAGGGCAGTACCACTGTAGTGGCAATGGCAAAGGGGTTACGGGTTGACTTTGGTATTTCCTCCTTAGAGGAATGCAGATCTGCTTCTGATTGAAGTGTTCAGGCTGCAGCAGGGTGGTTTGCTGAGGTTGGGGGAGGCAGCAGTCAGGCAGCCTGCCCAGTGAGAAAAAGCGAGGACAGGGACCTGCATGGGGAGTAGTCTAGCCGCTTTTCTGTGAGGTGGCTGCACTGTGATGGGGATACACTCCAGCTCCTATTTCCTGCAGCCTCCAGAACCTAGAGACAGCAAAGGCGAGGGCTGCAAGACAGCAGAGATGGCAACCCACCCCTCCCTCTGGCAACCTCTGTTCCAGGAAGTTACAGAAGTGCTACCAGCCCAATAGCCCCAGAGAAGGGTGGCTGGAGTCCCAGGTCGGGAGGTCCTGCCCAGTAAAGAGAAATGCGATCAGGCACTTGCATAAAAAACAGTCTGACCAAGTTGTCCATAGGGCGGCTGACTGTGCTATGAGTCTGCACCAGTCCCTCGTCACCTTGGACTCTCCAGAGAACTGAAGACAGCAACAGCCAAGGCTGCAAAACAACAAAGATGGCAGACTTCCCCCTCCCCCTCCTCTGGGAGCTCCATTTCAGGAGTTGAGGAGCTGCTGCCAGCCCAAGAAGACTGGTGGGGGCCAGCTGGAGTCCCAGGCTAGCAGGTCCTTCTCAATGAGGAGAAATGGGATTGGAGACCTACATAGAAAAATCGTTTAGCCGCTTTTCCGCATGGTGGCTGCACTGTGCTGTGAGTCTTTGCCAATCCCTAGTCACTTTGTACTTTCCAGAGCTACCTGCATACAAAACAGTGTGGCTGCTTTTCCATAGGATGGCTGTAGGGTGCAGAGGGTCCACTTTAGTCCCTCCTCACCTCAGGCTTTCTAGTGCCCAAAGGCAATGAAAGAGCAAAGATGGTGGCCCGTCCCTCCCTCTGGGAGCTCCGTGTCAGGGAGGTGTGGATCTGTGCCAGCCTGAGAACACTGGCGGTGAGCAGCTGGAGTCCCAGGCCAGTGGGTCTTAGCCCATGAGGTGCCGTGAAAGTGAGGCCTACTGACCATGGCTGCTCAGCCCCCTGGATTCAGCCCCTTTCCTGGGGGTGTGCGAGGGAGCCTAATCTCCCCTTTTTCCAGAGCTGCAGCTGCTATTGCTGGGATGCCTAGGGGCCCAAGGCTCCCAGGACTGTCTGTGCGCTGGTGGCTATGCCCAGATTCCATGTAGCGCTGCCCAGATTCCATATAGCTCTCTGTGTCAGCCTGAAGGCATTGGTGGAATAGGTTCACAAGGGGATCTCCTGACCCCAGGGTTGCAAAGATCTGTGGAAGAAGTGTGGGTCCTTTGGGTCTCTCACTCACTCACCATTTCCCTGCAGAGCGGGGACCTCCCCTGGCTTCATGTCACTCCCAGGTTGGCAGTCATCCTGTCTTACTTTTCTCTGTTCTACATGAGTTGAGTTGTTTACTTGATGAACTCCAACGTGTGCACCTGGATGTTTCGGCTGAAGGTGTTGTATTTACTTGTTCCTTTTTATTTTCTCTGTGAGAGCGGCACACGCTAGCTGCTTCTGGTCAGCCATCTTCAATCTCTTCAATGGCCATTTTGGTCAGTGCACAGTGACATGTCATTGTGGGTTGAATTTGCTTTTCCCTGATGAGTATTGAAATTTAGCAACTTCTGAAATATATCTTAGTCATTTGATCATGTTCCTTGTGAAGTTCCTGTTCAATTATTGGCCCATTTTTTAAAATTCCATTGCTCCTTTTTTTTTTTAAATTGATTTTTAGAAGCTTTTTTATATATTCTGGGCTTGGGTCTTTTTTCTAAATATATGTATTACAAATATTTTCTCCTAGCCTGTGACTTGTGTTTTTACTTTTTAATTTAATTTATAAGTCTCCACTCAGCCTACCTTTCAAATGAATATGAAAGCAAAAATAAAGATGTTTTTAGATGTACATGTCTCAGGGCCTCCTAAGATCCCATCTTAGGAAATCCCATCTGGGATGACCTTGAAGAAAACTGGAACAGGGAAATACAGATTCAGGGAGGGACATCGCTGGGGCAAAAGCAGGACTCCATACACTGTACAATATGATTGAAAGTCAAGGTAAGCTTGAGAAGAAGGTGAGGGTGCATCATTCTTCTATCAAGCAAAAAGAAAGTAAGTACAGACTTCAGGAAAAACAAAAGGTTATGCAAGCATTTATGGTTTGGATATTATGAAATAAAGTAAAATATGTCACAATTTTTTCATGTGGTGTCAAAGATAAACACAGACATTTGTTAAAGTAGTGAAAACAGATTTTATCCAGTAATTACTAACGGGAGGGGAGCTGAGCTCCATTTTGACCTGTGCCGTGATGACTAGGCATTTAAAAGGGAGACTGAGAGAGCTCTAACGGAGTCAAGGAAGTGAAAAATTACACAAAGCAGGAAGAGCAGGGTGGTCATTAGTCCAAGTGAAACCATGTGGATTTGCTAACTGGAACTTTGGAAAGTTAGGCTCCTACCATCCTAGAGAGACTGGAAGACAGGTCTTTCTTCAGGTGTTGGCTGCAACAAGCAGCAAGTACTTTTGGCAGCTTTGAGTTTTCTCAGGCAGGTGCTTTTAAGGGAGGATAGAGTCATCCTGGGGATGTGGCCTTGAGCTGTTAGAAACTGAGTTTTTTTGCCTTAAGTCTTTATAGGCCAAGGTTGAGGCCCAGCTAAGAAATGGCTCAGAAGAGCATGGCTAGAGTTTGGCCACAGAGAGAATCTTTGTTGGTGTCATGATATGATTTCAAATATTTAATCCATCAGGTACAAGAACAGAGAATTCACTTTACCCTGGTGCTTAGAATATGAATATTCTCCATTAATTGGTTCAGGGGTCATGCCATAAGACCTTTAAGAGAAGGAAGTATAATTATAGTACATTTCTTGGCTCTGCAGTTAGCAGCATTTACATCGTTATGATAATGTAAATCTGTTTATGGATTTTTGACTTTTGAATGAAACTAAACAAAACTTGGAAGACCTATTTATATTCGAAAAAACAGAATTTGAAAGTTAAAAATTCTGATACTGTACAAAATACAAGTATAGCTGTAAAAGTTAGAAGAGTAGGATATCTTACATCAATAGAAAGGACTATCTTACATCAACAGAAAGGAGTTAGTTGAGACACTGACTTAGGTTAGAAAAAGAATAGAGAGGGTTGGGCAAGGTAGCTCATGTCTGTAATCCTAGCACTTTGGGAGGCTGAGGCAGGTGGATCATGAGGTCAGGAGTTCCAGACCAGCCAGCCAAGACGGTGAAACCCCATCTCTACTAAAAATACAAAAATTAGTTGGGTTCAGTGGCAGGTGCCTGTAATCCCAGCTACTCGGGAGGCTGAGGTAGGAGAATCGCTTAAACCCAGGTGGCAGAGGTTGTAGTGAGCTGAGATGGCACCATTGCACTCCAGCCTGGGCAATAGAGTGAGACTCCATCTCAAAAAAATAAGAAAAAGAAAAAGAATAAAGAGAACATAATGTTAGAACATGAGCTCCGTGCGGGCAGGGATTTTTTTGTGTGCGTGAGGGATTTATTTGCTGCTATATCTCTGGCACCTGGAATAATGCTTAGGATACAATTTGCCTTTAATGCAAATGTGTTGAGGGAAACATATATTAGAAGTTTCAAAGGGAACAGTTGGTGGAACAAAATATATGCTGCCTCATACTTATGCACCTTTGTCTACTCCTTCACAAGGCCAGGTGTGGAGTTCCTGGCTTTGCTTAATAGCCCTGGAAAGAATTTTTAACATGCCTCTCAGTTCCAATCTCTGCAGCCCACTGGCTCTTCCTGTCTTAGGTCCTCATACACAGCTCCACTGAGTTCAATCACCCAGAATGCAGGCTGGTTGGTAAGGCAAATTTGGACAGAAGTCAGTGTCCTACTCCAGCTTGGTGCCAGAACCCAGGAGCTGGGGATGTGCCCAGTGACCTGCATCTGCACCAAGAATAGGGCCCACCCTGTATTCAGGATGAAACATAAATTTTGGAGGTACTAAGGCTGAAAAGGCCCATGTGATCCAATGAAACAAAAATGAATTGGCACCATCTGAGAACGTTTTTTTGAATTTCTCAATTTTCTCTCAAGAACTAAGGATATGTCTAGCAAATCTTAATCTGACCATGCTCACCTTTTCTATTTTAACATGAGAAAAAGGAGCTTGTTGCATTAATCGATTTGAGACTTTAGGGACTAGAATCACATGGGCAAAACCCTGGAAAGTGGAAGGCAAGAAATAGAATGCTTTAGCAGGAAGTCTCATTGATATTTCCCTTCATTTTATAAAAAAGAAAAGAAAAGAAGGGTCCAGAGAGCTTTGAAGACTTGTTGAGATCCAGATACAAATGAGGTTTGAATGAATAGATCAGAGTCCACTTAAATCCTAGGCAAGTGATCTTCTTACATGGTAATGCAATTTCTCATGTTCTTGCCCATGATCAGCTACAGTTGACCAGAGGTAAGTGATTTCTGTTGGCCCATGTACAAAATCGTGATTTTTGTCATCTCCATCTAGAAACCCTTGAAATATTACTTAAATTTTTAAATAAAGGGGGAAACTATGAACATCAGTGAGAATACGTAAAGATTGTAATGAAAATAAGAGAAAAAGTTCTGCTGATAGAAAGCATACCATCAAGAAAAATAAGAGGAGCAGGAGAAATTCTCACATTGAAATTTTTCTGGTGTGGATTTCATGAATGCATCTATGCTTTTTAAAAAACAGGCCGGGCGCAGTGGCTCACACCTGTAATCCCAGCACTTTGGGAGGCCGAGACGGGCAGATCACGAGGTCAGGAGATCGAGACCATCCTGGCTAACACGGTGAAACCCCGTTCCTACTAAAAAATGCAAAAAACTAGCTGGGCATGGTGGTGGGCGCCTGTAGTCCTAGCTACTCGGGAGGCTGAGGCAGGAGAATGGTGTAAACCCGGGAGGCGGAGCTTGCAGTGAGCTGAGATCCGGCCACTGCACTCCAGCCTGGGCGACAGAGCGAGACTCCGTCTCAAAAAAAAAAAAAAAAAAAAAATAGTTTTAAGTTGGGAAATCACATGCTAATACTTTAAAAATATCTGATGGAATCTTTTAAAATACTCCATTTCATCAGGTTGTTTTTAAAATTATCCATTTTCGCAGCTTCATTACATTTGTTTATCAAACCTCTTTGACAGGAAAAAAAAATCCCATAAAAGAAACAAACAAACAAGAAAAGGTTACGTCGGGTATGCTGGTACATACCCTAGAGTTCTGGAACTATCTGCAAGAAAGGTAACAAGGGTTCTTCTAAGAAGGAGAGCAGAATCACTATCAAGAGGTATAGGGAGACTTGCATTTCAGTTTCTTTCACCTTCTGAATTTTGTACCACATACATAAATTACTAATCCAAAAATTTTACACATAAAATTTATTTAAAATAAAATAAAGCTCGTTAAATTGTGAAAAAGTTACATTTGAGGGACACAGTAAACTGTCTTGCTGCAGCTGGGGCTACAATGTCCTGAACTATCTTGGAAAAAAAAATTCTAGAGTCATTTTGTAGGGCTGGTGAGAAGGAGAGCCATGGCGCCTGCTAGTACTGAGCTGCTGTGTTTTTTTAAAATTTACTGTACCTGTAACACTGTGGGATGCAGGGCCCACAGAAGAGAAGACTGCACCTTAATTACTGGCAAAGCATGCCTTGAGAAGCTTTGTTCCGGGCCATGTTTTTCCAATAAAAACCGGCTTCATGCTTCACTATCTTTTCCCACCCCGCCCCACCCCCGCTAAGTCCATACAAATGTCAAAATTGCATTCACATTTCCAACTATAAAGTTAACATGACCAGCAAAAGGGGAAACTGTCTGCTTCTCAAGACTTGCCTTTACTACGGATTTTTCAAGCATGAAGCTTTTAATAAGCCCTCTGCATGCAGTATTTCATTTCCTTCAGACGAGACGCTACCTCACGGCCTGGACACACCCTCCCCTTTGCTCACGGCAGCTGCCATGCCATGTGGAACCTGCCCAGGGTGGTGTCCAACTCTCCACAGAACCCCACATGTTTGAAGAAAAGAGATACAGTAATTAAATTTCTTTAAAGTGGCATGTGTAGCTGCTTCTCTCTAAAACAACATAGTTAGGTGTTTATGCAATTTTGGAGCCTAGCTGGATACCTGAGCAAAGGCCACCAACATGACAGGGACTACAAATATTGGAGGGTGCTGCTGGAGAGGATTTGGGACCTGGCACTCCTGGGATATCAAATGTTTTCTTTTCTCTTTCCCGCTTTCTTTGTTTTGGACTCCCCAAACAACAAATACTATTTTTTTTTCCTTCCTGGATCAAATGTGGAATTTGGAGATGAACCTCCAACCTTTTTGGACACCAGTTTTTTATTAAGCATCAGGTGGAGTAGGGTGAGTGTCTCCAGAGACAACCGGCCAGGGAAGGTGGTAAATCAGCATTTTTACAATCTACCATGAGCGTTTGAAAAGGCAAGAACTTAAGTGATCCTGCTAGAAATTACAGACCTTGCTGTAATTGCACACTGGGGACATCCATATGAGAGGGAGCTTTTAATTTATTCCTCTAGTCACATCTTTCCTCTGTTTGGATCAGCAGGGACTGGGCAGGGACTGCCTGCATTACATCCAGGTCCCATCACTGCCACATGTATCATCCGTGCAACACGAGTGAAGGATGTCGTTTCTCCCCTGCCAGTACTGCTTCCTTCTCTTTGGGAGGGCAGCTGGAGGATGGGGGAAGAACTTGAAAGTCATGGAGCAGGTTGACAGGGGAGAAGAAAGGGTAGGGATCACAGTCCTCGGACCCCTTCGTGTGTTTTGGGCCCTTGCCAAAATACCAGCATTGGCTTCCACTTAGAGGAGGTCTAATTTTGGTTCTTTAACATTAGCAGCAAGACAGAAAGTTCAGGACACGAAGAGACACCAGAGGCTCTCCAAAGGGTTTTCTACTTCCCTTTCATTGGTTAGCTGTCTGCTAATAAGATTCTTTCCTTTGTTACTGCTATTTTCCTTTTCTTTTTCATTATCTAAGAATATGTGAAGAAAAAGAGGATTTAGCAACAACCTCATGTCTGCCTCAAAGTTAGGATGACTGGGGACAGGGCCTTTTGTCCCTTTTGGTTACTTCCCTCTTGGGGTGGGGGCTGGGAAGTATAGAGAGGCAGAAGTGATTGACTGCTGAGGAAAACACTGCACTGTTTTTAATGTGGTTCCTCTGGGCCTGTCCTCTTGACTTCAGCAGCATCGTTAAGCGACGACAGAGACCAGGTTTGGATAGAGAAACCTCTCCCAGGAAATTTGCAAACGTCAGGTGTTCTGTTTATTGCCACAGTGTGAAATTCATCTTTCTGAGAAAGGTACATGCAGATCTCAGTGTACCTTGACTTCAATAAAGGACGTAACAGTTACAATTTACTAATCCCATTTGTTTCCCCAAAGAGGAAAAATATCACTAATTTTACAGCAAGTACCCCATATTTCATGGAATATAATGTCACTGACTATAAGGAACATTAAGATTACCGAAAAAGTAAGAATGCTGGCAGTGAAATTTATATAATATCCTTCTCTCACTTAAAGTTTTTATTTTCTGCTTATTGAAAGAACTATTTTAGACTTGTCTAGGCATAAATTTTTATGGTATAGCACTCTTAGGCATTTCTAAAAAAGAAAAACATAAGCAAATTAAATTGGTTAAAGTATTCCTAAAACTTCTTTACATTCAGATACTGACTGTCTGGAAAACTTTGACTCAAGGCAGTAGATATCATGATTTCTTTTCACATAAAACTGTCGTCTACAGCATCATGAGTGTTGGTGATGTTGCATTTTTTAAGAAAATGCTCCAACCAACCTTTCCAGGAATTCCATCCAAACCACTGACATCCACCTTTCTACTCTGGATGCACGCACACACCATGGCACCCACATCCTGACTGCTGTCTGACCAGCAGGGATTGAGAGATGCCTCCCCACTTCAGAGATGTAAAACATGGAGTGGGGGAATCTGTGCGATGACTATAACATCTTGCCCTATAGATTGGGATTTGACAATGGTTTCCCATAGTACTATGGTAGTCTGTGATGGACAGGTACTGATCTTATACATTATATGCCATCATACCTCAGTCCAGTTGTAAAATTCATTTATTCATTTATGCATCCATCTGTGTGTCCAGTCGTATAACACAGGGTTCCCCTGGTAGAGGTCTGTGGTCTGTTAGGAACTAGGCCACACAGCAGGAAGTGAGTGGCAGGCAAGTGAGCATTACTGCCAGAGCTCTGCCTCTGGTCAGATCAGTGGCAGCATTGGATTCTCACAGGAGCACGAACCCTATTGTGAACTGTGCGTGTGAGGGATCTAGGTTGCCTGCTCCTTATGAGAATCTAATGAGGTGGAACAGTTTCATCCTGAAACCATCCATCCCTCCCTCATTCATGGAAAAATTGTCTTCCACGAAACTCGTCCCTGGCACCAGAAAGCTTGGGGACCACTGATATAACACATTTCTTGAAGACCCAATATTCCTGAAGCAAAATGGTAGGTACTGAGAGTACAAAGATAGTTAATATAGGGTCCTGGTCTTATGAAATTGCAATAAAATTGAAAAATAGAAATAGACTTAAACCCAGTAGTGATTAATACATTATGGTGTCATCAGTGAAACAATGGAGATATGTAAAATGTACTTATTACCAAAAAAAAAAAAAAAAAAAGCAATAGTTAGAATATGGTGGGATCAAAGAAAGAAACATGTAATAGGTACTTATTACAAAGAAAGTATCTGCTTGGGTGGGCTGAACAGAGGAGACCTAGACCTGCTGTTGAGGGCAAGGAGATTGCTGGTGGAGGAAAGAGCTTGCCTTCTTTAAAAGCAAGCCATACGCATGTCTTAGCTATATTGCACTCAGGTAGAGAGCACTGCCTAGGTAGAACCACTACTGTTCATCCCTGACTGGTGCTATTGTGCTGTTCACAATGCAGTCAGGCCCTTCACTTTTGTAGACCTCTCAAGATTGGTGAACCATAGCCTTAAATAGGCAGCATGCTCTAACTTCAACAGCAAATCAGGGGAAATCAGAGAGAAAACTGGAAACATGTGGGCCAGAGCCAGCAGGGCTAAACCTGGTATGCAGTGGCCCCAGAAGAAGCTAAGCCACAGTGCACATGGCATTAAACCAGGGGCATGTGATCTTGTGGCTGACACTCAAGGGGTAATGATAGCATTTCCGGGCAGACACACTGTTATGACTAGCCAGCCAGCAGCATTGTCTTTGTAGTGAAATCCAGTCAACAACTGCAAGGGGAAAACAGGTCTTTCCCTAGAGCCATAGGAAGAGTCACACCTTAGTCATAGGGGTTCCACAGATGTTCCAACCTAGGGCAATTGGAACAGTTAAAGGAATCAGGGTAGAATCTAGTCCTGGGAAAACCTGGGAGGACTTAGAAATATTGTTCAATGTGCCCTGCTAAAATTGGTAGCTTCTCCCAGGCACGTGGCGTCATGTTGCAAGACTAGCTCTCAATCCTGTCCTGTTTGTCACCTCTTCCTTTGGGAGACAGGAGACCTCTAAGAGACTCCCAGCACTGCTCAGGATTGGCCCAGAGAATTTCTCAAACTAAACTCACAGGGAGCACCCCTTTGGCCCCCATAGGTAATGGAAAGTGATACTCATAGTTTTTAGAGGGAACGGAGAGTCCTAGATGATAAATAACTACCTAAGTTTATCCAGCTAGTTAGTAGCGGGGTTTGAACTCAAGCTTTCAGATTCCAAATTCCTTAGGAGGCATGCTGATATCTGGTAAGAAGGGAGACTCCTTCTCCCTTGAAATTATCAGCCTTGCCCAAAGGGAAAATCTAATTTTTCCCAAGCTTCTTTTCTTTTTCCCAGTCAGAGGAATATAAGAAGAAATATTCATGGCCCCAACTGCAACTTTCTTACTAGACTGAGTAAATTTTCCTTTTCCTTTTCCTTTTCCTTTTTCTTTCCTTTCCTTTCCTCCCTTCCTCTCTTCCTTTCATT
This sequence comes from Papio anubis, assembly GCF_008728515.1. NCBI lineage: Eukaryota > Metazoa > Chordata > Mammalia > Primates > Cercopithecidae > Papio > Papio anubis. Next base: position 21,763,103 of record NC_044988.1, on the reverse strand, counting down.
CATTCATTTTTATTTTCTTTTGATTGGAGCCCTACTTTCACTGGGTTACAGTTCACTAGTGGGTGGGTTCACTGCATTGCTAGCAGAGCAGCATCAGTGACTGGTGTTTTCTCCTGCTTCTGATGGCAGGCACCTTGATCACACTCACTTTATGCATTCTTCCCTGGTGCTTTCTGCTTTCTTTAAAAAAAAAATATTTTTTTTTTGAGACAGAGTCTCGCTCTGTCACCAGGCTAGAGTGCAGTGTGCAATCTTGGCTCACTGCAACCTCCACCTCCCAGATTCAAGCGATTCTCCTGTCTCAGCCTCCCGAGTAGTTGGGACTACAGGCACATGCCACCACACCCAACTAATTTTTGTATTTTTAGTGGAGATGGGGTTTCACCATATTGGTCAGGCTGGTCTTGAACTCCTGACCTCAGGGAATACACCCCCCTCAGCCTCCCAAAGTGCTGGGATTACAGGCGTGAGGCACCATGCCCCGCCTTCCCTGGTGCTTTCTGTTCTCAAACAGTAGGGCCACCTGGGCACGGATCTTGATCCACTTTACAGAGGCAGGCTGCACCAGGGCCTTTCCTCCCATAGAAGAAAGCCACCCCTCTCTTTGTGGCTCCATTTTATCTCACATGGCACCTTCCTATGTGTTAACAGCCCAGGCTAGTGGGGGCTGGGTAGCCTAGGGAGCTAAAGAGTAAGAATTGGCAAAAACTACACGATATTTTAAGTATTTCTTGTTTTCTTGACACTGACCCTGCTCAATGTATTTTGAATTGTCTTTCCAATGGGGTAGAGGTGAAGGGGTGGATGTTGGCGTAGGCTGAGACCTTATTTAATCCTCTCGGCATTAGCCATGCTACCAAGTCTTTGCTAGAGCAATCTTCATTAGCTGGTGTTTTCTAAGATATTTGGCCATATTTCCTCTGTCTTTAATACTGTTAGCATACAACTTGGAGGATGGAAGAGGTAAGTAATAGAATTTGAGCCCTAAAACCCAAACTCAACCTTAAACCCCTAACAACGGCACCATCCATGATCAATAGTAGCTACTCAATTAATGGTAGGTACATTTCAGTAAATGCTTTATTATATAAATTCATGTCCATGTGTATCATTACTGTGTTTCTTCATCTACAGCATTCATTAATTTTCACATTTTCTAATCAATTAGTCCAAACACCTCTTTTACCTCCTAGAAACTAAGATTTGACATTTAGCATATATTATGCTCATTCAGTTTCCACATGAGGCAGTGATATTTCTAAACCATACCATAGGCTATTATGAGTTATTTTCATTCACTAGAAGCCAAGATAAACAGTGCATCTTCTGCCTTTTGAAAGCAATTGTTTGTTTGGAAAAAATGTTTTCTCTGGTAATGTGGCATGAAAATAAAATTACAACAATCAGAAAGTTCTGCACACTAAAGAGAAACAGTGCAGAGTTAAAAGCAGGCCATGAGTCACACTGCCATTTGGAAAACAATTCCTAAAACACACTTGCAAAATGTCAACTAAAGAGACATTCAGCTACAAAGTAACAGTTTCATCTGATCAGAATTTTTGGCACAATGTAAAATTATTTTCTATGATTAGGGCTTCCTACGTTAAATAACTTTTTTTTTATTTTCATGAGAGCATTTTTGAAAACAAAAAGAAACAGAAGTATTTTCCTTTGTAGCAATGTCTGCTTAGGAGTGCCAAAATGTTTCTTTGATTTAAAACAATATCTCAAGTTGAAATTTTCAAGTTAGAAACAAAGATTTCCTCCAGTGAATTGAGGTGTCTTCACAATGCAAAGTTGTTGGGCCTAATTCATGTTTCCAAAAATATTGAGAATCTTTGCCGTCTACCAAGCACTCACTTTGGCTATTTATCTAGTTGATAATAAATAACTGTTTTGACTCAACTTTGTATTTTTTGACGTGTTCTTCAATGTTTCAGAAATTCAAAATTATTTCGGGGAAAAGAGCCCCAGGCCTGTGAAATATCCTCTGAATATATAACTGGTTAATTTACTGTGTGACTTTGCACAAGTCAATTAAATTTGCTAGGCCTTAGTTTTCTCATTTGTAAAATTAAGAGGTTAAACTAGATGCCCCTGTTGGAGATTCATCTTTGTTTTTAATTCTCTTTCCTTTATTGCTTATTTTACTTTGGAAAAGAAGGCTATATCTTATAATACTAACAACTAGGTGCAGCTATTGCATCTCTCTTTTACTCTGACATTTATTTCCATTCTCTTATTTCATTGGCTCTTATTTGCAGTAACAACAAAATGTAGACAAAATGCTTCGTGTGTATGAAATAATTTCAGTCTGAGCCTTATTCTCTAACATACTCTGACTTTTAGTAAGAAAGCTATGCTTTAGCATTGTGTGAGGACTGGCAAAATGACATTTGCACTACATTTTGGAGTGGAAAAATAACAGCTATGTACCACTGAAAAGCCTCTTATTTTTATCAGATAATGTGCCAACAAGAAAACAATACAACACTGAGTTCTCAGACTGTTTGGCTGGGTATGTTGATCTGAATGCATATTCTTTGAAATATCATTTGCATGTTTATAGTTACTCCTGAAATGCCTTCTAAACAATATGCCATTCTAGTTTGCAAATTGTGGCAGGCAGCCTCTAAGTTTTCCCCAGTGAGGCTCACTTTCCCTGTTAAATAGGATTAACCAGCTGGAACCAATAGGAGACTGTGGAATTGTTGGTGTGTGACTTCTGAGGCCAGATACTAAAGGACATGTGGCTTCCGCCTTGCACTCTCTTGAATTACTCACTTGAGTGGAAGTCAGCCGCTAGGCCATAAGGACACTCTGGCAGCTTTGTGCAAAGGTACATGTGGTGAGGAAGTGAGGCCTCTTGCCAGCAGCCAGTATTGACTTGGCAATGACCGACAGAACCGTCTTAGAATCAAATCTTCCCACCCCAGTCAATCCCTCAGATGACTGTTGTCCCAGTTGTCATATTTACAGCGATCTCATGAGTCTTCGATTCAGAGCCACATAGCTAAACTACCCTGGAATTCCTGAGTCACAGAAATTGTGTGAAATAAATATTTATAATTGTTTTAAGTTGCCACAATTTAGGAATAATTTGTTCACTGCAACAGATAACTAATACACAAGCCAAAGAAAATGTAGTGCGTATTTATTTTTTTGGCCAGAAATTCGTGTATGGGAAAGAAAATAATGTTCTTTATTACTCTATAACTCAACTTAATCTCTGTTTGAAACTCCATTCTATCTGATTACAGGGAAAAATAACCTTAATATATTCTGGGATAATTCAGTAACTTCAGATTTTAACTCAGTTAATTTAGAACTTTTTTCCTTCATACTCCCATTTGCCCAAGAGTGGCATCTCTTATTGGAGGCTTACCTAGTGTCATGGTATCAGGAGTATGTATAGCTGTCTTATTCCTAGCCTTTGTAATATGTCCACTTAAATATTAATGAAAGACATAGGTGACCATAGGTGCATTACCAATAAGAAATATGAAGATGGACTTTTTAATATTCTTTCTAGGTCAATGCTTTTTACTATTTTATCAGCTCTAATATTTCATTAAAATCCAGGGGAATTGTAGAGGGCACAGAACAAGCCCATAAAGTCCAAATTAAAATTCTATGACTTCCTGCAGAGTTAGAAGGCCAATATTAATCTAAATGTGTGAATTCTTTCAAAAATTCATTCTCTTGCTGTGTGTCATGGGCTATCCATGAAGGTTTGTCAATACCCTAAAGCTATTCTAGATGCACAGAAAATGTGAGAAGCTACTTTAACCTGAGTTGATTCTTTAAAGTGAATGCTCATTTGGGTAATGACCCTCAATGCCTTAAAGTGCCTTCAATATTTTAAAACAAAAAAAAATACTTCTTTTACCTGCAACTTTACTCTTTCTGCAATAGCTGTCACTGTTCTCCCCTATCGTCAGATAGAAATGAGTATGTTGGATAAATGACAAATAAAAAATATCAGTGACAGAAATGTGGATTATTAGCATTTGAGATCGAAGTTGCCACACAGCGAATCACGTACTTAGAAGGATATAACATAAGACTCTCAAAAATACCATTAACTATGACAGTCGATCATGACAAACACTAAAATATGACACACATCTTCATATGATACACCTCAGAAATCAACAAAATCAATCTTTATATTACATCTCATTTGAAGGCTTTCCTTTTTGTTTCTTAGCCTTTGTTTCAGTACTAGAATTTAAATGACTTTGATCACGTTCCATGTTCAGTTTTATCTCCAAGTTTAAGCCATTTCATCAAAGTAACAGCCTAAGACACGTTACTGTGCACAGCTCTCTTTCTTTCTGTTTTTATCATGGCAAAGCAATTCACCTGATAGCTTCTAAAATTCTTATATATGCTGAAGGGTAAAAATAAAAAAATTGAGAGAATAATAAGGTGAGAAATCCTCTCCTTTTGGAAGACAGAAAATTTCATGGCCCATTTGTTCTTTGTATTTTTCTTGCTATTTCTTAATTTCGAGGTAAATATTACTTGTAAAAATCATCTGAGTTCTCAAACCGTACTAATGCACTGTTTTCCATTACATGCATTTAGATGTGTATTTCATTTTCCGCAATGCATACTTTTCTTTGTTTTTAAATTACCTATTTTGAAATTGCTTTATCATTTCATATGATTGATTCTGATATACTTTTTGGTATGTGAAATCAAGTTATAAAGGAATATTATGACAAATTGCAAAATGTGATGATAGAACAATATTAAGTTCTACAATAATGATCAAATAAAATAATAAAAAAATACTGTTACTATAGGAAGTGTTATAATCAAGACCTTAAAATGAGATTATTTCTATTGTATTTCATATCTAAAATTAGTTATAAAAACATGTAAATTATGATGTTTGTGTCAAGGTGAAAGGTAAGGAATACACGGAGAACAGTGGGTATAATTATTGTGGTAACAAGTGACATGCTGAATTGAGGGAACCGTCAATTATCTTGTCCTTTTGAATTTCCACTGCAACATTTGAGACTATCAGTAAAATGTATTCTTAGAGAGATACAATATTCTATTTAAAGTCAGGGACTCCTCTGTGAACAAGAACACCCCATTCCCAAAAATAATTTTCACTGTGATATTTTAGAGCCTTAGAAATACTATTCTGGTTTGAAAATGCTTTTATTCTCTATTGGCTGTGAAGACATCATTTGGAAACATGTAGACTTGATGTAATTATTGTATCTATGATGGGCTCTGTAATCAGAGAAGACCATAACCTTAAAGTGGTATTTTTCCAGTAGAAAAAGACACTCTGTCAATGCTATTACTTTCATTATCAATATAAAAAGTATCTGTTGAATGGCTAGTAAATATCTGTTCCCATACAAGTGTTGTAGTTAGCTAGCAATACATACTAATTGAAAAACACAGCCTGGCAGGTTGCTCATAACCTTATTTATTTACTTCATAAACATAGTTGGAAAAAGCCTAAACAAAATATCAAACTAAATTTAGTAGAATAAAAAGAAGCTGTTATATCACACATGTCACTGAGTTCATCCCAGAAATGCCTAGTGGTTTAATATTAGAAAAAAATAAATGCAATTCATCATATTAATGAAGTAAGGAAGAAAAGTCGCATACCAACTAAATAGAAGCAGAGTAATCATTTGATAAAATACAACACATATTCAGCTTAAAAATAATTCAGCCATCTCTGAGAATAGAAGAAAATATTTTTCTCTCAACAAATATTGTATAAAAATACTTAAAGCAAACTTCATTATTAATAGAGAAATGTTGGAAGTACTCCCTTTAAAATTAAGACCAAAATAAGGTGCTCTATAACTGTGTATATTAAACATTTACCAAAGCACCCTGTCAATTTAGGAGGAAAAGAAGAAAAAAATTAAAGGCATAAAGATCAGGATGAAAGTAATAAAATGCTCATTATTTTTAGATTGATGATTTACAATATTAGAATAAAAAAGAGAATAGAGCAAAATGAGTACAAGATCAACATACAAACATCAATTGCATTTTTAAATACCAACAAAACTTTGTTATTTCTAAAAAAATGGCATTTAATATAGCAATGAAAAAATATAAGATTCTTGGGAATCTAACAAATTGTTCCAAATCTGTTTGCAGAAATTATCAAACTTCATGGAAAGACATAAAAGACTTACTTTGTTAAATTTATCAGATATACAGATAGAAAGATTTAATATCATAAAGATTTTAATTCTGCCTAATCTGATGTGTAGTGTCAGTACAATTCCAGTAAAAAAAAAAAGTTGAATTTTTAGACAATTGAAAAGTTATTTCTAAAAGGCGTATCAAAGAACAAAAATCTCAGAATAAACAATGAGGCAGAGGGATTTACCCCATGCACATCAGTACTTATTAGAAAGCTTTACTAGTTATGGCAGTGTGGTATTGGGGTAGCCCGTGTTACAAGCAGAAAAGAAAACCCAGAAACATATGCACGTTCATCAATACTTGATATAGTATGGAAATATGCAGGTTTGTTACATATGTATACATGTGCCATGTTGGTGTGCTGCACCCATTAACTCGTTATTTACATTAGGTATATATACTAATGCTATCCCTCCCCCCTCTACCCACCCCACAACAGGTCCCAGAATGTGTTGTTCCCCTTACTGTGTCCAAGTGTTCTCATTGTTCAATTCCCACCTATGAGTGAGAACATGTGGTGTTTGGTTTTCTGTTCTTGTGACATTTTGCTGAGAATGACGGTTTCCAGCTACATCCATGTCCCTACAAAGGACACGATCTCATCCTTTTTTATGGCTGCATAGTATTCCATGGTGTATATGTGCCACATTTTCTTAATCCAGTGTCATTGATGGACATTTGGGTTGATTCCAAGTCTTTGCTATTGTGAATAGTGTCACAATAAACATACGTCTGCATGTGTCTTTATAGCAGCATGATTTATAATCCTTTGGGTATATACCCAGTAATGGGATGGCTGGGTCAAATGGCATTTCTAGTTCTAGATCCTTGAAGAATCGCCATACTGTCTACCACAATGGTTGAACTAGTTTACAGTCCCACTAACAGTGTACAAGTGTTCCTATTTCTCCACATCCTCTCCAGCACCTGTTGTTTCCTGACTTTTTAATGATTGCCATTCTAACTGGTGTGAGATGGTATCTCATTGTGGTTTTGATTTGCATTTTTCTGATGGCCAGTGATGAGCATTTTTTCATGTGTCTGTTGGCTGCATAAATGTCTTCTTTTGAGAAGTGTCTGTTCATATCCTTTGCCCACTTTTTCATGGAGTTGTTTGTTTTTTTCTTGTAAATTTGAGTTCTTGGTAGGTTTTGGATATTAGCCCTTTGTCAGATGAGTAGATTTCAAAAATTTTCTCCCATTCTGTAGGTTGCCTGTTCACTCTGATGGTAGTTTCTTTTGCTGTGCAGAAGCTCTTTAGTTTAATTAGATCCCATTTGTCAATTTTGGCTTTTGTTGCTGTTGCTTTTGGTGTTTTAGACATGAAGTCCTTGCCCATGCCTATGTCCTGAATGGTATTGCCTAGGTTTTCTTCTAGGGTTTTTATGGTTTTACGTGTAACATTTAAGTCTCTAATCCATCTTGAATTAATTTTTGCATAAGGAGTAAAGTAAGGATCCAGTTTCAGGTTTCCACATATGGCTAGCCAGTTTTCCCAGCACCATTAAATAGGGAATCCTTTCCCCATTTCTTGTTTTTGTCAGGTTTGTCAAAGATCAGATGGTTGTAGATGTGTGGTGTTATTTCTGAGGGCTCTGTTCTGTTCCATTGGTCTATATCTCTGTTTTGGTACCAGTACCATGCTGTTTTGGTTACTGTAGCCTTGTAGTATAGTTTGAAGTCAGGTAGCATGATGCCTCCAGCTTTGTTCTTTTTGCTTTGGATTGTCTTGGCAATGTGGGCTCCTTTTGGTTCCACAGGAACTTTAGTATTTCCAATTCTGTGACGAAAGTCATTGGTAGCTTGATAGGGATGGCATTGAATCTATAAATTACCTTGGGCAGTATGGCCATTTTCATGATATTGATTCTTCCTATCCATGAACATGGAATGTTCTTCCATTTGTTTGTGTCCTCTTTTATTTCATTGAGCAGTGGTTTGTAGTTCTCCTTGAAGAGGTCCTTCACATCCCTTGTTAGTTGGATTCCTAGGTATCTTATTCTCTTTGAAGCTATTGTGAATGGGAGTTCATTCATGATTTGGTTCTCTGTTACTGGTGTATAAGAATGCTTGTGATTTTTGCACATTAATTTTGTATCCTGAGACTTTGCTGAATTTGCTTATCAGCTTAAGAATATTTTGGGCTGAGACAATGGGGTTTTCTAAATATACAATCATGTCATCTGCAAACAGGGACAATTTGACTTCCTCTTTTCCTAATTGAATACCCTTCATTTCTTTCTCTTGCCTGATTGCCCTGGCCAGAAGTTCCAACACTATGTTGAATCAGAGTGGTGAGAGAGGGCATCCCTGTCTTGTGCCAGTTTTCAGAGGGAATGCTTCCAGTTTTTGCCCATTCAGTATGATATTGGCTGTGGGTTTGTCATAAATAGCTTTCATTATTTTGAGATACATCACATCAATACCGAATTTATTGAGAATTTTTAGCTTGAAGGGCTGCTGAATTTTGTCAAAGACCTTTTCTGCATCTATTGAGATAATCACGTGGTTTTTGTCTTTGGTTCTGTTTATATGCTGGATTACATTTATTGATTTGCATATGTTGAATCATCCTTGCATCCCAGGGATGAAGCCCACTTGATCATGGTGGATAAGCTTTTAGATGTGCTGTTGTATTCGGTTTGCCAGTATTTTATTGAGGATTTTTGCATCGATATTCATCAGGGATATTGGTCTAAAATTCTCTTTCTTTTGTTGTTTCTCTGCCAGTCTTTGGTATCAGGATGATGTTGGCCTCATAAAATGAGTTGGGGAGGATTCCCTCTTTTTCTATTGATTGGAAGAGTTTCAGAAGGAATGGGACCAGCTCCCCCTTGTACCTCTGGTAGAATTTGGCTGTGAATCTGTCTGGTCCGGGACTTTTTTTGGTTGGTAGGCTATAAATTATTGCCTCAATTTCAGAGCCTGTTATTGGTCTATTCAGGGGTTCAACTTCTTCCTGGTGTAGTTTTGGGAGAGTGTATGTGTCCAGGAATTTATCCATTTCTTCCAGGTTTTCTAGTTTATTTGCATAGAGGTGTTTATAGTATTCTCTGATGGTAGTTTGTATTTCTGTGGGGTCAGTGGTGATATCCCTTTATCATTTTTTTATTGCATCTGTTTGATTCTTCTTTCTTTTCTTATTAGTCTTGCTAACAGTCTATCAATTTTGTTGATCTTTTCAAAAAAACCAGCTCCTGGATTCATTGGTTTTTTGAAGGGTTTTTTGTGTCTCTATCTCCTTCAGTTCTGCTCTGATCTTAGTTATTTCTTGCCTTCTGCTAGCTTTTGAATGTTTTTGCTCTTGCTTCTCTAGTTCTTTTAATTGTGATGTTAGGGTGTCAATTTTAGATCTTTCCAGCTTTCTCTTGTGGGCATTTAGTGCTATAAATTTCCCTCTACACACTGCTTTAAATGTGTCCCAGAGATTCTGGTATGTTGTATGTTTGTTCTCACTGGTTTCAAAGAACATCTTTATTTCTGCCTTCATTTCGTTATGTACCCAGTAGTCATTGAGGAGCAGATTGTTCAGTTTCCATGTAGTTGAGCGGTTTTGAGTGAGTTTCTTAATCCTGAGTTCCAGTTTGATTGCACTATGGTCTGAGCATCAGTTTGTTATAATTTCTGTTGTTTTACATTTGCTAAGGAGTGCTTTACTTCCAACTATGTGATCAATTTTGGAATAAGTGTGATGTGGTGCTGCGAAGAATGTATCTTCTGTTGATTTGGGGTGGAGAGTTCTATAGATGTCTATTAGGTCTGCTTGGTGCAGAGTTGAGTTCAATTCCTGGATATCCTTGTTAACCTTCTGTCTCGTTGATCTGACTCGTGTTGACAGTGGTGTGTTAAAGTCTCCCAGTATTATTGTATGGGAGTCTAAGTCTCTTTGTAAGTCTCTAAGGACTTGCTTTATGAATCTGGGTGCTCCTGTATTGGGTGCATATATATATATATATTTAGGATAGTTAGCTCTTCTTGTTGAATTGATCCCTTTACCATTATGTAATGGTCTTCTTTGTCTCTCTTGATCTTTGTTTGTTTAAAGTCTGTTTTATCAGAGACTAGGATTGCAACCTTTGCCTTTTTTTGTTTTCCATTTGCTTGGTAGATCTTCCTCCATCCCTTTATTTTGAGCCTATGTGTATCTCTGCACGTGAGATGGATCTCCTGAATACAGCAAACTGATGTGTCTTGACTCTTTATCCAATTTTCCAGGCTGTGTCTTATAATTGGACCATTTAGCCCATTTACATTTAAAGTTAATATTGTTATGTGTGAACTTGATCCTGTCATTATGATGTTAGCTGGTTGTTTTGCTTGTTAATTGATGCAGTTTCTTTCTATCATTGATGGTGTTTACATTTTGGCATGTTTTTGCAGTGACTGGTACTGGTTGTTCCTTTCCATGTTTAGCACTTCCTTCAGGATCTCTTGTAGGGCAAGCCTGGTGGTGACACAATCTCTCAGTATTTGCTTGTCTGTAAAGGATTTTATTTCTCCTTCACTTATGAAACTTAGTTTGGCTGGATATGAAATTCTGGGTTTAAAATTATTTTCTTTAAGAACGTTGAATATTGGCCCCCACTCTCTTCTGGCTTGTAGAGTTTCTGTTGAGAGATCCGCTGTTAGTCTGATGGACTTCCCTTTGTATGTAACCCGACCTTTCTCTCTGGCTGCCCTTAACATTTTTTCCTTCATTTCAACTTTGGTGAATCTGACAATTATGTTTCTTGGAGTTGCTCTTCTCGAGGAGTATCTTTGTGGCATTCTCTGTATTTCGTGAATTTGAATGTTGGCCTGCCTTGCTAGACTGGCGACGTTCTCCTGGATAATATCCTGCAGAGTGTTTTCCAACTTGGTTCCATTCTCCCCATCACTTTCAGGTACACCAATCAGACGTAGATTTGTTCTTTTCACATAGTCCCATATTTCTTGGAGGCTTTGTTTGCTTCCTTTTACTTTTTTTTTCTGTAAACGTCTCTTCTCGCTTCATTTCATTCATTTGATCTTCAATCACTGATACCCTTTCTTCCAGTTGATCAAGTTGGTTACTGAAGCTTGTGCATTTGTCACATAGTTCTCGTGTCATGGTTTTCAGCTCTATCCGGTCATTTAAGGACTTCATTACATTGGTTTTCCTAGTTAGCCATTCGTCAAATCTTTTTTCAAGGTTTTTAGCTTCTTTGCAGTGGGTTCGAACTTCCTCCTTTAGCTTGGAGAAGATTGATCGTCTGAAGACTTCTTCTCTCAACTCGTCAAAGTCATTCTCCATCCAGCTTTGTTCCATTGCTGGCGAGGAGCTGCATTTGTTTGTAGGGGGAGAGGCACTCTGATTTTTAGAATTTTCAGCTTTTCTGCTCTATTTTTTCCCCATCCTTGTGGTTTTATCTACCTTTGGTCTTTGATGATGGTGACGTACAGATGGGGTTTTGGTGTGAATGTCCTTTCTGTTTGTTAGTTTTCCTTCTAACAGTCAGGACCCTCAGCTGTAGGTCTGTTGGAGTTTGCTCAAGGTCCACTCCAGACCCTGTTTGCCTGGGTATCAGCAGCAGAGGCTACAGAAGAGTGATCATTGCTGAACAGCAAATGTTGCTGTCTGATCATTCCTCTGGAAGCTTTGTCTCAGAGGGGTACCCAGCCGTGTGAAGTGTGAAGTGTCAATCTGTCCCTAGTGGGGAATGTCTCCCAGTTAGGCTACTTGGGGATCAGGGACCCACTTGAGGAGGTAGTCTGTCCATTCTCAGATCTCAAACTCCATGCTGGGAGAACCACTACTCTCTTCAAAGCTGTCAGACAGGGACATTTAAATCTGCAGAGGTTTCTCTGCCTTTTGTTTGGCTATGCCCTGTCCTCAGAGGTGGAGTCTACAGAGGCAGGCAGGCCTCCTTGAGCTGCAGTGGGCTCCACCCAGTTCGAGCTTCCTGGCCGCTTTGTTTACCTACTCAAGCCTCAGCAATGGCAGGTACTCCTCCCCCAGCTTCACTGCTGCCTTGCATTTAGATCTCAGACTGCTGTGCTAGCAAAGAGGGAGGCTCCGTGGGTGTGGGACCCTCTGAGCCAGGTGCAGGATATAATCTCCTGGTGTGCTGTTTGCTAAGACCCTTGGTAAAGCACAGTATTAGGGTGGGCACTACCCAATTTTCCAGGTTTTGTGTGTCACAGTTTCCCTTGGCTAGGAAGGGGAATTCCCTTCCACCTTGCACTTCCCAGGTGAGGCGATGCCTCACCCTGCTTAGACTCTCACTCAGTAGGCTGCACACACTGCCCTGCACCCACTGTCCGACATGCTCCAGTGAGATGAACCTGGTACCTCCATTGGAAATGCAGAAATCACCCATCTTCTGTGTGACTCATGCTGGGAACTGGAGGCTGGTGCTGTTCCTATTCGGCCATCTTGGAACCGCCTCCCGGGACTCAATACTTAGCTTTTTTAAAGTATAGCTTTTTAAAAGCATTTTTTAAAAATACAGAGCTTTTTTAGTTCTGCCATCCGTGGACAGCTTAAGTGTTAACAGCTCAGTGGGCCCTCTGCTTTTTTGCACAAGGTGACTGCCTTCTGCCAGCAAAGGGTAAGTTTGACAGTCTTTTGTTTTTTGTTTTTTGTTTTTTGTTTTTTTGAGACGGAGTCTCGCTGTGTCACCCAGGCTGGAGTGCAGTGGCGCGATCTCGGCTCACTGAAAGCTCTGCCTCCCGGGTTCACGCCATTCTCCTGCCTCAGCCTCTGAGTAGCTGGGACTACAGGCGCGCACCACCATGCCCGGCTAATTTTTTGTATTTTTAGCAGAGACGGGGTTTCACCGTGTTAGCCAGGATGGTCTCGATCTCCTGACCTCGTGATCCGCCCGCCTCGGCCTCCCAAAGTGCTGGGATTACAGGCGTGAGCCATCGTGCCCGGCCGACAGTCTTTTGTATCTGTACTTGTAGCACCTGAGCTCTTGTCCGCTGTCCAGGGGAAATCAGGTCACAAACACAAATTGAAGAATGGTAAATGTGGCGGACTTTATTGCCAATGAAGTGGCTCTCAGCAGGAAAGCGAGTTGAAAAGAGGATGGGGTGGGAAGGTGGTCTTCTCCTGAAGTCAGGCTGTCTCCAGCCAGTTTCTTCTCTGAAGTTATGCCACGAAGCTGCCCCTATGTAGTCAGGCCTCTTCTCTCCAACGTCCAGCCATAGTCTTTGACATCCAGCTGCTACTGCTGTCTCTGCCAGCTGAGTCTGGGGTCTTTATAGGTGCAGGATCAGGGCTGGTTGGGGCCATACACGGTTTTGGAAAACACAACATTCAAGCAGAAAAGCAGGGATAGAAGTTCTCACTTTGGGCCACAGTTTCAGGCTTTTTGGCTTGAAGCTGGGGCTTTTGCCAGGGACCCACCTTTTTCTGCCTAGAAATTTTCTGCCTTCTGTCCCCATCATTTCCCCTGCCCGAAGAGGCACATCTAACTGCCCCTAGAATATGGATGATGGCTGATTTTAGCTACTTTTTGCTAACAGGACGGGTGGTTTTGGGGAGAACGGGCAGTCAGATTCCTCCCAGAAGTCTACTTAAGGGTCCGCAGCAAAAAGGAACCATCATCCAAGGAGCCAGTTGCCCGACTGTTTGGAGTTTGATGGCATCTAGGCAAAAAGAAACAAGTTTTACAAGGTTAAGTATGCATTGGTCAAATATGTGTATTATACAACAAGGGGTTAAAAGGAAAGAATCTAGTGCCAAGGATAACAGAAATAAGAAGTGAAATATACGAATCATTCTGAAAACATTACTGTACCCTATGGTATAGAACAGAGTGAAGGTAAGAACAGCAAGCATAGGCAAGACCATAAAAAGACTACCCATGGAAGGTTAATTATTAACGCTCATCTTTTGTGATTTTTAGCTTGAGGTCCCCGATCTCTTCACATTGGTATTTTTGGTGCTCTTCTGGTTTGCTGGAGGTAATTCTATCAGCTTCCCAGGCCTTTACTCAGATATAATAAATTCAAGGATCTATTCCAGTGACCTATTCTAAAAGACCAAGGTGTCACTTTCAGAGGTTCTGTAAAGTACTGTCTGGTCCCAGGGCCTGTTTCTGTAGTTTCCTCCTGATATCAGGGGCTGCTTAGGTAATAAATTTATCCTTTAAAATTAGTTGTCCCCCAACTGAATCAGGAGATACAGATGTGTTGCTTTGTCAAGGAGTTTCTTAGCCCTTCCATGAAGGCAGTGGGATTCTCATCAAATCCCTGGTCTATCATGGATAGCTTGGTATAGTTGAGAGGCTTAGTTCTAGTCTTACATAAGCCCTCTATTATACACACCTGAAAACGTCTCCTCTTCCATTCTCCCATCTTGTCATTGGGATCCCATTTAGAGTCTGCATCTCTCCCAGATGGATAAAGTTCGGCCCCTTCCCTGACACTATATGTGATACACAGCTTATCCCCAAATCTCTCTGCTGCTTGCAAATTGGCCTTCTTCTCAGTGTTAGGGTTTGATTCAAAAGTAACATAATGTCTTTCCAGAAGAGTTCAAATACTTGGTTTAAATTCTGGAAATCCTCTATGTATCTGTCAGGGTCATCTAAAAACTTGCCAAGATACCCACTTAATTTTCCTTAAGTCTTGTATAGAAAAGGAGACCTGGACCTTACTGGGACCAAATTCACCAGGCATCTGTTGGAGGGTCAAGAGTGAGACTGGTGCTCGTTTAGGGTGAGGATTTCTAGGAGGTGCAAAAGACAGAAAAGAAAAACTGGATAGGGAGTATAGAATGGACCTGGAGGAGCAGGGCTAAAGGGAGCTGGTTCCCCTGTTGGAGGTACCTCTGGGGTTTGTTTCTTTAGTTCCCTGGGATTGCCCCTTGCAGCCGCCCCTGAGATGGCAAACAGGAAGGCTGGGTCAATCCTACACTGTTGGCAAAGGTCTGGGTTAGTCTTCAAGGTAAAGAAAGCCTGCACATGTGGAGCCTCAGACCACTTGCCCTCACTTTTACAGAAAAGGTCCAAAGGCAGGATGATTTCAAAATGAGTGATTCCTTCCCGAGGCCAAGTCAGTCCTTTCTGCAGATCATAATTTGGCCTAAGCTTTGTGCAAAGAGCTATGAGGTATTTTTCCTCCAGAGTGTCAGGGTCAAAGCAGTCCCAGTGATTAAGGATACACTCCAGAGGAGAACAGATTGCGGATAGTGAAGATAGTTGTTTGCCGGTTCTGAAATAGGGAAGAAGGCGTCCCTCATTTCCCTTCCCTCTTTCAGCAAAAACTCTGGGTGTGAGGGAGAGAGAAAAAAGGCATCCCTCTTTTCCCTTCCATCTTTTTATCCCCGAGACCCAGCAACCTTGGACAGATGCCACCCATGGGTGCAACTGCAGCCTGCACTCGTGAAGCAGGGAGGGCCTAGAGAATAGTAATTATCTGCACTCACCGATGCCTCTATACCACCTACTGTGGCAACCTTCGGCTTCCCTAGGCCTTATCTAGGCCGTGGTGCATGGTCTCCTTTCATGAAACGAGGGCTTAATCGGAAGGAATTAGTCCTGCCCGTTTACACTGTGTCTGTTGCCTGGCTTTGGATCCCTCAGATATGGTTTTCCTTTCTAGGACTTCAACCCAAAGTTTTTAATTGAATTTGGGACCAAAAAAAAAAAGTGTCTCCGGGGGTGCATGGATTCGTTTAGATTAAGTCCCAGACAGGCTTTGCCAAATTTACAGTTATTAGTCAGTGAGGTCGCTCCTCTGCTGGTTCCCCATCATAAGCAGAGTGCTGAGGCAGGAAAAGAACCTTGTTGCATACAGAAGGAAGGAGGGAAAAAAATACAGTTTAAGGCGGGGAAGAACCTCTTGCTCTATAAAACGGATACAATGGGGTTCCTTTAATCACCGTATCCTTCCCCGGGTTTGGACTGAGCTGAGGCCCTCAGCCAGGGGAGGAAAGACTCTGTGGGTGTGTGGTGGGAGGGAACAGCGAGTGAGAAACACTGACCAACTGGCTGTGTGGGACACCTGGCCCCTGACACTGCCCTGGGGCCCTGGCAGCAGCTGCGGTTCTCTCCCACCCCATTTGGCCATTGGATGCGGCATGCGCATGCTTTGAATATACCCAAGTGCCCCATGGGAGGGGAGCGGCGAAGGAGGGGAGCCGCTCTGTGCCCCATCGCACGTGCCTGTGGGGGTGGGGATGGAGATGGCACCTCTCAGAACAGATGGCAATCACATTGTTCTGAATTACGTATCTAGTGGCTGGGCCAAATGCTTATTCTACCTAATAACACTTCTGCACTTTGCAACAATACCCGTATCATTATAAAAGAAGAGATAGGAGTCATTTCAAACCATGGAAGAAGGAAAGGAAAGATACCATAGAAAAGTCTGGGGGTCTTGGTAGATGCCCTAATAGGCAGTCAGGGATAGGGTCCAGTCTAGAAGCCTTGTAGCAACAACAAGGAGTGTCCTTGACTAAATGCTTTCAATTGCCCCAGGACTTTATTCTAGTTCCACACAATGGCTGTATCTCTGTGAAGGGAAACAGAGCCAACATTCCTTTCACCTGAAAGAGGTGGCAGGGTTGCATCCTGTCCTCTGCAAATGGCATAGCTCAGTGAAGAGACAGATCCCGCAGATCCTCATTTACTCACCCTTTCGATGTATCCCAGACGGGCCCCCAGACGAAGCAGGATATTTCCTTGACCCTTTCGTGGGACTTGTGATAGTGGTGCCTCATTTACCCAGCCTACAGCTTTCAGCTCCTCATGGTAGGGGACCATACAAGTGAATGAGGCGGGAATTGGAGTGCATGAACACTGGAACCATCAGCCAGCCGCTTTGGTGCCAGCAGGGGTGAACTCCACTCACCCAGACCCACTGTGTTCCACCCCTCACTGGAGGGAGCACCCAGGGGGAGGGGTGCAGGAGTTGGGGTGAGTGCTCTGGGGCACCGGCAGGAGCCAAACCCTGTGTAGGCCCTACAGCAGCATCTGACAGGGTGCCTACAACCCCTGAAGCCCCAGAGGGAGTGTAACAGTGCTCTTTTAGCTCTGCTGTCTGCAGACACTTAAGTGTTAACAGCTCCTTAAGCCCTTTGCCTTTTCACCTGAGGCAGCTGCTTTCCACCAGTGAGGGCAAAGGTCAAGTGTGACGGCCTTTTGTGTCCACACTTATGGGCACCTTAGCTCTTGTGTGGCATCCAGGAGAAATGAGGTCACATGAATAAATCAAAGGATGGTAAATGCAGGGGATTTTATTGCCAATGAAAGTGGCTCTCAGCAGGAAGGGGAGGTGAAAAGGTGATGGGATGGGGAGGTAGTCTTCCCCTGAAGTCTGGCCATCTCCAGCCAGATTATTCTCTGAGGTTACCCTGTCAAACTCTCTGTCTGAAGTCAAGCCGTCTCTGACATCCAGCCATAGTCTTCAATGTCCAGCTGCTTTTCCTCTTTCTGCTGGCTGAGTATGGGGCTTTTAGAGGCACAGGATGAGGCAGGGAGAGGCCTTGGGTGGCTTTAGAAAAGGCAGTATTTGAGCAGGAAAACAGGAAAGTAAGTTCTCACTTTGGGCTGCGGTTTCAGGCTTTTCAGCTTGAGGGTCAAGCTTTCACCAGGGACCCACCCTTTTCTGCCTAAAATTTCTCTGCCTCCTGTCCCCATCAGTAGAAGGGACAAGTAGTCTCTCTGGGTCCCTTTTATAAGTACTAATCTCATCGATGAGGGTTCCACACCCATGAACTGATCACCTCCCAAGGGCCCTACCTCCTAATTCTGTCACCTTTAAGATGAGAATTTCAACCTATAAATTTTGGGAGGACACAAATATACCATAGTAGAAACATTAAACATAAAAGATTTATAAATTTGCCCTTATTAAAATCAAGAACTTTCTATCAACCATTACAATAAAGAGAATGAAAAGGCTAACCAAAACAGTGGGAAAATGTTTGTAAACAATATAATTAATGTATTAAAAGATCTTACATGTCTTAAAACAGGAAAACAATCACACAGAAAAATGGGTAAATCATGTGAGCAGGTATCCTCTAAGAGAGAAAACATGAATGGCTAATAAACATGTAAGAAGTTTCCTAGCCTTATTAGTAACCAGAAAAACGAAAACTAAGACCACAATGTAAGTCCTATTTTTCATCTACAAAACGGGCAAAAAGTAGGAAGTCTGAAACACCAAGCATTGGCAAAAAAAATTGGCAAAAAAACACCAAGCATTGGATAAGCATATGCTTTATATTTTGATGGTGGGAATGTAAATTAGTAACAATGCTGCGAAACACTTTGGCATTATTATGTAGAGATCAACCTTCTCATAACCTGAAATCTGGCAATTCCACTCCTAGGTAATCTTGAACTTCCCAGCCTCCAGAACTGTGAGAAATTCTTGCATGTGTGCAGCAAGATCTAAGTAAAAGAGTGCTCATCAAAGTATTGTTTATAATAAAGGAAATGAAATAACTCAAGTGCCTGCCTGTTAGGAGAATGGAATTAGGTCCTATTCACACAATGGAACAAGATGGTTGAATCTTGAAAACAAAATTGTGAGTGAAAAAAAGTTCCAGAAAACTGCACATATTATGAATCAATTTTTATAAATTGCAACACAAACAAAACTAAACAATATGTAGTTTAGAGGCATACACTTATAGATACATTTTTGTATAAGGCAAGGGAATGATCAACAAAATTCAAGACAGTGTTCATCTCTGTGATACAGAGAAAGTGCTGGGATAGCAGAGAATAATATTTTTAGAAGCAAACATCCTGGAAAAGTTCTGATCTCTAGTGAGGTGGAAAGTTTAGAGGAGTTTATTTTATTACTCTGTTTCCATGTGTCAAATATTAAACAATAGCCAAAACTAAAGGTCACACCTTACAGCAAGAAAACATATAGAGTAAACACATTTTAATACTTCCGATTAATGTTTTTTAGCTTTAAAAATCAAGAAAGTTATTATTCAGTGCTAAAAAGAAACAAGATTTCAAGCCATGAAAATACATGGAGGAGCCTTAAATGCATATTCGTAAGAGAAAGGAGCCAGTCTGAAAAGGCTGCTTCCTGTATGATTCCAACTATATGACATTATGGAAAAGGCAGAACTACGGAGAAAGTGAAAATAAACAGTGGTTACTAGGGACTATAGGGAAGAACAGATGAATAGACAGAGGATTTTCAGGGCAGAAAAACTACTCCATATGATATCATAATGGTGGGTACATGTCATTATATGTTTGTTCAAACCCATAGAATGTCCAACACCAAGGTGAATCCTTGGAATTTGGAGCTGGGAGATAATGGAACTGTGAATTTTGGGTAATAATAATGTGTCAATGCAGATTCATTGATTGTAACAAATGCTTCGCTCTGAGACAGACTGTTGATAGTAGGGGAGGCTAAGCGTGGGGGAAGAAGGGACACATGGAAACTCTGTATTTCTGTTCAATTTTTCTGTGAACCTAAAACTTCTCTAAAAAAGAAAATCTAGTCAAATAGGGAAAAGTGAAGATTTCTGAAGCAACAAAAGGAAAAAAGATCAAGTTGTCCTTAGACTTCTCACAGTAGAATTTAGTGTCAGAGACTGTGCAGAAATAGTCACACAGTTCTCTAGGAAAGAAAAGTTAGGCTCAGCCAGCTGCCATTCAAATTTCAACACAAAAGGTATTCTCATATACAAAAGTCTAGAAACATAGCACTCAGGAGCCTTTCCTGGGGGAAAAAAACTAATTGTTGCCAAAATCCAGTCAACTGGAGATTAAGTAAAGAATTTAGATACTGGGAAGTCCTTGTTAAGAACAATGGATCCATCTTCATAAAGAACTAAGAATAACAACTGAGAAGACCGTGGTTACAAAACAGAAGACAATTGACCAAAAACCAAACCAAAACAAAAAAACTAAAGAAGAAAAAACAATAAAACAACAAACAAATAGTCGATGTAAAAGGGGAGGATAATAGCTTTGCTATTCTCTCTATTTCATAGCAGGGCATCATATTGTCAACAACTGAACTGAACTAGCTAAACACACACACACACACACACTCAGTACAGCCTCATGGTCTTCGTGGTGCTATTTCTTTTTTAAAAGGCTCTTCCACAAATTCACATCTTGAGTAGTAAAGAAAAATTTTGTAAAAATTAACAATTCCTTCTGTTTTAGTTCATTTTCTTCTGCCAAATTAAAAAATATTTTAATGACTTCTTATTAAAACACTGTAAATAGTATTATCCCATTTTTGTCAACTGATTTTTTCTCCCTATGTTTCCACATGACTTCTATAATTTCTTCTGTCTATGTAGACATTCACCCAGTAACACTGATAATTTCTGGTAGTGATGTTTGAGGTGATGTGTTGCTTTTTTCATATCTTTTTCAAATTCTTTGAATTATTTATAGTATATGTTTCATTTTAATATGTAGCAACAAAGTAATTAAAAATCATTTTTTGTTAAATGGAGAAATAAAACATTTGAAGGTTTTTCATGTCAGTGGATTAATTTAGTGCTGTGGTAACGCATAAGATTGCCATATTCTTAAAAGAAGAGCTCAGCATTATGTTCACATCCCTCACAACATCATATATAAAGCAAATGTCAAATAAGTGTTTCTTAAATAAAATTTCATAGTATTTGTCTATTTTCCTTTTAGATTTGAGAATAGCCTAAGAAAACAACACCTCTAAGAAATCATCATTTAAATACTCTACAAAGATTCCTATTGAAGTTCATTGGCTGTGTCTCCTCAAATCACAACTTCCTCAATTTGTCTCTAGGTGGATGCTAAGCCCTGGATAATCATCTTTTGAATCTACACTCAGTTATTTATTTGTCCTTTAATTAATCATCAAGTATTTATTGAGGACCTATTGTACATAAGTATCTTTACATGTATGCATACAGTAGTGGATAGAAAAGTATCCTTAAACAGTTTACATTTTTATTTACAGAGGAAATAAATATATAAATTTTCAGATGGTAACAATGCTATGAAAAATGACAAGGTAGAGGACATAGGGTGGTTTCAGAAGACCTCTTTGATAAGGTAACATTTGAGCAGAAGACATGAGTGACCTGAGGGCATGAAACATGTGGATAGCTGGAGGAAGATCCTTCCGGACAAAAGATTCAAGTGCATAGTACAAGGGTTGATCACAGGTGTTGGCCTGAGCAAAGAAATGAATGAAGGTACCATTTAATGTGATGAACACAGGTTTCACAGGATGGGTGGAGCAGAAGTGTATGGAAAATTAAGACTTTAGTTTTAGATATGTTTAGCTTGAGATACCCATTAGGCAACTAAACTGAAGGGTTGAGTAAACAATTGGATAGATGAGTCTGGAAGTCAAAGTACATGTTAAGCAAATAGTTGGATATATGAGATTGCAGGTCAAAGCACATGTATAATTAAATTTAAAATACATATAAAGCTGAGTAATGTAACACAGGATAAAATAATAATGAATATTCTTCCCTATCAAATAGTCCACTGCTTTCAAAATAGAAAATAAATTTCAAGAACAGTTTTCTTACTAAGCAATTTACTCTTTCAACGTATGTACAGGAAGAAAAATTTCTGGTTGAGAGCTGTGGTGGGATTGTCCTTCTGTGTGGTAATTTTAAGCAGCAAAGCAGGGGCTTATCGATAAGGCTTTGCAGAACGGAGGTGAGATCCTTTGCCTTATTGAACCCTATGCTTGCTGGCCTGGCTGTGCACAGCATTCTGTCGCACCCAGTGTTTTTCAAACATAAAGGCCCTGCAGGTTGAAGAGTCACTGTGTCCTTGGAACCAGTGTTTTGACAAGCCAGTTTCCTCCTGCAGTGCATTTTCAGTGGAGCAGAATAACAAAGAGAAAATTCTGCCAATTAGTGAATGATGGTGGGCTGCAGGGCAAACTGTGCAGAAGCTCAGTGGCAATTGCACCTGAAGACAGGAACACTCCATTCCCTCTCCCTCTTTGTCTCATATGGCTCAAATGCCAAGGTTTCATGTTAATGTTAGTCCCAAGCAGCACCTCAGCAAGACCTCCTCTTTATGCCCTCCCACTTCTGATTATTAACACTGAGGTTAGGGAATCTGTGGATTTCAGTTAAGTTGCACATTGTGACTCATGGCCAAAATTTGGCCCCAACAGCAGCTAAAACTTCCAACCTTGTGGAAATCCAAGCTACATGACACAATTCAGAGTATGGAATGTTATAACGCTTCCTATCTAGAAAATGAGGACCATTCCCATATGCCTCACAAAAAGGCAGGGATACATGTCATACAAAATGTTTATCACAAGGATGTCTAAATATAGGGATAAATGATAGGCATTACCCATTTGGAAGCAAGAAGCTATCTATTATGTCCATTGTGCAGAATTTATAAGTAAAAACCAAATGTAAACTGAGGTTTCTATGACCTTTGCAGATCCCAATGTCGACTCAAACTCAACCCCCATCTCCCCATTCCATGACCGGAGACAATCCAAGATCTTCCTCCTGTAATTTCAATTGGTCCTAAAAATCTTTAATGCTTCATGTTCCTCTCTCTCCCTGGTACCTGTGTTCACTTGCACTGTCTCTCCTTTCCCCCATGTCAAGTCATACTCAAAATTGAAACCTTTCATTAATTTTCACAAAACAGATTTACTCCCACAAAACATCTTGTGGGTTTGGTGGCTTTACTAGAGATTCGAAACATAGCAGGCAGGTGTCGGGGAGTGGGAGGGGCATTGAACATTGTTCACTACACAGGTTTGGTAATCTCAACGGCTTTATCCCTGCTCTCCTCCCCCTCCTTCACCCCCAAGGCCAAATGCATTTTTTACTGATCTTGGGCAGAGTAGTTGCATTGTCTTCTCCAAAGACTGGATGCCAACAGCCAACAACCATGCCTCATAGGGACTTGCTTATCTCCAACAAATTTATCAGTATTTAATCCCAAAAGAACGCAACTGTCGTTTTAAGTAAAAATCTAAAATTAGCTGCCAAGAAACATCATTTTCTCCATCTTATTACATCGGACTTGAATTAATTTTCTGTTATGTGAAACTTCTACTTTTTGGTAGGAGGGAGATTTGCATGAAAGTTAGGTTAGTGTTTCTTAATTCTGTGTCCAGAATTTAGAACCACTAAGTTCTGTGTTGTGCCCTTTGGCATAGATGCCCCTTGTCTATTGAACCAGTTGTTCTCAATCTTGGCTATATTCCTTAGAAGTACTTCATGGGCTTTCAAAAATCCTAATGGTCAGGATCACCCTAAGCCAATTTCTTGTGAGTGGGATCCAGATATTAACACATTTCAAAGCTTTCTAGGTAATTTTTATGTGTGTTCAGTGATTAAGTCCATTATACTAGATCTTCACAAACTGTCTAAGCAGAAGAAAGAAAAAAGGAATTACTAGGAGTTTGAGGTTAGATGAATTTTATATGTAAGGAAGAGTCTGTGGAAAGCAAGGAAGGTGAAATAGCAAAAGTCCTTTGAAAGACGTGTGAAATTAGTCTACACACAAAACCATGGCTAAGAAGACAAATTGTCCAATACGTCCACCAAGGTATTTCAACTTACTCTATAATTCCTCATGAATTTGGGAGGGGACAAGAACATTTAATTAGGATTGTTATGGCTTGAATGTTCTTGTCGCTTCCCAAATTCATGATGAAACTTAATTCCAATGCAGTAGTATTGAGGTGATTGGGTCATGAGTGTTCCACTATTATGAATAGGATTAGGTGCTCTAACAAAAGGGCTTGAGGAGGGAGTTCACACCCTTTTTTGCCCCTTGTGTTTCTTCTGCCCTGTGAAGACACAGCACTTTTCCCTCCAGAGGAAGGCGCAACAAGGCACCACCTTGGAAATAGGGAGACTAAACTTCACCAACCAGTGTCTTGATCTTGTACTTCCCAGCCTCCAGAACTGTGAAAAATAAATTTCTTTTGTTTGTAAATTACCTGGTCTGTGGTATTTTGTTACAGCAGCACAAATGGACTAATACAGAGATCTTTCCTTATTAAAAATTGCCTAATGTGGGGGGAAAAGGGAGATAGAATTTGCTTGGCAAAATGTGCTGCCTACCCAATTCAGCTAGAATTTGTCCATGACTGAGCTAATTCTCCTCCTCTGCTTTTCACTTATTCTTCTTTTTCTGCCATCTAATTATTCAAATCTGCTTAACTCCTGCCTCCTTGAGTTCCAATTATTCCTCTTAATGCAGAAACAACACAATAAACAAAATGCATTTATTTTATTCACTATAATTTGTTGAACACATTGATAAGTACTGTCCTAACTATTCACTATTTTTTCGGTTTTGGAACCATCTCCTCACACCCCACCACTTTTAAATGTATATTTTTTCTTTGTATTACTTTCACGTTAAATAAAATATGACTGCTTTATTTATTTATTTATTTTTAATCAATGCATGCTTAGGTTTTTATTGTTCGTTTGGATTTACATATGCACAACAGTGAATATCCTTATAAATTTGTTCATTTCACACAGGTACAATTATGTCTGTCAAATGTCTCAGCAAACGAATTTCTGGATCAAAGGGTATATGCATTTTATTATGAATAGATATTGCCTAATAGCACTTTGAAAAAATTGTGTTAGTCTACACTCCTACAGCAATGTATGAGTTCCTGTTTCCTCACACCTTCACCTACCTGGTGGATTACAAGACTTTCTTATCTTGCTGATCAAACAGGTGAAAAGTGGTATATCCTTGTAGTTTGAACATACATTTCTTATACTTTGAGTGTGATTGAGCATCTTTTCATATGTTTAAAAGTCATTCAGATTTTTAAATTTGGACTTTGTCAATTTTTCTACTTGGTGGTGAGTATTTTTCTTATTGATTTGTAAGAACTATCTTCACATTAGGGATATTATCTTTTTTATGTGATATATATTACAGATATTTTCTAACAAACTTTTAAGTTTTGTTTTTATGGTGTTTTGAGTCATCTGGGATTTTTTGTTGATGGGTGCTGACGAGTTGATGGGTGCAGCACAGCAACATGGCACAAGTATACATATGTAACAAACCTGCACGTAATGCACATGTACCCTAGAACTTAAAGTATAATAATAATAAAAAAAAATAAAAAGAAAACAAAGCAAAATTATTTTATAATTTTAGCATGGGAGAGTCCTCTCTAAATATGACCATAGAAGCCATAAACAAAAGGAAATTCAATCATAATCTTTTAAAAAATCCCAGATGCTTTATTCTTTTATGAAACTGAATACAAATTTGTGAAGCATGTAATGACTACAACAATCGCCATTACTTATGTTACATATGTTGTCCCTCCCATGTAAACACTATCAAACTTTGCAATATGTTTATTTTCTAGATATATTCCTTGGTGGAGAGAAAATCTCAAATGCTGACATGGCAGGTATGTCAAATGTTAACTTTTTAAGTGAATTAATAAATTTATCCTCAAAAACTAACATTGATAACCCTCATGCTATTCACCCCAAGTGCTCTGCTCAGTATATATGTGTTGGGTGGATAACACATTATTCTTACCTTCATTAGAATTTATTAAAGACTGATGTGTTTTCTGCTATAAGAGCATTCTGAAGGCGTTTTTAGATAATTTTGTTGGATATCATTGCTTGTGTCCTGAGAACTACTGGCATGCTCTTTTTATAAGAACGCCTGCTCTGAAACTCTTTGTAAAACTTCTCTGCATTGTTGTAATACACGTGTTAGTATGAACTGATTCTGCAGTACAACCATGCTTTACGTAATCTTGCTGTCTTATTCATTCCCATATTACAGGGCACTCATGCTACAGTTTACACATGATTTAGTTATAGTTGATGTGATTCATGAGCCAGATTTTCTTTTGAGGGCTGATGCACTTATTCTCCCAGCTAGGCAGAAATGCTGGCTGCTGAAAGCTTACAGCTGAGTCCTCCTCTAAGAGTTGCCCTTGCAAAGAGAGTCACTTCATCTAAGGTTAGACCCCCTGTTCAGAGGCAGCCCAGATCCAGTGACTGCTCTAGGCAAGGCCACAAACGTCTGAGTCCTTGTTTCAATTCAGGACAACTGGAAAGGCCCATCTCAGCACCAGGGCTTCCCATGGTTGTGGCTCGGGCCACATTTACAACTACATTGCTTTTCAATTTCTTCTTCTGTTCAGTCCTGATTCCCTTACTGTTTACAGGGATCATTTCTAAGAGGATTCCCAAGTAAATCTCCTATAGACAGATTACCCTCAGAGTCTTTCCTGGAAACCAACCGAAGATGTTTGGCACCATAAATGGTCCTAGGAAAGCACCTCTAAAATGAGGTTTTGAAAGTGGATTACCTGATGAGCTGGCTTGTAATAAGGACCACATCACAAGCTGTAGGAGGACTATTGACAGATTTTGGCATGCTGAAGCCATGCAGTTACTTCAGCTTTCTTCCATTATAATGTTTGCTTTTTCAAACCCAAGAGGAGGAAATCTCTAGCGCATGCCAGCTAGACTATATTATATGATCATCTATAATATAATGTTAGATTATATATGTCATAAATATAACACATGTATTTTTATGTTTATGTGCATACATGTGTTATATTTATGGCATATTATATATATAAATATGTGTATATATATCCAATAATGAGGGTGACAGCTCATCTTCTTTGCCATATTCTATTAGTTAGAAGCAAGTCAGAGATCTTGGCCACACTTAAGGGGAGGGGATTACATGGGGCATAACAGAGGGGATGGATCATGGGGCCAGCTTAGAATTCTGCCTACCATAGTGTTTTTTTCTTTTGTGCTTAATGTCTAAGTAAAGAACAATTAAATTTTTAAATTATTATCAGGAATTTCACCATTTGTTATGATATTGCACAATGTCAGTTTTAAAATACAAATATGAGAGCATTTAGCTCAGATGTGAAAACACCAAAATTACACAATTCCTATTTCATAGCTCTTACATGCCTATGCCTTTTACTCTTACCAAAACATTGGAAATACTGCATAAAACTCACCCAGCTGGGTGTTTGTTTTTTTTATGCTTGTTAAGCACACATTCAACCAACATTCTCTACTGTCAGTTTACTGATGAGTAAGAAAAGACTGAAAATAAACTATAGTCGTCCTGTCTTACCCTTTCCCTCTGTGCATGTTTTAAGCATTAGTGGTTGGCTAAAACAGGGAAGTAAGCTGGGTAAGAAGGGACATGATAGGGTTTCTCAGTCATTTTGCTTCTTAGGACGCCATTGCCTTTTTACTCTATTCATAGCAAGCTCTGGCTCTTTTTTTTTTTTTTTTTTTTTTTAAGATGGAGTCTCGCTCTGTTGCCAGGCTAGAGTGCAGTGGTGCAATCTCACCTCACTGCAACCTCTGCCTCCCGGGTTCAAGCGATTCTCCTGCCTTAGCCTCTTGAGTAGCTGGGATTACAGGCTCCCACCACCATGCCCAGCTAATCTTTATGTTTTTAGTAGAGACAGGGTTTCACTGTGTTGGCCAGGCTGGTCTCAAACTCCTGACCTCAAGTGATCTGCTAGCCTCGGCCTCCCAAAGTGCTGGGATTACAAGCATGAGCCACTGCACCTGGCCCTGGCTAGCTCCGGTTCTAACAGAAAGGGCGACCTCTATGAATTGTCAATACCCCCATTTACTCAGTCATAAACATGATATAATTAACCTTGCATTTGCTTTGAGTCCCTCTGAACTCCCACGTGTCATGGGTCCACTGGAATTTCATATTCATGGGATATCACAATTACTATATGTAAAAGGAGCAACAAGGAACAGCAGACACACATATTGCACATGTGTCCTTTGTAAATGCGTGCTTTCTTGTCTCATTGAAATTTATTTCTGAAGCTGACGTGGTTTGGATGTGTGACCCCTCCAAATCTCGTGTTGAAATGTGATCTCCAATGTTGGAGGTGGGGCCTAGTGGCAGGTGTGTAGGTCATGGGGGCAGATTCTTCATGAATGGCCTGGGGCCCTCCTTGCAGTAATGAGTGAGTTCTCATTCTTGAGTTCACATGAGATCTAGTTGTTTAAAAATGCATGTCATGTCCGGGCGCCATGGCTTATGCGTGTAATCCCAGCACTTTGGGAGACCGAGGCGGATGGATCACCTGAGGTCAGGAGTTCGAGATCAGCCTGCCCAACATAATAAAACCCTGTCGCTACTAAAAATACAGAAAATTAGCCGGGGGTGGTGGCAGGCGCTTTGGAGTATGAGGCAAGAGAATCGCTTGAACCCCAGAGGTGAAGAATTGCAGTGAGCTGAGATCATTGCGCCACTGCACTCCAGCCTGGGGAACAAGAGTGAAACTCCATCTCAAAAAAAAAAAAAAAATGCACGTCACCTCTCCCCTCTATTGCTCCCTCTCTCACTGTATGACACACTGGCTCCCCCTTCACCTTCTGCCATGATTGTAAACTTCCTGAGGCCTCATCAGAAGCTGAGCAGTTGCTGATACCTTGCTTGTACAGCCTGCAGAACTAGGAGGTAAGTAAAACTCTTCTTTAGAAATTACCCAGTCTTGGGTATTCCGTTATAGCAATGCAGAGTAAACTAACACAAATGCACAAGTTCAAAGGTATAAAGTTATTATGAATTTCAAGATGGCAATAGTAGAGTATTAAATTTCATGCAGGGCCTTTCTTAGCACGGTGCCTTAGGCGACTGTACAAGTTACATGCCCATGAAGAAGAGTTTGCATCCTGTCCAAACCAAGTCTTCAAATTTTTTCAGCCCTAACTGATGTCTAATCGAACCTTGTTAAATAGCAATCCAGAAACACCTCAAGTGAGCCTCTCCCAAATATGTGACCCATAGGAACTGTAAGACATAATAAATATTTATTATGTAAGAACAGATAACTGATATATGAGTCTCAGTAAAGTACAGACTCATGGATCATAATTCAGAGTCAGGTTGTGACCTAAGAATAGACATTTTAGCAATAATCCCAACCATCAGGAAAACACAAACCAAACCACAGTGAGGTACCGCTTCAGACCCACTAGACTGGCTATATTGAAAAAGATAATAACAAAGGTTGGTAAGGATGTGGAAGAATTAGAATCCTCACATGCTTCTGGTGGGGATACACAATGGTACAGCCACGTTAGAAACAGTCTGGATATTCCTCGAAACATTAAACATAGAGTTACCATGTGATCTAGGAATTCTATTCCTAAGTATATACGCAAGAGATTTGAAAATATGTCTCCACAAAAAATCTTGTACACAAATGTTCATATTAGCATTATGCACGATAGCCCCCAAGTTAAAAACTATCCAAATGTCTGTCAACTGATAAATGAATAATACACGTGGTACATCCATACAATGGAATATTATTCAGTAATAAGAAGAAATGCAGTATTGATACATGCTACAACATAGATAAACCTTGAGAACATTCTGCTAAGTAAAAGAACCCAGTAACAAAACACCAAATATATTACGATTGTGTTTGTATGAAATGTACCCAATAAGTAAATTCATAGAAAAGAAAGATGAGTAGTTGCCTAGAGCTGAGGGGGTTGCGGGTATATAGAGAGTGACCCCTAATGGGTAGGGGGAGTTCTTCTGAGGATGGTGAAAATGTTCCGAAATTGACTGTATTGTTGGTTGCGTAACTGTGGAAATACTAACAACCACTGAATTGTACACTTTAAATGAGTGAAATATTTGGTATGTAAATTATATCCCAATAAGGCTATTATAAAAAATCCTCATATTCTTCTAATGTCAACAGTCTAATTGCCACACTTAACAAATGCCACTCTAGACTTTTAAAGTTGATGTTCATTTAAAATAAAAAGCATTACTGTAGTACTTCTAATAATGTTCTTATTATGCTCACCACTTACACCTTTCTAAAGAGAAAATATAACACGAGACAAGTGAGGTAAAACTTGGAGTAGGACAGATCTTTAGCTTCAATCCAAAATGACTTTTAACTCATCCAACTTTCTTGGCAAAGAACAAAAATAATGACAGTAGCAGTAAGGATTGAAATGAACCCTCAAGAAGAGAACAAGTGTGTCAGAAAGAGAAAGAACATTAGTAGTTCCTTTTCAGAGGCTGTAAAGAGAAGGCTTAATTTCTCCATGAAGTGTCATTCTTGCTCATTCTTAAGATGCTCTGCCTAGGCCTGGACACCAGGAGTGTCATTCATTTTGCTTTCTCTTTGAGATTAGTGAGAGTCTCTTCTTTTAGCTGGGACAGAATGACAAGAAACAGGATGCATCTTATAATTTCAGTGAAAGCAGTTTTTATTCTGACTTAGTGTTTGTTGATGCCTAGCATTCCGTCTTTTGTCTGTAGAGCTGGCAGACACAGTAATTATTTAATTGCTTGGGCTCTATTTGTCATATGTATGGTTTAAGCTCTATTGAAGCTGAAGCTGAACTTGCATAGAGAAAAGCAAGAGGCTTTTTGCAATGAAGAGCTTTCCTCTTGAGGTTGGCATAATCCTTCCTTTCTTGTACAAAATGGGGAAGGTCAAAAAGTCATCCCATTTCCACCTTCTATTCTTTAACCATAAAATCTGAACTCTTAAAAAAACTAGTCTTTAAAAAAATGTTTTGCCTCTATGCAAGGGATAGAAACACTTGCCTCCCTCTCTGCCTCTGTCTGTCTCTCTAGATATAGCTATAGATGTAGATGTACAGGAATACCTCATTTTATTGTGCTTCACTTTATTGCACTTTACAGATAATATGTTTTTAATAACTTTGAGTTTGAGGGCAACACTGCACCAAGCAACTCTGTCAGCATCATTTTTCTAACAGTATATGCTCACTTCATTTCTCCGTGTCCCATTTTGATAATACTCACAATATTTCTAACTTCATTATTATTATTATTATTATTATTATTATTATATCTGTTATGGTGATCTGTAATTAGTGACCTTTGATGTTACTACTGTAATTGTTTTGGGGCTCCATGAACCACACCCACATAAGACGGTGAACTTAATTAACAAATGTGTGTGTCCTGACTGCTCCACTGACTGGCTGTTCTCCCATCTCTCTCCTCTTCTTGGGCCTCTCTGTTCCCTGAGAGAAAACAATAGGTCAGTTGAATTAGGTCTGTTATTAACCCTACAGTAGCCTACAAGTCATCAAGTGAAAGAAAGGGTCACATGTCTCTCACTTTAAATCAAAGGCTAGAAATAATTAAGCTTAGTGAGGAAGGCATGTCTAAAGCCAAAATAGGTTAAAAGTTAGGCCTTTTGCACCAAACAGCCAAATTGTGAATGCAAAAAAAAGTTCTTGAAGGAAATTCAAACTGCTACTCCAGTGAACATACAAATGATAAGAAAGCAAAGCAACCTTACTGCTGATAGGGAGAACATTTAGTGGTCTGGATAGAAAATCAAACCAGCCACAACATTCCCCCAAGCCAAAACCTAATCCACAACAATTCACCAACTCTCTTCAATTCTATTATAAGAAGGTTGATAGAGGTGAGGAAGCTACAGAAGAAAAGTTGGAAGCTAGAAGAAGTTGATTCATAAGGTTGAAAGAAGCTGTCTCCTTAACGTAAATGTGCAAGGTAAAGGAGGAAGTGCTAATGTTATAATAGAAATTACAGAAAATTATCCAGAAGATATAGCCAAGATCACTGATGAATGTGGCTGCACTAAACAACAGATTTTCAATACATATGAAACAGCCTTTTATTGGAAGAAGATGCTGTCTGTGCCTTCCATAGCTAGAGAAGAGAAGTCAATGTGTGGCTTCAAATCTTCAAAGGACAGGCTGACTCTCTTGTTAGCAGCTAATGCAGCTGATGACTTTAAGTTGAAGGCAATGCTCATTTACCATTCCCCAAATTCTAGGATCCTTAAGAATTATGCTAAATATACTCTGCCTGTGCTCTATAAATGGAACAACAAAGCCTGGATGGCAGCACATCTGTTTATAGCATGGTTTACTGAACATTTTAAGCCCACTGTTGAGACCTACTGCCCAGAAACAATGACTTGTCTCAAAATATTGCTCACTGTCAATGATCTGGTCACTCAAGAACCCTGATGGAGATTTAGAAGCAGATTAATGTTGTTTTCACACCTGCTAACACAACATCATTCTGAAGTCCATGGATCAAGGAGTAATTCCTCCTTCCAAGTCTTATTATTTAAGAAATATATCTTGTGAGGCTATAGCTGTCATAGATTGTGATCCCTCGAGTGGATCTGGGCAATGTAAATTTAAAACCTTTTTGAAAGGATGCACTATTCTAGATGCCATTAAGATCATTTGTGATTCATGGGAGGAGATGAAAACAGCAACATTAATAGGAGTTTGGAGGAAGTTGATTCTAACCCTCATGAATGACTTATTCCACGTGGGTTCTTTTCTATTTCCCTAAATGTCAGCTGGCCTGAGAAATAAAGGGAAAGAGTACAGAAGAGAGAGATTTTAAAGCTGGGTGTCCAGTGGAGATATCACATGTTGGCAGGTTCCATGATGTTCCCTGAGCTGTAAAACCAGCAAGTTTTTATTAGCAATTTTCAAAAGGGGAGGGAGTGCACGAATAGGGTGCGGGTCACAGAGATCACATGCTTCACAAGGTAAAAAAATATCACAAAGCAAATGGAGGCAGGGAGAGTTTAAAATTGCTAATGAAGTTTCAGGCACACATTGTCATTGACAACATCTTATCAGGAGACAGGGTTTGAGAGTAGACAACTGGTCTGACCAAAATTTATTAGGCAGGAATTTCCTCATCCTAATAAGCCTGGGAGCGCTACAGGACACCAGGGCTTATTTCATCCCTTTGTCTTTGACTGTATAAGACAGCCGCCCCCAAAACAGCCACTTCAGAGGCCTACCCTCAGGGCGCATTCTCTTTTTCAGGGATGTTCCTTGCTGAGAAAAAGAATTCAGTGTCTCCTATTTGCTTTTGAAAGAAGAGAAATATGGCTCTGTTCCACCTGGCTCAATGGCAGTCAGAGTTTAAGGTTATCTCCCTTGTTCCCTGAACATTGCTGTTATCCTGTTCTTTTTTCAAGGTGCCCAGATTTCATATTGTTCAAATGCACATGCTTTACAATTTGTGCAGTTAATGCAATCATCACAGGGTCCTGAGGCCGACATTCATCCTCAGTTTATGAAGATGACGGGATTAAGAGATTAAAGACAGGCATAGGAAATCACAAGAGTATTGACTGGGGAAAGGATAAATGTCCATGAAATCTTCACAATTTATGTTCTTCTGCTGCAGCTTCAGCTGGTTCCTCCGTTCAGGGTCCCTGACTTCCCGCAACAGGGATTCAAGACTTTAGTGGAGAAATTAGCTAAAACTATGGTAGAAATAACAAAAGAACTAGAACTACAAGTGGAGCCTGAAAATGTGCCTGAGTTGCTGCAATCTCCTGAGAAAACTCAAACACATTGAGTTGGTTTTTATGGAAGAACAAAGAAAGTGGTTTCTTGAGATGGAATCTATTCCTGGTAGAGATGCTGTGAACACTGCTGAAATTACAACAAAGGATTTAGAATATTACATAAACTTAGTTGGTAAAACAGTGACAGGGTTTGAGGAGTTTGACTCCAATTTTGAAAGAGAATTATTGTGGGTAAAATGCTATGAAACAACATTACATGCTATAGAAAAATCATTCATGAAAGGACAAATCAACTGATGCAGCAAATTTCATTGTTCTTATATTTAAAAATTTCCACAGCCTCTCTAATCTTTAGCAACCACCACCCTGTCAGTCAGCGACCATCAGCACAGAGGCAAGACCCTCTACAGCAAAAAGATTATGACTCACTGGAGGCTTAGATGATTGTTAGCACTTTTTAGCAATATTTTAAAATTAATGTGTGTACATTGTTTTTTATAGATGTAACACTGTTGCACACTTAATAGACTACAGCATGGCATAAACATAACTTTTTATGCACCAGGAAACCAAAGAAACTTGTGTGACTCACTGTATTGTGAGATTTTCACATTATTTCAGTGGTCTGGAACTGAACCCACTCTATCTACGAAGTATGCCCGTATATGTGTTTCTTATAAAACTCATAACTTAAGAATGGAATAATTTGTTGGGACTTCAGAAATTCCTTTTTAAATATCCTAGGTGATATTTAAAAAGTGATATCATTTGAAAAACTGTGAAGTGGAGTTATAAATAGGGGAGAAAAGCAGATTCCCGTGACTGTACTTATTATACAAAAGTTTTACGTTATCAACTTTCTGAGTTATTTAATATATGCTATTTTATTCATTATCGAAAAATCATTTGAGAAAAAAGAGCTAGTCTTCAGCCTTGAGCACCCCCCAGGGAGGACCTGCGTTATGTATGTTGGCACTAAGCCCAGACGCAGCGCAGTACCTGGAAGGTGGCTGATGTTTAGTAAATATTGGAGCTTACAGAATTACCTAGACAGCTTCTCTATTTCACCTTTAGCATCTCCTTCTCTGCTTTCATCCATTCAAAAATCTTTGTTCTCCACGTCATTTCAAGTATTGCCTTGTGTGGACTCGTCTGCAGCATAACCCCTTCGGTGCCAAGATGTTTCATAATGGGGCTTCACAGCATTTCACTGAATGTTGTGTGCTGTGAAATGCATGGTAGCAAGATAATTTTTTAGGAATGGCTGGAATTTACACATTTTTCAAACTGTCTCTCCAAAGAGCTCTATTAGGTCAGTTTTATTTAGTGCTAGTGTCATTATTTTGGGAAAAACTCTTAGGTCCTTCCTGGTTCTGCTCCTGGAAGCTGACTTTAGAGCTCCCTGTAGAGCATAGTGGGTAAAGGAAGGGAGTAAATAACAGAGCTACCAGCAGTAGAGCCCCAGCAATCAGCACAAAAATCCCAGTAAGTATCCTGTTATTTGGTCGGTTCTGCTGATTTAGCCATGGGCAGTGCAGAGGGCTGTGGGATGCCATAAAGTGCAAGGTTATGGAACCTTAATCAATCCATTAACTTTAGATGCCCATAAGCCTGAAGGAGAGACTTTCTTCTTAAAAACCTTTTATTTCCCATGAGGAGAATTCTATAAATAGGTTTTTTTCTAGTTGGGAAATATGCAGAGGGCAGTGGAGAGCAGGTTACAGCGAGAGGCCAAGATAGGATTTGTTAGCTGCCACCTTTTCTCTCTGCATCAGTTCGTAAATGTGACCTTCATGAGCCCTCAACAAATGAGAGAGGCCTGGAGAGCGGTCAGTTTCTTAGGGGACCCCTACATCTCTAGCAATGGAAAAAAAGCACCATCATTTTCTTCACTGGAGAATCAAGTGGATTGCCTTACATTTTTGAAAGTTATTTTACTTTTGTTTATTCAGGAAAACACACTCCACTTTTGACACTTAATTCTAGAGAAATTCTATTTAAATAAACAGGAGAAAATCAGAGAGTTTAATAGAAAAAGATCAACTTTAGTTTTAAAAGCATATTGAAGCAAGCAAAAACAGCAATGAAGCATGCTGTCATCATGAGGAGTTAGATTGCTAGAAGTAAAAAATAGTCTTGTGTTTGCACAGATCTCCATAATGTGCTTTGTACTGACTGTATGAGGCTGGCTTCAACGTGTTCTCATTTTTCTTCTCACTCATAATCGCTTGATTTCTAGTCCTTCACATAAAGACTGGAAGAATGTATCTGAGCCTGACTGAGGGAGCAATTTTTAGGAAGCAGAACTGGAGCATTTAAGACACAAAATGCGACTTTAGAGACCAAACTGCCCTGCTTCCCTGAAGTTCAGTCTCCTCATCCATGAAACAAAGGGTCCGACAGAGTCTTTAGGTTCCCCTTCGATTCTAAACCTAATGATGATGACAGCACTATACCTATTAGCCTAACTTCTCCAGTTCACTTTTTAAGTGTCTTTTTTAGTGTCTTCTTTTTTATTTATTCATTGGAGTGTTTTGTAAAGAACATGGGCTTTGAGGTCAATAAACCTGGGTTTGAATCCCTATTTGGCTCTTTCCTAGCTGTATGACCATTGACAAGTTACTTAACCTTTCTGAGATTCAAATTGCCTTCTCTGAAAAATGGTGATACGGTACCAATGATGTGGTGAGGACTGGATGAAATAAGCTATATACTTGCTACTGTGACTCTATCACTGTCCATTTTTAAATAAATAGTAGGATTATTTAGGATAATTACCGTTCACCAACTATTGGTTGGGTGCTCCAAGCTGGCCCCAGGGGTTGCAAAGATAAAAGTGTCCAATCCCTTTCTAAAGAAGCTCATAGTCTTTTGGGGAGATAAATATATTAATAATTCACACACTATAGTGTAATTAATCCTACAGTGACAGCATGTTCCCTACTGATTTTGCCATTTTCCCTTTCCCATATAAATTATGTGTTATCCTTAATTTTTTACCATTGGTCCTAGTTGGGTTTTTTCACCTATTTCTTTCCCACTTAGTACTGCATGTGCCAAGGTATTTATTATTATTTTTTTTCCTAGATGGGACTACCTAAATTCTCATTTCTTTACTCTCGTTATTCAGATCTCTTATTTGTAAATTTTAGAGCCTCACTAACTCAATTACTGATTTCTGGGAGAGTCGTCTGCCCAGACAATTCCAGTTGTTCTGAATAGCATCTGAACTTTCCCGTGTGCTATCGTTAAGCAGTGGCTTTCTTGGCCCCTCAACTGCATCAGGTTTCCATGACAACATGAATTTCCACTGATAGTTTTAACTTCTGTAGCTCTGGATTCCCAGTTGTTTTTCTCCCCACTTTCTCCGTTACTACAATCCTGGATTTTACTGAGTGGTACTCTGTAATTTTCTCTGTATGGCTTTAAATTGAAGTGTTTTAAATATGCAGGTGAAGTTTTTTTAAAACATGAAATGAATTTTATCTAGTATGGGTCATTTAGATTCTTGACAACTGTAGATACGAGGACAGGAGTGCAGTGATTGGAATTATCCACTGTCAAGCTATGGCGAACCCACCTGGTCACATTCACATCCAAGGATAATTAATGGGTGTGCCATATGTTCATTAAAATTATGACCCATCTTATCACTTACCACATAACCAGGAATAAACCTCTATTTTCTGTACTTTACAACGTTTCTGTAAAAGAATTCTTGTGGAATGAAAAGCCTGGAGTGTTTTTCAACTCAAAAACATTTTTTTCTACTTTTTTTCTCACCTGTATTATCAGTTTTTAATTCTTTCTTATTCTGGGAAGTTGGAAATCATCTTAATGGTGTTCCCAGCACATGCTACGTAAATTCCGAGGCATTTTTGCCTTTAGGGGGTTGTTCACATGCAATTTGTAAAACTTGGACCTGAAGATAGAGTGCAAACTTCAGAATCAAAAGATCAATTCTGTAACTTCGGAGGATAAGTGGTGGAAACCAACAACTGGGGGAAAAAAAAAGCAGTGGGCCTTGGGACGTGCACATTGTCAAAAAAAAAAATGCAAGGGACTCAACTAAATTCTTTCAAACAACACACACAAAGACAAGTGAAAAGCTGTAGTAGAGGAGGCTGAAGAACTAAACCAAAACAGAAAAAAAGGAGAGTCAGCAGGAGGTTCTCTTAGGCTCAGCATCTGCTTTCTATTGCTTTCATTTCAATTAAGAAATCATGCTCTCTAGCTTTAGGGTATCAGCCACATGAGACCCTTCCCTCTCATCTGTCCCCATTCCAGGTGTCTACCGTATTTCTCCATGTCTCTTCCTCTATAGCCATCATGCCTCTTGAGCTTCTCACCCCCTTACTGCTATATTCCTCCCATTGCCTCTTAGCTTTCCCTAATGATTCAGCCATTCTCTGATCTTCCTCTGTAGCATCATTAAATGAGATAGCACTTACAGCACTTAATACAGTGCCTGGCACAGAGTAAAGTGTCAAAAAGTTTGGCTACCATTTTTCATCCCTCTAGCCTGACTTCAGAAACATTTATTTTATTGTATTACCCACATAATGGTGACTCCTCATGAGCTCCTATCTCCAAACATAAATTCCTTGGCTGGCTATCTGAGGCTCACTTTTAATTGGCCTCGGCGTAAATTTTCAAGATCACCTCTCAGCATTGTTGTCTCTGACCCCATCAGGCTGACCAGTGGCTTTTGTTTAGGTCTCACGCATCCCTGCTCTTGCATCTTCAGCTAGCACTTATATAACACTGGCTAACATTTATGCTTCTCTTTTATTTCTCATACCAATACTATGCAATCTATATTATGATTTTCACTTTACAGATTAAGAAACTAAAGCTTAGGGAGGTTGAGTAATTTATTTAAAATGACAACTAGGATATGGCTTAGCCAGAACTTGACCCGGATTTATCCAAGTCCAAAACTCATAATGATCACCAGGACTTCATTCTTTTCTCTAAGCACCACCAACTGAAAAATCCTCGCTACTCCCAGTCTCACCTTCTCCCGTAAGTGTCTCTTGACTAGTCTCAGAGACCTCAGTCTTTCTCTAACTGTGAATCGTTTGAAGCTACAGTCTTCTACTGTCTTGGCACTTTTTTTTTTTAGTGTTGGATGGTTTGTTGTCCCTATTGTCATCCCCTCAATCATTTATTTCACTTGTCTATGGCAAAGGTTGGTGTGTCTTTATTTTCATTATCATAGTATCTAGTTTAGCACTTTGGGTGCAGAAGTTTACAGGAGGCAAAAGGAATGAATGATTAGTATTAGAAGCATTGAGCTTTCAGCTGTATCTTTTTTTTCCCTTTGAACACTTGGAAAAGATGTTTCTGCCAAACTCAGTGACTAAATATGAGGAGATAAATGTTAAGGGGCTAAACCAAATCTTTTAAAATCTTAACCTTGGGAATTCCAGCAAGAAACATCTGCCCTGGTTAAATGTGCAGCACATGACCAGATTCCCTGAATTACAGAGCAGTTATGTGACAAAAGAAACTAGAGGAAAGGTCTGTGGGGTTCTGGCTTCATGCTCCCAAGACTGTTAACAAGGAATTCCTGCCGGAAGTAAAAAGGATACATCCAGCATGCAAAAGCATCAACAGCTTTGCAGACCTCAGTTGAGAACTGAGCAGAGGCTCCGGGAATAACTGTGGACTATGAGTTTAAAAAAATGCTCAAGCATAGGCTTTGTTTCCTTCCTGCATGAATTGAACCTCTGTAAAGTCTTACCTCTGTGTAAATGTCACTATATCTAGGATATGCTAAAAAAATATAGCCTGCAAGATAAGAGATTCTATATGGTATTGGAAACCGCTGCATTGTCAGCACCAGAAAGCAAATTCAAACTTGTGGCATGAAATTAATGCATTTGTTACTCTTCATTTGTATTAAAGAGAATTTAGTGATGTACAAGATTGAAGAGCTAACTTTCACACCTGCCACCCAGGGCTTTCTAGTTTTTGGTTGGTTGAATTTGGTCCCCCAGTAGTCCCCCAGTATTCCAGAGTAGACTGGGAGTGGCGGATTGCAAGCTGCTGTCCACAAGTCTCAGTGCTGTTACTGTCCTCAAGGGGCAGAAGAGATTCTGGACTTCCAACTACCAGGCCAGGAGTGACCTTTGAAGAGAGAAGAGATGAGGCCAAGAGGAAGCATTAATTCAGGTTGGGTCACGCCCCTTTAAGAGTGCAGGTACTGACTTGAGATGATTACCTGCACTGGCTATCAGTTTAAGTGGATTCAACTAGACAGGAAAAGAGAATTTGAATGGGACCACTTAAATGGTCAAGAATTCAAGAGGTGCTATATGAATTTTAAACAGAACTTGAATGCTTTGGACCCACAGAGTATTGCTTTGCTTTCTATTGATGCCGCCTTGGTCCTGTGGAAGACAAAGTGGACGCTTTAGTTAAACTGCATGTGTCCTAGTCCCTGAAAAGTTGGGTTTTATCTTTGTATCACATGCTGCTGTGAATGAGAGTAAGAAAATCCATCTTGCTTTTGTAGTTACAAATCAAGAAAAAGGCTTGATTGCACACCTCATCGGGAAAGATATTTATTACACCTACTGCCCCAATTCTCTTGTAGTGCTTCCTGTTCTCTGCTTTTTAATTTTTTTCCTTTTGTAAGCTGACATCAAATTCTTTATGTTATTGGAATGTTTCTTTGTGTGTTCTATTTCTAAGGGATCTATAAGTAGTATAGGAAGGAAAATCAGAATATTACTAATTATTACAGAATATTACAGAATACTCATAGTATTCCTTTGGGCTGAGCCTTTGCATGTTGTTCTATTTTTTCCCCCTCAAATTCTGAGCTAAATCTCTTAATCTCTTTTGTGCATAAACCGATCTCCTGTGGGAGATTTAACTGCCAACTTGAGAAGGACTAAAACATTTAAAGTTTCAGTACAGCCTCACAGCTATGAGTAGTCCTAGTGGATGTGTCAAATACTGATGATTTTTGTAGGTTATATGTTGTTTTTTAGGATGCTGATTTTAGCCAGTAAAACTGAAAACATAATCATGTTAATTCATTGGCTTTAAACTATATTGTGAAGGTTCCATTGTGACCTATTTATGATTGCAGAAGGCTGTGATAAACCACATCTGAGCTCTTAAAATTGTCATGCTGTGTTCTCTCATAGGTGGGAATTGAACAATGAGAACACCTGGACACAGGGCAGGGAACATCACATACTGAGGCCTATCAGGTGGTGGGGAGCTGAGGGAGGGATAGCATTACAAGAAATACCTAATGTAAATGACGAGTTGATGGGTGCAGCAAATCAGCATGGCACATGTATACCTATGTAACAAACCTGCACGTTGTGCACATGTACCCTAGAACTTAAAGAATAATAATAGAAAAAATGATATTAACATTTTAAAACAAGAAAAAATTGTCATGCTCATGGTCTTTTCTTCACTGTTGTCATATTTTTATGAGTATTCTCTAAAACTAATCCTTTCAATATTCTTTATTAAAGAAACACAGCAGGAAGTAAAAATATTTTCATCAACATCCATTTTTTATTCAACTTTTCTAGGGGCCATTTTTTTTCTTCTGTGCTTTTGGTTGCTCTTCACTTTAACTTTAAACACTGCTGAACGGCAATGAAGGGGTTTCCAGGCTGATAACCCATAACTCAGAGCCAGTTGTACACATCTCCTAGTCAGAAGACAACTCTGGGAGAGATGAATGGTTTGGCAGAAGGACAATTACCACTGAACAAAGGAAAAGAGGAACTAAAGGGTTGCTATAATGGTGGCATTAGATATTTTTAACGAGCCAAGCTGTCCTAGAGATATAGATCTTCACTGGTGTTTCTCGTTGATGATTTATGATATGGTTACATTGAGTGTCCTGTGGCCTCATATGCAGGAGACATTATTTTGATTTTTTCTTTCAATTTTTTTGAGCTTCATTTTATTCCACAGAGAGCAAAGAAAGAAAGCCAGAGAAGCTCCTGATTAATATACCACATTCCATCTGAGCAGGTTCCTTTGGTTGAAGAAGAAGAGGGAAGGGGGACTGTCAAGTTTCATATGGTAGAACAATAATAAACAATATTAGCACTAAATCATTCTCATCTTTACCGAAATACTACCCTTTATTCCCCAATATAATTTTTCTCCTTTTCCATATGCTTCTTCCCAACTGTTGAAATCAGCACAGAACTCAACATTGAAATAATTTTTGATTTATCTCTTCAATTGAGCCAGATATTTTCAAATATATCATAATTTCATTAACATCTCAACAGCCCTAGGAAATACTTAGAATCATTAAATGCATTACAGAAACTTACACATCACATATTTGGCAACTGGCAAAATCAGAATTTGAGCCAGAGTAGTCAAGATTAAAACTCGAAAGTCACATACTTCCCATTACATGGTGCTAAAATCTTTCTGAGTTTCTCTATATAATACGCATTATTACTAAAAAGAAGAATTTCAGTATACCAGTAACTCATGTTGGGCATACTTCCTTTAAAAACTCCAAGCTAAACTAGATGATATTTTTGCACTCTGGACCTTAGGCTCATTCTTTTTTTAAAACTGAAGGATTATAGTTAAGCACCAGGATAAGAAAGGGCATTTTAGGACAAAAAGGAAGAGACTGTTTATTTTAACTGACGTAGAAACATTTCATGTTCAATTATAAGCCCCTATTTAAGCCAAAGGAAAAAAAAATAGTTATTGTTTTGATGGCCTACTGTGATATTATAAAAGAAATCATTAAATCACATGACTCACAAAGAAAATGGCAACCCTTCACCAGATGGATGGTAGTAGCATATAATCAGGATCCCGAGATCAGGTTTCCCCCTACTTTGGAATAAATTATGGGTCTGACGTTTGTTTTTAGTTTCTTTC
The DNA here is from genome assembly GCF_008728515.1 of Papio anubis. Lineage (NCBI taxonomy): Eukaryota > Metazoa > Chordata > Mammalia > Primates > Cercopithecidae > Papio > Papio anubis. The sequence continues at coordinate 21,720,707 of NC_044988.1, read as the reverse complement.
TTTTTAAACTTCAACAATTGTAGTCAGTGGTTTAACATCTAGAGATTATGAGTTTCATTTTCATTGAGAAAAGAGAACATTCTAATTTGTTTATTGACTCAGTACTAACCACTCCTATTAGTGTTATATTTGATACTTTAGCTGGATTTTCTAGTATTTCAGGTTAGATTTTCCTAGAAATAGACTGGAAGTAAGCATTTGAGAGTAAGTAGTTTATTGGGGAGGTGATTCTAGAAAATACCAGCAGGGAAGTGGAAAAGTGAGGCAGGGAGGAAATAAAACCTATACTACATGTGTTTAGGAAGCCAGTTTCTATAGTAAGCAACTGTAGTGGATATTAGTTCTTACACTATTTACAATGAGATTAGAAATTGAGATTAGGCATTTATAAATGTTTATAGCAAGTTGATAGTGACATGATATAAAAATAGATTTGTATTGCATTTTACAAAAACTTTGGTCGGAAACAAACAAACAAAAACCTGGTACCTCAAAACTGGTGAATTTTTGCTTTTCTGGCCTGAGTTTTAGTGAGACATCAAAAAAAACAAAAACAAAAACAAAAAACCAACATTACCAAGGCCAATGTCCAGGAGCTTTCCCCCTGTGTTCTCTTCTATTACTTTCATAGTTTTTGGCCATATGTTTAGACATTTTATCCATTTTCAGCAATTTTTGTGTATGGCATCAGATAATGAATGGTTCAATTCCATTCATTTGCATATGAAAATCCAGTATTCCCTGCTTTATTTATTTATTTATTTATTTATTTATTTTGAGAGAAGGGTTCACTCTGTCACCCATGCTGGAGTGCAGTGGTGTGGTCATAGCTCACTGCAACCACAAACTCCTGTGCTCAAGAGATCCTCCTGTCTTAGCCTCCCAAGTTGCTGAGACTACAGGCACACACCACCATGCCCAGCTAAACTTTTCAAAAATTTTTTGTAGAGATGGGCTCTCACTTTATTGCCCAGGCTGGTCTCAAACTACTGGCCTCAAGCAATCTTCCTGCTTAAACCTCCCTAAGTGCTGAGATTACAGGCTTAAGTCACTGCATCTGCCCCCTAGCACATTTATTGAAGAGAATATTCATTCTCAATTGTGTCTTCTTGGTGCCCTTGTCAAAAATGAGTTGACTATATATGTTTAAATTTACTTCTGGGCTCTCTATTCTGTCCCATTGGTCTATGTGTCTGTTTCTATGCCAGTAACATACTGTTTTGATTACTATAACTTTGTAATGTAATTTAAAAATCAAGAAATGTGATGCCTCAAATGTTTTATTTCTCAAAATTATTTTGGCTGTTCTGGGTCTTTTGTGGCTCCATATCATTAAAACAAATTTTTTCTATTCCTGTGAAGAATGCCATTGGGATTTGATAGGGATTGTGTTAAATCTGTATATTGCTTTGGGCAGTATGGACATTTTAACAATACTGACTCTTCCAATCTATGAGCAAAGTTATTTTTCCATTTATTTATGTGTGTCTTTTTCTTTTTTTTTTTTTTTTTTTTTTTGAGACGGAGTCTCGCTCTGTCGCCCAGGCTGGAGTGCAGTGGCCGGATCTCAGCTCACTGCAAGCTCCGCCTCCCGGGTTCACGCCATTCTCCCGCCTCAGCCTCCCGAGTAGCTGGGACCACAGGCGCCCGCCACCTCGCCCGGCTAATTTTTTGTATTTTTTAGTAGAGACGGGGTTTCACCGTGTTAGCCAGCATGGTCTCGATCTCCTGACCTCGTGATCCGCCCATCTCGGCCTCCCAAAGTGCTGGTATGTGTGTCTTTTTCAATTCATTTTACCAGTGTTCAATAGTTTTCATTGTGTATTTCTTTCACCTTTTTTATTAAATTTATTCCTAGGTATTTTTTGATGCAATTATAAATGGTACTATTTCTTAACTTCTTTTATGGTTAGGTCATTATGTGTGTATAAAAATGTTACTCATTTTTATGTTGATTTTGTATCTTATAACTTTACTGAATTTATTTCTTAGTTCTAACAGTTTTTTGTGGGATCTTTGGGGTTTTTAATATATGTAAGATTATGTCATCTGCAGTTAAGACAATTTTACTTTTTTCTTTCTTACTTGGATACCTTTTCTTTATTTTTCTTGTCTGATTGTTCTTGCTAGTACTTCCAATACTATGTGGAATAAAAGTGAGAGTGAGCATCCTTGTCTTGGACCAGACTTAGTGAAAAGGCTTTCAGTTTTTCCCCATTGATTATAATGTGAGCTGTGGGTTTTTCATAAATGGCCTTGATCATGTTGAGAAACTTTTCTTCTATATCTAAACTGTTAAGAGTTTTAATCAAAAAAGATTTTATAGCAAGTAAAATTATCAGGAATAAATAGGGGTATTGCATAGTAATAAAGGGGTTAATTCTGTAAGACGATATAACAATCCTTAATGAATATACATCCAACAACAGAACATAAAAGTACATGAGTCAAAAACTGATAGATTTCAAAGAGAAATAGATTAATTCACTATTACCTTTAGAGACTTCAACATGCCTTTATTAAAAATGAATAGATCAAGCAGGTAAAGTACTACTAAGGTTGTAGCTGAATTCAACAACTGGATGTTAATCAACTGGATATAACTGATATCTGTAGACTACTTCATCCCACAACAGCCAGTTATGTATTTTCCTGAAGTTTACATGAAACATTTACCAAGATAGACCACATTCTTGGCCATAAAGCACAGTTCAACAAATTTAAAATAATAGAAATTACACAGTATCTGTCTCAGACCACAAGAGAAATAAACTAGAAATAAATTTCTTTTTTTTCCAGAAAGACAGCTGGAAAATCACCCAAATACTTGGAGATTAAACAATACATTTATAAATAACACATGAATCAAAGAAGAAATTTTAAGTTACATTTTTTAAATTTTTGAGCTGAATGAAAATGAAAACAAAACTTATTAAAAATTTCTGAGATGCAGTGAAAATAGTGCTTAGAGGGAAAGTTATAGCATCAAACATATATACTAGAAAAGAAGAAAGATCTAACATCAGTACTGTATGCTTTTACCTTAGGAAACTAGGAAAAAAAAGAGCAAATTAAATTCAAAGTAAGCATAAAAAAGAAATGCTAAAACTTAGAAATTAATAAAATTATAAATAGAAAATTAATAGAGAAAGTCAACAAGACCAAAACCTGGTTTATTGGAAAGATCAATAAAATAAATAAACCTCCATCCAGGCTAACTAAGAAAAAAAGAGAGAGGATACAGATTAAGACAAAGAAAAAAGACACTATCACTATGAATTCCATAGACATTGAAAGGAAAATAAAAGAATATTATTAACAACTGTATGCCCACAAATTTGATAACCTATTAGATGAAATGCAACAATTCCTTGATAGACATAATCTACCAAAACTCACATGAGAAGAAATAGATTATCTGAGTAGACCTGTATCTATTACATAAATTAAATCAATAATTACTAATCTTTAAAATAGAGGCCACTGGGTCTAGATGGGTTCACTGGTAAATTCTACCCAACATTTAAAGGAGAAATTATACCAATCTACAATCTCTTTCAGAAGATAGAAGAAGAGGAAATACTGTCTAACCCATTCTATGAGTCCAGCATTGCCCTAATAACAACAAAAAAGAAAAAGACATCATAAGAAAACTATACACCAATCTCTCTCATGAAAATAAATGCAAAAATTCTCAATAAAATATTATCAAATAGAATCCAAAGATGTATTTTAAAAATTATAAACCACTACCAAGTGGGATTTATTCCAGATATGTAAGCCTGGTTCAACATTTGAAAATCAGCTAATGTAAGCCATTGTATCAATGGGCTAAAGAAGAAAAAAAAAAAATGTGATCAAATCAATAGATGCAGAAAAAGCATTTATCAAAATCTAACATCTATTACTGATGGAAAAAATATATAAAAAAATAAAACCTCTGCAAACTAGGAATAGCGGGTAACTTCCTTAACTTGATTAAAAACACTTATAAAAGAAAACATATAGGTAACATTATATTTAATTATAAGAAACTTAAAGCTTTTTCAGTAAGACCAGTAGCAAGGCAAGGATGTCCCCTCTGACACTCCTTTTCAGTATCATACTAGAAGTTCTAGCTGATGCAATAAGACAAGAAAATGAAATAAAATGTATGCAGATAGGGAAGGAAGAAATACAACTCTCTCTGTTTACAGATGACATGATTATTTCTTTGGGAAATCAAGGATTAATTCAAAACTCTCTTGGAACTAATAAGTGATTATAGCAGGTTTGCAGGATATAAAGTTAATACACAAAAGTCAATCACTTTTCTACATACCAGCAATGAATACATGAAATTTGAAATTAAAAGCACAATAGTATTTACATTAGCACCCCCAAGTTAAATACTTAGATATAAATCTATGACAGTATGTACAAAGTCTACATGAGAAACTAAAAAATTTGATGAAAAAAGTCCAAGAAGAGCTAAATAAATGGAGAGCTATTTCATGTTCATGAATAGGAAGGCTGATATAGTCCAGATGTCAATACTTGCCAACTCGATCTATAGGTTCAGTGCAATCTTAATGAAAATTCCAGCACATTAACTTGTACATGTAAACAAACTGTAAAGTTTACATGGAAAGGACAGAAAATCCAGAATAGCCAACACAACATTGAAGGAGAAGAGCAGAGTTAGACAACTAATACCACCAACCTTCAAGACTTACTATTATATAAAGTTACAATAATCAAGAGAGTGTGATATTGGCAAAAGAAAAGACAAATAGGTCAGTGGAACAGAATACAGAAGCCCATAAATAGACCCACGTAAATGCATTCAATTGATCTTTGACAAAGAAGCAAAGAAAATATAATGGAGAAAAAAATTCTTTCAGCAAATGGTGCTGTAATAGATGGACATATGAGAGAAGGAAAGGAAAGAGAGGAGAGGAAAAGAGAGGGGAGGGGAGAAGAGGGGACAGTCTAGGCACAGACTTTACACACTTCACGAAAATTAACTCATTTGGATCCCAGACCTAAATGTAAAACATAAAACTATAAAACCCCTAGGAGATAACATGGAAGAAAATCCAAATAACCTTAGGGTGGACAATGGCTTTTTACATATGACACCAAAGGCACTCTCTATGAAAGAAATAATTGATAAGCTGACCTTGATTAAAATGAAAAATCCCTTCTCTACAAAAGACACTTTCAAGAGAATGAAAAGACAAATTATGAACTGGGAGGAAATATCTGATGAAGAACTCTTATCCAAATATGCAAAGAACTTTTAAGACATAACAATAAGAAAACAAATGGCTCAATTAAAAAATGGACCAACGACCTCAACAGATACCTCCCCAAAGAAGATACACAGATGTAAAATAAGCATATGAAAAGATGTTTTGCATTATGTCATCAGGGAAATACAAATTAAAACAACAGTGAGATACTACTACACACCTATTAGAATGGCCAAAATCCAGAACACTAACACCACCAAATCCTGGTGAGGTTGTGAATAAAGAGGAGCACTCATTTATTGCTGGTGGGACTGTGAAATGGCACAGCCACTTTGGAAGACAGTTTGGCAGTTTCTTACAAAACTAAACAAACTCTTGCTGTATGGTGTAGCAATAATGTTTCTTGTTGTTTTCCTAAAGCAGCTGAAAACTTATGTCCATAAAACCCTGTACAGAGATATTTATAGCAGTTTTATTTATAATTATTAAAACCTGGACAACTAAGTTGTCCTTCAGTAGGTAAATAAGTAAACTGTGGTACAATTAGACAATAGAATATTATTCAGAGTCAAAAAGAAATCAAGTCATGAAAAAACATGAAAGAAACTTGATTGCATATTACTAAGTGCCAGTGTTAATAAGCTACATATTGTATGATTCCAAATATATGGCATTCTGGAAAAGACAAAATTATGGAGGCAATAAAAACATCAGTGGTTGCCAGGGGTTAGAGTAGAGGGAGGGTTATCACTGCAGAAACTTAAAAAATGTTTTAATGAAGAGACTATTATAAACAACTTGGTGCCAACAAATTTGACACTTAGAAGAAACAAGAACAAATTTCTTGAAGAATCCAACTTACAAAATTAACACAAGATGAAACAGAAAATCTGAATAACCTTCCATCAGTTAACTCAATTGAGTTCATTATCAAAAACGTTTTTGACCAAGAAATCTCCAGGCCCATAGGGTTTCACTTAAGAAGTGTATAAAATGTTCAAGGAAAAATAATACCAATCTTACACAAAAATATTTTAGAAAATAGATGGATATGAAACTTTTCACAGCTTATTTTATAAGGCCAGCAGAACCCTAGCACTAAAATCTGACAGACATTACAAAATAATAATAATAATTAATAATAATAGACAATACACACACAAACCCTTTAAACATAAGCCAATCAGTATTTATAATTTATACAATACATAAAGGGATAACATATCATAACTCTGTAAGATTTATCTAGGATAAGCAAAAATCGATTTAATCTACCATAGTGACAAAATAAACGGGAAAAAACATATGCTCATTTTAACAGCTTCAGAAAAAGCATTCATCAAAATGCAATATTCATTCATTATAAATACTCTCACCAAACTAGGAATACTAGGGAATTTTCTCAATCTGATAAAGGGCATTTACCAAAAAGCCTATAGCCAATACATACTTTATGTAGAAAATCTAAATTCTTCTCTTCTAAAACTGGGAACACAGCAAGAATACTTATTGCAGTAAGACCTACATAACACTGTACTAGGGTTTCTAACCATTGCAATACAGCAAGAAGGCATAAAGAGCTGAGAAGAGAAGTAAAACTGTCTCTATTTGTATATGGTGTGATTGTTTACATAGAAAATTCAAATTAATGTATGAAACAATTACCAAGACTAACAAATGAGGACTGATAACCTTAGCAAGCTCACAGGATACAAAGTTAATATTTAGTACTAATATGTGAATTTAGCAAGGTTAGAGGATATAAGGTTAATATGTAGAAATCAATGTTTTTATATACTAGTAGCAAAAAATGGAAAATTAAATTTAAAAAATTATTTACAATAGTGTAGAAAAACACAAAATATTTCATAGTAAATTGAGGAAAACATGAAAGACCTCTACACTGAAAATTAAAAAGCATTGCTGAACAAAATTAAATAAGCCAAAATAAATAAAAAGGTATACTATGTTCATAGATTGGAAGACTTAATATTGTTAAATGTCAAATTCTCCTACTTAATCTATAAATTCAACCCACTCTCAATTAATACATGTGATGATTAATTTTATGTGTAAGCTTGACTTGGTTAAGAGATACCTGCTAGCTGGTAAAACAATATTCTGGGTGTGTCTTTGGAAGTATTTCTGGGAGAGATTGGCATTTGAATCAGTTGACTGAGTAAAGTTCTGCCATTACCAATGTGGGTGGGCACTGGCCAATCCATTGAGGGCTCAGATAGAACAAAAAGGCAGAGAAAGGGCAAAATTTTTTTCTCTTTTTTTGAGTTATTCTTCCCTGGGACATTAGAGTTCCTGGGGCCTTCAGATTGTGGAACTTACACCAGCCCCTCATCTTCTACACTCACCATCCCCTGGGTTATCAGACCTGTCTGGCCTTGTGCTGAATTATAACACCATCTTTCCTGGTCCTCCAGCTTTCAGGCAGCATATCATAAGACTTCTGAGCTTTCAGAATTATGTAAGCCAATTCCTGTAATAAATCTCTTCTTTATATCTACATACATCTTATTGGTTCTGTTTCTCTAGAGAACCCTCATACAATATCTCAATATTTTTTGAAGATACTGACAAAGATTTCTAAAATGTATATGAAAATACAAATGATTAGAATTGCCAAAGCCAAATTTAAAACTGAAAGGAGCTGGAAGATGTATTAGTCCATTTTCACACTTCTTTAAAGACATACCCAAGACTGGGTCATATATAAAGGAAAAAGGTTTAATTGACTCACAGTTCTGCACAGCTGAGGAGGCCTCAAGAAACTTACAATCGTGGTGCAAAGTGAAAGAGAAGAAAAGGCACATCTTACATGGGGACAGGCAAGAGAGAGTGTGTGAGTGAAGGGAGAAGAGCCCCTTATAAAACCCTCAGATCTCCTGAGAACTCACTCACTATCATGAGAACAGCAGGTGGGGAAACTGCCCCCATGATCCAATCACCTCCCACCAGGTCCTGCCCTTGACACATGGGGATTACAATTCAAGATGAGATTTGGATAGGGACACAGAGCCAAACCATATCCTAAGACTTATATAAGCTGACTGTAAGATTTATTATTAAGCTACGGTAACTAAGACAGTATGGTTTTGGCAAAAAGATAAACATACAGATCAGTGGAGGAAAATACAGTCCAGAAAGTGAAACCCGTGTGTCATGATGAATTAACTTTTGACAGAGACACCAAGGCAATTTAAGAGGGGAAATGATAGTCTTTTCAACAAAAGATATTGGAATAATGAGACTATCTATATGGGGAAAATGAACACCGACTCTTGCCTTACCTCGCACTACAAACAGCAATTAAGTTGAAATGGAACACAGACCCAGAAGTAAGAGATAAAGCTATAAAACATTTGGAAGAAAACGAAAAAGAAAATACTTAAGACTTTTATATAGGCAAATATTTCTTAGCTAGAATAAAAACAGGAATCATAAGAAAAAATTTGAAAAGTTAGACTTTAACAGCATTAAGAACTTTTGCTCTTTGAAAGACATCATAAAGTGAAATGGCAAGTCAAAAATGTAGAGAAAATATTTGCAATACTTATATTTGACAAGGGCTTTTATCTAGACTATATAAAGAATTCTTGCAATTCATTAAGAATAGGAACCGCCCAGTAAAAATATAAGAAAAATATTTAAACAGACATTTAATAAAAGAAGATATAAGAATGGCTGATAACGACATTAAAAGATGCCCAACATCATGAGTCGTCAGGGAAATGAAAATCCAAACCGCAATGAGATATCACTACTCACCTACCCATGGAATAACTAAAATTAAAAAAAGGTTGATAATAGGAAGTATGGGTAATGATGTAGCAACTGGAATTCTCATATGCCACTGTTGGGAATGTGAAATAATACAGCCCCTTTGGAAAACAAGCCAGCAGTTCCTTAAAAAGTAAAACATGCACTTACCAAACAACCCAACCATTCCGTTCCTTTACCTTACAGAGAAGAAAACATATGCCCACAAAAGACTTGATCACAAATGTTCGTAAAAGCTTTATTTCTAATTGTCAAAACCAACCTCTGCATCTACTTAAAATGTAGAATACTACAAAGAACATCTCTTTTAACATAACAATGAGAAAAAGTTAAATAAAAATCTTAACACTTATGGAGCCCATTGGAGAGCTGAGGTTGCAAGGCAACCAGTGAACTGATTTTAAAGGACAAGCCCTTTCATGGAGAGAGAAACGCAGGAACCATTTCACTTTCAGCAGAGGATGGGAGAGAGAGGTGGCTTTCATACAAGCAGGCTTTATCAACAATCTGCTGGAATTTTCACAAATACTTAAAGGTCATGTGCAGGCTAGAGTGGCAATTGAAAATAGGTAGTGGCCTTCTTTTTAGGTTTTCCAAGATAAAATGAGTAAGTTCATGAGACCTATATATTCTCTCGTCTGTCCACAAAGTTCTGACCTTCTCGCCCTCATCTCCTCACCACTTTCTATTACTCCTTGTTGTGTTTGGAAAAGTGTAATCAGTTTTTTTCCTACCCTGGAAGGTAGCTGCCTGAGACAGTTGGCATGCTGCCAAGCCTCTTTTTAGGTTCATAATAAAGAAGGCTTTCTCTGCTCTCTTCCCTCCTGGTTACCCCCAAATTTGGGCACATATTACAGGGACAGTTTCCTCCAAGACAGATAGTTTTTACTAGAGACATTGTGGATCCCTAGCACTAAAATCCTTAACATAAATTATTTGGCTTCCTTCCTTATACCAAAATGGGTCATCTATAGTAGAAAGGCATTTTTACTCTCCAAAGTTGAGATTCTCTTCCTTCAGAATACAGTAAACACGCTTGATAAAACTGTTTTTAAACAAGCTTGCACAACTTCTCTCAAATTTAGTTTCCCAATTACGTTCCAAACATTCAAAATTCAATTAAAAGTTTCTTTTCTTCAAAGACAATTTCCCAAATGATTCAAAGAGCCTTTTTCCATATTTAATTCTATGAATACACCAACATGCATTAGTATTAGTGTTGTCTGCTTAATTCATCAACTCCCTGAAGAAAGAAAAACATTCTGTTTAATTTACATATTCTTTATTTAGGGAAGAGATTTAAAAAAGATGAGGATGGGAGTTGGAGGAGGAGGAGGGAGAGAAAGAAGAGGAGAAGCAATGAGGAAGAAGGAAGAAATGAAAGAGAAGAAAGGAAGGAAGGAAGGGAAGGAGGAAACAAGAGATGGAGGGTGAGAGGAAGGAAGGAAAGGAAGGGAAGAAGGGAGAGAGGAAGGGGAGGAGGAGGAAAAGGAGTTGGGGAAAGAGAAGAACAAGATGCTTCCAGACTGGACAAAGACAGAAATGTTTCAAGTAGTCACTCCGGGCAGTGTTTACATATGCCCTGGTAAGAAGGAATTAAAAGTCTACATGAGAGTTCTATATTATTTCGGTGTGATTTTCTAAATATTTATGTTAACATCAAAAACTGTTCACCTAAAGATCTCCTACATTGCAATATATGTTGTAAAAATCCAATTAAGTTCTTTCTGTAATTTTCATGAATGAGGTTCAATGCTTTGATCATCTGGTGGTGACGTTAATTTTATATAGTCAATGATTCTTTCCAATGCAGTGCTTTCTCCTTTAATAGTGATTGGTGACATGAAAACTCAAAATTGAGTGCTGGTACCTGGGACTAGTCCCTGTAGCGCTGGTGACATTGGTACTCACTGCTCCCCTTCATGGCTTGGGGAATTCCGCTCAAAGGACTTCCAGAATGAGATGTGAAGGAGACATGCCTGAGCAAGGAGTAGGTGACCTAGCCTCAGGATTCACAGCTGAAGGTCAAGAAAGTGATGGTTATTTAGTTTGCTGGAGTGTGGGAAATCCTAGGCTTTAAGAGATATTAAGCAGATTAGCAAATAGGGGCAAACTCTAAACCTGTGCTCTAAGGTTTCCATGGAAAATTCCATAGAAATTTTAAGGAAATTTCTCCAGGACACTCCAGATGTGAAGCTCTGTTAGAGCTCCTTCTCTGGATGTGTTCTGGAAGGATATACAATTATATCAGCAACCTGGTGTGGATTTGTATTTTCACCTTGATTCCATCTTTTCATCGCTCTGCCAGTAAGACCACTCTGTGGACAAGGGTGGGAAGAGCAGAGCTGTAGAAAGTCACATGTGGCCACTATACCTCATGAGGTTCTGGAAAGTTACCAGGCTTGGTATAAGTGCTTTCACAATCCAGAAGGAGAAATGGGGCAGTAGAGTGTGGCCTACAGAATACCACGTGGTCCTCTGACGTCACATGAGAAGCCCAGAGCCAACTCAGCCAGTTTCTTGGTCCCTTGCTATGGTTCTCTCTCCCTTGTGTAACATGTGAATTCCAGAACCTGTCCCTACATCCATCTGGTGTGCCATGAGGAATAACCTGTTGTTAGTTTCTGAAAATGGAGAACAATATAATAAAATGCCTGGGAAACCTGAATTATTTATTGTTTAATAATTTTGAGGCTCCTCCAATAAGAAGATGCATTTAATTCTGTTTTATTTTAGATATTTGTCCAGGCTCTATAAAGTACATATTTATTAAGCATAAATTTATTGTGAAGTATCCTCTAGAGCAGAATTTATTCAAACATGGGACTCAACATATTACTTCTTTGTTACCATACATTTTTAGTTTTGCTTGAAGGAAGTCGAGTTGAATACATACCAAATATCCTGAGCTGATAGAGTGCTTTGGAGAATGCAGAGCTTTCTTGATTTCACATTCTGGATTTAAAAGTTTCTAAATATAAACCTTAATAACACTCCTGGACATCAGCATAAGAAAGATAAAGTGAGTCTTTATTTAGTAACTGAAGGCCCATCATTTGGGTTTGAGCAGCACTCTGCCAGTGACCTTCTGATATACTATAGTTTATTTTTAAATTTACAATGTGACATTAGGTGTAAAATTAAAACTGTGATTGCATTACCCTATATATTTTCATACAGTGGAAGCATAAAGGGGAACTTGCTCACAATGAGAGATATCCAAAGGTGAACATTGTTACAATGTTCCAGCTGTCAGAGGTGTGAGAGAGGTGGTGAGAATTTAAACCTCAGTGACTCTGGTGGCTCATTTACATTCTAAAATTAGATGACTGTTAATTTCAGATTTATTTGACTCAAATGTGAACATTACACTATTACACTATGAATGTTTATTTCACCACTGCCTTCAATATTTTCCACCCCAAACACCTCTGCTCTTCTCATTCGGCTGTCTTTGTGTCCATGGAGACTTTTGATTATGTATCTTTTCTTCTCCCCTTCATGTCTGGAGCTTTTATGTTCCTGCTCTAGTCCCCTGGTAGACAGACAAACCCAGAAATGACTAGCAGAAGCAGCAGGAAGTAAGGGACCTAGGAGGTAGGCAGTAAATAAAAGTTGCCTCTTTTAACTTTAAAGTGTATTGGGCTAGGAAAGTGATGGTAGGAAGACTCTAAATGGGGTACCAGGACCTTATAACTACATTAGTCATTTATGAAATAGGCATAATTTCTCTCCTTCATGGAAGTAGTTTGTCTTCTGCAAGGTTTTCTTCTAAGCTTTTGTATTTTCACCTTTCTACAGGCACTTAGGGCTCTCATGCTGGTTTTTGGGGGTCCAACTTGTATTCACTGACAAAACTATATCCCATTCCCTCAGAATTATTGCCTGTAATGCTAACTCCCTAACAAACGAATCCTAGCAATGAAAATTCACAGTTACTGTGTTATCCTTTCCCAGAAAAGAATATTAGAATATTTTCTAAGTCTACCACAAGGGGATTCACTGGAATTTCTAAATTTCTTTGTGTGCCCATTAGCAGATGGGGCCTGGCTGGATTAATCATGGAGCCAGATAATACGTGATAAGGTATAAGGTAGAGAAAATTCCAGATGCAATGTAAGGAAAAGGGACATTGCATAAACCTTGATGGATTATGAGAAGAAATTGGAAAATTGGAAGTAGGGAAACAGATTATGAGACATGTTTGCCTTTACTTCCCCACCCCTGGCCACAGTCCTGGAGCTCCAGCCATTATGTCATGCATCCCAGCTAGTGGGAGGAAGAATGAAGAGGGGAAGTGTGCACCCATACCTTCTTAAGGAAATAATCTTTCGGGTAATAAACAGTATACTCAAATGAGGTAAGTGAACAGAATTTAATAAAAGGACTATTGACAACAGAATTACCAGTTAAGAGAAAAATAACAAAGGATAGCCAGATACCTGGGACTGTTACCAGAAAGGGGTCCTGATCCAGACCCTAAGAAAGGGTTCATGAATCTCACGGAAGAAATAATTCAAAGTGAATTCAAACAGTAAAATGAAAGCAAGTTTATTAAGAAAGTAAAGAAATAAAAGAATGGTTACTCCATAGGCCGAGCAGACCCCAGGGCTGTTGGTTGCCCATTTTTATGGTTATTTCTTGATTATATACTAAACAAAGGGTGGATTATTCATAAGTTTTCTGGGAAAGGGGTGGGCAATTCCTGGAACTAAGGGGCTCTTCCCCTTTTTAGACCACGTAGGGTAATTTCATGATGTTGCCATGGCATTTGTAAACAGTCACGACATTGGTGGGAGTGTCTCTTAGCATGCTGATGTATTATACTTAGCGTATAATGCACTGTGAGGACAATCAGAGGCCACTGTAGTCACCATCTTGGTTTTGGGGGGTTTTGGCTGACTTCTTCACTGCAATCTGTTTTATCAGCCAAGTCTTTATGACGTGTATCTTGTGCCAACCTCCTATCTCATCCTGTGACTTAGAATGCCTAACTTACTGGGAATGTATCCCAGTAGGTCTCAGAATTATTTTACCCAGCATCTATTCAAGATGGAATTGTTCTGGTTTGAACACCTCTAACGTGACTATCAATTGAGAGAGGCATCACCACCACCAGGCCTGAAGACACCAAGAAAGGAAGTAGTTGTTGTACTCCACAGAGAGAGCTGTATCTGGAGAGGGTGATTATTCAGGAGGCTCAGCTTTTAGTGAAGGAATGTACCATACCAACTCATAGCCTGGCACATGGAGAGAAGACATTTTTCCAAGTGACTTTAAATTAAAATCTTTTGAAAGTAAATCCCTAATTAGAAATATCCTAGGAATAAAAAGAACTGCAAATAAATCATAAATGCATTCAATAATCTTATAGTCAGTAATAGTCCAAATTCTCTCCCCTCCTGTATTAGTCCGTTTTCACACTGCAGTAAAGACATACGGAGACTGGGTAATATATAAAGGCAAAGAAGTTTAATGGACTCACAGTTCCACGTGGCTGGGGATGCCTCACAATCATGATGGAAGGCAAAATGCATGTCTTACATGGTGATAGACAGGAGAGAACTTGTGCAGGAAAATTCCCCATTATAAAGCCATCAGATCTTGTGAGACTTACTATCACAAGAACAGCACAGGAAAGACCCACCCCCATGATTCAATTATCTTCCACTGGGTCCCTCCCATGACATATGGGAATTGTGGGAGCTACAATTCAAGATGAGATTTGGGTGAAGACACAGCCAAACCATATCACCTCCCATCTTTCAGAGTCTCCTCTTGGTGCCTTCCTGGCCAAGACCAAATGAAAGTTGGAAGTCAAGGGAGCCCATTAATGTGTTCCATAAAATTCCATGTCACAGGGTAGAAAGAATAATAGAGAAGGATGTAGAGTTGATTTGGAGAGGCAACCAGAGCAGACCCAGGATCTTCCTTCTCATTTCCACATACCAGTTAGGCTTACATGTCAAGTCACATGGCTATTTGGAAAATGTAATCTGTCTAATTGGCTCTATAACTGCTAAGCATCAGAGTTCTCATTATCAAGAAAGAAGGTCAGAATTGTTCTGAATGGCAATTATCAATCTCTGCAGTGTAGGCCATTTCCTAATATAGAACTATCATGGTACATTTATCTGTTGTCTTTAAATACATCAGCATATTTTAATAGTGACTGTTTACTATTGTCCTATGGTTAAAATCATTGTACTACTAGACATTGGTTACTAAACTCTCCTGCCCTTGAATCAAACCTTTATTTTTAAGGGAGGGGGGAAACGCATAAAAAAACCATTCCCAACTGAGTGGAGGATGCTCTTTCGTGTACCTGAAAGAGACCTCCCTGCATCTGTCTCCTGGTCAGCAGAGCTGCTTTTCCAATGAGCCAGTGAGTTTGATGTTCCTACTGCCATTTATCATCTTTATTCAGTCAGGGTTTGCATGTGGTTCAATGGGTATAGAACGTAGAATTCCTCCCATATATCACCAATTTTCTGCCCTCCATGCTGACTCACAAGTGTTCCATTTAGTGCTCCAATTCTTCTTCTTAGACCATTTAAAGGGAGTCTGGCTCACATCTTTTTCATTTTTCTACTGATATTCTCCATGCATGTTAAGGTTTGTGACCTGAAAGTCAAGTTAACTCCCTTCTAAAAGCAGGAGGATTCAGCAGGAAGCTTATAGGAAGAAATTTCATGCTTTGTAGGTGGAGATTTTTATTTCTAAACTTTGCCATCTATGAGAAATAGGAACTAGGATATTCAAAGCTCTCCACTTGGGGTCATTGGTCTTAGTGCTTGGCAATTGTATATCCTGTTGCAATGGAAATTCAGCTACTAAAATAGCTCTCCAATGAAATGACCTTCCTTGAGGATTTGATCTTAGAAGCATGAGGAATATATTTAGCCACTTGATAAACTATTTTTTCTATGTTCTTGTAAAAGATATGATTAGTAGATAGTCTGGTTTAACAATTAATATCCTTTCAAATTAAGACTGCCAGAAACCAGATTATAAATCTTATGTCAAAAGGGTTTAGGCATGCACATAGAAAAAAAGGAAATGAGAAATAGATGTGGAATAGGGTAGAGTGGCATGTTTAATATGCAGGCCAAAAGTTTGGATCATTAATTAAAAGTCAGATATCTAAAAATTTTTATTCAAATCAGCTCGGTTTGCAAGAGACGTAGAAAACTTTAAGGTGAGAATGCATATTTAGCTTTACAGTGTTTGGGGAAGAACAAAGCAAACATCAAATACCTCGCTGGTGTATGCTGATGAGAATTGAGTTACATTTTCACACAATGGCAGATCCGCATGACTGAAATTAAACTGCTGTACCACATCAAAGTAAATCTACAAAGGTGAAAATAAATTGTTGGTTCGTTCTTATTTTCTCCCGGGAGATTCTATAGTAAACCATTATTTTTCTTCCCCCCATCTGCCCAATTTTCCTCCCTTTATTTTCATAAATTAATAGGGAAAATGTCATCAGCGTCTAAACTAATTTGGTCTTGCGGTTGTAACTGCACAGAAGATTAAGTTGTCAATTAACAAAAGAGTAACTTAAAAACCATCTCACCTTCTTTCTGTATTCCCTGATGAATCATTTGACAAGATGTCCCCAAAGCAGCTTGGTTTACAAGAACAGTATTAGTATGGACACAAGCAAGAAGCTCAGTGATGATCATTAGCCATAGTATGCCTGCTTTTTGCATAGTGAACGCATCCATTTCTAATGGTTCTTAATTATGTGTGACATGCTGATATGAGGTTTATAAATGGGAAAGGTGAATTTTACTGACCTTCTTCTAATGCCACACACACAACCGATTATATAGAAATGTATTCAAACAACACCCCTGTTTTTATCAAGAATAAAAAAGAGGAATAAAAAGAATAATTGGGGGATAAGGTACAATGGAACAGTAAACAATAAAATGTCTTAAAATTGTGGAGAAAAGCAACTTGCGAATAAGGCAATGGGTCCCCCAACCATTAAAAGAGAGTAGGGAAGATGCAGGAAAGGCTATTTCCAATATCAGGATCTACGGGAAAAGAAGAAGTCTTAAAAACAAAGAAAATCATAAAATGACACCACCGGTTAACAAATTAAAGTGCAGTATTCTAAGCCAGGTGCGGTAGCTCACGCCTGTAATCCTATCACTTTGGGAGGCCAAAGTTGGCAGATCACTTGAGGCCAGGAGTTGGAGACCAGCCTCAGCAACATAGTAAAGCCCCGTCTCTACTCCCCCAAAATAGAAAAATTAACCAGGCATGGTGGCACGAGACTGCAGTCTCAGTTACTCTCAAGGTTGAGGTGGGAGGATGGCTTGAATTCAGGAGGCAAAAGTTGCAGTGAGCTGAGATTATGCCACTGCACTCCAGCATGGGCAACCGAGCCAGACTTTGTCTCAAAAAAAAAAAAAAAAAAAAAAAAAAAAAAAAAAAAAAAGAGAGAGAGAGAGAGGAAACTGTCCTGAGCCACTGTTTTATGGGACATGTTAAATTTCAAAGAAAGCATCTGGCAACGTCAGATGTGTCTGGGGTGAGTAGGTGAGTATTTAATGTTTGCCAATAGACCCAAGTGTTAGCACTTAAACTTGGTGGTTTAAACATCCTCAACTTTATGGTCTCATAAGCTCCAATTCAACTCTTCGAATATGATTAGACATAGGGATGCTGAGTTACACAAATCAAACTCACAAGGACATGTTATTTATAAACACCGTAACAATTTCATAATTTACAGTGAATAACAGAGCTTTCATGAGGAGCAGATTATTCTTTTTTGCATGAAAAGCCCATTTTCTTCCTATTGAAAAGTCATACAAAAAGGCAAATAAAATTCAAATGGTTGCTTCATGAGTATGGAAATTAACTATGGATTACAAAAGTTTAATTTTTAATTTCACTTGAGATGGAGAAACTGGTGTATTCATATTCACAACAGGGATTAGTTGCAAAGTGGGTTTTTTTCTTGTCCGAAGATAGTGCTTTTTTTGGACATTGCTTTTGTGATTCTGGTTTTTTATGTTTGTTTGTTTTTTTGACTCTCTTTTGTCTATACTTCATTGCTGCCCACTTTCTTCCTTACCTTTCTGACGTATGTATGCTTTCTTTAGATGATAGCAGCATCCGTCAGGTATTATTATTGTTATTGCTGTTATTATTATTAGTCTGTCTTTTAGGCCATTTTCATTTCCCTAAAGTCCTCTGAAGCACCTTACAACTCAAAGTTGTAAGGGGGACCAGCAGCATGGGTGTCACCTGGAAGCTTGTTGGAAATACAGAACATCAATCCCATTCCAGATCTACTGACTCGGATTGCTCATTTTAATACGGTCTTCAGGGATTTGAGTGCACATTAGAGTTTAGAAGGCACCTTTCTACCTCATGCTCTCCATCCCTACCTCTCATTCACTTTCTCTTCTACTTTTGCCTTTACAACTGGGTTAACTCCAATTTAGTAGGGAATATAATCTCTGATATAATCTCTTCTCTACACTGGCCCACTGTTTTATGTGTTAGGTCTCAAAGGACAATATTCACTTCAGATTTTTAGAGGTGGCTTCACTCTTGCATCTGGGAAAACAAGCTCTCTGAGCACTGGGCCTGAAATTGAGCCCCACAGCCTCAGTGGTGTACCTGAGACAGGTAGACATACCCAAGGCATACCTGAGACATAGCTCTGTAATTGAATGAATAAACCTAAATTCCAGCTGAGGTCTCCTGTCTTTGAATTAGTCAGGAGTCCACCAGCTGGACATTACAGAAAAGCAGCTAAAACAGCCTTAACAAAAGGAGAATTATTGACTCTCATAACCAGCATGGGCTGGAGTTTATGTCATTGATGACATGGGAACCAAGGGCATCATGTTACCATGCTCTCACTCAGCACCTATCATGCCAGCTTTACTCTCTTCTCCTGCAGAGAATTGTTCCTTTGATAATGGTTGCCAGCACTTAGCAATTCAACTGGTAGCTTTCAGCAATTCAAACTGGTAGCTTGCACTCTGATTTTCCAGTGTCTTGCAATTTGCAAGACATTTTTTTCTTACTACTTGGAGGGCTGGAGTTCTGATATATTTCTGATTAAAATTAACTAACTAATCCCATTACTACTAGAGCCAACCATGGGAAGCTGAGGAAGATAATTACTAAGTGAATTGCTAAGCAGAAGAAGCAGAAGAAAGGGGGAGGCATGGTGGATGAGTCTGGGCTTCATCCCCATTCTGTATTTACATCCAAGGATGCGAAGACTCACCCAGGAGTCTTCTCATGATCAGAGCATAGGCTCATGATTAGCGGTCGCTAAGATAGAATTCTCTTTCCAATTAAGTGTTTGTATTACTTCAGTTTATAATCCATTCATTATTGAGATTTAAAAAAAATTATTGACACATACTATTTGTACATATTCATGTTGCACCTAGTGATGTTTCAATACATGTCATGTATAGTGATCAGATGAGGGTAACTGGCATATCCATCATCTCAAACATTTTCATTTCTTTTTTAAAGGAACCTTCAATATCCTCCTAGCCATTTGAAACTGTATGTTATTGTTAACTCTGGTCACCCTACAGTGCTGTAGAGTTCTAGAACTCATTCCTCCTGGCTAGCCATGATTTTGTATCCTTTAACAGCAACAACCACAGAGTTGATCTCATAGAAGTGCAAGTAGAACAAGAGGATACTGGAAGATATTCGTGGAAGTAGTTAGATTTTTTAAAAATCTAGCAAGAGCCGAGATGCCTTTAGCTTATCTGAACCCTCTAAATTGTTTACAATATATTTAAGATTGAAGGCAAATAGTTTTCCATAGCTTTATTCTAATCACCACATCATGGAACTTGCTGTATTGAGGTTTGTGTGTAGCTCCCACAATATAATTTTTACATATGTATGAAAACAAGAACAAACCACTTTGGGGGAAAAGCTTGTCAAGTTTAATCTTATTTCATAGTCAGAGTGATGTCTCATTCAGGGAATATAAACTTACTTAACAATGCTGTTTCTCCATAAAGATAGCTTCACAAGGAATCACATAATAAAAGCCCAAACTTTATGAATAAAATTATAATTAATCATCCTTGGGAGAAATTACTTGAACTGTTTACTAACAAGAACAAGAACGGAAAATGGATCTCACAGTGACTTAGGGTTTTTTTTTGTTTGTTTGTTTGTTTCAATTTTCTTCCCCCAGTCAAATGCAGCTTGCTTTTAAAAGCATTTGTCTAAGGTTAGGATGGAAGTTTACACTCCGGGTGTAAAGTTGGTTGGGGAAAAACCTTTGATTTGGGGGAGTTATATTGCTTAATTTGCTGGAATGATGCTGTGCTCAGTTGACTCTGTCCTATGGTAGAATACAGATTCTTCAAAGTATAACTTAGAGGCAATGCTAATATGTTTTTAATCACAAAGGTCAGTGTCATTTGATGAAGGCAGGTGCTGAAAAAGTGCACGAATTTGAATAGCACTCTTGAAAATGACTGGAACACTCAGCTATTCAAGCAGCCCTGTTCAAATGAGGCATTTAGAGATGGTCCTGAGGGCCAGCTGTCCTACCATAATAATACTGAAGGTTACATATTGAGGACTTAAAATAAGTGTATCGGTCAGACTAGCAGAAGAAAACAGATGGCACACTCCAGTTGGGTAATTAGAGCAGAATTTAATAATAAATAGGAGTGTGTAGGCTGTTAGAAAACCAAGAGAAAAAGTGCAGTGCCCTGAAGCTAGCAATAATGGGACACCTTAACTACTGATAGGTGGGGACCTGAAGAGAGAGCTATGCATGGTGAAGTGAGTGGGGTGCAAATTTTAAGGAGACAGTCCCAGGGTCCCTTCTCTGGCTCTTGCTCCCTTACCCCACCTTGCTGAATGACCACTGCCCCCTGGAGGTGTTTATACTTGTTTCTAGATCTATTACATCCTAAGACAAAACCTTGAGGGAGAATGTAGGAAGACTAACAGAGGAAGCTTGTCACTTGTCCTAAAATGCCGCCATTGTAAGGTCAGTCTTTGCTCCCTCATTAGAACTTCTGAGAGCAGAAGTAAGCTGAAGGGACATAGCCCCTGGCCCCATAGTCACACCCTCTCTAGACCAAGCCCCAGATGGAGAATTGCCAGGCACACTCTATTATTTTGCATCTTACTATTTTGCCCTCTGACTCTCCCATCCCCATATCAGCAAGTCCAGAAGATCTCTATCACTTCAGAGACAGATTAAACACACTACTGCATCATGCATTTGGATAGCTACATTTTTCCAATAGTAAAAATAAAAATTTTAAAAACCCTTTTCTTTTAAGCTAATGTCTCTGTCACTATTTATGATATTGACTTTAAAACTCAAAAGTTAGATATTTTTTCTTCATTTCTCTCTGCTGTAACAGCGCTACCCTGAACTGGGGAATGTGGGAGAAGAAGGTTCGGAGCAGTGGGACATGTCAGTCAAAGAAGCATGTGTTAATGTTTCAAAATATAATCTGATACCCATATACGTACTGGCAGGCAAAATCATTCATTTCTGGATGTTGTCAGTCTTGCCCAAAGCCCTTATTTAGTGAAGAGGATGGTGGGTTGACCTACTCAATCTATCTTCTACTTCACAGCCTTTTTACCTCTGCCCCACCCCAGTGAAGGTCCTGCAATGACAGACTGACTCTCAGGCTTTCATAATGGAGAATCTGGATGAAAAGAAGAAAAGAGGAGCCTGGGAGGCACTTAAAAGGAAGAGTTGGAGAGGTTGAATAATTGAGTTGAGGAAAGCAACTACACCATGTGATGGTAGTGTTCAGAGCAGAGAAAAAGACAAGGGATTTCAACAAATATTGCTAGAAATAGTGAATCCTTTTATAGTGCTCCAGAGATACAGCTAAAGAACTTGAGTTACTTCTCAATTGCTTTTGATTACCTGGATTATGTTCTTTTGACCGCAACTTCATTCTAGGATTGAACCACATGAATCACATCATGTTAGCATTCTATATTTCTCTGTTTCTCCTTTCTCACTTCTCTCCTTCTGACATCTCTTTTTCTTCCTATGCTTCTCACCAGGGCACTGCTTTTTAAGGTGAGTTTTTATGGACTTATAGACTATAAGAGCTGGGGCATTAGCATTTCCACAGGTTTAGAGCATGATGATGAAAGAAAGGCATTATCTCAGATATCTGTATTTAGCCTTAAAATTTGGCTTTAGAGTATTATATGTCATATATTGTGTGGTACATATTACAATCCTAATGAGTGTTGCCAAGTCTTTATTCCACCTCATTCTTTCTGCTGAGAATCTACACACTCTAAGGGCCACCCTGTCCTGAACTTGCTTCCAGACCAAGTCCAATATTGGCCAGCATCGTCAGCAGCCCTTCTCCTTTGATTGCATGTTTGCATTACAATTTATATTAGATTCCTAGGACTGCCTTCACAAATGATCACAAACTGGATGGCTTAAAACATTAGAAATTTTCTCTTCCACAATTCTGAAGGCTAGAAATCCAAAATCAAGACTTGAGTAAAGCCCTGCTCCCTCTGAAGGCTTTGGAGAAGCATCCTTCCTTGCCTCTTCCTAGCTTCAGGTGATGGCCAGCAATCCTTGGTGTTCCTCAGCTTGTAGCTGCAGACTCTAATTTCTGCCTGTGTCTTGGTATGGCCCTTTTTTCCCCTGTGTGTGTTTCCACTATATCTCTGTGTCTCATCTTATAAGGATGCCAGTGATTGGATTTATAGTCATCCAGTATGACCTCATCTTATCTAGTTGCATCTGCAAAGATCATATTACCGAAAAAGGTCACATATCAAGGTTCCAGGTAGACATAAATTTGGGGGCACACTACTCAACTCAGTACCCAATTTAATGTCATGCAATAAGCACTTCCTTTCTCCTTTACCTGTAGATTCCACACCAGCCCCGGGCTCCCAACTCCATTGAATCTGTGGTCAGGAACAGACATGGGAGTTAGGTTTGCACACTGCCTGTCTGGACCCTGCTATTAAAATCCAGCTTCTTCTGATACTTCAGATTTATCTTTCCAGAGAGGCATTCACCCTACAGGCTGTGGGGCTGTATTTTGGCACGATGTTGAAACTGCTTAACTTGTTGCAGTAATGAGGTTAAAACCTCCCTGAGTAGCCAGCTATCCAGACAGGGCACATCAACTCTGAGGCATAATCTAGTTTATCCTTTTATGAAGCACTTCAGAGAATGTGGCCAGATTTGCTTAACGATGCTTTAAATGTTTCTGTGGTACTAGTAAAGAGAGAACCAAGGTTGGGGGGAGTCAGTTTGACTTACTGTGATCTTTCTGTGTTTTGTGCTGCCTTGTAATGCAGATTTATGAAACTAGATTGAATTCTGAGGCAAAGCCAGAAAGAAAAAGCTAGAAAAAAAGCAAAGGAAATTATACCTTGCTGTATTGGCCCCTTAATGGAAAAATGGAAATAAATCAAAGTTTTCTAAATTAATTTACAAATGAAAAATAGAAGATCAATGCCCTTAGCATTTATGTATATATATTGATCTACCTCCTATATCTATGAATGCAGCTGCAAAAGCCTAGCTGCTGCCTTGAGGTTCCTTAACCACTGAGTATCATCATAGCATGGCGTGAGGCCCATATTGCTGATGTTTTGTGTTGATGGCTGCCTTGGCAATTCGTTGGGAACACTGTGGTGCCCAAAATAATCTTGGCTGGATGGTAACTACAATCAGGTATTAGGGAACAGTCTTATAAATTTAAGGCAGGGATTATAAAATATAATGTCTTTTAGGGACCAAACAGGTAACAAATAAAAGAGGTAGAGTGAGTGAGTAAGAACTATGGCCACTGGAGATCCTGGGTCTTAGCTAATTAGAAAAGCTATTTATTTTCCGTGACTGTCACCCCATCAGTGACTGTCACCCCATCAGAATGTAAGTTTTAGTGCCAGTAGAGCCAGATATTAAAATTCTTTTTTTTAAAAAATCCCAATTTTTATGTAAAATTCCTGTATTTTCAGATGTAGATGACATTGAAATTCTTTAAAAACACAGTCCAGGTAAAATAATAATAGCACTAATCCGTACTCCTGGCTTCTGCAAGCATCTACTGATTTACCGTCTCAAAATTAAAGGGAAAATAACATTTGCTGGAGGGACAAGAGCAGCTTTTTATTTTTAACCATATCAATAACAATAGGTCTGCGTTTTAGACAGGAGACGGGTTGTACTCACAGCTCTGACACTAATGAATTCAAAGCTCTTGAGCAAGAAGTTATTTTCATTGTTGGGACATCAGTTGCTTTATGTTAGACCAGAGGATCTCTGAGTGTTTCAGAGATATGCTCTATTTATCCTGTGATTCTGTGACTAAGCCCCTCGAAGGCAGCCAGTAAGTCTCTTTTCCCACAGTACCTGGCCCTCCATCAGCACTCAATGAGTATTGTTCAATGTAGAACTAAGTTAGGAAGTGAATTAAATCACCTCCACTTTCAAGATGAGTCCCAAAAAGGTTAAGCAATATGTCTGAGTCCCAACTATTAATAAAGAGCGAGCCAGAACAGGGAACCTCGGTCTTTCTGCTCATAAAACAGTGAAAGGAAAAGCATAGAACATTGAACATGGAGGAAGATACACCAAGTGCAAAGTCCTCCTGCATTATTTTGCTAGAAGTTCAGCTTGGTTTAATTGCTTGCTACTGATCACTTTTTTTTTTTTAGTTTTTAAATTATCAAGTTATAATTTACATGGAAGAAAAATCCACCCTATTTTTAGTGTACATTTCTGCAATTTTGAAAACATGGTCATGTAGCCACAACCAAAATCAAGATACAAAGCATTCCCATCAAAATTATAAACATATTAGCTACACTTACTTGTCCTACAGCTGATGGTCATTATTTCTCAGATATTTTCCTCTCTGTATTTCATTTTAGATCGTTTCTGCTGTATATCTTCAAATTCACTACTATTTTCTTCTGTAATATCTAGCATCTGTGAAATTAATGAATTCAAACTTAAAGCTGTTGGAACTTTAAATTATTCTGAGCCTTAAGAGGCATGTCGCTGTGCAGGCCGAGTCACAAGGCATGTAGCTGCAACTTCTGCCTTTTTCTCCTGTAAATAATTAGGAAGACCAAATGGTGCCAGAGTTAAGACTTCCTAGGATCGTTACCCTACCCCTTATCATGGAGTAATAAAGTAATCTTCCTTAGAATGTAGCAATCTGTAACCAAATTGCTAGACCCTGTGCCCTGGTCTTAAAAAAAAAAAAAATAGTAGTGGCTAGGCTCGGTGGCTCACACCTGTAATCCCAACACTGTGGGAAGCTGAGGCAGGCAGATTACTTGAGGTCAGGAGTTTGAGACCAGCCTGGCCAACATGGTGAAACCCCAGTGCTACTAAAAATACAAAAAAAAAAAAAAAAAAAAAAAAAAAAAAATCCGGGCATGCTGGTGCATGCCTGTAATCTCAGCTACTTGGGAGGGTGAGGCAGGAGAATCGCTCGAACCTGGGAGACAGAGGTTGCAGTGAGCCGAGATCACACCACTGGGCTCCAGCCTGGGCAACAGAGTGAGACTCTGTCTCAGAAAAAAAAAAGAAAAAAGAAAGTTGTAATCCTACTAAAATTTGTCTGTCTTCACTAATAAACTGAAGCCCATGTCAGAGACTCACAACAGAGAAAAGAGTAGGGTCCAGGCTACAACTTCCAGAGGACTGAAGACGTGGATTGCAATGGAAACATTGTGTTGGGCAGCAAGGAGTCTGCAAAGAAAGCAAAAGCTGACCTGAGAAAGCACCTAGGCCAGCACGTGTGGACTTCTGGTGGATAAGTCTGAATATTTAGCTTCTACTGTCTTCTTTGGGTAAATTTCCTCAAATTTAAAATCTTCTGTTAATAGTTCCCTTTTTCTGTTCTTTGCCTCACCAAAAACATTTTAATATTCATTTTAGCCTTGGCAAATACAAACCTCACATATCTCTTGTTGGAATCTATTTGGCATCTGGTTATAATCTACCTCACATGAACATTTAATAATAGGTGTGTGTAGCCTAGCTTCTTGTCCTGTCCAATATTCTATCCACGTGTAGCTTTTTAAATTGAAAGTTAAATTAATTAGAATTAAATAACATTTAAAAATTCAGTTCCTTAGTTTCACTAACACATGTCAAGTGCTTGCCAACTACACGTGACTAGTGGCTATTATATTGGAAAATACTTAGATCCAAGAGCATCTTCATCTTTGCAGAAAGTTCTGCTGGACAGTGCTGTTCTATGCCTGCAGAACAGATCCAAAAACAAATGCAACCAAGAAATCGACCCTTCTTTACAAGCCCCTTCTTTACTGCAGTTTACATTTAGAAAATTTATATAACTTATTCTTGGACTCTGGTACTTGAAAAACTCATGGCTTGTCCTAATATTCTCTGAATCCCACTGTATCTTTTCCAAAAACCTCGTCTACACATTATCTGATATTCAACCTCAGAGAAAAGTACACACCTAAGGATGGTTACTTCCATTCACTATGAGGAAAATTAGATCAAAGAGTTTTATCTGATAACTTAGATGAAACTCTCTGTCTTGATGAATAAACTGAAGCCCACGGCAGAGAATCATGAGAATCATGAGTTGTCTGAGACATGGTACTATTAAGTGGCTAAGCCACATAATAGTATTCCAAGTACAAATAAACCAAACTTTTCATTACAACATGTTTCTCCCCGAATAGAAACCACTGGTGTCATCACATTAGCAATATTATGGGGGAAAAAATCATACCTACAAGGCATGAGAATCTTTTCCCTCATATCTCCGTTAGCAATAGAAGTTTTTTTTTTTACTTGTTTCCTGCTAAAGATCAATATTTATTGATTCAATTCCCTGACTAATAAACTTAAGCATTTTTCTTTAAAAAAATGTTTGTGTCTGCTTACATGACTGAAACTTTAACTTCCCCACTCTTGAACAGTGACCTCATTCCTTTGGGATCTATGTTTCTCAGGGGTCATCTTCATGCTTTGTTCTCAAATAAACTCTGAGTCAATTTTTCTGAATTTCATTGTTTGAGTTTGACACATCTTTTTAATCCAATTCTATTTACTTTTCATCTCAGACATTGTGTTTTTCATATATAGATGTTCAGCTGGAAACTTTTTCATCTATTCTAGATTTCTCCTTAACATGCTCATGTATTCCTCTGACTTCTTCAACATATAGGATACAGTCATAATAACTGGTTCAATATACTTGGTACTAATTCTATCACCTCTGTTATTTCCAGGTAAGCTTTGATAAGTTGACTTTTTCTGCTCATGAATCATACTTTCCTGCTTCTTTGCATGATCTATGGCCTGATCAACTCTTTGTGTGATCAACTTTCTGCAAAGATGAAGATGCTCTTGGATCTAAATATTTTCCAGTATGATAGCCACTAGTCATGTGTAGTTGGTGAGCACTTGACATCTAATAGATTTAGATGCCAAATATTTTGAAATTTACAAAGTTACTTGGAAATTCTTGGATCTTTTTGAGGCTTGCTTTTAAGCTTTGTAAAGTGGGACCAGAAGAGCCTTTATTCTAAGCCTGATTTTGCTCCGCTATTAGAAGCATAGCCTTCTGAGTACTCTACCTAGTGCTCCGTGAGTTACAAGGTTTGTCTGCTCTGGCGGGTGGGAACAGGAATGATCCCAGTCCTATGTTCATTCCAGGGGTTGCTTTACCTTCTCCTTTTTGGTAGTTCTTTCCCTGAACTCAGGTGGTTTTGTCATATGCATAAGCTAGTTAGCAAGTGGATCTCTCTTTCTCTCTCTCTTTCTCTCTCGCCCTCCCTCCCTCCCTCCCTCCCTCCATCCCTTTCTCCCTCCCTCCCTCCCTCTCTCTCTCTCTCTCTCTCTCTCTCTCTCTCTGGACCTCCTTTCTCTGGTACCCTGGGCTGTGATTTCAGAATCTCTCAGCCTTGAAAACTCCCATCTCCACTCCTCAACTCAAGGAGAACTCAAGGCTTTGCCTGGGTTTTCCCTTGCTGTACTATGGCCTGGGAACATTCTACAAGCTATAGGATGGGGAAATGGTAGGCTTCACCTTGTTTATTTATACTCTCTCAGAGACCACTGTCTTGCACTGTTTGTTATCTGATGTCTGAAAAACATTTTATTATATATTTTTCTGTTATTTAGCTCTTAAGAGTAGAGGGTGGTGTAGGGTGGAGAGGGAGTATAATCAAGTCCTGTTATTCCATCTTGGCAGGAAGCAGGCCATAGATCACTTTTTGATTTTACCATTCTCTTGTTCAACCACCCATGAGATGATTCTTTCAATGTCTTCTTTTGTCCTTTAATAATGCCCACGTCAGATTTTCTTCCTTGTCACATCTCCAGTGCTTAAATAAATTGGAAATGATAATAACTTTATTATTTTATTTCTAGTCAATAACCATGGCTAATTCACTTTTTCAGTTGATCTTTGTTGCTTATACATTGCCACATCAGCTACTACTTCAGTTTAGTATTGATTCCTCGCACAAACACACAACCTCTCAGGGCCTGCAGACCTGTCAGGGTATGGCTATGTCCTGGAGTCTGAATTTAATTCTGGATACCATCTCTAGTATCTCCACTGTCCTGTTCATCACTATCGTCTTTGTGTTGTTCACATTCATTTGTATTCATTCAAAAACTGTTATGGAGCTTCCACTTGTCTGGTCAATAAACAAATATTCATTTATATGTTTATAAAAATACAACACTGAAGGCTTTCATTTTTTGCAATATTATAGACTACCTGTACCGAAAATATTCTTCTGTTTCTCAAGACTTGAAAATGTAGAATAAAATTATTTTCCAAAAACTATTTTTAACCATAGCTGAACAGCCAATAAAGTAAGAAGAAAAACATTATAGGCTAGATATAAAGTAGGTATAATTGCTTCAAAATAAGCTAAAGAGGCATCAAGGTCTGTATCCCCAGGGTGCTAGAGGCTGGAGGCCATTCTTTTACATATGAGAGGGCTCAAGAAACAAACCTGGAGCTCAAGGAGAAAAGAACAGGTTAGAAAACACTGCAGAGAGCCAAGACTCAGAAGAGTGAGACCTCAAGGAGGTGAACTAGCCACAACTCCATTCTGTAGAAGTTTCCATCTTACTCTTGGCTCTGGGTGTATCGGGAAAAAAAAGTCTCCTCTGAGAATTCATTACTATAGCCTTCCATCACCTGATACCGAAACATGGATTTAAATGTGAAGACCAAAGATCCTCAGGTCAAAAATTTAAAGTATTGCTGATACTTCACAGAAAATAGAAATGCAAATGACTCCTTAACATATAGTGAAATGATAAACTTTGGTCATATTAAAAGTATCCTGAGATTATACTTTGCAACTACTAAATGGACAAAAATACCAGACTTCCTCCTTCTCCACTGCTGTTCTGCTGTAGAGAAACAGACGTTCTAATCTATTGCACTTGGTATCACAAAATGCTTCCACCTCAGGGGAGGAGAATATGTAGTACAAAACATAGGCACTTACTCTTTTACATATCAACTCATGTCTAAGAATCTATTCCAAAGATATATCAGAAAAAAATACAAATTAATCTCAGCACATGGCTAAATATTGCACCTCTATTTGTAATAGCAAAAGACTGGAAACAAGCCACGTGTATGTTAAATATTACATGAACATATTAATATAGTACTAGTCCATTGAGTGAATATACATTAAAAATTCTGCTATATACTGTTTATACTAGAAATATGAAAACTTAAGATGATTGAAAGTAAAACAATAGAATAAGATACATCAGGCAAATACCACAAAAAGAGAAGAAGAAGGCAACACATACATTTTAGGCAAAATAGAATTTGATACCAAAAAATAGTATAAGAGATAAAGATCACAGCATGTTAACAGGTGGTTAATTTCACCAGGAAGATATAACATTTCTAACTTTGAATACCCTAATACTATAGATTAGAAAAATATAAAGCAAAAGTTAATAGAATTCAAGGAGAAATTGGCAAATCTACTGGCATAGTAGAAGATTTTAAGAAGGTGCTCAATCATGTCTAGATAAAGCAAAGAAAAATAAGGATTGTGGCAGTCACAGCTACTTTCAGCCTGATACGTCGAGCTATTTTCCTTTCCTGAAACAAGTATTTGGCTATCCAGAATAAAGACCATAATTCCCAACTTCCCTGATACCCAGGTGTGTCCATTTGACCAAGTTCTTGGTAAAGGAAAAAATGTAGCAGTGACAAGTACCCCCTCTGGATAATACCCTTAAAAGGAAAATGTGGTCTGTCCAGGTCCCTCCTGTTTCCCTTCCTGCTAGCTGGAATAGATATGTGAAGGTAGGAGCTAGAGATGAACCATGAGATGGAGGCATGTGTCGAGGGGAAGACCAATAAGATAGGAATGTGGGCCCTGGACACTATAAACCTCTTGGATTGATTATGTGATCCCTGCTACATAAGAGGGAAGTAAACTCCTGACTGGTTTGAGTCTTTGATACAGTATCAGTATCATAACACATGCAGATTTCAACCCTGGAAGTGGAGCTGTAGGAACAGAATCTCGGTGGCATGCCCTTGGAAGGTGCACTGTAGGCTCTGAGAATGCAGACACAGCAGGCTGGAGTCTGCAGGCCTGCAGCAAGTCATCTGCTAAATCTATCTCCTGAGATTCTTTGGCAGGTTTTCCACATGCTGACACAGCCCTCCCTCTCAATTCCTTTATCTTGAATAACTTCAAGGTAACTGCCAATAGACTGAAGTAGAGTGGGATTGGCAAAACACAGAGATCATTCATAAAACTCCAGAACTGGAAAACTCTGTTTAGATTAGTGCTTTCCAGCACTGTCCACACCATGTCCCTATAATATACTATAACCTTTGTGTCTCCATAGGCATACATGAATGAGGCTACTCATGGCCAATGGTGACCGGCCTGTGTGCTCCAGCCATCCCAAACAGAGGCTAAGGGAAATAATATCTTGGGTGTATTTGTAATCTGTTTGTGGCTAACCAGCATACCCAATGCACTACTTGAACAGCTCTGTTTGACATAAGATCTTTGGCTGTGGTCACTCTAACATGAAACTGACCTGAAGCCAGCAGTCTAAGATGCCTAAGGGAATTTTGCCAAAACCCTGACATGTCCAGCCTGCAAAAATCTGTGCTTTTTGACTACTTTAAGGAGTCAAGCCCCCAAGTCTGGATGAGCAGGAATTGCCAGCAATATCATTGCCTCCACAAGAAGAAAGCATTTTCCAATAGCCATTTCCATGTGACCACAGGACGTGAAATAGACAGGAAAGCACCTTCTAATGGCAAAGCCAGTCGGAAAAAGACAAAGGAGTTTCTGCCAGAAACATAAAACAATAGGATCCACATGAGCTAAGCAAGAATCTTCCTCCACTGCCGGGACAGGAAGTCTCCACAAAGCCTGCCCAGCAGCATTAGACTTTTCCTATGGAGGAGTGACTGCTGGATGTCCCCTATGTTCCCTTTCCTTGGAGAGTTTTTATTGTCATTCTCTTATTTATCTTCCACTACTGTGTAGGAGTGTGAAGAGGGTGGACATATAAGTAGCCTGTACTGATGGGTGGTGGGGTCCCATAGCCAGACCTAGTGGTGTGAACAGGGCATTACTCAGAGATTCCACACTTCTGCATGAGATTTCAGGGAGGGACTGTGGTCCTTAGAGAGGGAGCGTTGGGTTATATATGGTGAGAGGTGTGTATGCATATGTACTGTACCTATTCAAGGTACAGTAGGTAGCAGCCCAGGATTACTGATGCTTACACTATTTTAGAAGAGAGAACTACTTCTACCTTGTGTAAGTCACAGATCTGTTGGGCTTTGCTACAGTAGCCTGGTCTATATCTTAAATACTAGTAGAGATAGAGCCGATCTGAATAACGCAACCAAAAGCAACAGAAGGTTTGCACCAAGATAGTCATAGCAGCTATTCTAAGACTTGTAAAGAAACTGTAGACAATTGATATATTCATCAGAACAGAGTGGATAAATTCATTGTAGTTTATCAGACAGAATACAAAATGGAAGGGGGAAAAAATAAACTACATGAATCAATCATGCCACAAACCTGATGCTGAGTAAAAGATAACAGAAAAATACATGCAAGATGATTCTACTTATTGTAAAGTTTTAAATGAGGCAAAACAGAATATTTATTGTTTAGGTGTACTTTCATATGTAATATAACCATAGAATGGCTAATTTTATGTGTCAACTTGACTGGACCATGGGGTGCCCACATAGTTGGTCAAACATTATTCTGGATGTTTCTGTGAGGAACTTTTGATGGAATTAACATTTAACACAGTAGACTGAGTAAAGCAGACTGTCATCCATAATATCGGTGGCCCTCATCCAGTCAACTGAAGGCCTGAGTAGAATAAAAACGCTGACCTTCCCCCAGACAAGTGAGAATTCTTCCCATCTGATGGCTTTAAAACTGGGACAACAGCTTTTTTCCTGCTTTTGGACTCCAACGGATACATCAACTCTTCCTGAGCACCGAGTCTACCAGCCTTCACACTGTGACCACATCCTCGCTTTCCTGGGCCTCCAGTTTGCTGACTCACCCTGAAAATACTGGGTCTTGTTAGTGTCCATAATTGTGAGTCTGTTCCTTATAATAAATAGTTTTCTATATTATGGGCATCCTACTAATCTGTTAGTCTGGACAACCCTAATACAATCATTTGAGAAAGTAAAGCAAGAATGATTAACAAAAAATTCAAAGTGGTGATCACATCTGTTGACGACAGAGAGGAAGATAATTCAGGAGGAGACCGACAGGGGACTGTAAGGTTCATGACAATGCTCCATTGCTTCATCTGGGTGGAAAACTTTATGAACGTTTACATAAGTATTAGTCTTTAAAATTGCTCTCATTATATGTATTTTTATATGAATGATATATTTCACAACAGTTTTTGTAAAATCAAAAAATCAAAACTTTGAAAGTGCTTTGAAAAGAGAGGATAAAGCTTCCATGGGCAGCTAGGTAAGGGTGGTTGGGGAGATACCATTGATTATTCATGTCAGGCTTTCTGCATCTGTAACTAATGTTCATAGTGTTTGTATTTCGAGCACATGAAGGACTTCCAAGTGAATAAGACTTTTGTTTTTACTCATCATGCAGTTCATTGGGGAAAGAAGAATTTAGTCTTTCCTTGAAATAGGCACTAGTTCAGCAGCTGCGGAAGCTGGATGGAATACCACCGTGTGTCCCAGAGCACACGTGGAGGTCATATTACACCACAGAGGCAGGTACTAGAAACATACTCCTTCCCTCATTTGGTTCTAGGCTGCTTTGGTTAATTCCACTGGGATCATCTCAGACAAGAAAACATTCAGTCTGTGAAAAAGAGAAATGGGAAGAAAGCTCATGGGCAGAAAGCTCATGGGAAATTGTTGCAGCTAGTGTCAAGGGATGTAAGTTCTGATCTACTCATGACTCATTAATAAAAAGAGTTTAAAGCTCCAAAATTCTTCATGCTGGTGTGGATTGTGAAGCTGGATGCTCCAGTAAGGATACAGAATCACTTACAGCTAACTTAGGGCTGTGAGAACACCTGCCCACTGTAATGGAATTTGGCAGGAAAAGTCTATTTAATGTGAAGAAACAAACCACTGGCCAATCTATTGATTAAAACAATAAAGAAAACAAGAAAAAGGTGATTGTGTATTATGCGGTCATTGGAGGAATTTGGGGAGTTGACAACACAGCAAAGTAAGACTGCCTACTCTGTGCCCAGTAACTATAACTATGCACTTTAGGCATATTCTCTCTTACTTTTACAAATACCTTATGGTGTAGGCTTTTCATCCCCATTTGATGGAGGCAGGTTCATCATCTCTCTTGGATGTGAGAAACATCCCTGACTTAAGGTAGAAAGTTAGAAATAGCTGCCCACTCCCCCATCTTTGGGTTGGAGCACTAAAGTGCTTCTGATGGGGTGCTGCTTTTACCAACCTGGATTTAAAAGGTACCTATTCCTAAGTAACTTATCCAGCATCTGCTTCAGCTTAAAGGGTCAAAATTCTCCATTGTTCTTTCCTGTTCCTGGCCTGCATGCTAAGTGTTGCCTTTTCCCACATCCTTTCTCCTTTTCATTGGGACCTAAGGAAGCCTCCTTGGCTGAGTATCCTTTGGTTGTTATGTTGGATGGTTCTTTACCTTCCAGATGGAATGTACTGCCCCTAGAAGATGGATCTTTGCTGCTGCCTCTCATCTCCTTCTATGGGAAACAACTGAAGATAGGCTAAAAGTAAGGTTCAAACTCCTTAATATGGTTCATCCAGCAGGAGAGTCACTTCATTGTCTTTCTAAGTCTACTGTGGGAGACTCAAGACAGTGAAAAACTAAACATTTCTTACATTCATCTTCTGGAAAGAAAGCTGTGTCTGTCTTCTGGACTCCTTGCCCTAGTAATAGTGGGGACAAATCCATTGTGTTTCTTGAATGTCTCTAAAGATACCTTCGAATGCCTTTGTTTGGGAGGCATTGGTCTATATAAGACAGGATGGAAATAGACACTTTGAGAAGAAGAGGAATTTGACCCAATCTCAGAGAAAGAACCAATTCTTGGTTACTGTGAAGCTGGGGATACAGAAGAGCTGTGGGTTTCATGAAAGGCAGGGACCAGAACTTTGCTTATATTCAAGGCCGTAAAGAGTGTTAGGACCTTAGATGCATGTGTGTTCTTGAATGCTAAGACCTGAGTGCTGTATCTTGGGACCCATGGAAAATGTGCCTGTCTATGCAGTGCTCATCATGGATAGAGTGATGCTGCTGGCCTTCAGATAAGGAGTGGAGGAAGGATAAAGAGCAGGGGAGCAGCAGCTAGGGTAGACAAAACGACAGAGGTGCCTCACTAACTTTTCTACAATATGGATACTCCAGAATTCAAGTAGAACAAGGGAAGAGGAAAGAATCAAAAAACTGGGACTGAGAATAGATACCCTCAATCCTGTAGATAGGAACTGAGCTATTTTTAGAATTTAGAAATATAAAAAAATAAGATTTATCTTGCATTTCTAGAGTTCTGATGCAAATTTATATCTCTCCAGCTTTGCTTGTATTTTACTTTATTCGAGTTTGGTTAAAATGTTTCAATTTGTCTAGCACACCATAGGTGTTCTTAACTCCAGACCCTTGCATTTGTCATCACATCTGTTTGAAAAACTTCTGTCTTCTCCTTCCTACCCTTGACACATACACATGCATACACACACACACACACACACACACACACAGAGACCCTGACCCAATATCTCAATATGCTGTCATCTTTAGGTGGTCGAACTTGGGAATGGAGCCATGAGGCCCTAGTGTTGATGGCAAGCCTGCCCATTCTGTTACATTTGCGTGGCTGACTAGGAATTTGTGCCTGCTAAATTTGGTCACTACTAAACACAACATAGAAGATTCACACACACAGCATAAAAATTGTGTGTAGCCCTGATTTGGAAGAAAGAAAAGTGCTAGCAGAGCTAAAAGGATCTTATGAAGAAGGTTCCAATCAGAGCTGAGAAATACTGTGAACCAAAAGACTGTCGCTTGCCTTTTATTATAAATCTGATGCACCAGCAAAGGCCTTGAATTGTTCAGCTCTGGTTACATATCCATAAAATAGTCCTCTCAAAGGAGCTATTTCAACCTTTTTTGTATAACACTCATTATAAATTAATTCTCCCTGACAACTAACTAGGGAAATATTTTAATCTACATAGACAAAACCACACTCTTCTAAGAAGCCACTGTACATTCTATGTTCTGTTATTAGAAATGATTTTATTAAGGTTCAGGAATGATTTGCAAACTAATGTTGCTTTGATGTTTTTCATGCACACGTAGTTGCTGAGTTTATCTACTGAATTAGTCCCTCCTGGTACACACTAGATTGGGAGCAATCTTGGGGAATAATAGTGAAATTGAACCTTGTTTCATGTTTTGATTACCTGTATTATTATTACTTTTTCCCCCGAAAGGCTTTAAAAATTAAATTTTTCTTGGGAATAGAATGAGAGCAAATATGATTCTTCTTTGCAGATATACAATTGTAAAAATAACACAAATGTTTCAGAGAAACCAAAGACAATTCTGCCTGTGGGAGGTTCGTCTTCTTGTCAGATGCCTATAAATTAGGTTTGCTACATTAAAATCAAATAATACGTATTTCAGTCAGGGGGTATTGGAAGTTAAATTATATCTCTGTGTTCCACGCATGAACATCAGCAAATAATTCAGTGGTTGCTGAGCAGTTGTTTCTTTTGGTAGGGATTTTGCCAGTGTGTTTTGTAGCTTTGCAACTCCCTTGAGTAAAGTGATAAAGGTGATGAATGTCTATTTTGAATTAACTCCCGTTACAGTGAAGTGCCAGTTGATCCAAGCTTTTTAGTCATGACAATTCACATGTATCTTACTCTTTTTATAAGAATCTGGGGAATACCTGTTTGAAATGCTACCACTCACAAGAAGTACATCTCCCTGGTGATAAAAGATAGATGGGAATCATTGCATTGATTTGTGAAATGTCATTGTCAGACTGCACTGGACTGCCAGCAATCATTCAAGTACAAAGTTACTCCCCGGTCTGTTCTCTCTGTTCTTAACACCAATTCTATCCAAAGCTTTGGAGCTTATCAAAAAGGGAAAGATATGGATTTTTATATCTTGCTGAATCTATTTGTGAAATAACTTTGACCCTTATAAATAAAATGTGAATAGTATACTTTCCTGGCAATACATTAAATCATAAAATGTTTAAGAGTTAGGAGAGACCTGAAAGATTACTTTACTCTAAGGAAACAGGCCATAGGAGATGATATAATTTGCTGGTTTGTTGGTGGAAAAGCCTGACTTGAAACATAGCACAATATTTATGAATAAATCAGTTTGTGCTGCTATAACAGATTACCATATACTGGGTGGCTTAAACAACAAACATTTATTTCTCACAGTTCTGAGGCTGGTAAGTCCAAGAGCAAGATCTAGTGTCTGGTGAGCGCCAGATGGCCATCTTCTTGCTGTGTCTTCATAAGGAGAAGAACAAGGAGAAGGGAAGCAAGCTCTTTCCCATCTCTTCTTATAAGGGCACTAATCCCATCATGAAGGTTCTACCCTCCTGATCTCATTAACACCCTATCTCTAAATGCCATCACTTTGGGTATGTTTCACTGCATGAATCTGGAGGGGACACAAACATTCAGTCCATACCAATATGGTATTGAATAGTTACTTCATCAGTTTTAACTGAACTTAACTGAATTGCAATATATTATTTTAGGCCCTAGCTCAGAATGCAACAATAGTGGTTTAGAAATGTGTAAGATGGCCTGGAAAGCCTGGAAAGTTATCTCTGTTCAGGAGAAAAGAGCTAACATATGAAAAATTCACTCTGTGTGCCAAGTATTTATATATATATATACACACACACACACATACATATATACATATATAAAAATATATAAATATATAAATATATACACATATATGAATATATACATATATAAATATATACACATATATACACATATAAATATATACATATATACATATAAACATATAAATATATATACATATACACACATATACATATAAATATATATACATATACACATATATACATATATACACAATCTAATCAGGTATATCTTCTGTCTCTTTCTCTCTCTCTCTCTCTCTCTCTCTCTCTTTACATGAAGAAGCCAAGGATCAGGAAGATTAAGTAACTTGGCCAAAATTACCAAGCTAGTAATAAAAAGCTGGGATTCCAACTGGAGACAATCTAACTCCAAAGTTTGTTTTTCTTTTTAACCACTATGCTGTGACCAAGTGTTTTTATTGGCCAAGTTAAAGAGTTAAAGTGCCCACAGAATGGATCCAAGAAATACCTGTCATGAAATAAAGATTTATTGAGACTAAAAGGGTTACACTGGAAAATGCAGATAGTAATCTAATTTTACTTTCAATTCTGGCAGCTTGGTAAACTAAGCCAATTCAGAAACTCTCGTGGAACAAGTATTTGGAAAACTGAATAGATTATTTTTATTGTAATACCCCTGAGGCACTTAACAGAAAACCACACATGCATACACGCATGAGATACAGCTACCAGCAAAGATGAGGGATTCCTATATGGAAAACAAACCTTGCGGAAAATTAATTCTCACTCAAAAATTGCAAAACACATGGAAAACTTCACCATGAGTCAGTCATCAGACACGAAAAATAAAAGGCTTAATACCACCAAGAACTTGGAATATACATACATACACACATCTGAAATAATGACAGATATGGAACCCATCAGGAAATAGCAAGACTCTGAAAAAAAGAATGAGCAGGTGTGAAGGAAAATCAAACTAGAAGTTTTGAAACAAAAAAATTTTGTGGTTTAAATTAAAGCCTCAATGTACTGACTAATTAGACCACACTGAAGAGAAAATTGGTGCAATTAAAGAGAGATCTAAGCAATTTTCCAGACAGCAGCTTGGATAAATGAAGAGTTGAAAAAATAAAAAATTCTGAGCACCACGTAGGATGGGATGAGAAGGTCCAACATTATCTAAGAGGAGTTAAGGAGGAGAGAATAGAGAGAATGGTCATTGGCAATATTCAATACACTATTCAATATTCAATGATTGAATAAATTTCCAGAACAGATAGGAGATGCGTATTTGCAGGTGGAAGACATTTAAGCCCCAAAGAATTTGGATAAACACAAATCTACACTAATTTAAGGAATGTTTTGGTTAGACAGATTCTTTTCTACACCAGTATCAAATCAATTAAAAATGTTTTATGGAAATAAATAAAAGGGTCAGAAATCTAAGAAAAAGTCGCTAGTCAGAAGAATTTTTCAACAAGCTCATTTATATTCTACTTAAGTAATCAGCAGATATTACTTCATTGCTTCCAAATGTCACTTTCATCATTTCATAGCCTTCTGTTGTTAAGATTTATATCTTTTCCTTGTTTTCTATTTCTATCTGTGCAGAACTGAAGGATATCCACCCCTACAATTACCATCTTAGAATTAACAGACCAACGGAAGTTTGTCCATGGTAAAACTTTGTGAACACAATCTAGCTACTGTTTCCCCCAGCAAGACTATACTTATTCCCTAGAAAACCTGACAGATTCAGAAATGGTCACAGATTGTATAACTCTAAATGAATCAGGTAAAAACGGTAGGGAAGAAAACTCAAACCAATTGAAAACACTGAAGAAATAGAAGAAAAAAATTATTCAAAAAATACAAGATCATATGGAAGAAATACATTCAAACATAGTATTAACCACAATAAATGCCAATGGGCTGCACTTGCCGGTTCAAAAACAAAGAGTCTCAATTTGCATTAAAACATACTGCTTTGGAGGCTGAGGCAGGAGAATGGCGTGAACCCGGGAGGCGGAGCTTGCAGTGAGCTGAGATCTGGCCACTGCACTCCAGCCTGGGCGACAGAACGAGACTCCGTCTCAAAACAAAACAAAACAAAACAAAACAAAAAAACAAAAAACAAAACATACTGCTTTGTTCTGTTTAGAGAAGACATACTGCAGACATAAGTTAACCAAAAAAAGAAAAAGAAAAATACTGGGAAATATATACTAGACAAATACTAAGCAAACATTAGCATTAAGGAGAGAAGCTACATGCCTTCAGGTGGACCATGGCCCAAGAGCAAGGGCCATGCAGGTAGCAGCTAGTATGAACTAAACATCAGAGGTGTCTCATCAGCTTTTATAAAATATGAGTACTTCACAATTCATATGCAAAACAAAACAGATAAAAATATCACTTTATTCTTTTTACAACTTATTTTCTCAAATCGGATACCTAGCTCATGAATTTTCAGTCTTCAAACTCTGCTTTCACATGAGTATGTACACACACATATATTAATACATGCTATAGATTTTTCTCGAAGTACTGCTATATCCCATGAATTTTAATATATATTATTTTCATTGTCATTTACTTCTAAACATTCTAATTTCCATTACAGTTTCTTCATTTGAGAAGAGAGAATGTCCATTTCCAAATATTTGGATTCGACTATGTTTTCACTTTTAAGTATATTTTATATTGAAGTATAAATTACATGTAGTGACAAAAGAGGCAAAGTCCCTACTTCAGGAAACTTATATTCCAGTGGAATAATATACAGGTTATTATACAGGAAAGATAATATACAGGTTATTAAAAGTAAACAAGATCATTTCAGATCATGACACATCTGTAAAGCTGATAAGCTAGGATGTGTAGTAGACCTTATATGAAAAAATAGTTTTATAGTAAAGTAGCCGGGGATAGATTGTATACTATACAGCCTCCTCTTAGAGATTCACTATGTATATTAATACATGAAAGAATGTGAAAAGATGTGCAATTAAGCAACCTAGCAATTATTTTTATGTATTCCAAAATTATTTAACCAGCTGTCTGTTTATAACATTGTACCAATTACAATGGAAACTATTGATGCCCTGCTTATATCCTTTCAAAACTCAAAATTCCAGTATGTGCCTATAATTACAAGCAGTTGAGAGCTTTCTTTCATAGGTGAGAGGAAGGCTGGAAATGCTAGGGATGCAAGGCCTTTGGGAGCAGCCCTTAGGCATTGATGAATGAGAGTTAAATGAGTTGACTTTTGGGTAGAAAGCATGTGCTTTAGTATCTTCCAGAGTGCCCCACAGAGGAAACCCTCTCTATAATCCGTATTTTCTTGACTTCCTTCCGTTTCCTGTCTCATTTCCCTCCTCTGTTGGTATTCTTGAGAATTCAACCCAAAACATCAATTAACAACTTATGATTAAATGATTTTAGTGTTCTGAAAGAAACAGAGTTTTAGGACTAGAGCACTAAAATGTTGGGCTACCATTGTAGTTTCATGATTTACTTTGCTTTTTTACCAGAGATTAGAGGAATTTATTTATATTCAAGAAATAAAAAACTATAGGCATGTCAGGGAAACATATTTTATCCCAATGGAGAACTTATAGTCCCTCATTTTACTGCTAGAAAACCTGAAACTTAAAAAAAAAACCTCTATTTTAGAATACTGTATATTACATATCATATAGAATATGTAATATATAAAAATTATATTATCTATATATGTAATTATATAGAATATGTAATATATATTTTACAGAATATGTAATTATATAGAATATGTAATATATATAGAATCTATGTATATTATAGAATACTACATATTACAGAATATTGTATTTCCTAATGATAGAGCACACGGTTCAATAACAAGAGAAAACCCTTATGTTATCTGTGAAGAACATATCATGAGTTGTGGTATAGAGGAATGAAAAAAGCACATCTCTATTTCATATTGATGTTAAGTATTTTCTTTTTTGTGTACGCTAGAACCATTTTGATATAATTATATATATCTTCCAAATGCAAGAAGAAAAGTTTATGCATGTATAACTTTTCCAAGTTTAACATTTGCAAGTATAAATGACAATGATCTCAGTTTAATAATTCATCATGATCAGAGCAATTGACCAAAGTTTCTTTACTGTTAGGCTCACCAACAGTAAATTACAGATGAATTAATGTCCTTTTGTTTCTCTTCTCTCACTCTCCTTGTCCACAGACATTTTGTCATAAAGTTTCAGTCCAGCTCACCTCTAGCCAAAGGTAATATTTTTATTAGGTTGGTGCAAATGTTATTGCATACTTTCAATGGCAAAAACCATGATTACTTTTGCACCAACCTAATAGATCAGTACTCAGTTGCTCTGAATTTTGCTTTTTATTATAACTTATTTTGGCTGGGCATGGTGGCTCACACCTGTAATCCCAGCACTTTGGGAAGCTGAGGTGGGCAGATCACCTAAGTTCCAGAGTTCCAGACCAGCCTGGCCAACATGATGAAACTCTGTCTCAACTAAAAATACAAAAATTAGCTGGACATGGTGGCGGGCACCTGTAATTACAACTACTTCAGAGGCTGAGGCAGGAGAATCACTTGAACCTGGGAGGTGGAGGTTGCAGTGAACAGAGATCACGCCATTGCACTCCAGCCTGCGCAACAGACTCAGACTCAAACAAAACAAGACAAAAAAAAAAAAAAAAAAAAAAATACACAAGCATGAAGTTCGGTGTCTTTCCTGAACTGGAGATGTCTTCTTTATGGCAGATTTTGCTTTGTTTTGACCTCCACTTTGTTGTTGCTGCTGTGGTCGGTGGCACTTAGCTCTTCTTCATTCCTTAAACCATACATGTACCCTGAACTTGGGCCAGTTGAGTTTCAGCGCCACCTACTCCCACATGGAAATGTCTGAGTACTGGGTCTTAGCAAACAGCACTCCCACCACATGTAGCTGCTCCCAGGTGAATGTTGTCCTCTCCCTGTGCTGTTTCCAGGAGGATGGCTGGATAACCCACAGAGGGGTGCAGCAAGTCCATACCCGAAGTGCTCAGGCTTAGCCCATTGACTGTGTAGGGAAATTGCTTAAGATTAGACATCATGCCAAGGTTATCTGGAGGAACAAAGGCACAAATTCGGCTCACATGGGCAGGAGGTAGGTGGTGTGCGGGACCCAGCTAGAAGGTCTCTATGTGCATGGAGTGGACAGGTTCAGAGTCTTGGTGGGTGCGTTTAGAGTGGTAGAACTAAGAGCAAAGCAAACAAGCAGAGGTGCTCCTTTACTGCTTGGGAGCCATCAGCTCTTCCACATTCTATCACCAACTTCAAAAGACTAGTAAATATTAATATTTTCTAAAGAAAGTACAACTGGCTAATTTTAATTTAAGTCCTGCATTTTAAAAATCCTTTAAAAGGAAGAAATGGGATATATGGAATTGGCATCCATCCCTCTACATATTGGATGCTACTTCTTGAGGCAGTCCTATGGTATTTAACATTCAGAAAGTGAAATGTCTAGAAACAAAAGAGCAGGAGAAATGTGTGTGCATGCCTGCAGGCATATGGATGTGTCCTTGTGTGTTTGTGCTGGGATTTGTGTGTTTGCATATGTGTGAATTAAGAGGATAAGCACAGATATGGCAGTGGGGTATTTCATTCTGGAAAATGTACCCTCCCTCAGGACAGCAGAAGGAAGGTGATAGATAGAGGAAGGGTCCTCACAGCAATGCGTGCTGGGATTATTGCTTTCACACACCCCAGTTCTCGTATCAGGTATAGGGGAGAGAAAGGAAGATAGAAGGAAGGGAGGGGACAGTGGGCAGGAATTTCTGATGTGGATCTGCATGTCTAGCCTTAATAATTTGGGAGTAATTCCTGGCATACAGCAAGACATGTCAGGACCTGGATTGTGGGCTCAGGAATCCCTATAAATGAAGGAAGGGTCACAGATGAGCATCTGGAAAGATAACTGACTCCAAGAGTAAATGTTTATAGTTGTAACCTCTCTACTAAAAGACCAATAGCATGAGTATTTTATTTTCTTAATTGAGCTTTAATCCCAAAATGGCACAGCAAGATTTTAAGCTTCAAAGAAACAAAGAGAAAAAAAATCTATTTTTCAGACATATATAGAAAGATTATATAGAATGAAGCCAGATGATTGCCACTGATTCTCTTATTAGGATCTTAGGATCCCATAAGTACTGTCTGAATAGGTCTAATCCTCAATAATACTGTAGGACAATAGTTAAGAGCTTAGATGCTGGGCTAAACACCTAGGGTCCCAGTCCTGTACCCACAATTTTTACTTGTGTTT
Organism: Papio anubis; assembly: GCF_008728515.1. Taxonomy (NCBI): domain Eukaryota; kingdom Metazoa; phylum Chordata; class Mammalia; order Primates; family Cercopithecidae; genus Papio; species Papio anubis. Next base: position 21,676,947 of record NC_044988.1, on the reverse strand, counting down.
CTTTAACAAGTGACTTTACCACTATACCTAAATTCATCTGTCTCTAAAAATGAGACGGGGAGGGGAGGAAAAATAGTATCTACCTCATAGAATTGTTCTTTTTAATGAGTTAACATGCATTAAGTGGTTGATTCGAGCCTGATTGGCAATATTATAGAATTGTTAGACCCTACTTTCCCAAATTTCCTCTTTTTATAACTTCAAAGTGCTTGCTTACACAGCAAACCGAGCTAATAAGAAAGAAAATGCTAACCAGTTTTATTTTCTCATTTTTACTTCTCCACCTCCAGAAAAAAAAAGATGTCGTACTTTATTTCCCTTAAATGTTCCCCCAGGGAAGTATAGCAGGTTGTGTTATTGTTCTCAATTTTTCAATGCCTCTCCCAGTGAGTAATGTACTTCCCTACCTATCAGCATCAAGCTTGGCCATCTGATATATTTTGGACAATAAATTGTGAGCAGAAATGATGTATGTAATTCCATACCGAAATTTGAAGGATCATTTCATGGTTATGCTATTGCCCTTTTTCCCTCTGCTTTGAGACCAGGTAGGAGCAGCTCCAACAACCTGGATCTACTAAGAAGGCATGATTTAGAGCCATATCCAATCTACAACTAACATGAAATGGGCAAGAAACAAACCTTTGTGTTGTAAGCCCACTGAGCGTTTGAAGTTGTTGTTAGTACAGCAAAATTTGCCTAAAATGGCAGACACAAGGGAGGATGAAGAGGAGTGTTAGTCATGGCAGAGGCGCAAAAAGTGTCTATCTTGAGGAGGGGGAAATTATCCAAAACTGGAAAAGGGTATTTTTTTCAGGGATCCCCACCTACTCCTCCTGCCCCACCATTTCTCTGTCTTGAGTAGAGGACTAACCTGAGGAAAACAAGCAGTTTGATACAGTTAACTAGAAAGAAATGTTAGCTGTAGGGACTTCTAGCCTCCACAAAGATGCTCTTGGGAACCCATCCTCAAAAGAACCAACCATGTTAACTTCTCTAAGTAGGCGTATCACAATGACCACTGTGAACTGACAGCTAAAGGTGACTCCATGAAAGATGGGGACTGTGTAAGCCTCACTCCAGGACTTCAGCCTAATCCTGATGGAATTGGGATCCCTAGGAAGGACTGAGATTGATTTTCTCACTGCCCTAACCAGATTAGAAATGTGATTTAGAAGAGTGAATTATATGAAATATCTTGCATGCAACTGTAGTAGCCATGAGACCATGCCTCTGTTTGCTTGCTTCCAGAGACATCACTTCCATTTGAGGAACTTCTTTGAAATAATGATTTTTTAAAATATTAGCAATATATTTCTTGCTTTTTAAAAATTTTATTTTAAGTTCCAGGATGCATGTGCAGAACATGCAGGTTTGGTGCATAGGTAAACATGTACCCTGGTGGTTTGTTGCGCCTATCAACCCATCACTTAGCTATTAAGCCTTGCAGGCATAAGCTATTTATCCTGATGTATTTCCTATTTTTGAAGCAATAACTGAATTAAACACCATTATAGTACAGTCCCTTTGGTGACAATTTCCAACTTGGCAACTTCTGACTGATGAGTCACATGTAATTATTGTTTTATTGACAGATATCTTATCTTCTCCATTTTCTTTAGAAGGCTTTGGATTGTTGACCTATATCCAAACAACTTTCCCAGCCTAGGGAGCTATTTTTAACTTCTTCATTGGCATTTTTAACATCCACCAGTTTCTCTTACTATTGACAAAATCCCAAATTCATTTATTCAATGGAAAGCATTTAATTATTTTCTGTGTATATAAAGATATTCCTGAAAATAGGATGTTAGTAGTAAAGTGGCACAGCAGAGTAATGTGGAGGTTGTCAGTGACTTTTGATAAGAGTCATTCAAGTGGAGTAAAGTGACGGAGTAGGGTAAAAACTATGTGAATGTGGATTCTCTCTCTCTCTCTCAAAATCTCTTATTGTACTGAACCCACCTATTTTCAGACTACAGTTGGCCATGGGTAACTGAAACCATGGAAATCACAAATGAAGATAAGAGGGGACTACTGTGCATATCAGATGCTCAATAAATATTTGCTGAGTTAATTAATGTATAAATGAATGAAGCGTAGCACAGTGCTCTAGCAGGCACGGGCCAGAGATAATGCCCCCTATGCTCATGTTTAACTGACCTGAACCATAGACAAGTAAACCTGTCCTATAGGCTCTGGGGTCTCCATCGCTGGATCAAACACTTGCATGACCCCAAATGCAAGGGTCTTGTTAAACTGTGTCCTAGGCACCTAGTTGACCTCACCTAGTCCTGGCCCTCCCCATGTGTGATTAAAGTCCGATTTTTTACTAAACATGTATAAACAGAGAAGATAACAGAGAAACAACAAAGTGTGTCCTAGTGAACTTTGATTTTTATCCCCCATAAATTTAGGAACATACTTTTTTTCATCCTTTCATTGAGTACTGTACTAATCAGAACAGAAATAGAGAAAAGAATGCACTTTCCTCGGGGGAATGCAGGGCCTTCAGAAAGGGAAAATCTGTGATTGCCATTTTTTTTATTAAAGGTTATTTGAGGCCACAGTAATAAAAAAGTTATGAAATTGCACAGCGAATTTTGAAAAACATTAAAATATAATTATTTTCTCTACTTGCTACTGTTAGACTTAATATTCAGTACAATTCAGTGCAGCTCCATTCAATCATTAACACTTTGCTTCTCAAATATGCAAAGGTCTTTTAGTTACCTGGGAAACTCTTCCTAGATTTGAAGAGTTAATATTCAAAGACTAGCTGAGAGGTGGCAAGCTGTAGGCATCATTCACACATTCAGAATCCCTACCTTGAAACTCCAGCTGGCATGAACACTTCTGTATGCAGATCATAATATTGCTGTCTGCTCAGACTTTTAAATTGAATTCATCAAGAAAAGCCCTCCAAAAGGATGTATCATGTGGCCTTGTACTTCTACCATATCTAAAATGCTATTGTCTACTTCTTAGTGTAAAGGTTCACAAGGAGGAAAGGGAATGCCTTAAGTTTTTGTTTGTTCCTTTGCTGGTTTGTTTCCTGCTGTCGTAGCAATTGCAGCAGAGATCTGGAACCTCAATAAAGAGAAACCTTGCCCTTTTACCAAATTAAAAATCCTTCTGATTGCTTTAATGGGTGTGGTTTTATTGTTTTGCTTTTATTTAAGTCACAAACTGAAATTGGCATTTAAAGTGCCATAGCATTATAATTAATACTAATTATAATGGCAATAACCTAGGAGCCAAGAGGTAGTGTGGAAGGGAGCACAATAGTCCCTTTTCAGGACACTTATTAAAAGCAACCTGTCACTGGCCTTCCTTGTGGCCGCAGTTCAATTTAATTCAGTACTGAATGGAAATGGCCACCTCTCCTGTGCAGAGCCCTGAGCTTGTTTTTGGACCCCAGTCCTTCATTCATGCATAACCTGAGCAGCCACAGAATAAAGCTTCCCGTCTGTACTGGTACCACCTTCAACCACACGTGGAATATTTCTGTACTTTGTAAATGACAAACCAGAGGTGCAAGCCATGAAACAGACCATGAACTGTTGTTTTTAGGTGTCTTCATGGAAAGGTCACCATAAAGAAAAATCTAGCAGAAGCATATGTTTGTACATGCTTTTTATATCCCAAAGTGGAAAAAGGAGGAGGGCACTGTGGGATTGCAATTTATATTTGGATTATTTATTTATACATTAAACACAGACTCCCTGGGAAAAGTGTTGCTTCTAATTCACACAGTGGGCAGAATGGCCAAACTGATACCAGTACACCTTCCTGCTCTGCAGATTTGGCATCTCAGCCACCCACTGTCAAGCAACGGGTTTGCCTTCTGATTCCAGGTTCCAGCCACACTCACTCCTTGTGTCTCCTAAATGGATGCTAATCTTACCCCGTGCCTAAAACACAGATCTGCAACAAACTACCTGCATATACATCTATTCCGACACTTGCTAATTTTATGACTTTGGACATGTGGCTCTATGACTCTCAATCTCAGTTTTCTCATCTGTGAAATAAAGGTAATGATAGCTTTTATGTCGTATGGTTTGTCTGTGGGCCAAATCCGTGGAAGGAGTCTGGCTCAGCTTTCAGCACCAAGTACTTAATAAATACTAGCTATTATTATTATTTCTTACTGGCATCATAGAACGGCTGCTTCCCAGTTAGTTTTCATAAACAAATAATCTAAAATTTTGATATGTGCTAAAGATTTATTGGTCTCTGCCTAGTTTGGGTTCACACACAAAAAAGACCTTGACGCAAAGATTTAGTTGATTTGGGAGATGACGTCAGGAAGCATGGTGAGAAAGTGGGGAGGTGGGGCACGGAAGGGAGGAGAGCCAGTTAAGGATGGATTAACATCACGGTCCTGTGCAGAAGCCAGGTTATACCCACTGGTGAAAGCCAATTGTTAATTTTTCAGGACTTTTGCAAGCAAGTTATTAAACACGGCCATTGTTAAAAAATTATATAAACTTTCAATTAGTTAAATTACGTTTAAAAAACAAAGGTGATCATCACTTAAAATTAGTTTTGCTACTGTCTGTCTCTTGAGGTCATTGACTTCCTCTGGATCCATGTGATGGGAACATAACAGCGTGCTTCTGCACATCGCCTCCCCACTCTGCGCTCAGTGATAGCACACTGGCAGCTTCAAGTCAGTCATGGTGGAGACTGCCAGACACTATAACATTGGAGCACGTTTTTTAAGAGAGCCAGTTGTTTGACATTTATCAGCACCCCACTGGACAATCTGGGGGTTACTGCTGTGGAAAACTAAGTTCAGTCCAGCTGGGAATTCTCTGAGAGAATGTATGGAAAATGACAGACCCTTACTCCATTGAAGGGCAAGGAAACAGGAGAAATCGTCCCTTATCGACGAAGTTTTGTCACAGTGGGAATAACCCAGCCTGCCCCTCCCATGGCTAGAAAACAGCCACAAGCTGAGACCAAGAGGCCTCTAGAATGTACTGCAGTGTGTGCTATCTGCAGTTGGGGGGTACAAAATGAGATTTTTTTAATTTAAAAAAGTTTTATTCTGAACTGCTCTTATACTTACAGAAGTTGAAAAATAGCATAGAGAGCTTCTGTACACCCCCGACTCATCTTCCTTTAATGTTAACATCCTCCATAAACATAGTACAGTTATCAAAAACTGAAAATTAACATTGGTACAAGACTATTAATTAAACTATACATCATATTCCAATTTGACCAGTTTTTTCACTGAAGTGTATTTTCCATTCCAGGATTCTATCCAGTATCTCACATTGTAATTAATTGTTATTTCATCTTAGTTTTCTCTAATTTGTAAACGTTTCTCATTCTTTCCTTGTCTTCCATTATCTTGATGCTTTCATGTCAAGTATACTGATTTAATCATAAAGATAGCAATTTTACAGTGGAAAAACAAGGAGACACCACTTGTGATGATGAATTTTCTTTGTCAACTTGGCTAGATCATGAGGTGCCAGATATTTGGTCAAATCTTATTCTGAGTATGTGAAGGGGATTCCGGATGAGATGAACATTTGAACTGGTAGACATGTAAAGCAGAGTGCTCTCCTCAATGTGGGTGAACCTCACTTAATTAGTTAAAGGCTTGAATAGAACAAAAAGGCTGAGTGAGAGGACCTGCTCCTGCCTGACTGCCTTTGAGCTGGGACATTGATTTTCTCCTGCCTCCAGACTTAAATGGAAACATCAGCTCTTCCTGGGTCTTCAGACTGCCAGTTTTCAGACTAGGACTTACACTATTGACTCTCCTGGTTCTTGAGCCATTAGACCTTGGATTGGTACTACACCATTGGCTCTCCTAGGTCTCTAGCTTGCCAACTGCAGATCTTGGAACTTGTTGGCCTCCATAATTATGAGAGGCAATTCCTTATTTTTTTCCTCCCTCTTCTCCCTAATTTGTTTCCCTGGAGAATGCTGACTAATACACCACCCTAACCAAGTGATCAAAGCTAATATCACTAGTCATAAGACATATTGACATCATAAAACTCTTGACATGATGCACTGGGAAGGGGAAACCTCACTGCGGTGGTATTTTCATTCTAATCATGAGAAACGTTAGACAATCTCAAGTTGGCTTTTCTCTTGGTGTTCAAATTTCAGTGTCTGTGAACCAGAAAACCATGGTTTGCTTCTGGGATTCTCCAATCCCCACCTCCAACAGTCAGGATTTGTTAGCATGGCCCTGGTATCAAGTCTTCTCTCTTTTACTGTCCAAAGCTGACAGGTACTGATGACAAACTCTTTACAGTGAATCTCTAAAATTGTTGATCTCAAGAAATCCTCATGTGTTAATCTCTGTTATTCTCCCCAATGTTATACTCAGTCTCAGGAGGCTTAGGCCAAAGTAGGTCTTGGCTCCTCATTCTATAGATATTATTAGCCAACAATTCCAGTTCAAACTCCTGTGAAGCTCTTTCCTTAAAGACATACCCAGAATGCCAGGGTAAGTGGGGCCAAAAGAGATTCAGATACTGTACCCAGCAGAGCTTCCTGTATCACCATGAGCCCTGTGATTAAGTGCAGCTCATCAAATCAAACTTCTCCTTTATGGATAATAAATTTAACCTTAGAGTGGGATGGCTTGTTCTTCCTGACACCTGATATCAATCAGCACTATTCCAGCTCATCAGACATCTCCTAATATCCTAATAACTTTGTCTGTTCAAAGAGATATATCCCTGGTATACTCTCCTTCTGTACCTCCCCTCATCATAATACATTATAAAAATTCCTTGTGAATATTAATGGCAAGTATGCACCAGGATCTTGTCAAGCCAAAACCTCCTGGAAATGCCAGTTTTTAAATCAGGCTTCAGATTAAAAGAAACAAAATTCTTGATGACCTGATGAAGAGGATGTTGTTACTCTGATTCTCCATATCCAAACCATAGTAGCAGTTTTCAAAATAATAGGTGAGTTTCATAGCATCCTACAAAAGTAAACAATAAGCTTTTCTAAATATTATGAACCCATGGTTTAAATGTATCAATGTGTTTTAATCTATTGCAGTTATCACTCTTTTTTTTTTTTGTTTTTTGAGACAGAGTCTAGCTCTGTCATCCAGGCTGGAGCACAGTGGCACAATCTTGGCTCATTGCAACCTCCCCCCACTGGGTTCAAGCAATTCCCCTGCCTCAGCCTCCCTAGTAGCTGGGATTACAGGCATGCGTTACCACACACGGCTAATTTTTGTATTTTTAGTAGAGACAGGGTTTCATCATGTTGGCCAAGCTGGTCTCGAACTCCTGAACTCAAGTGATCCGCCTGCCTCAGCACAAAGGCATGAGCCACTGCACCCAGCCACAGTTATCACTCTTATTGGTTCTCAGTTGTTGCTTTTGCCAATGGGAGCTTTTTCAGGTTGGATTCTGAATCCTTTGGTCACGACCACAGTAGTCTTTGGTAGAGTCCTTGCTCTCTAGTGTGACAAGATGCTCCATGCTCGTCTTGGACATTTCCTACACCAGGCCTGGAATCAGCTTTTTGCTCAAGAAGTTCTCTTTTCTTTCCATGGGAAATAGTATTTCCAACACCACCATCTGGATTTCAGGAAAGCCCATGGCTATGAAATTAATCCTTTTTTCTCTAATCCTTTTCAGTAGACAGAGAGAGGATTATTTCTTGGGTTTATACTAATACTTCCAATTCAAATTCACAACTGCAGGGATTTTACTTAACATCTTTTGTTTTAAACTTGCATCTTCTTTCTTTAACACTAAGAATTTGGGTTCTTAATGTGATAGAGGATAATAAAATTTGAGTATCCTATAATTTAGTTTATTTACACACATAGGACAGTCTCAACATAATAATGCCAATACCATAATTACTGAAAAGGTAAATATAGTGTGTGTGTGTATATATGTATATAAATATAGTATGTGTATATGTGTATATAAATATAGTATGTGTATATATGTATATAAATATAGTGTGTATATATGTATATATAGTGTGTGTATATATATGTATATGTATGTGAGTGTGTGTATATACATATATATTTGCATGTGATCTCCTGTTCCCCTCTTTTATGCTTGTGTGATTATGTGTATGTGTGTATATGTGTGCATATATACATATATGTATATATATGTACATATACATATATACACATATATATGCACACATACACACACAGTTGCACTGCATCTATAGTTTTGAACTGTTTTAGTGCAATGTCTTTCTGAAGTTCTTTTGCTCTCTATGGGAATGTTCTTTGGCTTCTTGTTCTCTCTTTTTATTTAATAATTTTATAGAGATTTGCCCTTGATAAATTCCTTTGCTAATGTTTACATAAAAGAAGTTTTACTGAACATTTAGAGAAAGATATGTTTCAGAAGAGCTTCCCTAACTTCACATTCTAGAGCTTTTCCATCAGTTGCTTTTATGTTATGTTTAAAAATATGGAGATTTTCTTTCTGAAATCTCTTGCCTCTCTTCACAATTTTTAATCTGGATTTTATCTTTCCTTTGTTTCTGTCGATTGTGTGCTGTTCAATGTGAATTTCGTCCCCATCAGTTTTGCCTCAGGTAGATCTTTGTTCTGGAGAGACCACTGGGCAATGAGATTTGAGAGTTCATGGGACCCAGGTTGCCCAGCCCCCGCAAACCTTACTGCAGGCTTCCCTGCTATTGTAGCGCTATGCTTCCACTGTCCCCTGCACTATAGTTATTGTTTTGCTTCTCTAACCCACATTAGATTATAAACCCTGGATGCAAAGTGCCCGTGTTTGCTCATCATCGCTGTAAATTTCAGTTTTGGCTGCTGGCCCTTAGAGCTACCAAGGAGGCCCTGTTTCAGATGCACTATTGCTTCCCTTCGCTTCCTATGCAAAGATGCTCATTCCATGCAGGTTTTATACCGGTCAGTGGTTTTTCTTCACCAGGTAACATTTTCAGGCTCATAGAAATGCGTTGCCACCTCGTTTTATTGTAGATGCTGACCACCGATTTTTATACCAGTCTCTATTTTCACAGGGATATTCAGAGAGACTTAAAAACTATGTCACAATAAAGATGCAGTTGCAGCATCTTTATCAACTGTTTTTACAAAGGTGAACCTTGTCTCTTGAGTTACAGAATAGAATTCCAGTGGTGCCTCTTAAATGTATGGTTTCTATCCCCAAAATTCAGACACATATATAAAAATTAGAGTTGGTACGCCAGAAGCCCCTCAGAATCACCAATAATCTCCCAGAACATGCTTTCTTCTGTGTTGCCTACTCAGGGAATTAGAAATGAAATAATAATTGACTCAGTTACTCCAACTAGAAACTTTGAGATTTTCCTTGGAGCCTTCTCCTCTCTTACTCCAGCATACAATCACTCAGCAAGTCCCGTTGTTTCTATTAAATATATTGAATTCTCTCTGTCCTCACTGCTACTGTCCAAGTCCTTATTTCACTTGTACTATGAGAATATCTTCCTAATGAAACTTCCTGCCTCTAGACAGTCCCCGCTTCCACCCACTCCTCATTTTGTGGTATACCTCCTTAGTGGGGTGTGTCTCAAACACAAACTGTATCCTCTCTCTCTACTGCTTACAATCCTTAAGTATTCAGAATCCTTATGATCTGGCATTGCTTATCTCTTGAAGCATGTTCATTCCTCTGTCTCCTTACAGCCTACCATTCAACTATATTGAATTTATTTCAGTCCCATGAATGATTAAGCTCCATTTCACTTATAGGACATTGTACAAAGATCTCCTCTGCTTTGAACACTCTCCTCACTCTTTACCTGAAGAAGTCCTAGTCATCCTTGGTTCTCAATTTAGATGGAATTTGAAATTTGTTTCCAGATTAGAATGAATTCACCTCCTGTGTACCACAGCTTCTTTGCTTCCAGTTATTATTTTACTTTCCTATAACCTTCATTAGATTATAAACTTTGGGAAAGAAGTGCCTGAGTTTACTTTACTTTCTTAAACAAGCTTCTAGCATGGTCCCTAATATATAGTAAGCATTCAACAAACATTTGCTGAATAAATGAATTGTGGAAAACTGTTATCTATAACTCATGATTCTCTTATTCTCATCACTACCAAATAACTATCCAGGCAGTCAACAATAGAAGCGAGTCAAGAGGTGCTGGTTGTGGAAACTGAGTTTTCCAGGGTAGTCCTAGGAGAATTTACAGTTCTGTAACTATTTTTCTTACTGATTTTTCTAGCTGGTTTTTTTATTATATTTTTCCTTTATTACACTCTTGACCCTTGGAGTTATTTTTTCAATATTTGCATTTGTCTCTAGACTTCAAGATGCAAGAGCCTCTTTCAAGAGGAACTTTGTCCTATTTTTAAAATTTTTTGATGGTTTTTAAATTAAATAAAATTGTATTTTTAACTATATGTATAATCACTATAAATAAGGGGAATTTATTTATTCTGTGCATTCAAAACAATACTTTTCTCTAGATTTGTTTCTCTAAATGTAGTTGTGATCACACTGTATCATTTTCAAAACCACTATTCATAAAAAACTTTTTAGTGAATACATCATATTCTATTATTTGAGCTGGAATCATGAGCTGAAATCATTCATCTTTTGATTCAAGTGCTCAAACTATTTCCAGGACCATCAGAAATTTTTAAGTTCAATTAATATAAGCCTGAATTTGCAAAGAAAACTATTCTGTAACATATTACCCTCAGCTGAGATATATACTAAAAGAATAGAATATCTCCAAGTGTCTAATCAAAGAACCTCCTGAAACTTCTTAAGAAATCAGTCTCAGTTCACACACCTCTCTCTATTACTTTTAGAATCCCCAAGAGAGGAATGTGCAATTTGTAGTGCCTTTACTTGTCTTATAAGATGCTAGAGCAATAGAAAGGACACTAGACTAGGAGTCACCCAGACATAAAGTCTAGCCCTAGCTAACTCTTACCTAACTCAGACCATTCAAAAGTTGCTTACGATCTCTAGGCCTCAAGTTTTCATACCATAAAATCTTGGTTCTATTTCCTACACTATCTCTTCCATAGGAATGTTGACCAAATGCACTGCAAAATTAAATATATACCACTGTTTTGAAATTTACACAGCCCTACATGGGCATCGTTAAGATCAGATAAAGGATACAAATATATCGTTTATATTTGTATGGTTTAATCAGTAGCATTGCACTTTTGCTCCTTTTTCAGTTATAATGGTAAACTAATTCTAAATGCTTTTGACTGAATTTTTAATCAAGCAGTGGTAACTCATACTTGGGGTGTATTAGTCTGTTCCCACACTGCTAATAAAGACATACCTGAGAATAGGTAATTTATTGGTATTATTATTATTTTGAGATGGAGTCTCACTCCTGTTGCCCAGGCTGGAGTGCAATGGTGTGATCTCAGCTCACTGTCCCTTTGCCTCACAGATTCAAGTGATTCTTCTGCCCCAGCCTCCCAAGTAGCTGGGATTATAGGCACCCACCACCTTGCCGGCTAATTTTTTTTTTTTTTTTTTTTTTGTATTTTTAGTAGAGACAGGATTTCATTATGTTGGCCAGGCTGGTCTCAAACTCCTGATCTCAGGTGATCCGCCTGCTTCAGCCTCCCAAAGTGCTGGGATTATACGCATGAGCCACCATGCCAGGCCGAGACCGAGTAATTTATAAGGAAAGAGGTTCAATTGACTCACAGTTCAGCATGGCTGGGGAGGCCTCAGGAAACTTACAATCACGGCAGAAGGGGAAGCAAACACGTCCTTCTTCACATGGTGGCAGGAGAGAGAATGAGAGCCGAGCAAAGGGGGAAGCCCCTTATAAAACCATCGGATCTCATGAGAAATTACTTACCGTCACAAGAGTAGCATGTGGGAAACTGCCCCCATGATTCAATTACCTCCCACCAGGTCTCTCCCAGCACACATGCGGATTATGGGAACTACAATTCAAGATGAGATTTGGATGGAAATGGCCAAATCATATCACAGGGCAAAGCTTCTATTTAGGTAAAGCCTCAGTTTTCCTTCTCTTCCAAAAGTAACATTTTGGTTAATCATGAGGATCTGCAGAAAGACTGACACCTTCAAAAGCGCTGGGGACAGCAAGGGACACAGTGGGTAGCAACTGCTCAGAAGTAGCCCTACGAGCAATCAGGACACTGTGTGCATCCTGGTCTGATTTGGTGTGTTCCCCAAATTCATCAAACAGCATTTACAGGTTCTTTTTTATTTTTAAGACGAACCATTTTAGCCTGAAGACAACCTTTAAAAGTACTAAAAACTGCTAAAAGTATTTAATAGTTTGAGTAGTGCTTACAATTTTTTTTCATACTTCTCATTAACTGTACCAACACTGGTGACTAGAGCCAATCTTCTATCTCTGTTTTTCTCATTACTGTTTTTCGAGTACTTACAAATGAAGAACTGCTATGGTATCACAAAGCTTAACTGGTTCAATGATTTAAAGTAATATATGAAAATTTAAATATTCATATTATATATATGTAATACATAATATTTATAATATATGAAGACTCTGCTATGAGACCCTAAATGACTATTAGTTCTCATGGAGGCAACAGATCATGATGGCAAGAACATAAGATTTGGAGTTAGATAGAGTTTCAAATCTTGAATCTGCCATTGCTAACTGCAGTGATTTCAGGCAAGAATTTTATGCCCATGGGTATCAGTTTTCTCATCTGTAAAACAGGAAGAGTAGTGCCACATTGGCAGAGTTAGAAGAGATAATTGAAGTATAATAATGGTGCAAATAACGTACTCATGAAAGATTGGTTCACTTCTCCTATCACCAGAACTGATGTTTTATGTCTTTCATTTACCCTCAAGAATTTTCTGTTGCTGTATGGCAACTTTCATTCAATTTTGCTGACGTGCTGACAAGATAGATTTTTTTCATCTTTCACATTACAAGCTTTTGTTTGGTAAGCCAGCCTACTGTTCAGCTGTGAGTGCATTTTCTTTCTGTTTACAGGGGAAAGAAAAGAAATTATCAAACAGGTTAAGAGATCAAAAATAACAATAAAAGTGCCTTTGGCATGAGCAAAAAGCAAATATCAATTAATGCAGCCCAGTAGAAGTAAAAGCGTGTGACTGGTGCCAAGTACTCCACTCACTTCACCTATAACATTGTGTTTATTGAGAGTCTACGGTTTGTATGGTATCATTCCAGATGTTTTAAATGCTGAATATCATTTTAAATGCTACCATGTCTCCATTCTCAACACAATTGCCCCTTAATTTTGCTTAGTATTTGTTTCTGTGTTGTTTCCTTGAACTACACTGCCTTCCTTCTCCCCTTATCCTCCTCTATCTGTCTAAATCCCATTCATCCTCCCAGGTTCTGCCTTAAATAATATCCCTCTTTGGAATCTCCCTGCCTGCTTCAAATTCAGTCAGCAATCCTTTCTCTGCATGTCTCAGTGTCTGAGTTTGTGAAATGGAGATGATAATAGTATCTGTCACATAAGATTATAGTGAAGACACAATATGACAACGCATATAAATCCCTTAACCAAGTACACTGTGTTTAAAAAATGTAGCTATCATATTATTCATATTTTATCATTACCCTTATCATCATCATCTTTATTATTATAATACTTCTGCACGTCTGTAGTATTTCGCTTGTGCCTTTATTTGGTGTTTGCTTTATTCTGTCAGATACTAGTGGAAACTGCATGTGTGTTTCCCGTTTGACAGTATGTGTCTCCAGCAACCAAGAGCAAAACTCTTTCCTTACAATCTTGCCAGTGCTTTGTCCAATGCCTGGTGAAGAGAAGATACATATTAGATGTTTACTTTAAAAAAAAAATCTTTTTGTTTCCATAAATGAAATTTTTTTTTTTTTTTTTTTTTGAGACAGAGTCTTGCTCTGTCACCCGGGCTGGAGTGCAGTGGTGTGACCTCGGCTCACTGCAAACTCCGCCGCCCGGATTTACACCATTCTCCTGCCTCAGCCTACCGAGTAGCTGGGACTACAGGTGCCCGCCACCATGCCAGGCTAATTTTTTTTATATCTTTTTTAGTAGAGATGGGATTTCACCGTATTAGCCAGGATGGTCTCGATCTCCTGACCTCGTGATCTGCCCATCTCGGCCTCCCAAAGTGCTGGGATTACAGGTGTGAGCCACCTCGCCCGGCCCATAAATGAAAATTTTAAGTGTCCATGTCTGTGGTTTAAATTTAGCAATTCTTACCATAAAAGGTGTCTTGAGTATGCCGTGTGATTAAAAGAGGATTTTCTTTGTTTTCTTTTCTTTATTAAATGGTTTATGGCAAATTAACTTTTCCTCTTGCAAGGAAGTCCCTGGAGACCAAGGATTTGAGAAAAAAGTGTGTGATTGTGCAGACTTGGAATAACTTGTGCTCTCTTCCCCCAGGCCTGACTCTCACTTTGGGAGTTAGCAAGGCAACTTGGGAGGCTCACTCGGGCATAGAGATCCCTCGAGAACTGTGCAGTTCAGGTCTGTCACACTCAGGGCTGGATGCTGGGCTGAACGGTGTTTGAAAAATCTGCTTACCTGAACTTATTTCATTAAAAGCTCTTAGTCTTTGGAATTTAAGATATTTTTAAAGAGCTGGTGTTATGGTTACAGAAATATTTCTTGCACTAAATAGTATTTTGTTAAGCAAGCCTGATTTGTAGATTTAGCAATTAGTTTTAATACATTTAGTAGGGAGGGTCTGGGTTACTCTGTGCTAACAAGTTCCCACAAGTGTGAAGACTGACGAAATCAGAAGGATCTGGCTCTAGCTGGAAGGGATATTACTTCTGTTCAGGCTGCCAGTGGAAGACCGTGTGCCCTGGGGTAGGCTGTGGCAGATGGAGACTGATCTACTGCCTGCATTGAAAGACTCAGCATTCTTATACTTGGGAATCCTTTTTTCTGCAGAAGTTGCTAAGAGAATTTTTGAAATTGTATCCTAAGACTGAATTGAAGCTTTGAAACATTAATGGAAAAATCATAATCTCAAACTTTCAAGTGTTATGAGAAGTTGGGAACTTCAACTTGCTCTTTGGAACAAATCGTCCTTTTCATAAAACCCATTGCTATAGACTTTTGGTGGTGAAAAGGAAAAGAAAAAAAGTAAGGAGTCTAAGTAATGTTATTAAAATATCAAATTTATATTCTTTGTGGCGAAGTCTAATCTCTAGATACCACTTCCTTTAGAATTGTTTTCGTAAGTGTGGATTATAATTACACTTCATTTCAAATTGCTGTTGAAATGTGCGTGTGTTCTCATTCAAGCAGTTACCCACAGATAATTGGGATTAGAATCCAGAAGATGACAGGAATAATTCAGGGACATACTCTTATCTTATGCTGGTAGAAGAAGCATAAAGCTGCTGGATGATTTTGATGGCTGACACCTGAAAAGAGCCATATATTAAAGTTGTATCCCTCAGCAATGTTATTCTAAACCACATTTTCTAGATATTGATGAAAGTGTTGATATTAGGTATTTGTGATGTAAAACATAATCCTGAAGGGATAATCCTAGGGTAAGGCCAAAGATAATTACCATAAATAAAAAGCATTAGTTGTTGTTGTTGTTGTTGTTTTTCTTGACAATGAAAACAGTGAGCATCCCAAAAGCCAGTAATCTCAGAAGGGGGCGGGGGGGCGGATCTGGGCCACAAAATGAGGACTCAGAAGGCATCTTTGAAGCAGGTGATTATGGCCTTGGACACAAGAGGACCTAGAGCTTGTTCTCTCTCTCATTTCCAGAGAGGTTGGCAAGCTTTCTCCACATGAAAGTAGACTCAGAGCTGGACCACGAAGCATTCAAGAAGGGTCCCAAGGAAAGGGGCTTGACCTTTGTGGATATGAGATCAGTCACATCTACTATCTGGACTTGAGTTCCTGTGAGATGTAATTCTCTCCTGTTACACCAAAGTTTTCAGTAACATTTTGCTAAAGATTTTTGATTGGTTTGGGCAGCATAGTGTGTAAATGTGTCCGTGCCTAGCACATTACTACAGAGGAAAACAGTTTCCCCCTGCCCCACTCCCACTCCTTAACCTCATCTTTTCTGAAATCACTGTTGTGGCTACTGTTCAAAGAAGAATTGATGTCTTAGAAATCTGTGAGATGACTGGCAGCATAATAAAAAGTGATCCATGGCAGGGAGAGGACAATGATCTGGAATTAGCCAGCAATGAGGGCACAACCTATTTCCTAACCAGGTAGCAAGATATCTCTACCAAATGGTTAAGAGATAGATTCGTTCAGTTCAATTTAGTCATCAAATGTATATTACCTGAGATGTTGTTCTATCTGGCTAACATGAACTCTACCTATTGTTGCTCTAATGATTAACCAAACACAGAAATCACTTCTTTCTTATGTGTCATATACATAATCAGCTCTCAATAATTTTTTGATAGACTTTTTACTATGTTTTTGATGTATACAATAGGATGACATGGTGAATGAAAATCATAATCTCAAACTTGGTGGGTGAGACTATTATGAAGATCATCTTATTTTGGAAAATGATTGAACCCCACAGGTGAGAACAGAGGGGATTATATGCTCCACGATAATTTCAAAGTCCCTCAAGTTTTTGGAATGAGATAATAACCCATAGGATTTATTGAGAGACATCATCTTGACATAATGAGCACTTCCACCACAGTCACAGCTAATGAACTAGTTAATATGTGAAATGGCTGGGAGGGTAACAAAACTTCTGGGGAAAGTATAGCATCTCCTGTGTTCCTCTTCTCATGGGCTATGAGAGAATTCTCCAAACTGGTCCCCACTCTCCCACCAGCCTTGAAGATAAGAGGAAGGCCCTTCATGATAAATGCTTTTAAAGTCTGATAGTTACTTCAATAATGGCATCAGACTCCATGGTGGTACATCTTCCTAGCTACTGAGCCTGGTGGCATCTCCCAGAGCAGTGGAAAGACCATAGGAGGGATGAGGGATCATGATGTTGACAGACGGTAAGGAAGCAATGCAACTGCTCCCAAAGTTATGTTTTTGAGGAGTATAAAAGTGGACTCTTTCGTTCCTTCGTGCCTTTCTGAATTGAGACTGCAGAGGACTGATGAGTTTGGAGGCTGCAGACTGCTGGGAACCACTGCATGGAAAATGGGGGTAGAGTATCAGAGGACCATGGTGTAGGTCCTCCAGCTGGGCATCAAAGTTGTTACTCAACTATCTGATCACTGAGAATTAGCCCTTAATGACCAGGGCTTATTGAAGAAATTACCAATCCTTGCAGAACTTATAGATAATGAGCTAAATTTGCAGTAATAATTATCAGAAAAAGAACAGCAGCCTTGCCATGGCAGGCATGGAAGGAGTTATTTTTTACTTCCTTACTCTCCTTACTACTCAGACACCTAGTACAGCTGGTAAGGCCAGAATTATGTAACCTTCAGTATAATAATGAGAGCATATACCCAGATGAATAAAATCCTTCACCTATAGCAGGAGAAAAATGTATTTAAAAATCTCAAATGTAAAGTACAACTATAAAATGTTGAGGCAGGTGCCATAAATGACATGGAAATCAGCATCATTAGTATAGAGCAGGGAACAGCAAACTATAGCTCGCAGGCCAAATCTAGCCCATTATCTATTTTTCTATGGCCTGTGAGCTAAGGATAGTTTCTCCATTTTACATGTAAAATTGCAAAATATTAAGGGATTTTATGTCTGGAGCTGTGACATGAGAATCTATGGACCTGTTCCTCAGCAAAACAACTATAACTGGTGAAAAATGTTAAAACCAAAATCAAACAAAAACATTTAAAGCTGCTGGAAAGTGTCTTAGTAGTATACACCAAAATGAAGAAACATTTAACGAAGAACATTTACTAAATCTTGGTAAAAATGAGTCAGAATTTGTGGAACTTGAGCACACACCATCACGCCCAGCTACTTTTTGTATTTTTAGTAGAGACAGAGTTTCACCATTTTGGCCAGTCTGGTCTCGAACTCCTGACCTCAAGTGATCTGCCTGCTGTGGCTTCCCAAAGTGCTGGGATTACAGGTGTAAGCCACCACACCCGGCCTCAGAGGCTAAATTCTTGTCAAGTGTGGCAAAGAGGTCAAGCCTCTCTTTTACCAGATAGACCAGATAACCCCTACACATAGGGTGGAGGATCTATCGGTGCCAGGCATAGTAGACCACCTCACCTACAGGGCAGAGATTTTATGCCACAATAGACGAGCTGAAATAGCAAAGGCTAACATTACTGCCCAGAGCCCTGTTTGCAAACCAGGAGTGTCATTCCTGCTTTCAGCTCTGGAGCATAGCTCTGAGTTTTGTGCAAGGAAAAAGGTAACACAAAAGAACAGAGAACTCTGAGGCTCTCCCCAAAAGAAACTGATTTTATTTGAAACAGAGTGTAGAGAAGTTCAAGCCTAAAGGCATCCTAAAAGACAATGGAGACTTTAGTGGTATGCAGTTAAGAGCAAGCTGCTTGCTCTATGAGAGCATCAAGTAAATCACAAGACAGCTAGTTTACCAGAGAGAACTAAAAAAGAAAAAAAAAAAAAAAAAAAAAAAACCAGCAAGTCCTCCTGGGATTAAAAGAAACCCCAAGGACTGGCCTCAAAATCTGCCCCTGAAAAGGGCCCTAAGTTTAATTGGACTAGCATGGGGGGCAATTCATGCCAAGGGCATTGTCAAAAGTAACAGAGCAATTAGGTGGAAATTAGTGAAGCCTGATAATATAATAATGAGAGGATCCATGAAGATTTAACTACTAAAAACATATATGCACCTGACAACAGAGTCCCAAAATACACAACGCAAAACCTGACATAATTAAAGTGAGAAACAGACAATTCAATAATAAAACTAAAGATTTTAATACTTCTCCCTCAATAATGTATAGAATGACTAGGCAGAAGACCAGTAAAGAAAATAGAAAACATGAATCAATCTGTAAAACAACTAGACATGACAGACATCTATAGAACACACTACACAACAATAGAAAGCTACACATTCTTCTCAAGTGCACATTATTCTCCAAATGATGCATATAGTAGGTCAAAAAACAAGCCTCAGTAAATTTAAAAGCATGGCAATCATACAAAGTATGTCCTCCAATCACAATAGAAATTAGAAATCAACAGTAGAAATAAATTTGGGAAGTTCACCAATATGTGAAAATTAACACACTCTTGTAAAACCAATGAGCAAAGAAGAAATCAAAGAAAATTAAGACATACTTTGATATAAATAAATATGAAAACACGATATATTGAAATTCATATGATGCAACTAAAGCAGTGCTCAGGGAGAAATTTACAGCTGCAAATGCCTATAAGTCAATTCTTGACTTACAATGACTCAACAATGATTTTTCCATGTTATGATGGGTTTATCCAGATGTAATCCCATTGTAAGTTTGGGAGCATCTGGTCTTACAATGGTGTGACATGATTTTTGACTCCATGATAGGTTTATCAAGGCATTAAATGCATTTTCAAATACAACATTTTAACTAATGATGGATTTATCAGGATATAACCCTAATGTAAATAGAGGAGCACCTGTATTCATAAAGAAGAAATATATCAAATTGATAACCTAAACTTCTAACATAAAACACTGGGGAAAAAAAACAGAATACTAAACCAAAAGCAAGGAGAACAATGGAGATATGAAGACTAGAGCACAAATTAATGAAACAGAAAACAAGAAAAACAAGAAAGAAAACAATGGAACCAAAAGTTTGTTCTATGAAAAGGGCAACAAAATTGGCAAACCTTTAGCCACACTGGCTGATATTATTTGGTTGTGTCCCCATTCAAGTCTCAACTTGAACTGTATCTCCCGAAATTCCCACATGTTGTGGGAGGGACCCAGTGGGAGGTAATTGACTCATGGGGGCCGGCCTTTCCTGTGCTATTCTCATGAGAGTGAATAAGTCTCATGAGATCTGATCGGTTTATCAGGGGCTTCCGCTTTTGCTTCCTCCTGATTTTTCTCTTGTTACCACTATGTAAGAAGCACCTTTTGCCTTCTGCCATAATTCCGAGGCCTCCTCGGCCACGTGGAACTGTAAGTCCAATTAAACCTTTTTTTCTTCCTAGTTTTGGGTATGTCTTTATCAGCAGTATGAAAATGGACTAACACAGTAATTTGGTACCAGTAGAGTGGATCCTGCTGAAAAGACACCCGAAAATGTGGAAATGACTTTGGAAATGTGTAACAGGAAGAGGCTGGAACAATTCGGAGGGCTCAAAAGAAGACAGGAAAATGTGGGAAATTTTGGAACTTCCTAGAGACTTGTTGAAAGGCTTTGAGTAAAACGCTGATAGTGACATGACCAATAATGTCCCGGCTGAGATGGTCTCAGGTGGAGATGAGAAACTTGTTGGGAACTGGAGCAAAGGTGACTCTTGTTACATTTTAACAAAGAGACTGGTGGCATTTTGCCCCTGTCCTTGAGATTTGTGGAATTTTGAACTTAAGATAGATGATTTAGGGTATCTGGCAGAAGAAATTTCTATGCAGCAAAACATTCAGGGGTGACTTTGGTTCTGTTAAAGGCATTCAGTTTTGTAAGAGAAGCAGAGCATAAAAGTTTGGAAAATTTGCAGCCTGACAATGTGATAGAAAAGAAAAACCCATTTTCTGGGGAGAAAATCAAGCTGGCTGCAGAAATTTGCAAAAATAGCAAGAAGCCTAATGTTAATCCCCAAGATCATAGGGAAAATGTAACCTGGCCATGTCAGAGAGCTTCACAGCAGCCCTTCTCATCACAGGCCCAGAGCCCCAGGAGGAAAAAGTGGTTTCATGGGCCTAACCCAGGGTCCCCGTGCTATGTGCAGCCTAGGGACTTGGTGCCCTGTGTCCCAGCCACTCCAGCTGTGACTGAAAGGGGCCAGCATACAGCTTGGACTGTAGTTTCAGAGGTTGGAAGACCCAACCCTTGGTAGCTTCCACATGATGTTGAGCTGCAGCTGCACAGAAGTCAAGAATTGGGGTTTGGGAACCTCTGCCTAGATTTCGAGATGTATGGAAATGTGTGAATGCCAAGGCAAAAGTTTGCTGCAGGAGTGAGGCCTTCACGGAGAAGCTCTGCTAGGGCAGTGCAGAAGGGAAATGTGAGGTTTGAACCCCCACACAGAGTCCCTAAGGGGCACTGCCTAGTGGATCTTTGAGAAGAGGGCCACTGTCCTCTAGACCCCAGAATGATAGATCCACTGGAAGCTTGCACCATGCACCTGGAAAAGCCACAGACACTCAACACCAGTCAGCGAAAGCAGCTGGGAGGGAGGCTATACCCTGCAAGCCATAGGGACAGAGCTGCCCAAGACCATGGGAACCCACCTCTTACATAGGCATGACCTAGATGTGAAACCTGGAGTCAAAGGAGATCATTTTGGAGCTTTAAAATTTGACTGCCCCACTGGATTTCAGACTTGCATGGGCCTTGTAACCCCTTTGTTTTGGCCAATTTCTCCCCTTTGGAATGGCTGTATTTACCCAATATGTGTACACCCGTTGTATCTACAAAGTAAGTAGCTTGCTTTTGATTTTACAGGCTCATAGGCGGAAGGGACTTGCCTTGCCTCAGATGAGACTTTGGACTGTGAACTTTCACAGTTAATGCTGAAATGAGTTTAAGACTTTGGGGGACTGTCGGGAAGGCATGATTGGTTTTGAAGCATGAGGTTTGGAGGGGTCACGGGGTAATGATATGGCTTGGCTGTGTCCCCATTCAAATCTCAACTTGAATTTTATCCCTCAGAATTCCTGCATGTTGTGGGAGGGACCCAGGAGGAGGTAACTGAATCATGGAGGCCAGTCTTTCCCTTGATATTCTCATGATAGTGACTAAGTCTCACAAGATCTGATGGGTGTATCAGGGCTTTCCGCTTTTGCTTCCTTCTCATTTTCTCTTGCCACCAGGTAAGAAGTGCCTTTCACCTCCTGCCATGATTCTGAGGTCTTCCAACCATGTGGAACTGTAAAACAGACTAATACACTGGCCAAACACAAAATATAGAAGGCTCAAATACCAAAATGAAGTATAAAAGAGGGCACATAACTATCATACTTAAGATATAAAAGTAATTATAAGGTGGCCACATGATGATTCACACCTGTAATCCTTGGCACTCTGGAGGCCGAGGAGGGTGGATTGCCTGAAGTCAGAAGTTCAAGGCTAACCTGGCAAACATGGTGAAACCCCATCCCTACTAAAAGATACAAAAATTAGTTGGCCTGGTGGTGTGTGCTTGTAGTCCTAGCTACTTGGGAGGCTGAGGCAGGAGACTCTCTTGAGCCTGGGAGGTGGATGTTGCAGTGAGCCAAGATCATGCCACTGCACTCCAGCCTGGGAAACAGAGCAAGACTCCTTCTCAAAAAAAAAAAAAAAAAAAAAAAAAAAAGTAATGATAAGAAAATGCTATGAATAATTACATGCTAACAAGTTAGATAAGTTAGTTGAAATGGATAAATTCCTAAGAAGACACAACTACCAAAACTGAGCTCAAGAAGCATTAGAAAATTGTAATAGATGTCTAACAAGTAGAGAGACAGAGCCAGTAATCAAAAACAAACAAATAAAAATTCATGGAAAGCTCAGGGACAGATAAATTCACCAGGGAATTCTAACAAATATTTAAGGAAAAATTAACACCAATACTTCACAAATACTTCCAAAAAATAAAAGAAGAGGGAATATTTTCCAACTCATTCTTTGCAACCAGTATTATCCTGATACCAAAACCAAAGACATCACAAGAAATGGAATCTACAGACCAATATCCTCGTGAACACAAACACAAAACTCAAGAAAATACTAGCAAACAAATTTAGCTTAATATGAAGTGATTATACACCATGACCAAGTGGAATCTATCGCCAAATGCAAGGTTGCTTCAACATATGAAAATCAATGTAATTCACCATATTCATAGAAAAACAACTTCCATATTCACAGAAGAACCACTTTATAATCTAAATAGATGCAGAAAAAGCATCTTCCTCAACCTGATAAAGGGACGCTAACCTACAAGTGACATCATCATTATAATGAAAAAAAAAAAACCAATTCACATAAGATTAATAACAAGACAGGGATGTCTCCTGTCACCACTTCTATTGAACTTTGTACTAAAGATTTTAAACAAACTAATTCAACAAGAGAAAGAAATGAAGTCATCCAGATTGAAAAGTAATAAGTAAAACTATATTCACAGATATTGTATTGCATATACAAAATCCTATGAATCCACTAAAAGTATTAGAAGTAATAAACAGTTCACTAGGGTTTCAGGATACAAGATCAATGTACAAAATTAAATTGTAATTTTTTTTAAGTGTTTTGTTTATTTTTAATTGAGAAGTAAAAATTATATTTATGGTGTATAACATGTTTAGACATATGTATACATCGTGGAATGGCTAAATCAAGCTACTTAATGTATGCATTACCTCACATACTTGTCATTTTTTGTGATAAGAATACTTCAAATATATTCTTTTAGCAGTTTTCAAGTATGTAATATATCGGTGTTAACTGTAGTCACCCTGACATACAGTAGATCTCTTGAACTTATTTCTCCTGTTTAACAGAAATTCTGTGTCATTTGGTCAACATTTCCTCAATTTCCCCACCCCCTTCTGATAACCACCATTTTACTCTGCTTCCATGAGTTCAACTTTCTTACACTCCAAATATGAGATCATGTGGTATCTGTGTCTGGCTTATTTCTCTTAACATAATGGCCTTCAGATTCATCCATGTTGCGACAAAAGAAAAATATTTCCCTCTTTTTAAAGGTGGAGTGGTATTCCATTTTCTATAAATATACCACATTTTCTTTATTCATCCATTGATGGACACAGATTGATTCCACATCGTAACTATTTCCAACTATATTTCTACATACTACAATGAACAACTCAAAAATTAAATTGTAAAATAATTTCATTTACAAAGCATCAAAAAGAATAAAAACTAAGGAATAATATTAACCAAAAAAGTCAAAAGTTAAATTCTGAAAACAACATAATATTGTTGAAAGAAATTAAAGAAGACCTAAATAAAAGATATTTCATTTCATGGACCAGAATATTTAACATTATTAAGATGACAATGCTCCCAAAATTGATCAATAGATTAAATGAAATCTCTATCAAATTCTAGCTGGCTTTTTTGCAGAAATTAATGAGTTGCTTCCAAAATGCACATGGAAAATAGAGGGACCCATAATAATCAAAACAATCTTAAAACAGAAGAGCAAGGTTGAAGGACTCACACTTCTCAATCTCAAAGCTTACTACAGAGCTACACTAGTCTATGCAGTGCTAGCATAAGGATAGAGGAACAGATTAATGTAATAAGAGATTCCAAAGATAAGCCCATGTATATATATGGTCAACTGACTTTGACAAGGGTGTCAAATCATTCCATGGGGAAATAAGTCCTTTGACAAATGGTACTGGGACAAATATCCACATGGAAAATAATAAAGTCAGATGCTTATCTCACATCATACACAAAAACTAACTTAATGGATTCTTGATCCAAATGTAAGAAATAAGATTATAAAATGCTCAGAGGAAAAGAGAGGCATCATCTTCATGACCTTGGATTAGGCAATAGTTTCTCAGATAGGACACCTAAAACCCAACTAATAAAAAAAAAACAGATAAATTAAACTTCAACAGAATTAAAACTTTTGTACTTCAAAGGAAGAAAGGATAAATGAGAAGATAAAATGAGAGAAAAGATTTGCAAATCATATATCTAATAAGTGGCTTGCATTAAAAAATATAAGAAACTCCAACAACTCAAAAATAAAAAGACAAATACCCAATTTAAAATGTCAAAGGATCTGGTTAGAAATTTCTCCAAAGAAGATATTCAAATGGCCAATAATCCCATGAAAAGATGCTCAGCACCACTAGTCGTTAGTAGAATGCGAATCAAAACCAAGTGATACCACTTCATTTGTGTTGGGATGGCTGTAATTTAAAAAAAAAAAAAAAAAAAAAGATGGATAATAACAAGTGTTAGCAAGGATTTAGAGAAAGGGGAAATTTCATACACTGCTAGTATGAATGTAAAATGGTACAGCCACTTTGGAAAATGGTCTGGCCGTTCATCCAAATTTAAACAAGGAATAACGATGGGATCCAGCAATTCTACTCCTAGGTATATACCTAAGAGAATTGAGAATGCATGTCCACACAAACACACACAAAAAAACTTGTATACTAATGTTAACAGCAGCGTTATTCATAATAGCCATAAAGTAGAAGCAACTCAAATGCCTGTTGATTCATAAATAGGTAAATAAAATGTGGTATATCCATACAATGGAATATTACTTGGCAATAAAAAGAAAGCAATTACTGACACACATTATAACACAGAGGAAGCTTGAATACGTTATGTTAAGTGAAAGAAGCCAACTACAAAAGATCACATATTATATTATTCCATTTATATAAAACATCCAGGATAGGAAAATATATGGAGACAAAATAGATTAGTGGTTACCTAGTACTAGGAGGTTTTGAGTAAAAATGGGTTGTGACTGCTATTAGGTACAAGGTTATTTTGGGAGTGATGGAAATGTTGGCACAACTCTGTGCAAACATCACCACAATAAATTTTAGAGCAACCGTTGCATTTCACACTTTAAGTTGGACAACTGTATAGCATGTGAATTATGTCTGAATAAAACTATCATTAAAAAAATAAAAGATGATTAGCCTTTGATGAGAAAACTTGCTCCAAGTGTTGAGGACACTGTCTCTTGCATTGCAAGATCTAAAACAATTACTCTCCACCTCTTTATGGAAAAAGTTTTCCCACCCCACTATAGAGTCCCACCTCATGTGGGAAAGTAATATGGTTCGTGTAAATAGAGAACAAGAGTGTGTAGTGTAATATTATTGGGGTCTTAGAACATTTTTAAAGCAAAAAATGGTAAACACTTGACAGGTAAAATTATTAGTGCCACCTTTTCAGATGATGTTAGACTTGAGACAGATCTCTAAAAATACATATATAAGAACAAAAGATTACATTTTACTCTCCTTGGTAATTTATTTATTCCTTAAAGTAATCCTAAATGGGCTTGTCCATGTTTTCCTGAGAAGTTGTATGAATTTTAATTTTTATTCACTGAGATTTGCAGGAGGGTATAGAAGAGAAAGAAGGACACTAATCAGACATTTAGAAGAAACAATCAGGATATTTCTTGGTTCGAGGAAGAGAGATTGTGCTAGGAGCAATGGTTGATCTTGAGTGGAAGGTGAAGTTAACCACCTATCGCCTTTTAGTTTTTAGAATATGTCCCATTAATTTGAACATGGCTCTCCTTCTTTTTCAATGACTCTTTGGATATCATCAAATGAAAGTGCTGTTGATTTTTTGAAAAGAGGATCAAGCAAGTGTTTCTGTTGTTGTTGTTGTTGTTGTTGTTGTAGCTGTTGTTGTTTATGGGACAGAGTCTCGCTCTGTCACCCAGACTGGAGTGCAGTGGCGCTATCTCGGCTCACTGCAACCTCTGCCTCCCAGGTTCTCAGCAATTCTCCTGCCTCAGCTTCCGGAGTAGCTGGGATTACAGGCACGCACCTCCATGCCCAGCTAATTTTGTATTTTTAGTAGAGATGGGGTTTCACCATGTTGGCCAGGCTGGTCTTGAACTCCTGACCTCAGGCAATTCACCCACCCGGCTGAAGCAAGTATTTTATTTTGCATAGCTCTAGCTTTCAGTTATAGGTCTCTCTGCATAACGGAGGAGTTCCTGAGGCTGTCAGAATTTGTCATCTACTAATGGTCTCATGATAGTTACACCTCTGGGTTTAGAGCTGGGGTTGGGATCTTGGGAAAAGGAAAGGAAGAAACAGAGGTCATTCTCACTCAAGTCCAAATTTGGAAGGCCTCTATGGCCAACATCAAATGCCAGATTATAAGGGAGGACACTTTATTTGAATCTGTATAAAATCTCAAATTTTTAAAAGTCATAATATCCAAAAGAAGAAAAATACAAAGATATAGTAATAATCATATTTTTAAGGTCATGCCACCAGCCATGCTACCAGCCAAATGAAGAACTGGAAATAGATTTCAGACATCTGTCCAACTAGACTGATTATAACATCCCTTTTATTTACCTCGAAAAAAAAAATCTGCTGTGATGAATACAGAAAGTGATACAAGCATGGAAGGAAGCGTCCGAGGTTAAAAAGAAAAGGCACATACAAGGTAAAAGCCCTTCCCAATGCATCTGTGGCAAAAGACATCTCTGCAACTTGGTCTACAAAGTGGCTGTGATAATTCAGAGAAATTATTTAGCACTCAGAAAAACATTGCCACCAAATGATGGAGGGGTCTGGCAGAAGAAATTGTCAAAAGACTGGCATCAATCACAGTTAAGTGTGGTGTCTCCACTGATTACGTGTACCCTGCAGCGAGCCTGCCAAAACAGATCTCTGATACTGCAATGACACATTGATAGGTGAATGTGAGAATGACTGATGGGGCGGCCTGCCCACATCTGGGACTTTAGGAGTAAACTGCCTTTGCTGAGTGCTTAAATGCAGAGTAATTCTTTGTTATCCAGGAACCAATTCCCTGAAGTTAAATATACACAAGGATGAAAGAGAAGATATCCTATGGCCTGGCTTTCCGTGTGAGCTTATCTTCATTATTTGCCAGGGAAACCAAAGGTTTGGATGGCCCAAGGTTTGTCTAAAGCATCCTCAGAATCTACAAAAACAAAGAACAAAACAAAAAAAACTCTTAGAATTTTTCTGATTCAAGCCCTTAAAATATTTATTATGTTTTCTTTATACATTTTAATGAACATAAGAATGATAGCAACTACCACATTTTGACAATCATTTCTGTGCTATATACGTTATATATTAATTCAAACCTAACACCCACCTTACTAGTTATATATTAATAAGCCCATTGTATAGCTGTGGCAAAAGAAGTCCACAGAAATTATGTCATTGGACTGAGGTCACCCAACCTATAAGTAATAGTCTGTCCCTTGAATTCAGAAATGCCTGACTCCAGTGACAGTTCTCTGCCCACTTTGTCACACTACCTTTTCTCAAAAAAACTGCTTATAATATTCTCTACCCAGGTCTCTTAAGAGATTACCTAGCCACCAGATCAACAGTGATGCCTCAGTTTTGAAGTCATTGTTTTGAACAATTAAGCTTCCCATAGATGTGAAAACTCAAATAATAGTTCTCTTGTTCACTACCAACTTCAGTCTCTTTAGAATTCATTTTGTGAGGTTAAACCTAATTAGGCCTCTTCATGTGTCCTACATTAGGCAGAAAAGCAAGCAAGCAATAGCTCATATACTGATTAATTGTTTATCAGATTTACCATGGTCTAGATCAGTGCTGTCTAACAAAAATAGAATGCAAGTCACAAGTATTAGTCGTATAATATCATTTTAATTATTCTAGAATTTTTAAAAATAAAACACATAGAATTTATTTTAATTACATATTTAATTTAACCAAATATACTCAAAGGTTATTTCAACATGTAATCAATATAGAAAAGCATTATTCACTTTTTGTAGTATGGCTTTGAAATCTCATAAGCAGAACATTTCAATTTGTACTGGCTACATTTCAAGTGGTTCACAGCCACATGTGGCCAGTGGCTACCATTGGACGGCATAGTCTTGATAGTTCTTGGCTTAACTGACCCAACTCCCTATGTTCAGACCATACCTCTACTTTATCTAGAGATCCATTTATCTATCAACTGATTGATTTATTGATACATTTTCTCAAAGAATTTGAGAAGAGCTGGCACTTCTCTAAATATCCTCTGTCTTACCTATCTGTTCTTAGGCTCTGGTTAACTTCAAACTCCTAAAACCCTGACTTTGATGTGAAGTCAGAACCTCTTCCTCTTCTTCTGAGTTTAGCTGTCTGGCTACTACCCTGAAGATTCTGCCTGACCCTAAGAAAACTATTAGCCTTCTTTTCACTTACTTGGGCTTTTTTGGTAATATACACAAATTGTGAGTGGGAGGCTCAATGAAGTCTCACAAAGTGAGCTTACCTAAGCAACTAGTCCCCAGATCAAGAAATCTCACCAGCACTCTGAAAACTCTCTTGCATGTTCTTCAGTGCCTCCTCCAAAGAAACCACCATCCTAACTTTTAACACTGCAGATTCATTTTGTCTGCTTTAATATTACTTAAGTAGACTTCTTTCAGTTACATTATACATGTGAGATTCATCCATGTTGTTGTAGGTAGTTATAGCGTTTTCATTCTCATTGTTGTAAAATATCCTATTGTATGACCATATCACAGCTTGTTTGTCTATTCTACTATTGATGTGTATTTGAGTTGTTCTAGTTTCTGTAATAAGTCATGCTGTTATTAAGATTTTTAACATACCTTTGGTAGGAAAAAAAAAATGCCCACATTTGTATATGTGCGTGTTAGTGTGTATGTGCACAATGGCTGGATCATCATATAAGGTGCTTGTCCTAGGCAGAAAAATTATCCTCCAAACATAGCACATCCTAATATCCAGAGCCTGTAAACTTTACCTTATGAGGAAGAAGGATCTTCGCAGATGTGATTAAATTAAGGGTTTGGATGTAGAGATTACACTTCAGATCCTAAATGCAATCACATGTATCCTTATAAGAGAGAAGCCAGATGGGGACTTTACATACTCAGAGGAGACGAGAAGGAGATGTGTAGAGAAAGCAGAGATTGGCATGATGTGGCCACAGGCAAAGAATGCCAGCAGCCACTAGAAGCTGAAGGAGGCAAGAGGCATTCTCCCCTATATCCTCTGGAGGAAGCCTGGCCCTGCAAACACTAGTTTCAGCCCAATGGTACTGATTTCAAGCTTCTGGGATTCAGAACTACAAGAGAATAAATTTCTGCTGTTTTAAACCACCCAGGCCAGACTTAGTGGCTCACGCCTGTAATCCCAGCATTTGGGGAGGCCCAAGGCAGGCGGATTACGAGGTCAGGAGATCGAGACCATCCTGGCCAACATGGTGAAACCCCATATCTACTAAAATACAAAAAATTAGCCAGGCGTGGTGGCACGCACCTGTAGTCCTTGCTACTCGAGAGGCTGAGGCAGGGGAATCACTTGATCCCGGAAGACAGAGGTTGCAGTGAGTCGAGATCATGCCACTGCACTCTAGCCCAGTGACAGAGTGAGACTCCATCTCTAAATAAATAAATAAACAAACAAACAAAGAAACCACCCAGTTTGTGGTAATTTGTTGCAGGACACTAATGCAGTGTTAAGTACTTTTTCCAACTGACAATTATCTGTTTAAAAGAAAAAGAAAACTTAGTTATCTAATTGCCAACAATATAAAAATGCAAAATATTAATATATAATATAATAAACTCTAAAGAGGAAGGTTAAAAATCTTGGCCAGGCGTGGTGGTATAAGCCCAGCTACTTGAGAGGCTGAGGCAGAAGGATCACCTGAGCTCACAAGTTCAAGGTTACAGTGAGCTATGTATGATTTTACTCTTGCACTCCAGCCTGGGTAACAAAGTGAGACCCTGTCTCAAAATATAATAATAATAAAAATAAAAAAAGAGAGAGTAAGAAACTATCTACAGAGTAAATTTATTTACCTCGGTCACTATCCGTGACTCTTCTCAACTACTGTTTCACCAAGTGGCTTTATTCCCCGAGTTCACTGTGATGTTGCCCAGAACCTTACTATTTCCTTTAAATTTGGGGGAAGAGAGGCACTAGGTGACTGGTAATTTGGCCCAGTACTTTCTATCCTATAACAGACTATCTGTTTTTGAAGGGAAGGTTTGATTAGTTGCGGTAAAATATATGAGACATAAGTTTACCATTTTAACCATCTTAAGTATATAGTTTAGTGATATTAAGTATATTTACAGTATTGTGCAATCATCACCGCTGTCCATTTCCAGAACATTGTCATCATCTCGCACAGAAACTCCATACCTCTCCATTTCTGTCTTCCACCAACCCCTGGTAACCTCTCTTGTACTTTCTGTCTCTATGAATTTGTTTATTCTAGATATCTCATGTGAGCAAAATCATACAATATTTGTTTTTTGTGTCTGGCTTACTTTACATACCATAATGTTTTCAATTCATGTTGTAGTGTGTATCTAAATTTCCTTCCTTTTTAAGACTGAATAATATTATATGTGTATACCAAATGTATTTATTCATATGTTAATGGGCATTTGGGCTGTTTACACCTTTTGGCTATTGTGCATATACATTGGTGTACAAGTATCTACTTGTGTCCCTGCTTTCAATTCTTTTAGGTATGTACCTGGAAGCGGAATTACTGGGTCATATGGTAATTCTATGTTTAACCTTTTCAGGCATCTCTGTGCTGTTTTCCACAGTGGCAGCACCATTTTGCATTTCCAAGAGCAATGCATTGGGATTGCAGTTTCTCCACATCCTCACTAATGCTTGTTATTTGCTGGTGCTTTGATAATAGCTATCCTAATGGGCGTGAGGTGGTAACTCACGGTGTGATCTGCATTTCCCTGATGATTAGGGATACAGAGCATCTTTTCTTGTGCTCACTGGCCATTTGTATATATTCTCTGAAAAATGTCTATTCAACTCCTTTGCCCATTTTTGTGTTAGGTTGTTTGTTCTTATTGTTGTTTCTGAGCGGACTATCTTTTTTTAAGTGGAAAGTAAGTTAGACTAAACAAAATGCAAACATAACCATATATAATAGTTACTTATTGTCATTTACTGCCCTTTTATTTTACATATGAAAAATCTTGAAGGGAGGCTTGAAGGAGATGAGTGACAAAAGGATGGCACCAAGTGACTCCAAGTGGCACGGATAGCAAATATTTCCTAAGCCCTTTGAACAGCCTGGTCTTTATGTTTAATAACCCATGGAAGAAAAACAGCAGTTCCTCATGTATCCTCTCCCAACTTCTTAGTAACTATCTAAATTATTATGAAGATACAAGATGAAGAATGAAGACAAATCTTCTCAACAACCCTATCTACTGTGACTGAAAGACCACCTAATGCCAAAACTTGAGATGAATATAAACAAATGATAGGGCTTCCACTCACTAAACACCCCGGCTGTATACCCTCCCTGTGGTTCTGAATCAGTTAAAAACAAAACAACAGCAACAAAACACTAGGCTCTTATTAATTGCTTTCTTTCAGGTTCTGAAAAGTACTCTTTCCCCATCTTTCCTTCCCAATCGCCATGGTCCAGTAACAGGCGGATACTAGAAATCCCAGAAAGCACATGATGAGAAGCCAGATGGAAATTAATGATAATATAAATATTCTAAGAATTATTGTAATTTTCTATATCAGCTCAGAGGAAAAGGGAAGAAAGAAACCGGGAATAGAATAAGATAAGAGACTCACGTGCAAAAACAGCAGGGAGTCTAGAAGGGAGAAACTGTTTTAGAAACTACACAGTCAAGCTGTCCGTCAGGTATGATTTGGAAAATGTGCTGGACCAAGGATAATCCAGTCTGGGGACAAACACTGAGCTTGAGCAGGTCGAATGAAAGATAAATGGGAAAACAAACAAACATGAGGCCTGTTATGGCCTCATATGAATATTGTTCCCTACAAAGGGACATAGTT
The DNA here is from genome assembly GCF_008728515.1 of Papio anubis. Lineage (NCBI taxonomy): Eukaryota > Metazoa > Chordata > Mammalia > Primates > Cercopithecidae > Papio > Papio anubis. The sequence goes on along the minus strand of NC_044988.1, from coordinate 21,644,347 downwards.
GAAGTCCTAACCTCCAGTACCTTTAAGTGTGAACTTATTTAGGAATAGGTGTTGCAAATGTAGTTAGTTAATTCAAAGTGAGGTCAAGCCAGGTGCGGTGGCTCACACCTGTAACCCCAACACTTTGGGAGGCTGAGACGGGCAGATCACTTGAGCCCAGCATTTTGAGACAAGCCTGGGCAACATGGCGAGACTCCCAGCTCTACTAAAAATATACAAAAATTAGCTGAGCGTGATGGTGTGCACCTGTAGTCCCAGCTACTTGGGAGGATGAGGTAGGAAGATCACTTTTTGAGGAGGCAGAGACTGCAGTGAACCAAGATCACACCAAATAAATAAATAAAGTGAGGTCATGCTAATGTAGGATGTGTCCTTAATCTGACTGGTGTCCTTATAAGAAGACAGAACTTTGGACACAGGAGAGTGCCATGTGACAATAGACACAGAGAGAAGATGGTCACAGAGGTTGGAACGATGCGGCCACAATTCAAGGCTCTCCTGAGGCTACCAGAAACTGGAAGATACAAAGATTCGTCCTCTAGAGGCTTGGTGTGGGGAGGGGGGATGGCTGCTATCACCACCTTGATTTTGGCCTTCCAGCCTCTAGAACTGTGAGAGAATAATTTCTGCTGTTTTAGCCACCAAGTTGGTTTTACTTTGTTACTGCAGGCCTAAAAAAACCTAATACAAGGCTTATTAAAAACTTCTGCCTGAATAAAGGGAAAAATCACCATTCGGAGGGCTCAAAAGAAAAACATACTCAAAAAGAAATTTGTTGAAGAACACACATCGAATTTTCAGTAAACTGTTTAGCATCTATAAAATGTGAGCAAATTTGGATTGTATTATAAGGGGAAAAAGAGACTTGGTAAAAATAAGATGAATTAGATTTGGAAAAATTAAAAAATAAATCCAAATTATAGCATGTTAAGTAAAAGAGCAAGGAGAATATGGGGATTGTTCATAATGTCTTTATGATTTTTCTGTAAATCTAAGGCTATTATAAAATAATACAAAGTTTTGTTTGTTTGTTTGTTTGTTTTTAAGAAAAACAGGAGAATGGTCAACACAAAATTCAACATTACATTAACTCCTGGTAAGAAGTATGGGGCATGGGGTTGGTGAAGAACACACCTTCAAAAGTATTGGTAGTGTTCAGCTCTTAAGATGGATGTTAAATTATCAGTATTTATTATATTCAATAATGTATATACTTATTACATTATGTGTTAAATATTATGTAATAAAAACTTTAAAAGAGTGTCAGAATAAAAACACATGATTGAGTAAAGAGCAGATCTGATCCTGTAGAAGAGAAACTTTAATACTTTCCTGTGAAGAAATGAATATAAGAGGAAAAGATGTGAAAGACCTTACATACAGAAAATGAAGAACTCGACCCTAGAATGAATGTAATAGTAGAAAAATGATTTTTCCTGTACTGAGGGAAGAGCTATGTATTGAATAAGCTCACTCCAGGCAAAACTAATTAAGATACTTATTTCTAAATGCAGACCGGAAAATTTTTTTGAGGTACAGAGATAAAGACAAAATACCTCACTGGCATTCAGGTAGAATAAAAAAAAAAAAAAGTGTTTCTAACAAAGAAATAATAATCAATTTACCACAAACTCCTTTTCTGTAGCATTAAATTCCAGAAAATAATAGAACAACACCTGGTGTTCTGGGAGAAATGCTATGACCCAATAATTTTATAATAAAAAATACCATTCTTACAAGAAGGCAACAAAAAGACATTCTCAGACATGAAAGAGCCCAGGAAATAGGCTACCCACATACTCAACTCAGAAAAAAAAAAATTATATTCCAATCAACTGAGATGAAGCAACACCAAGTGCTTCAAAAATTGGGAAGTCAGAATATTCAAGGGCTGAGTAATATTGATATTTTAAATTTCTGAATAGTATTATAAAGCTGTTAAAGAAGACATGCAAAAACAAAGAATTACTTCAAGAAAAATATATGTAAAAATAATTTTTCAACTATTTTCTGGATCTTAAAATACAGGATCTAGATCTTATAGATAAATATAGATATAGATAGAAATATATATTTTATATAATTATCTCTCCATATTAGATATAATCCATATAATTCTATCTCTAGATGCATATTCTTTATGTAATTATTAAAATAGATATCTCTGTATCTATTTATCTGTACATAGATGAATCTGTATCTATAGTTATAGCTCAAAGACTCCTAGTAAGATTTCCTAACAACCACCATTGGTAAGAATCTTTCTTATCCCTCCTGACTGGCAACCTAACCTAAGATACCATCAGAAATAATCTTACTATGCTTCATTCCTGACATCAGTCACTATAAGAAGCCCAAGACTTTGAGGTCATCTTTCTTTACTGGGACTCTGATCCTCATATGGCCTTGCACATTTCTTACACTGATCTAGTCTTCTACTCTTTTCCTTATTTTAATCATATTTATTTATTTTATTATACTTTAAGTTCTGGGATACATGTGCAGAACATGCAGGTTTGTTACACAGATATACATGAGCCATGGTGGTTTGCTGGACCCATCAACCCGTCATCTACGTTAGGTATTTTTTCCTAATGCTATCCCTCCCATTGCCTCTCACATCCCAATGGGTCCCAGTGTGTGATGTTCCCCTCCCTGTGCCCATATGTTCTCAATGTTCAACTCCCACTTGTGAGTGAGAACATGCAGTGTTTGGTTTTCCGTTCCTGTGTTAGTTTGCTGAGAATGATGGTTTCCAGCTTCATCCATGTCTCTGCAAAGGACATCCACTCATTATTTTATGGCTGCATGGCATTCCATGGTGTATATGTGCCACATTTTCTTTATCCAGTCTAACACTTATGGGCATTTGGGTTGGTTCCAAGTCTTTGCTATTGTGAACAGTACTGCAATAAACATATGTGTGCATGTGTCTTTATAGTAGAATGATTTATAATCCTTTGGGTGTATACCCAGGAATGGGATTGCTGAGTCAAATGGTATTTTTAGTTCTAGATCCTTGAGGAATTGCCACACTGTCTTCCACAATGGTTGAACTAATTTACACTCCCAACAATAGTGTAAAAGTGTTCTGTTTCTCCGCATCCTCTCCAACATCTGTTGTTTCCTGACTTTTAATGATCGCCATTCTAATTGGCATGAGATGGTATCTCATTGTGGTTTTGATTTGCATTTCTCTAATGACCAGTGATGATGAGCTTTTTTTCATGTTTGTTGGTCACATAAATTTCTTCTTTTGAGAAGTGTCTGTTCATATCCTTCGCCCACTTTTTGATGGGGTTGTTTTTTTCTTGAAATGTGTTTAAGTTCCTTGTAGATTCTGGATATTAGCCCTTTGTCAGATGGAGAGATTGCAAAATTTTTCTCCCGTTCTGTAGGTTGCCTGTTCACTCTGATGGTAGTTTCTTTTGCTGTGCAGAAGCTCTTTAGTTTAATTAGATCCCATTTGGCAATTTTGACTTTTGTTGCCATTGCTTTGGGTGTTTTAGTCATGAAATCTTTGCCCATATCTATATCCTGAATGGTATTGCCTAGGTTTTCTTCTAGAGTTTTTATGGCTTTAGGTCTTAAGTTTAAGTCTTTAATCCATCTTGAGTTAATTTTTGTATAAGGTGTAAGGAAAGGGTACAGGTTCAGTTTTCTGCATATGACTAGCCAGGTTTCCCAACACCATTTATAAAATAGGGAATTTTTTCCCCATTGCTTGTTTTTGTCAGGCTTGTCAAAGATCAGATGGTTGTAGATATGTGGAGTTATTTCTGAGGCCTCTGTCCTGTTCCATTGGTCTATATATCTGTTTTGGTACCAGTACTATGCTGTTTTGGTTACTGTACCTTGTAGTATAGTTTGAAGTCCTGTAGCATGATGCCTCCAACTTTGTTCTTTTTGCTTAGGATTGTATTGGCAATACAGGCTCTTTTTTTGGTTCCATATGAAATTTGAAGTCATTTCTTCTAATTCTGTGAAGAAAGCCAATGGTAGCTTGATGGGACTAGGATTGAATCTGTAAATTACTTTGGGCAGTGTGGCCATTTTCATGATACTGAGTCTTCCTATCCATCAGCATGGAATTTTTTTCCATTTGTTTGCATCCTCGTATTTTCGTGAGCAGAGGTTTGTAGTTCTCATTGAAGAGGTCCTTCACATCCCTTGTAAGTTGTATTCCAAGGTATTTCATTCTCTTGCAGCAATTGTGAATGGGAGTTCACTGATTATTTGGCTCTCTGTTTGTCTGCTATTGCTGTATAGAAATGCTTGTGATTTTTGCACATTGATTTTGTATCCTGAGACTTGGCTGAAGTTGCTTATCGTATTAAAGAGTTTTGGGGTTGAGATGATGGGGTTTTCTAAATATACAATCGTGTCATCTGCAGAGAGAGACAATATGATTTCCTCTCTTCCTATTTGAATACTCTTTATATCTTTCTCTTGCCTGATTGCCTTGGCCAGAACTTCCAATACTATGCTGAATAGGAGTGGTGAGAGAGGGCATCCTTGTCTTGTACTGGTTTTCAAAGGGAATACATCCAGCTTTTGCTCATTCAGTATGATATTGGCTGTGGGTTTGTCATACATAGTTCTCATTATTTTGAGATATGTTCCGTCAGTATCTACTTTATTGAGTGTTTTTAGTATGAAGGGGTGTTGAATTTTATCAAAGGCCTTTTCTGGATCTATTGATATAATCATGTGGTTTTTGTTATTGGTTCTGTTTATGTGATGGATTACGTTTATTGATTTGCATATGTTGAACCAGCCTTGCATTCCAGGGATGAAGCCGACTTGATCGTGGTGGATAAGCTTTTGGATGCGCTGCTGGATTCGGTTTGCCAGTATTTTATTTAGGATTGTCGTACTGATGTTCATCAGGGATATTGGCCTGAAATTTTCTTTGTTTGTTGTGTCTCTGCCAGGTGTTGGTATCAGGATGATGCAATGCTGGCCTCATAAAATGAGTTAGGGATGAGTCCCTCTTTTTCTATTGTTTGGAATAGTTTCAGAAGAAATGGTACCACCTCCCTTTGTACCTCTGGTAGAATTCAGCTGTGAATCCATCTGATCCTGGGGTTTCTTGTTGGTAGGCTATTAATTACTGTTTTAATTTCAGAAACTGTTATTGGTCTATTCAAGGATTCGACTTCTTCCTAGTTTAGTCTTGGTAGAGTGTATATGTCCAGGAATTTATCCATTTCTTTTAGATTTTCTAGTTTATTTGCGTGGAGGCATTTATAGTATTCTCTGATGGTAGTTTGCATTTCTGTGGGATCAGTGGTGATCTCTCCTTTATTATTTTTTATTGTGTCTGTTTGATTCTTCTCCCTTTTCTTCTTTATTAGTCTGGCTAGCTGTCTATTTATTTTGTTAATCTTTTCAAAAAACCAGCTCCTAAACTCATTTTTTTTTAAGAGTTTTTCATGTCTCTATCTCCTTCAGTTCTGTTCTAATCTTAGTTCTTTCTTGTCTTCTGCTAGCTTTTGATTTTGTTTGCTCTTTCTTCTCTAGTTATTTTTTTTTAATTAATTTATTATTATTATACTTTAAGTTGTAGGGTACATGTGCATAACGTGCAGGTTTGTTACATATGTATACTTGTGCCATGTTGGTGTGCTACACCCAACAACTCGTCATTTACATCAGGTATAACTCCCAATGCAATCCCTCCCCCCTCCCCCCTCCCCATGATAGGCCCCGGTGTGTGATGTTCCCCTTCCTGAGTCCAAGTGATCTCATTGTTCAGTTCCCACCTATGAGTGAGAACATGCGGTGTTTGGTTTTCTGTTCTTGTGATAGTTTGCTAAGAATGATGGATTCCAGCTGCATCCATGTCCCTACAAAGGACACAAACTCATCCTTTTTTATGGCTGCATAGTATTCCATGGTGTATATGTGCCACATTTTCTTAATCCAATCTGTCACTGATGGACATTTGGGTTGATTCCAAGTCTTTGCTTTTGTGAATAGTGCCACAATAAACATACGTGTGCATAAAAGAGCTTCTGCACAGCAAAAGAAACTACCATCAGAGTGAACAGGCAACCTACAGAATGGGAGAAAATTTTTGCAATCTACTCATCTGACAAAGGGCTAATATCCAGAACCTACAAAGAACTCAAACAAATTTACAAGAAAAAAGCAAACAACCCCATCAAAAAGTGGGCAAAGGATATGAACAGACATTTCTCAAAAGAAGACATTCATACAGCCAACAGACACATGAAAAAATGCTCATCATCACTGGCCATCAGAGAAATGCAAATCAAAACCACAATGAGATACCATCTCACACCAGTTAGAATGGCGATCATTAAAAAGTCAGGAAACAACAGGTGCTGGAGAGGATGTGGAGAAATAGGAACACTTTTACACCGTTGGTGGGATTGTAAACTAGTTCAACCATTATGGAAAACAGTATGGCGATTCCTCAAGGTTCTCTAGTTATTTTAACTGTGATGTTAGGGTATCAATTTTAGATCTCTCTTGCTTTCTCTTGTGGGCATTTAGTACTATAAATTTCCCTCTAAACACTGCTTTAACTGTGTCCCAGAGATTCTGGTACATTGTGTCTGTTCCTCTTGGTTTCAAAGAACTTCTTTATTTCTAGCTTAATTTTGTTTTTTTACCCAGTAGTCATTCAGGAGCAGGTTGTTGAGTTTCCATATAGTTGTGCAGTTTTGAGTGAGTTTCTTAATCCTGAGTTCGAATTTGATTGCACTGTGGTCTGAGAGACTGTTTGTTATGATTTCCCTTCTTTGACATTTGCTAAGGACTGTTTTATTCCAATTATGTGGTCGATTTTAGAATAAGTGCTATGTGGTGCTGAGAAGAATGTATATACTCTTGATTTGGGGTGGAGAGTTCTGTAGATGTCTATTAGGTCTACTGGGTCCAGAGCTGAGTTCAAGTTCTAAATATCTTTTCAAGTTTCCTATCTCACTAATCTGTCTAATATTGATAGTGGAGTGTTAAAGTCTCCCACTATTATTGTATGGGAGTCTAAGTCTCTTTGTAGGTCTCTAAGAACTTGCTTTATGAATCTAGGTGCTCCTGTATTGGGTGCATATATATTTAGGATAGTTAGCTCTTATTGTTGCATTTATCCCTTTACCATTATGTAATGCCCTTTGTCTTTTTTTATCCCTGTTGGCTTAAAGTCTGTTTTATCAGAGACTAAGATTGCAACCCCTGATTTTTTTTTCTTTCCATTTGTTTAGTAAATCTTCCTCCATCCCTTTATTTTGAGCCTATGTATTTCTTTGCACATGAGATGGGTCTCCTGAATACAGCACACTGATGGGTCTTGACTCTTTTTCCAGTTTGCCAGTCTGTGTCTTTTAATAGGGGCATTTAGCCCATTTACATTTAAGGTTAATATTGTTATATGAGAATTTGATCCTGTTGTTATGATACTACCTAGTTATTTTGCCCATTAGCTGATGCAGTTTCTCCATAGTGTTGATGGTCTTTACATTTTGGGTTGTTTTTGCAGTGGCTGGTACCGGTATTTCCTTTCCATATTTAGTGCTTCCTTCAGGAGCTCTTGTAAGGCAGGCCTGGTGGTGACAAAATCTCTCAGCATTTGCTTGTCTGTAAAGGATTTTATTTCTCCCTCACTTTTGAAGGTTAGTTTGGAAATTCTGGGTTGAAAATTCTTTTCTTTAAGAACGTTGAGTATTGGCCCCCACTCTCTTCTGGCTTATAGAGTTTCTGCAGAGAGATCTGCTGTTAGTCCGAAGGGCTTCCCTTTGTTGGTAACCCAACCTTTCTTTCTGGCTGCCCTTAACATTTTTTCCTTCATTTCAACCTTGGTGAATCTGATGATTATGTGTCTTGGGGTTCCTCTTCTCGAGGAGTATCTTTGTGGTGTTTGTATTTCCTGAATTTGAATGTTGGGCTGTCTTCCTAGGTTGGGGAAGTTCTCCTGTATAATATCCTGAAGAGTGTTTTCCAACTTGATTCCATTCTCCCTGTCACTTTCAGGTAAACCAATCAATTGTAGGTTTTTGGTCTTTTCACATAGTCCCATATTTCTTGGAGGCTTTGTTTGTTTCTTCTCATTCTTTTGCCTCTAATCTTGTCTTCATGCTTTATTTCATTAAGTTGATATTCAGTCTCTAATATCCTTTCTTCCACTTGATTGATTCAGCTATTGATACTTGTGTATGCTTCACGAAGTTCTCATGCTGTATTTTTCAGCTCCATCAGGTCATTTATTTTCTTCTCTAAACTGGTTACTCTAGTTAACCATTCCTCTAACCTTTTATCAGATTCTTAGCTTCCTTGCATTGGGTTAAAACATGCTGCTTTAGCTCAGAGGAGTTTATTACCCACCTTCTGAAGCCTACTTCTGTCAATTCATCAAACTCATTCTCTGTCCAGTTTTGCTCCCTTGCTGGTGAGGAGTTGTGATCCTTGGGAAGAGGAGAGGCGTTCTGGTTTTTAAAATTTTCAGCCTTTTTGTGCTGTTTTTTTCCTCATCTTCATGGATTTATCTACCTTTGGTCTTTGATGTTGGTCATCTCTGGATGGAGTTTTTGCATGGTCATTCTTTTTGTTGATGTTGGTGCTATTCCTTTCTGTTTGTTCATTTTTCTTCTAACAGTCAGGCCCTTCTGCTGCAGATCGGCTGCAGAGTTTGCTGGGGGTACACTCCAGACCCTGTTTGCCTGGGTATCACCAGCTGAGGCTACAGAATAGTAAAGATTGCTGCCTGCTCCTTCTTCTGGAAGTTTTGTCCCAGAGGGGCACCCCCCAGATGCCAGCCAGAGCTGTCCTGTTTAAGGTGTCTGTTGACCCCTACTGGGAGGTGCCTCCCACTCAGGAGGCATGGTGGTCAGGGACCCACTTGAGAAGGCAGTCTATACCTTAGCAGAGCTCAAGTGTTGTGCTGGGAGATCCGCTGCTCTCTTCAGAGCCACCAGGCAGGAATGTTTAAGTCTGCTGAAGCTGCACCCACAGCCACCCCTTCCCCCTGGTGCTCTGTCCCAGGAAGATGAGGGTTTTATCTATAAGTCCCTGACTGGGGCTGCTGCCTTTCTTTCAGAGATGCCCTGCCCAGAGAGGAGGAATCTAGATGGGCAGTCTGGCTACAGCGGCTTTGCTGAGCTGCAGTGGGCTCCACCCAGTCCAAACTTCCCAGTACCTTTGTTTACACTGTGAGGGGAAAACTGCCTACTCAAACCTTAGTAATGGCAGACGCCCCTCCCTGCACCAAGCTCAAGCATCCCACTCAACTTCAGGTTGCTGTGTTGGCAGTGAGAATTTCAAATCAGTGGATCTTAGCTTGCTGGGCTCCATGGGGGTGGGATCTGCTGAGGTAGACCACTTGGCTCCCTGGCTTCAGTCCCTTTTCCAGGGGAGTAAATGGTTCTGTGTCACTGGCGTTCCAGGTGCCGCTGGGGTATGAAAAAAAACTCCTGCAGCTAGCTCGGTGTCTGTCCAAATGACTGCCCCAGTTTTGTGCTTGAAACCTGCGGCCCTTGTAGTGTAGGGACCCAAGGGAATCTTCTGGTCTGTGAGTTGCCAAGACTGTGAGAAAAGTGTAGTATCTTGGCTGGATAGCACTATCTCTCGTGGCATGGTCCCTTATGGATTTCCTTGGCTAGGGGAGGAAATTCCCCGATCCTTTGCACTTCCAGGTGAGGCAATGCCCCACCCTGCTTCTGCTCATCCTCAGTCGGCTACACCCACTGTCTCATCTCATCTCACCCACTGAGATGAACTGGCTACCTCAGTTGGAAATGCAGAAATCACCCATCTTCTGTGTTGGTCTCGCTGGGAGCTGCAGGCTGGAGCTATTCCTATTCAGCCATCTTGCCCAGGAATCTAATCTACTCTTTTCAACACCTCAAAACCTTCCTTGGTACCCTATGTTAGGTTGGTGCAATAGTAATTGCAGTTTTTGCCATTAAAGACAAAACTGCAATTACTTTTGCACCAACCTAATAGATCTCACCTTTCTTATCAACAAATTCCTATATATTCAGCTTTTTGTGGAATCGTTTTTTTCACCTCTTTACTATGACTAAGGCCTGGTCATCTCCTAAGAATACACTGTCAGTCCTCCCAAAGAGTGCTGCTTTCTCTCCTAACACTTATTCGAGCCATTGGGCATGAAGTTAGGATAGATGACCCCTTTGGTAGTCATTCTTTGAAGATTTTACCAGCTGGATCACTGTAACCCTCTCCAAAATTACTCTTGTCATAATTGTTAACAATATCAATATCCATGTTGATCAATCCAGTAGACTTTGTCCAGTAGTGGGAATAGTCTCTTTCTGCATTCTCTAAAATGGTAGTCACTAGATACATATGGCAATTAAGCACCTGAAATATGACCAGTGCAACTGAGGAACTGGAGTTCTACTTTTGTTTAATTTTAATTAATTTTAAATAGCCTGGCGTGCTACTGGCTACCATTTTGGATAGCACAGATGTCACTGATAATTTAAATAACCAATGCTCTCAATTTTTGGCCTCTATTCTTTGAATGTGCTTGTCCTCCACACTGCCTCAGGCATCTACTTCCAAATCCCAGAATGTGTCATTACCAATAACTACACTTCCTTCAAAAAATCAGTTTCAAACATCTCACTCTCCAACCACCATATCTCTCTGTACAGTTCATTTCCCCTCATATACTCACTCCAACAATCGCATTAATTTACCTAGACATATCTCCAGTACCCTTGCCCCTCTGTCTTCATTTTATCAAATGACAAAATACTAATCCTGACAAAATTCAATTAGCAGTCTATTCTCATCAGCACTTTGTTGACTAAATGTAACCGGTAAAAAACACATAGCTGTGTTGACTTGTTTCATTTTAAGTTCATGTCCACGAACCACCATTAGCTCTCTTGCAATATTACTGCATTTCTATAGTCCAGTCATTCTTCCACTCTCCTAAACAATTATTTTACACTCTGTCCCAGTTCCTCTGAGTTTCAACACCTCCTCCCACTGTTGATTCTCTGCTGAAGATTTGATTTCTATGTCACTAAGAAATTAGAAGTAATGAAAACAGAACTTCTCTATGCTTTTACCAACACATCTTCCAGTGCACCTGCAGCTATTTCTACTTCTATATTTGACTGTATTTGAATGTGCTATGGTGCGTTTGGATGCCCTATAGTAACTATCTCCCATATCTCGTGCATCATCAATTTCTCCCTCTTCTGAATATTCTCATCAGTATGTGAATACCCCGTAATATCTCCCACATTTAAAAAAATTTAAAGCTTTATTTGGTTAATTTGACTCATATTCCCCTTCAGCCATGAAAGAATTGATTTCAGTAGTTGTCTTCATGTTCTCTTTCCAATTATCTCTTGAACTCATACTTGTCAGGTTTTGTCCCCACTATATTCACTTAGCTATCTCATGCAAAGGTATACAGTGACCCCCATGTGGCAAAATTTCACTGTCAATTATTTGTCCTTAGGATACTTCACCTCTCAGCAGCGTTAATAATAGTTATCACTTATTCCTACTGAACAGTTTTCACTTGGCTGCCAGGGTTTATTTCTTGGTTCTCTTGCTACAGCACTGGCTTCTTTTTGGTCTCCTTTCTGGTCCCTGCTGATATCCCTGAACATTAAACACTGAATTTCTGCAGACTTCACTCTTCTGATCTCTTCTCTTGTCTACTTAACGTTCACTGCTGGTAGCACATGAACCTGAGCTCATGACTCTCTAGGTGTTGACAAATACCCACCTTTAGTTTTTCAATATAATCCCTCTGTTGAAGTCTAGACTCACCTTGACCTGCATATCCAACTGCCTGCTCAACATCTCCATCATCTTAATAGCATACCTAGTAGCAATTCACATGTAACACACTGAAAACAGTCCCATAGAGTGTATCATCTCAGTTAATGCTAACACTCTCCTCTCAGTTGCTGAGGTTAAAACCCTCAGTGTAAGCGTTCAGTTCTCATTCTCTCTCTCTCTCTCTCTCTCTCTCTCTCCCCCCACCCCCAACCATCCATCCTGTATCTAAAGGACCAGCAAATCCTATGTGTTGCGTTACTTTCAAAATATTTCTTCAATTCAAGCACATTTTTACCACTTTCATCATCATCATCCTTCACGTAGATCACAATTAGACATAATGATATTTTAAACATAAGTCAGATTCAACCACTTCACACCCGAAACCCTGCAATGGCTCTCATGTTACTCAGAGTAATCTTTGAAAAGACTTAAAAGGCCTTATATAACATGGCCCCACCCCATCATCATCTCTGTGACCTCCTATCCTACGAGTATCTTTCTCTAGCTTAATCCTTTGTGACAACCCTGCCTTTTTGCTGTTCTTTAACAACAAATTCTAGAACGCATGTAGCAAGATGGTGGAATAGAAGGTCCCACTGGTCTTCGCCCATGCAGAAATACCAAATTCAACAACTATCTGTACAAAAAACACCTTTATAAGAACCGAAAATCGGGTGAGCACTCACAGTACCTGGTTTTAACTTCACATTGCTGAAAGAGGCACTGAAGAGGGTAGGAAAGACAGTCTTGAATCACTAATACCACACTTCCCCTATCCTCCCAGAATGACTATGTGGCATGGAGAAATCTGTGGGTTTGGGAGAGGGACAGCATAGCAATTATGAGACTTCGCATTGGACTCAATGCTGCCTTGTCATAGCAGAAAGCAAAACCTGGCTGAATTCAGCAGGTGTTCACCCATAAAGGGAGTATTCAGACTATTCCCAGCTGGAGGGGAATCACTCATCACAGCAGTTAGAACTTGAGTTCTGGCAAGCCTCACCACAACAGGCTAAAGTGCCCTGGAGTTCTAAACAAAATTTAAAGCCATTCTAGGCCACAAGAACTGCAAGTCCTAGTGCTGGACTGGGCTCAGAGCCAGTGGACTTGGGGGGCATGTGACATACTGAGACACAAGCCAGGGCAGCTGAGGGCTTACTTGTGCCACCTGTCCACCAAACCTAGGGAGCACAGCTTGTGACTCCAAAAGAAACTCCTTCTTTCCACTCGAGGAAAGGAGAGAAAAGAAGAGGACTTTGCGTTGCATCTTGGATATTAGCTCAGTCACAGTAAGATAAAACACCACAGAGTTATGAGGCCCTCATTCCAGGTACTCGATCTCAGATGACATTTCCAAATACACGCTGGGCCAGAAAGGAACCAGTTGCTTTGAAGGGAAAGACCAAATCCCGGCAGAATTAATCACCTACTAACTAAAAAGCCCTTCATCCCTGAATAACCAGCAGCGATACCAGGTAGTACACCATGGGACCTGGATGAGATTCTGAGAGGTGCTAGCTTCAGGTGAGACCCAGCACATTTCCAACTGTGGTGGCTACAATGAGAAACTCTTTCTACTTGTGAAAAGCAGAGGGAAAAATAAAGAAGACTATCTTGCACCTTAGGTACCAGCTCGACTGCAGTGAGGTAGAGCACCAGCCAGGCTCTTGGGATCCCCAGCTCCAGGTCTTGGCTGTTAGATGGTATTTCTAGACCTGCTCTGGGCAAGAGGGGAGCCCAGTGCCCTGAAGGGTGGGTCCCAGGCCTGGCAGCATTCACCACAAGCTATCTGAAGTGCCCTTGGGCCTTAAGTAAACATTGGTGGTAGTCTGGCAGTACTCCCTGTGAGCCAGCTGTTTTCATGGCCATGAGATGAGGCTCTTCTGCCTGTGTAAAGGAAGGGAAAGAGGGAAGGATTGTGTCTCATGGTTTGAGGGTCAACTCAACCACAGTAGACTAGAACACCAGGAAGACTTCTGAGGTTTTTGACTCTAGTCCCTAGCTCCCAGGTGGCATCTCTGGACTCATCTGGGGTCTAGGAGAACTCAATGACCTGAAGGGAAGGATACAAGCCTGGCTGGCTCCACCACCTACCTGCTGATTGTAGAGCCCTAAGGCCTTGAGTAAACATAGGCAGTAGCCAGGTAGTGGCTACATCCTTGCGCAAGACCCAGTGCTATGTTGGCTGCAGATCTGACCCAGCACAGTCCCAGTGGTGGTGGCCACAGAGGTTCTTGTGTCACCACACCCCCAGCTCCAGGTGGCTCAGCACAGAGAGAGAGACTGTTTGGGAGAAAGTAAAGGAACATAATAAGAGATTCTGCTGGTGATTTAGAGAATTCTTCCTAATCTTATCCAAGACCACCAAAGTGTTACCTCTATGAGTCTGCAAAAACCACAGTTTTACTGAGCTTGGGATGCCCTCTAATGCAGATATGGCTGAGATAACAATACCCAAGTCCTTTTCAATACCTAGAAAGCCTTCCCAAGAAGGACGAGTGTAAACAAGTCTAGGTTGTGAAGACTGCAATAAATACCTAACTCTTCAGTGCCCAGACACCAACAAACATCCATAAGCATCACATCCATCCAGGAAAACAGGACCTCACCAAATGAACTACATAAGGTACCAGGGTCCAATCTTGGAGAGACAGACACATGTGACCTTTCAGACGAAGATTTCAGAATAGCCATTTTGAGGAAACTCAAAGAAATTCAGGATAACACCTAGAAAGAATTCAGGATTCTATCAGATAAATTTAACAAAGATCTTGAAATATTTTTTTAAAATCAGAAATTCTGGAATTGAAAATGCAATTGAAATACTGATGTTAATAAGCAATAAGAAATCATCTGAAGGTACAAAATGCATTCCTAATAGTAAGTCCACAGAAAAACACAGAATATTGTAACACTAATTGTGAGCTATAAAGTACTTTTATCTTAAGTAGAAAGACTAAATAATGAGCCAATAAAAAAAAGCTACAACAGCTTTTCAAGATATTGACAGTACAATAAGACATAAAGAGAAGTAACCAAAAAATTTAAAAGTGGGAGGACAAAGTTAAAGTATAGAGTTTTTATTAGTTTTTTTGGCTGGTTTGTTCATTTATACAGCAGTGTTAAGTTGTTATCAGTGTAAAATAATGAGTTATAAGATAGTATTTGCAAGTCTTATGCTAACCTCAAATCAAAAAACATACACCAGATACACAAAAAATAAAAAGGAAGAAATTAAATCATATCACCAGATAAAATCACTTTCACTAAAAAGAAGACAGAAAAGAAGGAAAGGAGGAAGAGATGCCACAAAACAACCAGAAAGCAAATAACAAAATGGCAGGAGTAAGTCCTTATTTATCAATAACAACATTGAATGTAAATGGACTAAACTCTGCTATCAAAAGACATAGAGTGGCTGAATGAATGAAAAACAAGATCCATTGATCTGTTGCCTACAAGAAACATACTTCACCTATAAAAACACACATAGACAAAAAATAAAGGGATGGGAAAAAGCTATTCCACACCAATGGAAACCAAAAAAGAGCAGGAGTAGCTATACTTAGACAAAATAGATTTTAAGACAAAAACTATAAGAGGAGATCAAGAAAGTCATTTTATAATAATAAAGGGGTCAATTCAACAAGAGGATATAACAATGGTAAATATATATGCACCCAACACTAGAGCCCAGATAAATCAAGTAAATATTACTAGAGCTAAAGAGAGAGACCTCAATAGAATAATCACTGGAAACTTCATCCCACTTTCAGCACTGGGCAGATCTTCCATACAGAAGAAAATCAACAATTAAACATCAGATTTAGTCTGCACTATAGACCAAATGGACCTAACAAATATTTACAGAACATTACATCCTATGGTTGCAGAACATACAATGTTTTCTTGAGCGCATGGATTATTCAAAGGATAGACCCTATCTTAGGTCACAAAGCAAGTCTTAAAACTTTCAAAAAACGTGAAATAATATCAAGCACATTCTTTGAATACAATGAAATAGAACTAGAAATTATGAAACATCAAAAAATCAATGTGCTACATCATATTAACAGAATGAAGAACAAAAACCATATGATCATTTCAATTGATACTGAAAAGCATTTGATAAATTCAACATTATCTTAGGATAAAAGCCCTCAAAAACTGAGTATAGAAGGAACATACTTCAACATAATAAAAGTCATATACAACACACCCATAGCTAGTATCATACTAAATGGGGAAAAATTAAAACCTTTCCTGTAAGGTCAGGAACATGACAAAGATGCCCACTTTACCAGTTATTCAACATAGTACTGGAAGTCCTAGCTACAGTGATGAGACAAGAGAAAGAAAGGGCATCCAAATTGTAAAGAAAAAATTGAAATTATACTTTTTTGCAGATAATGTGGTCTTATGTCTGGAAAAACCTAAAGACTCCACAGATAGAAAAGCTATTAGAGCTTATAAACAAATTCAGTAAAGTTTCAGGATACAAAATCAACCTACAAAAATTAGTAGCTTTTCTCTATGCAACAGTAAACAATCTTAAAAAATGAAATTTAAAAAATAAGTAATTCTATTTATAGTAGCCAAAAATAAATTAAATACCTAGGAATTAACCAAAGAAGTGAAATATATCATAATAAAAACTATAAAATGATTAATTTTATGTTCATGAATTGGAAGAATTTGTTAAAATGTCCATACCCCCTAAAGCAATCTACGGATTAAATAAATTCCCTATCAAAATTCCATGACATTCTTCACAGAAATAGAAAAAAAATCCTAACATTTATATGGAACCACAAAAGACCCAGAATTGCCACATGCCTCCAAAGCAAAAAGAACAAAAATGGAGGACTTACAGTTCCTGACTTTATATTATACTACCAAGTTATAGTAACCAAAACATCATGGTACTGGCCTAAAACCAGACACACACACCAGTGGAACACAATAGAGAACCCAGAAATAAATCCATGTATATACAGTGAACTCATTTTTGACAAGGTGACAAGAACATACATTGAGGACTGGGCAGTCTCTTCAATAAATGGTGCTGGGAAAACTCGATATGAATATATAGAAAAAGAAATTAGATGTCTATCTCTTGCCATACAAAAATCAAACCAAGATGGATTAAAGACTTAAATCTAAGTCCTTAAGCTATGAAACTACTAAAAGAAAACATTGGGGAGACTCTCCAGGACATTGGCGTGGACTAAGGTTTCTTGAGTAATACCTCACAACCACAAGCAACTAAAGCAAAAATAGATGAATGGGATCACATCAAGTTATAAAGCTTCCTGCAGAGGAAACAACCAACAAAGTAAAAAGACAACCCACAGAATGGGGTAAAATATTGGGAAACTATCCATCCGACAGGAGATTAATAACCAGAATTAATAACATAAGGAGCTCAAACAACTCTATATGAAAAAATCTAATAATCTGATTTTAAAATGGGCAGAAGATCTGAATGGACTTTTCTCAAAAGAAGACATACAAACGGCAACAGGTATATGAAGACATTCTCCAACATAATTGACCATCAGAGAAATGAAAATCAAAACCACAATGAGATATCATCTGACCCCAGTTAAAATGGCTTTTATCAAAAGAGAATAAAAAATGCTGATGAGGATACGGAGAAAAGGAAACACTTGTACACTGTTGGTTGGAATGTAAATTAGTAAAAGCACTATGGAGAACAGCTTGGAAGTTCCTCAAAAGACTAAAAATCTAATAATCCTACTCCTAGGTATATACCCAAAAGAAAAAAATTAGTGTGTCAAAAAGATATCTGCACTCCCATGTTCAATGCAACACTATTAACAATAGCCAACAATTGGAAGCAACTTAAGTGTCCATCAGCGCTTGTAACGGGTAAAGAAAATGTGGTACATACACAAAATGGAGGAATATTCGGCCATAAGAAAGAATGACGTCCTGTTATTAGAAATAACGTGGGTGAAACTGGAGGTTATGATGTTAAGTGAAATATGTCAGTCATGGAAAGACAAACTTCTCATGTCCTCAGTTATTTGTGGCAGATTAAAATAATTTAACTTGCAGAGATAGAGAGTAGAAGGATGGTTACTAGAGGTTGGGAAGGGTAATTGGGTATGTGTGGGAATGGGGAGAAGTGGGGATGGTTAATGGGTACAAAAAAAGTCAGAATGAATGAGACCTAGTATTTGCTAGCCCAATCTGGTGACTATAATTAAAAATAATTTAATTGTACATTTAAAAATAACTAAAATAGTATAATTGGATTGTGTATTACACAAAAGATAATTGCTTGAGGTAATGGATACCCCATTTATCCTGATGTGATTATTATGCATTGCATGCTGGTATCAAAATGTCTCCTATATCCCATCAATATATATACCTGCTATGTACCTACAAAAATTAACAATTAATAAAAAATAAATTTTAAAAAAAATACTATTTTTTTTGAGGTGGAGTCTCACTCTGTCTCCCAGGCTGGAGTGCAGTGGCAGGATTTTGGCTCACTGCAACCTCCGCCTCCCAGGTTCAAGCGATTTTCCTGCCTCAGCCTCCTGAGCAGCTGGAATTACAGGCATGCGCCGCCATGCCCGGCTAATTTTTGTACTTCTAGTAGAGATGGGGTTTCACCATGTTAGTAAGGCTAGCCTCGAACTCCTGACCTCGTAATCTGCCCGCCTGGGCCTCTCAAAGTGCCGGGATTACAGGCATGAACCACCGCGCCCAGCCTAAAAAATAAATTAAAATTTTTTAACCTCAGGATGTTGGCACTTAAGGTTCGGGTTATCTAGAATGCCCTTCTCCAAGACACCCACATGATCTGCTCCCTTACTCCCTTCCAGGCTCTGCTTAAATGATGCTTTATTATAGAGCCTTCCCTGACCACCTCATACATAATGTCTGCGACTCCTACCCATTTTCCCACATCTCCTTTCTACCCCGCTTTATCTTTCTCCAAAAAACATGTCTCCAACTAAGCTAACTCTATATCTATATTATATCCTTATCTACATATATGTCCATCTATATCTATGTATCTATGAGAGAGGGCGTTAAAGAGAGACATATCTGAGGGCAGAACTTTATATTTTTTTCACGCTCTATTTCTATTTCCTGGCACATATTGGCAATCAATAAATACATTTTGCATGGATGAAAGAAAAGCAATAAAGAGGGAAAGAAAGAGAGAAAAGAAAAGGAAGAAAGAAAGAAAGGAATGACTATATTCTAAATATTTTAAAGTTATATATGCTTTATTTATATAATATTTAAAGAGATAAAATAAGAAATATAAATTTCAGGGTAGTTTTTTTCACAAATAGAATTTCTAGAAATGAAAACCATACTCATTGCAAATGGAAAAAATAATACAATATATGGGTCAAACAGAAAATTAGACAACTTAAGAGAGTATTAACGAAAAGATTCATAATTAGAAATCACCAAGAATTCAAAAGAAATAAAGAGATGAAAAACATGAAAGAGAATAGAGCAAATAATAGGAAGCTTTAAAATATATCTAAGAGAATTTCCAGAAAGATAAAAGGAATGGAGAGGCATTACTGAAGAGATAA
Source organism: Papio anubis (assembly GCF_008728515.1). Classification (NCBI taxonomy): domain Eukaryota; kingdom Metazoa; phylum Chordata; class Mammalia; order Primates; family Cercopithecidae; genus Papio; species Papio anubis. Next base: position 21,624,962 of record NC_044988.1, on the reverse strand, counting down.
TATGTAACTCAAAGAAAACTAACTCAAAGAAAAACCTACAGCAGATTCAAGTATGTTAAAGAAAAAACCAAAGAGAACTTATAACAAAAACTATAGCATATCAAAGGTTAAGAATCATAATAGCTATCAAAAATAATTAAATTGTCTAAACAGGTAAGATCATCAGATAGGCAGCAGACTTTTCGTCAGTAAGAACAGAAGTCAGAAGTAGAAGCAGAAACATCTTCAAAGCACTAAGTGGAAGATAACTCTCAGCTATAACATTCCAACCAGCAATGGAGGATTCCAATTCTTCCACAACCTTACCAACAACCTTTTTCTTTTTAATTGCAACTGTCATCATGGGTGTAATGTACTACCTTACATAGCTTTGATTCACATTTCCCTAATGACTCAGGATGTTGAGCATGTGCTTATTGGCACATTTGTGTATCTACTTGGAAAGAATGGCTATTCAAAGTATTGCCCATTTTTTTCCTCCAACTTTTATTTTAGGTTTGAGAGTACATGTCCAGGTTTGATACAGTGGTAAATTGTATGTACAAATGATTTTAGTGAGCATAGTACCTAATAGGTAGTTTTTCTATCTTCAGTCTCCTCTCACCCTCCACTCTCAAGTAAGTCCTGGTTTCTATTGTTCCCCTCTTTGTGCCCATGTGTTTTCAATGTTTTGCACTCACTTATACATCAGAAAGTGAGGTATTTGGTTTTCTGTTCCTGCATCATTTGCTTAGGATAATGACCTGCAACTGTATCCATGTTGTAGCAAAGAACATAATTTCATTTTTTTATGGCTGTATATTATTCCACGGTGTATATGTACCAAATTTTCTTCATCAAAACCACTGTTTGATGGGCATCTAAGTTGATTTCATTTATTTACTACTGTGGAAAGTACCGCAATTAACATAAGCATACATGTGTCTTTATGGTAGAATAATTTATATTCTTTTGGGTATATACCCAGTAAAGAGTTTGCTGGGCTGAATGGTCATTCTGTCATAAGTTGTTTAAGAAATCTCCAGACTGCTTTCCATAGTGGCTGAAATAATTTACATTTTCACCAGCAGTATGTAAGCATTCTCTTTTCTCTGCAACCTCGCCAACATCTGTTATTTTTTTACTTTTTAATAATAGCCATTCTGACTGGTGTGAGATGGTATCTCACTGTGGTTTAATTTGCATTTCTCTAATGACTAGTGGTGTTAAGCATTTTTTTCATATGCTTGTTGGAAGCATGTATGTCTTCCTTTGAGAAGTGTCTGTTCATGAACTCTGCCATTTTTAATGGGATTGTTTGGTTTTTACTCGCTGAGTTGTTTGAGTTCCTTACAGTTTCTGGGTATTAGACCTTCATTGGATGCATACTTTGCAAATATTTTCTCCCATTCTGTAGGTTGTCTGTTTACTCTGTTGGTGGTTTCCTTTGCTGTGCAGAAGCTATTAGGTTCATTAGGTCCCACTTGTCACTATTCGCTTTTGTTGCAACTGCTTTTGGAGTCTCCATCATGAGATCTTTGCCAAGGCCTGTGTCCAGATGGCATTTCACATATTTTCTTCTAAGGTTTTTATAGTTTTAGGTTTTACATCTAAGTCTTTGATTTGTCTTGAGTTTATTTTCGTATATAGTGAAAGGAAGGAGTATAGTTTCAATTTTATCTGTATGGCTAGCCAGTTATCCCAGCACCATTTATTGAATAGAGAATTCTTTCCCCATTCCTTGTTATTGTCAACTTTGTCAAAGATCAGATGGTTGTAGGTGTGTGGCCTTATTTTCTCTAACCTATTCAACTGACCTATGTGTCTGTTTTTATACCAGTACCATGCTGTTTTGGTTACTGTAGCCTTGTGGTACAGTTTGAAGTTGAGTAGTGTGATGCCTCTGGCTTTGTTCTTTTGCTTACTATTGCTTTGGCTATTCAGGCTCTTTTTCATTTCCATATGAATTTTAGAATAATTTTTTGCAATTATATAAAAAACGCGGTTGGTAATTCAACAGGAATAGCATTGCATCTATAAACGGCTTTGATAAGTATGGCCATTTTAACAATATTGAGTCTTCTAGTCCATGAGCATGGAATGTTTTTTCATTTAGTTGTGTCATCTCTGATTTCTTTCAGCAGAGTTTTGTAATTCTCATTGTATATATAGTTCACCTCCCTGGTTAGCTGTATTTCTAGGTATTTTGTGTGTGTGTGTGGTTATTGTGAATGCAATTGCCTTCTTAATTTGACTCTCAGTTTGGTGGTATATAGAAATGCTACTAATTTTTATACATTGATTTTGTATCCTAATACTTTACTGAAGTTGTTAATCAGTTCTAGGAGCCTTTGGGCAGAGACGATGGGATTTTCTATGTATAGACTCTTACCATCTGCAGAGAGATAGTTTGATTTTTCTCTCTTCGTATTTGGATGCTTTTTATTTCTTTCTCTTGACTGATTGCTCTAGTTAGGATGTCCAGAACTATGTTGAATAGGAGTGGTGAGAGTGGGCATCCATGTCATGTCCTGCTTCTTAAGCAGAATGCTTCCAGCTTTTGCCCATTCAATATGATGTTAGCTCTAGGTTTGTCATAGATGGCTCTTATTATTTTGAGGTATGTTCCCTCAATGCCTAGTTTGTTTAGGATTTTTAACATGAAAGGATTTTGAATTTTATTGAAGACCTTTTCTTTATTGATTGAGATGATTGTGTGTTTTTTATTTTTAGTTCTGTTTATCTGATGAATCACAGTTATTGACTTCCATATGTTGTAACAGCCTTGCATCTCAGGAATAAAACCTAATTGACCCAGGTAGATTAGCTTTTGATCTGTGCTGGAATTGATTTGCAAGTATTTTGTTGAGGATTTTTATGACCATGTTCACCAGGGATATTGGCCTGTTTTCTTTTCTGGTTGTGTCTCTGCCAGATTTGGTATCAGAATGATGTTGGTCTCATAGAATGAGTTAGGGAGGAGTCCCTCCTCCTTGACTTTTTGGAATAGTTTTAGTAGGATTGATACAAGCTCTGCTTTATATACCTGGTACAAGTCAGCTGTGAATCTGTCTGCTTTAGGGTATTTTCTGTTTGGTACTTTTTGTTTGTTTGTTTAAGTTGTAGGATACATGTGCAGAATGTGCAGGTTTGTTACACAGGTATGCCATGGCTGTTTGCTGCACCTATTGACCCATCATCTAGGTTTTAAGTCCTGCATGTATTCCTTGCCTCCCACCCACCAACAGGCCCTGATGTGTGATGTTCCCCTCCCTGTGTCCATGTGCTCTCACTGTTCAACTCCCATTTGTGAGTGAGAATATGTGATGTTTGGTTTTCTGTTCCTGTGTTAGTTTGCTGAGAGTGATGGCTTCCAGATTCATCCATGTCTCTGCAAAGGACATGATCTCATTCTTTTTTATGGCTGCATAGTATTCCATGGTGTATATGTGCCCCCTTTTCTTTATCCATTCTATCATTGATGGACATTTGGGTTGGTTCCAAGTCTTTGCTATTGTAAATAGTGCTGCAATAAACTTATGTGTGCATGTGTCTTTATAGTAGAATAATTTATTATCACTGATTCAATTTTGGAATTCATTATTGATCTTTTAGATATCCAATTTCTCCCTGGTTCAAACTTCAGAGGTTGTATATTTCCAGAAATTTACCCATTTCTTCTAGGCTTTTTAGTTTGTTTGCATAGAGGTGTTCGTAATAGCCTCTGAGTGTTTTTGTATTTTTGTGGGGTTGGTGATAATGTCTTCTTTGTCATTTCAGATTGTGTTTATTTGTAATGTCTCCTTTTTTCTTTATTAATCTAGTAGTTGTCTATCAATCTTATTTATTCTTTCAAAAAAACAACTTTTGGTTTCATTTATCTTTTGTGTGGATTTTTGTGTTTTAATTTCATTCGGTTCATCTCTGATTTTGATTATTTCTTGTATTCTGCTAGATTTGGGATTGGTTTGCTTTTGTTTTTCTAGTTTCTCTTGGTGTGGTGTTAGGTTTTTTGAAATCTTTCTGACTTTTTGATATAGATGTTTAGTACTATTGACTCCCCTCTTAACACTGCTTTAGCTGTGGCCCAGAGATTCTGGTATGTTGTATCTTTGTTTTTGCTAGTTTCAAAGGAGTTTTTGATAACTGACCTTATTTCATTCTTCACCCAAAAGTCATTCAGGAGCAGGTTGTTTAATTTCCATTTGATTTCTATTTGTATGGCCTTGTGGTCTGAGATGGTGGTTGGTATCATTTTGGGTTTTTTGAATTTGTTGAGAATTGCTTTGTGACTGAGCATACGGTTGATCTTAGAGAATGTGCTGTGTGTGGATGAGAGGAAGGTATATTCTTTTGGTTTGGGGTAGAGTGTTCTATAAATATCTGTTAAGTCCATTTGGTCAAGCATCAAATTTAGGTCCTGAATATCTTTGTTAGTTTTCTACCTTATTAATCTAACACTGTCAGTGGGATGTTGTACTCTTCCACTATTATTATTTGGTTATCTAAGTCTCTTCATATGCCTCTAAGAACTTGTTTTTATGAATCTGGGTGCTCCATTGTTGGGTGCACATATATTTAAGATAGGTGACCCTTATTTTTGAATCGAATCCTTTACATTGTGTAATGCTTTTCTTTGTCCTTTTTGATCATTGTTGGTCTAAAGCTCGTGTTGTTTGAAATAAGAATGACAACCTTTGCTCTCTTTTGTTTTCCATTTGCTTGATAGATCTTTCTCCATTCCTTGACTTTGTGCCTATGGGTCCCACTGCATGTGAGATGGGTTTCTTGAAGATGGGATACAGTTGGGTCTTGATTGTTTATCCAACTTGCCACTCTATGCCTTTTAAGTGGAACATTGAGCCCATTTACATTCTACGTTAATGTCGACATGTGATGATTTGATACTACCAGTGAGTTGTTGTGTTAACTGGCTGTTATGTGGACTTGATGGTATAATTACTTTACAGTGTCAGTGGGCTATGTATACACTACAGTGTGTGTTTTTGTGGTGGCAGGTAGCAGTTTTTTGTTTCCATGTTTAGCATTCACTGAAGAACCTCTTGAAAGGCAAGCTCATGGTAACAAATTCTCTTAGCATTTGCTTATCTGAAAACGATTATATTTCTACTTCACTTGTGAAGCTTAGTTTGGCTGAATATTTAATCTTGTTTGAAATTTCTGTTCTTTGAGGATGCTGAATATAAGCCCCCAATCTCTTCTGGCTTGTATAGTTTCTGCTGAAAGCTCTGCTGTTAGCCTGATGGGGTTCCCCTTGTACGTGATCTGCCTCTTCTCTCTAGTGGCTTTTCATATTTTTATTTCACATTGACCTTGGAGAATCTGAAGACTATGTGTCTTAGGGATGGTCGTCTTATATAGTATTTCTTAGAGGTTCTCTGAATTTCCTGAACTTGCATGTTGACTTTTCTAGCAAGCTTGGGGAAATTTTCATGGATGACATCCTCAAATATATTTTCCAAGTTGTTTGCTCTCTCTTCCCCTCTCTCTTCCTGGGTTGCCAGAGAGTCATAGATTTCATCCTTTACATAATATCGTATTTCTCAGCCATTTTGTTCATTTTTTAAAATCTTTTCTTTCTTTCTTTTTTTTTTTTTTTTTTTTTTTGACAGCATCTCACTCTGTCATCTAGGCTGGAGTGCAGTGGTGCAATCACAGAGAACTGCATCCTTGAGCACTTGAGCTCAAGCAATCCTCCCACTTCAGCTTTCTGTATAGCTGGGACTACAGGTGCATGCCACTATACCTGGCAGGCTGGGTTTTTTTGTTATTTATACTTCTCACTATGTTGTCTGGATTGCTCTTGAACTCCTGGGCTCAAGCTATCCTCTTGCCTCAGCCTCTCAAAGTGCTGGTATTACAGTTGAGCCCCTGTGCCTGGCCTTTATTTTCCTTTATTTTTGTCTGACTGAGTTGATTCGCAGAACCAGTCTTTGAGCTCCGATATTCTTTCCTCAGCTTGGTCTATTCTCTTGTTAATACTTCTGATTGTATTATGAAATTCTTGTAGTGAGTTTTTCAGCTCTGGAAGATCAGTTTTTTTCTTCCCTAAAATGACTATTTCATCTTTCAGCTCTTGTATCATTTTATGGGATTCCTTAGATTCAACTTTCTCCTGAATCTCAATGATTTTCATTGTCATCCAGAATCTAAATTATGTGTTTCTCATTTCAGCTATTTCTGTCTGGTTAACAACCATTACTGGGGAGCTAGTGTGTCATTTAGAGGTAAGAAGACACTCTTGCTTTTAGAATTGCCAGAGTTCTTTCACTGTTTCTCATCTGTATGAGTCAATGTTCCTTTAATCTTTGAAGTTGCTGTCCTTTGGATGGGGTTTTTTGCTTTTATATTCTTTGATTTCCTTGATGGTTTGACTGTGGCATAAGTTGGATTTTGTCAATTGACCTCATTTCTGGATGATTTCGAGGGTCCAGTGCTCAGCTCAGTTCTCCTGGGCTTCATGTTCTAAGCCTTGAGGGATGAGACCAGGCCTGTAGCTTTTTTCTCTGGCCCCTTGAGGTTAAGCATCTGCTGTGCTGGTGGGGCCAAGATATTCCCAGTCTGCTGGCAACAACACTCCTGTGAACTGTGCCAGTAAAAATGATTTAGCAAGGAGGTGGTGAGCAGCAGGGGGTTCCTGCACATGCCCACCAGTGGCAGTGGTCAGCAGAGCATTCTGCACACGTGTGCATGCCTGCGGCAGTATATCAACCACTTTAAAGCTGGATTAATTGTCGTCTTAGAGTTTTGAGTAGTTTTTTTATTCTATATAAAAGTCCCCATCCAATAAATTTTCTCCTGTTCTGTGTTTTTTTTCTTTTTTACTTTCTTTATGGTAAGAAGCACAAAATTTTAAAGGACAAAATGTTTTAATTCTGGGGAAGCACAATTTATCCGTTGTTTTCTTTTAGTTATCTTTTAGTTTTATAGCTAAAAATCTGACAAACTCAAAGTCAGAAAGATTTACTCCTATTTTTTGTTTAAAAGTTTTATAGCTTAAACTTTTACATTTAGGTCTTTGATCTATTTTGCGTTCCTTTTGTGCACAGTGCAGAGTAGAGGTCTAAATTAATACTTTTCCAAGTGGATATCCAGTAGTCACAGCCCCAATTGCTGAAAAGTCTATACTTTCCCTCATGGAACTGTCTTAGCACCCTTTTCAAAAATTAATTAACAATAAAAGTGAGAGCTGATTTTTGGACCTCATTTTCATTCCATTGACCAATATAGCCATCTTTATGCCGGTACCATGCTATCTTGATTACTGTCATAATAAATATAAAGTAAGTATTGAGTACACTTCGTAGTAAGTTTTGAAGTTGGGAAATGTGGGTCCTCCAACTTTATTCTTTTCTAAGATTGTTTTAGCTATTCTGATTTCCTTATATTTCCATATGAATTTTAGGATCAACTTTTCAGTTTCTGCAAAAAGCCAGCTAGCAGTTTAATAGGGATTGCATTGAATCTGTAGGTCAATTTGGGGAGTATTGACAAGAATATTAAATCTTCCAATTCATGAATATAAATGTCTTTCCATTTATGGAGGCTTTCCTTAAAATTTCAGTGTACAAATCTTGCACTATTTTGTTAAATTTATTTCTAAGTATTTTGTTCATTTTGAGGGTATTGCAAATTGAATTGTTTTTAAAATTTTATTTTCAAATTGTTACTTTTCTGTAGAAATACAGTTGATTTTTATATTATTTCTGTATCATGGACTCTTGTTTAACTTGATTATTGGCTCTGATAGTTTCTAATAGATTCGGTAAGATTTTCTAAATGCAAAAAAATCATGTCAACTGCAAATAGACATAGTTTTACTTCCTTGTCTCCAATCTGGAAGCCTTTTTCTTTTACTTGCATAATTGTTCTAGCTAGAATCTCCAACACAATATTGAATAAAAGCTGCAAGAATGGATGCCCTTGTCTTATTCCTAATCTTAAAGGGAGAGAAAACATTCTGGTGTTCACCATTAAACCTAATGTAAGTTACAGGTTTTTCATACATGATCTTCATGATCTTTGTCAGGTTGAGAAAGTTTCTTTTCCTGGTTGGAATTTTCTCCATTGCTTTTTCTGCACCTGTTATTTTGTCCTTATTTTAATAGGATGTTGCATTATATTCATTGATTTTTGTATGTTGAACCAATCTTACATTTCTGAGATAAATCACATTTGGTAATGGTGTGTGATCCTTTTTCTATGTTGCTAGATTCTTACCAAGATTTAGTTGATTTTGTTGAACGAGTATTTCCATATTTGCTGTATGTACTAATACAATTTCCATGGACTTTACATTTTTGTGTTTTACAATTTTCACTGGTTAAATTGTTGTTTTACTGAAAAGAGTGTCGGCCAAACTCCTTATTCTGTCATTCTGAAAGATTCCATTTCATTCTCTCTTATTGTTATACAGTATCCAATTGCATGATGTTCTAAAACTTATGTGTTCAACTTTTATGGATGGTTGGTTTGTTTCTAGTTATTTTGGTTACTATGAACTCTGCTTATGTCTCCTGAAACAAATATGCAAGAGTTCTATACTGTATAAATATACATACTTGTCAGTTATGGTGTATGTACATCTTCAATTTTATTGGATAATGTCAGATTATCCAATGGTAAGTGTTTATAGTGAGAGTTCACGCTATTACTTATCTTCCCAACACTGCATATTGTCAGACTTCTTAGGTTTTACCATTATAGTAGGTGGGAAATGTTATCCTGTTGTAATTTTAAGTTTTATATATTTAAATACTACTGAGGTTAAGCATTTCTTTATCCCATTTTATTAGCATTAATGCCTCTGCTTCTGTTTATATATCTACACACACACACACACACACATATTCCATTGGATTACTTGAATTTACAGATTTGAAGTTATATTTTCTATACAACAAATCTTTATTGAATATATGTATTAAAAATATAAATATTTTGTCTTCATTTGTTATTTGTCTTTTCATTTTCTTTGTATATGTGTGTGTGTGTGTGTGTTTTTCTTTTCTTTTTATATTTTATTTTATTTTAAGTTCCGGGATACATGTGCAGGATGTGCAGGTTTGTTGCATAGATAAATGTGTGCCATGGTGATTTGCTGCACAGAACAACCCATCACCTAGGTATTCAACCCAGCATGTGTTAGCTATTTTTCCTGATCGTCTCCATTCCCCCGACCCCATCCTTTGTGTGTTTTTTAATCAAAAGTAAATCTCAATTTAAATGTATTTTAATTTATCAATACTTTCCTTTGTGGTTTCCATTCTGAAGGTTTTATTTAAGAAATCCTTTCCTACACCAAAGTCACCAATATATGATTGTACGTTTGCTTCTACTAATATAAGCTTTAAAATTTGGGCTTTCACAATAAAATTCTTAAGCCATCTAGAATTAATTTTTGGACATGATGTGAGTTAGAGATTTTATTTCTTTTTGTTTGTTTTGTGTTTCTTCTTTTGGATAAGAAATTTTCTCAGTACAATGTATTGAATAGTAATTTTTTTTTTTTTTTTTTTTTTTTTTTTTTTTTTTACTGTGTTTCGCTTTTTTTTCCAGGCTGGAGTGCAGTGGCCGGATCTCAGCTCACTGCAAGCTCCGCCTCCCGGGTTCACGCCATTCTCCTGCCTCAGCCTCCCGAGTAGCTGGGACTACAGGTGCCCGCCACCTCGCCCGGCTAGTTTTTTTTTTGTATTTTTTTAGTAGAGACGGGGTTTCACCGTGTCAGCCAGGATGGTCTCGATCTCCTGACCTCGTGATCCGCCCGTCTCAGCCTCCCAAAGTGCTGGGATTACAGGCTTGAGCCACCGCGCCCGGCCTGAATAGTCATTTTTTAACCCACTGATCTACAACACCAACTTTGTCATATCACAAGGTTGCATATATGCCTAGATCTGTTTCTACACCCTTTATCATACTGGTCTATGTGCTGGCTAATACTGTCAACTTTATTGGATTGAAGGATACAAAGTATTGATCCTGCGTGTGTCTGTGAGGGTGTTGCCAAAGGAGATTAACATTTAAGTCAGTGGACTGAGAAAGGCAGACCCACCCTTAATCTGGTTGGGCACAATCTAATCAGCTGCCAGCAAGGCTAGAATATAAGCAGGCAGAAAAATGTGAAAAGAGAGACTGGCCTAGCCTCCCAGCCTATACCTTTCTCCCGTGCTGGATGTTTCCTGCCCTCAAATATCAGACTCCAAGTTCTTCAGTTTTGAAACTTGGACTGGCTCTTCTTGCTCCTCAGCCTGCAGATGGCCTATTGGGGGACCCTGTGATCATGTGAGTTAATACTTAGTAAACTCCCCTTTAAATACATATATATATATATATTCCATTAGTTCTGTGCCTCTAGAGAACCCTGACTAAAACAGTCTATTTGCCTCTTCTTGAACCAATATGACACTGTACTGCTTATAACTCTATAACAAAGTCTTGATAATCTAGTAAGATAAGTGCCTCTGTCTGATTCTTCTTCAAAATGGTTTTGTCTATTCTTGATCCTATAAGATTTTATAAATTATAAAATCACATTGCAAGTTCCAAAAACATTCTTTTAAATTTTGATTGGAATTACATTAAATTTCTATATTGAGTTTGGGATGATTGAACCTTCCTTTGCTTGAATATGATATTTCTCTCAGTTTATATAATTTTATATATGATATAATAAAATTTTTTATTTTTTTTTCAGCTTTTGGAAATGTTTTGATTAAGTTTATTCATAAGTATTTTGTGGGGTTGTTTGTTCTTTTTCTGTTGTACCTTTTTTAGTTCATTTTCTAATTGTTGTTAAAGGTACTTAGGAATGTCATTGATTTTACACATAGCTCTTTTACCTATCAATCTTGCTAAACTTCTTTCTTGATTCTACAAATCAGTTGGTTTTGGTTTTCTATGTAAACAATGATACTATTTGGACTTACTCACAGTTTTTCTTCTTTTATATCCTTGTGAATTATTTTTCTTCTTTTATTGTGGTCATATTGACCAGAAGTGGTGATAGTGGTCATTTCTCCTTTGTTCTTGACTTTAAGGCAAATTCTTTAAACTTTTCATCATCAAGTATGATCTTTGTGTGAAATATTTGTAGTTACTTTTATCAATTTAGAAATTTCCTCTCTGTTTCTAGTTTTCTACCATGTGAATATTAGCAAATGGTAAAATCAGGATGCTCAGATGAATTTTTTTCCCTTTAATCTGTCAATGTGGTGAAGTAAATAAATGTTATAACATTAAACCAAACATATATTTCTTACGTAAATCCAGCTCAGTCCTTATTTATTATCCTTTTTGATGTTTCTGGATTTTATTTGCTAGCATTTTGATTGCATCTACATTCATACATATGATTGACCTATAATTTTATTTCTTGTATTGTCCTTGTATCTGGATATTATATCATGGTTATATCAACTTCATAAAATGAGTTAGAGAATTTTCTATCTTTTCTGTTCTCTGGAAGCATTTATGAATGTTTGGAATTACAATGTTTGTTAGAACTTGCCAGTACAACTCTCTAGGAAGACTTTAAATTTTTTATTCTGTTCTTTTAATGATCAGAACATATTTGCATTTTATATTTAATTTTGATACTATTTTGGTGATATATTTTCCCAAAATTTGTTCCTTAGGCCAAAATTTAAAAACTTTATTTCTGTAAAATAGGATACTCTTTTATTAAACTATTTTTTACTATGTTTTATTTTTTAAAGTTCTGTTTCCTATGTATTTATGACCCTTTTTATTTGTCTTATTATTTCTTACTCCATTTTTTATTACTCTCAGTAGAGTCAATCTTATTGTACTTTTCAAAGATTTTTTTTCTTTTTTTCTTTTTTCTTTCTTTCTTTCTTTCTTTGTTTTTTTTTTTTTTTTTGTTTTTTTGTTTTTTTGTTTTTTTTGAGGCAGTCTCACTCTGTCACCCAGGCTAGAGTACAGTGGCACAATCTCAGCTTACTGCAGCCTCTGCCTCCAGGGTTCCAGAGATGCTCCTGCGTCACCCTCCCTAATAGCTGGGATTATAGTTGTGCACCACCACACCCAGCTACTTTTTGTGTTATTGTAGAGACGGGGTTTCAAAATGTTGGCCAGGCGGATCTCAAACTCCTGACCTCATGATCCACCTGCCTCAGACTCCCAAAGGGCTGGAATTACAAGATCTGCTATTTTTAATAGTCTATTAACTCTGTTGATTCTCTCCATTCTGTCTTCCCTAAATCATTAATTTATGTTCATATTTTTTATCTTCCCAATTCGACGTTTTTTGGTTTTATTGTTCTTACTTCCCATGTTGAATACTTGGATCATTAATTTTCAGCCTTTCTTGTTTTCTAATATAAGCATTTAAGACTACATATTTCTTACTAAGTTCCACTGTAGTAGCATTTTTCAAATTTCAAATTATTTACTAGAAGTATCTTCAATATCACTCAATTGTAATTATGTTTTAAGTTTCATCATGGTTTTATTTTAAGTTTTTTGTTTCTAATTACAACAAGATTTTTAAAGTTATCTTTATTTGTACTGGAATTATTTGGGGTTCAGATAAAGCTATGTTTCTAATTACTCACCAAGGATCACCTTATAGGAAATCCATTTCCTTTTCACTTAAAAACCTCTGATCTCCCTAAGAACTGCGTTCTATAAGTTTTCCTAATAATCACAAGTCATATAGAAATCTGTCTCTAATTCTGGCTTCTCTCTCTCTCTCTTTTTTTTTTCCTAATCCTATCTTAGTTTTCTGCTGCTATAACAGAACACCACAGACTAGGTACCTTATATAGAAGAGAAGTTTATTTGGCTCATCATTCTGGAGGCTGTGAAGTCCAAGAGCACAGTGCTGACATCTGTCAAGGGTCACCCTATGGTGAAATGTATCACATGACAAAGAAGCACATGCGAGAGAGACAGAGAGAGAGAAATTGGGGGTCAAACTTATCCTTTTATCAGGAGCTCACTCCTGAGATAACTAACCCACTTCCAGGATAACAACATCGATCCTTTCATGAGGGTGTAGTCCTTATGACCTAATCAATCCTTAAAGGTCCCACCTTTTAATATCATTGCACTGGGGAACTAAGTTTTCAACCCATATACTTTGGGGGAACACACTCAAACCATCAGAAATTCCCATGTTCCTCTTGAGAGCATCTGTAACCAAATGTCTTAAGGTCTTCACAGGTGTGTCTTTCTCACTATCTCTTAGCTTTCTCCTACTGCCTTTCAGAGTCAAAGGCAATGCCAGAAAGCTTCCAGAAATCCCTGCACTTAGTCCTGATGCTCTTTGACCTTTCTTATGTGATGGGTTGCACCTCCAATCTTTTTGTGCTTTCAAACATTTTTCATCCAGTTAGTTGTGTTTTTGTCCATTCCACTGTCATGGCTCCCTATCTTGGGTCTTGATTCATTCAACTTCTCCAACTTCCTTCATGTTAGTTTCATATGTAATTAGAAATGCCACCCCAGAACACCAAAACACACAAATACAGACACTCATACCTCGCAATTTAGCCAAGTTTCCATGAGTATCTACTGGCCATATGCTTTCTATGTTTCCTTCCTCAGCCTGGGTCTTAGGTTTCTATGGTTTGTTCCTTGTAATTTCCCTCACCCACATTCTTTTATTCCCTATTCTTTTCCCTTATTTATGTTTCTTTATTCTGTATAGAAACTAAATGTTACAGTTTTTTTAATTTTTTAAAATGTGGTTACGTAGGAGGTGTATATATTTATGAGGTACATGAGATGTTTTGATACAAGCATGCAATGTCAAATAAGCACACCATGGGGAATGTGGTGTCTGTCCCCTCAAACATTTATCCTTTGAATTACAAATAATCCAATTACATTATTTAAGTTATTTTGAAATGTACAATTAAGTTATTGTTGACTATAATCAGTATATTGTGCTATTAAAAAGTAGGGCTTTTTCATCTTTCTAATTTGTTTGTACTCATTAACCATCTTCACCTCCCCTCAGCCCCCTACTACCCTTCCCAGCCTCTAGTAACCATTCTTCTACTCTCTATGTTCCTGAGTTCAATTGTTTTTATTTTCTAGATCACAAATAAGTGAAAACATGCAATGTTTGCTTTCCTGTGCCTGGCTTATTTCACTTAACATTGTCATCTCCTGTTCCACCCATGTTGTTGCTAACGACAGGACCTCATTCCTTTTTATGGGTGAATATTACTTCATTGTTCAGAGGTACCACATTTTCTTTATCCGTTCTTTTGTTGGTGGACACTTAGGTTGCTTCCAGATGTTACTTATTGTCAATAGTGTTGCAACGAACATGGAAGTGCAGATATCTCTTCAGTGTACTGATTACCTTTCTTTTGGTTATATACCCAGTAGTGGGATTGCTGGATCATATGGTAGCTCTATTTTTAGTTTTTTGAGGAATCTTCAAACTGTTCACCATAGTGGTTGTAAATGCTACAGTTTTACTTCTTAATGGCAGTTCTTACCATTAGTATGTACCAAGCACTACTTTTAGCCCTTTACTATCACCTCAGTAATACTCCTACCTCAGGGATAGGAAATATTACTACCATCCCCATTTTATAACTGTAGTAACTGAAGTAAGGGATAATGAACAAATTGTCCAAGAGAAACAGCTAGTCAGATGGTGGCAATGAGATTTAAACCCAAACCCAAGCAATCTGGTTCTAATTATCCTTCTCTTGAAGGTTACTCCATGGTGCCCTTGTGAAGCCCTCTCTTGCCAACACTCAGAATTGCTCTCTTCCTCCTCTGGGCTCCCACTGAACCTTACTGTCTTGCTACCTGGCACGAAAAGGAGACTTTCCTATAAGTTAGTTCAGTGTATGTCTTTTATGCAAGGTAACATGGTCCTCAAGGGCAGAGATTGTTCTACACCAATTCTCAGAACCAACTCTCAGGTTGTGCACAGTATAATCATTCAAAAAGTGCTTATTAAATAAATGAAGACCTTTAATTATGAGGTCACTCAGAAGGCAGCAACAGTACAGGAGAAAGAGAGAGAATTTTGATTCAGAAAAACCAAGTTAGAATTCAAGTATTTGACAGTTATATAACCTTGCATAAGTCACCTTATCTTCATCTTCTCAATTCTCTTAATAAAAAATAGGAATAATGTCATCTAATTCATGCAATCTAAGTATTTGGTTTCATATGTATTTTATATGAATTGTTACACAATCCCCCAGTCTTCCCTTTTCCTAAACCATAGGTCTGTGAGCCATTCCAACAATCCTCTGTTAACTCTACAAAACCCTCTCCTATCAGAACAAACTTAGATTCACTTCTTCCCTGCATTCTGTAATAACTCCATTATATGGGCTGTAAGTTTTTAGGCATCCCAGGAGCAGCAACGTTTCTATATTGAACACTGTAGTGCTAGATTGTGCTACTGTCACCTTGGTTACGTTAGGAACTAGGATTCCTTTCTCCCTTGGTAGCTGGTTAGAGCTGACCAAAGGAGAAACTTGCATGATATTTGAGAGACAATGTGAAGCAGCTATCATTACTCTGAGAAAACCTTTTTCAAAATCAGGCACTATCATGGAAAGATGCAGAAATGCCTAGCAGGTCCTATCTCGTCTCAAGTTTCCTGTGCTCAGCATCCAGTTGTTTCCTTGAATGCTGGCTATGCTAATGAATAGCAGACCAGACCCAACCCAGATGCTCGATATAGAGGCAACATAAATCCCTTAACAGACTCTTTAGTATTAGAATGCACTCAGTTTCTTGGATTTCCCTGCAAGCACCAGCTTGTCCACACATACCAATGTCCTGAAAACTGGATAGTAGCTCAGTCTCTAATATTCCAACTGCTCCTTCCCAGATCTTTGCTTCCCCAGCTACTCCCACATTTGTACAAGGTCAAGATGTATGTGCAGTGTGTCTAGTTTGGGGTTTGTGCCTGTGTGTGTGTGTGTGTGTAGTGCCTGGCATAGAGTAGATCCCCAATAAACATTTGTTAAATGAATGAATGTGAATGTACATACTGATTTAATTCCCTTATATGATATCTTCTGTTTTATTTTTAGAACATACTACATAATACACTGCATGCTACAAAATACGCTGCATGACCTTCTGGCGGGAGTAGATAACCATAAGTGAGTTGTTCCCCTATAAGATTGTTTGACCTCTACGATGAGAGACTGCAAGTGCACAGGGAGGTGAGGCTACATGTCTGAGGCCAACCTGGTCAACACTGACAAAAAAAAAAAAAAAAAAAAAAAAAATGAGAGCTGAAATTGCGCCACTGCACTCCAGCCTTGGCAACAGAGCAAGACTCCGTCTCAAAATAAAACAAAAAAGACTCCATTAAATATCTTAGAGTACTAAATTAGTATTTGTTACTTTTCAAAATGGCACACAGATGAACCAGAAATGATGAATTTTGATAACAAAGGGACAGAAGGGACAAGCAAACATAGCTTGTAGACTTTTACGTGATGCACTTAAGCCCCATGAAAAGACAACTAAATTCTATAAATTCAAATAAAAGCATGGGGTGAATCAGACCTTGGAAAAATGATCACTCCATAAAGCTATATGTAGGATATGGTTAAGTCAAGCAGCCACATCACAAAAGGATTCTCCTCTATTTATAATTTTTTGAATAATCTGGAAATAAAATTTCTGTGGGTTTCTGTCCTAAGAGTCAAATCATGTCCCCTTTTTCTTATGTTGTTTTTCTACCAATGAATAACTTGGAAGAAAAAACATCATAGTAAGAGAACTTGATACACTGATTATCAATTATAATTGTACCCACCCAGATGTTTGTACCTACCCAGATGTTTGATCCCTGAACAAGTGTGACCTGCTTAGGAGGTACACTTAATTAAATGAGGACTTAACAGGAGCACTGGGGTGTGACTTTTCTTTTTGAACTGCGTAGAGAAAGAAAGCCAAAATCCATGAAAATGTGACATTTAAGTTGCAAATTCATACTGGAAAAAAATTAGGAAATGCAAAAGTTATGGTTGTCATAGTAATTCTAGCTAAACCACAGTATGCATAGTGTACTTCCTAAGACTCATTTACATTACAAAATTGTATATGACATATTATATTATGTATTTTAATGTTACATGGTACATGATTCCTACTAACATATGCATTTATATGAACACAAAATCAGCTCTTTTTTCATTTATACATTTTGCTGTATTTCACATGTAAAAAGCTGACTCTAAAGAATTTTCCGAAATCCATTCTAAAATTGTAAATTCTGAGTATAGTTTATTTACTATGTCTCCTTTCCTCTTTACCAAAACATGGTGTTTGGAGTAATGCATTCAAAGAGATATGAGATGGTCTCAGTTGACTCCATCAGTATTCACATCAAAGTCTCTGAATGGAAGATGAAATATTTTTTTAAAATGTAGAATGCTGGATTCTGTAATCCCAGTTGACTTTTTTTGTCATTTCTACATACCACATTACACATTCTATCCCAGGTAGTTAAGGTCCGTTCCAGCCTAGAAATTCTGTGATTCTATGATTCTCCCAAGTTACAGACTTCTTTCTCAAAAAATACCTACCACTTCTCCAATAGTTATCCCACTATCTCACTGATGAATACTTTTGAAATCTAATTTATTTTTGTAAGAGAAGACAAAATTGAAACATCCCTCAGGCAACAAATAATAGCATGCACATTATATGTTTTTTTCCTCCACTAAAAGTTATGTTTTTCTTACGGCAAACTTGATAGAAAAACCAAGACTTTTATGAATAACTTGAAGGCAAATTATTATAGCTCACATTTTCATAGCTTCACAGCATCTCAAAGCATGTACTATTTTTGGTATATTCTATCAAACAAATCTAAGTGAGGGAAAGGATTTTTCAATTTCCCTGTAACTTTTAAGCATCACCCCAATTAAACATTCCCCTCTTCTAAAGGGGGATAGCATTGGAATGCTCTTAACTTAAACCAAACTCAGCCAGCCTGCAGTTGACCTTGGCATCTGCTCATTCATGTCACTTACCTTGGTGTATTGTAGTCCTGTGTTTACTTATCTGTCTCCCATGGAGAACTCAGAATTCAGGCTTATCCAGTTCCTTTAATGTGTACATCATTGTACCCTAGTCAGCTCACAAAGTGTACTACCACATAGGAAGTGCACAGAGATATATTTGGGGAATGAGTTAATGAATTATGACTTATTTATCCTGTCTCTCCAGTATGGATGCTATTATTATTAAGTTTATAGTAGATGCTCAATAAATTTTTGGCAAAGAAAAAGGGGAAGAAAGAGAAAAAAAAGCCTCTAGCTGCACTCTGAGTTGAGTAGATGAATTCTTTAAAATATCCAAGAAAGAGTACTGCTTTAAAGGAAATCGCAGATATCAGCGGTCAGTTTTTCTGTTTTAAGGGTACTTGGCAATGGTGACTGAGATGCTAGTGCCTTATACCAAAATATTCATGGAAAGAGTTAAATAGAAATTTGGGCTGGGCGCAGTGGCTCACTCCTGTAATGCCAGCACTTTGGGAGGCCGAGGCAGGTGGATCACTTGAGGTCAGGAGTTTAAGACCAGCCTGACCAACATGGTGAAACCCTGTCTCTAGTTAAAAAAAAATACAAAATTAGCCAGGTGTGGTGGCACATACCTGTAATCCCAGCTACTTGGGAGGCTGAGGCAGGAGAATTGCTTGAACTCAGGACTTGGAGGTTGCAGTGAGCTGAGATCATGCCATTGCACTCCAGCCTAGGCAACAAGGGCAAAACTTCCTCTCAAAAAAAAAAAAAAAAAAAAAAAAAAAAAGAGTTTGCTTGTGCAATGCTTTGTAAGTCTCAGCTCATATTTGGCCGTTGAACCTGCTCCAGTGTTGAGAACTGGCATGTTGTTGCAGCCAGGTGTTTGGCTGCATCAATGCCATTTTGTTTTCCTCTGTCCCATGTCTTCTCCTAGTGACATTGCACAGATTGAAAGAGCATGACAGCAGAAACAACAATGAGTTATCATTGTCCAAAAGAGCCTTGGGCCAAAAGCCACCATTTCAATAAATGAGGAGTCTTCAAGTATTTGAAAATCAGAGGCTGGGCACGATGGCTCACACCTGTAATCCCAGGACTTTGGGAGGCTGAGGCAGGTGGATCACGAGGTCAGGAGTTCAAGACCAGCCTGACCAACATAGTAAAACCCCATCTCTAGTAAAAACACAAAAAATTAGCCGAGTGTTTTGGCTCACACCTGTAGTTGCAACTACTTAGGAGGCTGAAGCAGGAGAATTGGTTGAACCCAGGTGGCGGAGATTGCAGTGAGCTGAGATCGCGCCACTGCACTCCAGCCTAGGTGACAGAGCAAGACTCTGTCTCATAAAAAAAAAAAAAAGAAAAAAAAAAAGAAAAAAGAGAGAGAGAGAGAATCAGGCAATAAGAACATATTAAGAAGGCAGTTTGCACTTGGTGGAGCGCCAGGGAGTCAACGTAGGAGGTGGTGATAGGTGGAGAGTTTATTTTTCTTCTTTTCAAAGGCATCTATATCCAGTCTTTGCTTCATTCTAAGTTTCTTATAAACATTCACTAGTAATTATTGGATACTTCTTATATTCCACCATGGTTCTTAGTTCTTTACAAATGCTAACTCAGTAGATCCATGCGACATCATTACAAGTGTGTCAGATACTGCTATTTGCTTAGCCAGTATCCCTTTTCCTCCTTTTTCCACATAAATAAGAACTTCATTTTGTTTGGGTGTGGCAATATGGCTAGCTAAATTATTGAAATTTCTAGCTTCCCTTTCACGGTCATGCGATGCAGTTCTATTCAATGAGAAAGAGGCAGTGGTTCTGGGACGGGCTTGCATTACCAAACAATAAGGCAGAGCATTCTAAGGAAAAGATGTTATGCTTTATCTCTTTTCCTTTCTTTCTGACGTTGCCTGGAATATATGTATCGGTAGGCACACAGAAGCTGTCTTGAGACCATGAGAATAAAAGTCATATATTGCTCCACACATTAAGGATAGTGACATAAAACTGTTTTTTAAAGTCCGGAACACGGATGGTCTCCTGGGGCCATTGTTTCAACCCTGGACTGCCTACTCCTGAGTTTTTGTAACCCTAGAAAAATAAACATTATTTGCACAAGCCACTGAACTCACATTTGTTACATGCAGCTAAACCTAAATCCTCACTGATCAAGGTAGATACATACCATTTAAACTCCTTCCTTTCTCGTGAGAAAATAAGGCACAGTAAGATTTAGTACAATGACCAAGATCTCGCAGACAGGATGTGGAAGACCTAGAGTACGCATCCAAGCCAATGATTCTTTTTTTTTTTTTTTTTTAATACTTTAAGTTCTAGGGTACATGTGCACAACGTGTAGGTTTGTTAAACATGTGTACATGGGCCATGTTGGTGTGCTGCACCCATTAACTCATCATTTACATTAGGTATATCTCCTAATGCTATCCCTCCCCCCTCCCCCCACCCCACAATAGGCCCCGGTGTGTGATGTTCCCCTTCCTGTGTCCAAGTGATCTCATTGTTCAATTCCCACCTATGAGTGAGAACATGCAGTGTTTGGTTTTATGTTCTTGCCATAGTTTGCTGAGAATGATGGTTTCCAGCTGCATCCATGTCCCTACAAAGGACAAGAACTCATCCTTTTTTATGGCCTCATAGTATTCCATGGTGTATATGTGCCAAATTTTCTTAATCCAGTCTGTCACTGATGGACATTTGGGTTGATTCCAAGTCTTTGCTATTGCGAATAGTGCTACAATAAACATACGTGTGCATGTGTCTTTATAGCAGCATGACTTATACTCCTTTGGATATATACCCAGTAATGGGATGGCTGAGTCAAATGGTATTTCTAGTTCTAGATTCCTTTTTTTTTTTTTTTAATTTATTATACTTTAAGTTCTAGGGTACATGTGCATAATGTGCAGGTTTGTTACATATGTATACCTGTGCCATGTTGGTGTGCTGCGCCCATCAACTTGTCAGCACCCATCAACTTGTCATTTACATCAGGTATAACTCCCAATGCCATCCCTCCCCCCTCCCCCCTCCCCATAATAGGCCCCAGTGTGTGATGTTCCCCTTCCAGAGTCCATGTGATCTCATTGTTCAATTCCCACCTATGAGTGAGAACATGCAGTGTTTGGTTTTCTGTTCTTGCGATAGTTTGCTGAGAATGATGGTTTCCAGCTGCATCCATGTCCCTACAAAGGACAAGAACTCATCCTTTTTTATGGCTGCATAGTATTCCATGGTGTATATGTGCCACATTTCCTTAATCCAGACTGTCACTGATGGACATTTGGGTTGATTCCAAGACTTTGCTATTGTGAATAGTGCCACAATGAACTTACGTGTGCATGTGTCTTTATAGCAGCATGATTTATAATCCTTTGGGTATATACCCAGTAATGGGATGGCTGGATCATATGGTACTTCTAGTTCTAGATCCTTGAGGAATCACCATACTGTTTTCCACAATGGTTGAACCAGTTTACAATCCCACCAACAGTGTAAAAGTGTTCCTATTTCTCCACATCCTCTCCAGCACCTGTTGTTTCCTGACTTTTTAATGATTGCCATTCTAACTGGTGTGAGATGGTATCTCATTGTGGTTTTGATTTGCATTTCTCTGATGGCCAGTGATGACGAGCATTTTTTCATGTGTCTGTTGGCTGTATGAATGTCTTCTTTTGAGAAGTGTCTGTTCATATCTTTTGCCCACTTTTTGATGAGGTTGTTTGTTTTTTTCTTGTAAATTTGTTTGATTTCTTTGTAGGTTCTGGATATTAGCCCTTGGTCAGATGAGTAGATTGCAAAAATTTTCTCCCATTCTGTAGGTTGCCTGTTCACTCTGATGGTAGCTTCTTTTGCTGTGCAGAAGTTCTTTAGTTTAATTAGATCCCATTTCTCAATTTTGGCTTTTGTTGTCCTTGCTTTTGGTGTTTTAGACATGAAGTCCTTGCCCATGCCTATGTCCTGAATGGTATTCCCTAGGTTTCCTTCTAGAGTTTTTATGGTTTTAAGTCTAACATTTAAGTCTCTAATCCATCTTGAATTAATTTTCGTATAAGGAGTAAGGAAAGGATCCAGTTTCAGCTTTCCACTTATGGCTAGCCAATTTTCCCAGCATCATTTATTAAATAGGGAATCCTTTCCCCATTTCTTGTTTTTGTCAGGTTTGTCAAACTTGCCAATGACTCTTAAACCCAGGCTTCCAGCCTCCTGTCTGAGCTTTCTCTGTCTCTCTTGACTCCTACAGATCCTCAGGGCTTTGGCTCATTTTTTGAAGCCTTGGTGCGGTCATCCCTGTTTCCTGGTTCTAACAGAGAAAAGCAAAGTAGTCATGGCAGACTTTACAGCATTTAAAGTCTCAAGATTAGAGAAAACCATTTCAGAAAGAAATTATCTGTGATATTTCTAAGAAACACATGAAAGCTTTTAACAAAGTCTTGAACTAATAGCCTTCAGATCTTTTTTGCAATGGACTTGGGAGGAATACACTGAAAATGAGTGAAAACATCTTTCACTTCCAACGACTAAATCCCTATTTCTCATTAAGACAGTGTAGTTCTAAGGCCATGCCAGGAGAGCTGTGACTTAGTTGTCAATCTTCAACCATCACGCTCTCAATCTTTTCTCTCCTAGCAAAGCTTTAAGTGGAGATGCATATGTTCTACCTCTTGATATAAATTGTTTTAATTGCTTATTAAGGTTTAAAATGTACAACTGTGAAAGCAAGAAGAATGCAAATTTTCTATCAGCATTCTTTCTTCTGAGAAAGCTCCCAGAAAGTTTAGCACCCATAGAGATTTAACTTTATCAAATGTAACATGGGAAGGGGAAAATAGACGATATATCTAAGACCTGGAAATAGGCTTAATCCACTCACTGACCCTGGGAAGCACTCTAGAGAGTGGTCATTTGGCCATTTTAATAACAGTCTTGCAATGTAAATGCTTGTCTATTGAAATAGAAAATTTCTGAACACTAGAATTAATTCTAAGTGAATTTGTCAGAAATACCTTAGAGTAACATTTCCAAAGGGTCCTATAGTCAAATTTAGGAAATATTATATTTTGAAGAAATTCACAATATATATTAGTGTATTAAAGAGTCTGCAACAAAGGGACCAGTTTGGAATCATTCAATACATTTAAATACACTTTGGGGAAATATTATCCTACACAGAAATTGGAAATATCTTTACCTTACCAGGTTAATGCTTACATTTATACTTTTATAATTTTCCCTCTCACCCCAACTCATAAAGCCTTTAGATATGTAGGAATGTTGAATCAATTACAGTCAGTCTTCGTTTTTGGCAGATTCCATATTTGCAAATTTGCTAACTCACTAAAATGTATTTGTATTCCAAAAATCAATATTCAGAGTGCTTTTGTGCTCAGACAAGCACAGAGAGGCAAAAACTTTGTCACCCAACATGCATGTTCCCAGCTGGGGTCGAATGTTCTGCCCTGTTTCAACTCTCATACTACAAATGAGTGTTCTTTTCTCCAGATAGCAAATGCCACATTTTCCACATTTTTGTGGTTTTTGTTGGTGATTTAGCTGTTCAAAATGTCTCCCAAACCTCCTAGTGCTAAAGTTCTGTCTCGTGTTCCTGAGGGCAAGAAGGCTGTGATATGTTTTACAGACAAAATATGTGTGTTAGATTAGCTTCATTCAGGCATGAGTTATAGTACTATTGGCATATATAGAGAGATATACATATAGTATATTATGTATTTTATAAATATATGTATATATTATATATAAGACAGTAGCACTGTAACTCATGATGGAATGCCTATATTTGATTAATATATAAAATTAATGAATCAACTATATGTTAAATAAGCTGTCTTTAAGCAGGCACATTTAAAATAAGGCTATGTATTGATTGGTTAACAAAAATATGACTAGAGGCTCACAGGAACCTACCCTTATATTGCCCTGGGAGCAGGTGTTCAAGATTGGCAAATTCGGTGTTGATAACTTTATAGAACATAACTACTACAAATAATGAGAACTGACTGTGTCGTGTTAATAAGTTTTAAATTTTCTTCAACACATAAGAACAAGGAATTAATAGGAAAACTTTATATGTGTCACTCCTTGTCTTTGGGAATTTATAATTTAAGAATAGCGATAATGGAATCAAAACTATAACATTTACTGAGCACCCACTAAGTGCTAGGGACTGTTTTAAGTTCTTCACATGTATATATCATTAAATCCTTAGATAACTTGTGGAGTAGAAACGCTTTATTGTCTATATTTAACCTAAGGAAACTGAAACATAGAGAAGTTAAACAACCTGATCATACTCACACATGGTTTTTTCTTTTTTATAAAAAATGTTTAGAAACATCCAGTGAGTGTTAATGTTAGATCATCTGCTTTGTACAAGATAATGAGCTGTTTGCTCCCTGTTTTCTGACCTACAAATGGCTACTGAGGATCTCTCTTGTAGACCATTCCACTTTGGCTTCCTTGGTTTTCTCCCCTCTATAACACCCTGAGTTAATTAATTAGGTCATTCACTACTCAACTTTCCTGAGTTTCTAAGACCTGCAAGATGAAGTTCAAGCTCTGGAAACTTTTATTTAATCTGATCATATTACACTAAACTCAGTAACTCCCAGAGGTCAGGAGGCTAGAAAGGTAGTCTTAGAGTGAACAATCTGGACACCAGGATAGGACACTGGGCAGGCTCGTTGTTAGCTAGCTTTATAAGTGGATATGCCATTTCTCTCTGGTTCCTATCTCAAACAGTTTGAGTATTGGAACTGTATCTCATCCTTCAGTATAGTACTCTCCCCTTCTCCCATCTTCCTAGTACAGCTGAAACAGTATCTTGTACACAGCAGATGTGCTAATGAGTGATTGCTTATTAAACAACACAATGCATTCTAGGAAGAAGTAAACAAATAACAGCACATCTGAAACCACTATGGTACTTGTATACTTATACATGTATTTTATTCTATAAAATAGGTGAGTTCTGGGAGGAAAAAGAGTATCAGTGAATTGATTTTTATAAATTTTCAATTCCAGTAAATAACTTTAAAATAAAGGAACTATCATGATTCTTGAGTAATGCATAATAATTTTGTGGTGGTAAAATTTATTCCCTCATCCTGGATCTGCTTTCCATGTATAATTTAATTTTTATGTATATCCAGAGCTCTAAGTTTTAAGACTGAAAATACTGTGTGAGGCCTCTGTGGCCTGTGGGACAGTATCAAGCAGTCTAATACACACTTCTACTTTGAGCCCCGGAAGGAGAAAAGGAGGCAAAAAGGTTATTTGAGAAAAGGGTTATTTGGGAAATTGTTAGTTAATTTCCCAAATTGGATGAAAACTGAACTCACAGATCCAAGAATCTCAATTAGTCTCTGGCAGAATAAGCACACAGACACACAAATTACTAAGGGTTATTAAAAGCAAATTGCTGAAAACCAGTGATAAAGAGATTTTAATATCTCACTTTTAATTTCTGATCTTCAGTATTTGTTCATCTTAGAAATGGGTAAAATTATCCACTTTTTGGGTTTTTTTTTAATTATTAGAAGGCTAAGTACGTAAAGCAAACAACATGTATTTATGAAGGCCCCCACAGCATAGCGATTCTCAACAAAGGTTTGGCAATCTAACAGCTCGGGTTCAAAGCTCAGCTCTGCCACCGAGGGATCTTTGGTGGTATATAAACTCTCTGTGCTTCTGTTTTCTCACTGGTAAAATGGAATTACATAGCAATCCTACTAGTTGTGAGAGTTAAATGATGTGAGATGGTGGCTATAAAATATAACAATACCAGAAAATAGCTGGTGTTCAATAAATGATAAAGCTGCTATATCATTCATTGAGAAGCAAACAACCATGTTCTAGCACTATTGTGATGCCTTCACCAAGCTGTGCCTGTTGCATCGCAATGTGCCCGTTAGAACTGGTTCTCGGTTCCTTGGATAAAGAAAATGTTCTGCTTTGCTATAGGGGAAAATCAAGGGAAGTGAACTTGTAAAACTAGGCAGAATCTAGTTTCCCTTAGGCTCTCTTGAAAGACAATCTATTTCTGCAACCAGAAAATTTTTTTAATAGAATAGTATTTTCATAAGAAGCCCCCCAAGAGTGGAGAAGAAACCTAGAAACTACTAAGTAATATTAATCCATAAATAAAGGAAGAAACAGTGCCCACTGGAACCTACAGCAATGAATTTTGACTCTGCCAGCTCTTGTGAGCTTCAGAATTGTAGGCTTGGTTTGAGTTCTCAGTTAGTATTCATCCATTAGGCTAAAATGTCCCCATGTGAGCAAACAAACAGATAAAACTATCCCTCCTTGCACAATAAAAAATGACTACAAATTCACTTAGAGATCTGTCCATCATTCTGTTACCAAGTTCCATCTTGCTTTGTTGGATATGGCATCTTAATAAGACTATTTTATCTTAAAAAGACTAAAGTTGAGGTGTCATTTTGGGTTGATATCATTTCATATCATCATAGGGCAGAAGGGTTTGGATCAACATCTCGCTTTCCGCTGACTTTACTGACAGCACTGAGAATCTCATCTCAGAGGAGTGAATGTAAATGCATTTATTGACAACATGTAAATAAGAGAAGATTAGTGGTTTTGCTGGTGAAATAAAAACACCTTGACTTTCAAAAACCCTGTTTGAAACTGACTGTTCATGACTCTATACAATTGACACTTGGAGTTATTCCATCTCTCCGTAAAGTATAAGCAAACTGTCTTATCAAGTTTCTTTTGGTTGCAAGTAATTGATAGAAACTCAAGTTTACTAAAGAAAAAAAATGCATTTATTAAAAACGTGCTGAGTTATCTTGCAGAATGTTGGAGAAACTGAACCTGTCAAGTAACTGCAACCAGAACTGGAAATTAACAAAAATTCAGGCTGTCCTCTTTCTCCTCTGTTTTTCTTCTCTGCTTCAGTTTATCTCAGTGTTCTTTGTTTTCTCTTTACTGACCAGTTTTCCACCTTCTCCTTGCACATGGCAGGTGTCTGACCTAGCTCCCCCAGTTACATTCCGCAAGCAGAAATTAGTAAGTTATCTCTGAATCCCAACTCTAAGCTACTAGGAGTGAAATCTCACACTCAACTCAGGTCAGATATCCTCTGGTAGTCTAATCAGCATGTCAATGTGTAGACATAGTCTGGGGTGCAAGATTGTATGACATGTTCATGAGATATCTGAGCTCCACTTCTGCGAGGAATTAAGGGGCTGTTCTCAGAGAAGGGAGATATTTAGTAGATATTCCCCCAAAACATTAAATATTTTTGCATATTAATAACAGCTACAAAAGAAGATAATGTCTATGTCCAGCAAACAATTCAATTCTTATACTCCCCCAAAATCACCTTATGTGAGGAAGAAGCTCCCACAGACAACACTGGCCCAGCCTTAGAGAGACTGTGCGTAAACAGGTGACTTGAAAGATGCCAGATCTGTGATCATTAAGAAAACACAGGCCGGGTGCAGTGGCTCACGCCTGTAATCCCAGAACTTTGGGAGGCCAAGGCGGGCAGATCACTAGGTCAGGAGATCGAGACTATCCTGGCTAACACGGTGAAACCCCACCTCTACTAAAAATACAAAAAAATTAGCCGGGCGTGGTGGCGGGCACCTGTAGTCCCAGCTACTCGGGAGGCTGAGGCAGGAGAATGGCATGAACCCGGGAGGCAGAGCTTGCAGTGAGCCAAGATCGCGCCACTGCACTCCAGCCTGGGCCACAGAGCGAGACTCCGTCTCAAAAAATAAAAAAAAAAAACAAGAAAACACAACTTGAGGCTCTGGGTCTGCTATTCTTTTTCAATGGTCAAAACAACAGTGTTTTTACAAGTCTTTCTACAATTAATGAGAATTTGAGCTCATACCTAAATATTAGCAAAGATAAAATTTAATCTAGAACGTTGTACCTTTTATTTTTATTTTTATTTTTATTTTTGAGACGGAGTCTCGCTCTGCCGCCCAGGCTGGGGTGCAGTGACCGGATCTCAGCTCACTGCAAGCTCCGCCTCCCGGGTTCACGCCATTCTCCTGCCTCAGCCTCCCGAGTAGCTGGGACTACAGGTGCCCGCCACCTCGCCCGGCTAATTTTTTTTTGTATTTTAGTAGAGACGGGGTTTCACCGTGTTAGCCAGGATGGTCTCGATCTCCTGAACTCGTGATCCACTCACCTCGGCCTCCCAAAGTGCTGGGATTACAGGCTTGAGCCACCGCGCCCGGCCTGTACCTTTTATTTTTAAAGCATTAAAATTTATAGCTAAGCTGAAGTCGGTTTAAAGTGTAATAAAACAAGCTGTTCCTTTGAGATATACCTTGGGAATACGCAAAGGAGTTGATAAAGCCGGAAGGCATTTTCACCTTGATGTGTTGACTTGATGGTAAATATAAACCTTCAGGATGTTGTGTATTTCTTGTAATTTTTTTTATCATCTGCCTCTCCCTCATATGTTTATCCTGAACTCATTCAGAATAGACTGGCTCTTCGCTTTCCTTGTAATTTCTCATTTTCCACAGCACCTAGGATGAATTCCCAGTCTCTCGAATAAAGTAGATTTTAAATATCATTTATGTAAAAAAAAAAAAAAAATCCATACATTTTAGAGTTGTAGATTGAGATATATTGGGATAAAATTGCATGATGTCTAAGGTTTGCCTTGAATACTTTAGTGAAAAAAAGAAAAAGTATTTATATAGCTAATATGGTCTAAATAATAGATATTTGGAGGTGTATTGTACTATACTCTCTACTTTCATAGACATTTTAAATATTTAATAATACTAAAATAGTTTAACATTTTATGAATAAAAAGATGATGTCCAGTGTAGCTATTCTTCTCATGTTGGAAGCCCTCCGTCATACTCCTGGCCTTGTGTTGTTGAGCTTCTCTTTGAAAATCCAAGTCAGTCCATTCCATCTTGGGACAACTATGACTATTTTTCATGGTGTTAAAACTTATTTATTTCAAGCATCAATAACCCCATATTTATGCATCTTCTACCTGGAAGTCATTCAAATATCTATTGGAAAAAATGGTATAAGAGTTATTGCTAGTTTTCTTTAATGAAATAATGAAATAATTATGTTTTAAAAATATTCTTCTTAGAGAAGCATTTTTAGTGTTCATCTCATTTGGAGTATTTACATATAAAAGGATGTAATATCTGGAATTTGTTTTAAAATAATTCAAAGAAAAAAGTAATTTTGGGGGAAGACTAAAAATGAGAAGTTGATAATTGTTAAAATTGTAAAGGTGAACTATTGGTTACTATATTGTTCTCACAAGTTCTGTGTATGTTTTAAAGTTTTTTTTCACAAAATTTATTCTTAAAAGGTTATATATGTTTTGGCATATCTTTGCAAAGATTATATGAGACATGTGTTTCCAAAAATATGTTCTATACATTCTTGCTATATGTTTATTTTAAATGAATATTTGATGATATTTCCCTTCATTTAGGTTCACACTCTTAGTAGCCAGGCACTTTGTTATTATTTATTTCCCCATGATCTGCGAGAGTACTCTGAGATTCTGGTCCCTTGTGGGAGATGGCATTTCTATTCTGTCCCAAACTTAACCCTCCAATCACCTCACTGTACAAGATAGTAATTGTGCTCAAATATCCCAATTATATTCTAAATTGGTCACACACAAAAGCTGTCAAACAGAAGATATTGAAGTGATATCAGTAGAAATAGTGAAGTAAGATCCTCTGAAAATCCTTTCCTCCATAAAAGCAAAGAGAATAGTAGAAATAGTCAAAATCAATTTTTAATAAATTTTTACATTAACCAAGAAGTTACAACACTCTAGAGAGAATCTATTCAAGAAAAACAGCCAAGTGTCAGCAAAACAACATGCTTTGTGGCATTTTAACTTGTCTTATTTCCATTCCTCCTTCCACATTTTCACAGGAGATTTAAAAACCAACAGTCTCACAATCGTGGTGAAAACAAGCAGCCTAGCAGCCACTGAAGGTGACAAAAAAGAGCTGAAGTGTCTCCAAAATCCTATTTACAGAGAATTGTCATTATTTAACCTGTCTAGCATTTTCCTGGCAAACCCACATGCATGGCTTGTCCTTATTTGACCTAACTCAGAGTTTTGCCAATTGGACAATGGAACAGACTTTTGCTGAGGGGTGCTTGTTAAAAAATAATAATAATAGGTGCAACTGTTTAATGCTGCATCTGCTTAAGGCAATCGTAACAGCTGGGGAAAACAGCAAGCTGACTTTAAAAAGTAAAATCAAAAGCTAGAGAAGGAGAAGTCTATAAAGAGCTTTAAAAAGCTCCCACATTTTCCTGGGACTCTAGAAGACTGCACACATGTGTCAGGTTGTGTGCATGCCCAGAGCTGTGTGCATGCTTAGGGAAGATCTGCCAAAGCCTTAAGCATTCACCCAAGGCTGAACTTGAGGCTCTTGTCAGGCAGTAGGTGAAGGATAAGGCAGAGCAGTAAAATGCCAGAGTGTGGAAGGTGTGCCCCAACATACACACAGGACCCTTTAGCAATAACTGGGAGACTTAGTGGTTTTATGCATTTAAGGAAATCTCTCTCTAGAGAGTAGATGACCATTAAAGCAAATGAGCAAAGATGTTAGTGGCCATAGTTAATAAATATAGACTTTACAGAATTATTTCAGAAAAGTCACTAAATAAACAGGGGCAACAGCAACAATAACAAAAAAACCCTAAAGAGGTTGGATAATAGGACTCTTAGAATTGCCACACTATATTGTTTAAAATGTCCAATTTTAAATAACAAATTTAGAGACATACAATAAATAAGAAATGATGGCACATACAGAGGGGGAACATCAGTCAATGAAAACTATCCTTAAGGCAGTCTAAAAGTTGGACCTACTAGACAAAGACGTGAAATCAGCTATTTTAAATATGTACAAAGAATTAAAGGAAAATATGAATAAAAGAAGGAAAATATGAAAAGGATAGCTTACCAAATAGAAAATATCAATAAAGCACTTGAAGGCAGAAGTTGGAAATCATCCAGCCAAAGGAGCAAAAAGAATTAAAAAAGAGTGAATATAGTTTAAGTAATTTATAGGACACCATCAAGTAAAACAATATATACATTATGGTAGTTCAAGAGGAAGAAGACAAAGAAGAGTAGAAAGCTTACTCAAAGAAATAATGCTTGAAAACTTCCCAGATCTAGCAAAAGAAACAGTCACCCAGATTCTGGAAGCCCAAAGGATACCAAATATATTGAGGTCAAAGAAATCCACATCAAGACACATTATAATAATGTTTTTAAAAGTTAAAAAATTTTGGAAGAGCAAAAGCAGGCACCTGTCACATACAAGGGAACCATTATAAGGCTATGAGTGGATTTTTCAGCAGCTACTTTGCAGGCAAGAAGAGAATGAAATTATATATTTAGTGCTGAAAGGGGGAAAAAAAAACTGTCAACCAAGAAGGTTATACCTGGCAAAACTACTCTTCAAAAATGAAAGAGAGATAAAGACTTTCTCAAAAACTGAGGAATTTCAGCACCACTAGGTCTGCTTTACAAAAACTGCTGAACGTAGTTCTTCAATTTTAAACAAAGGGATGCTAAACTGCAATGTGAGAGCATAAGAAAGTGTGAAATTCATTTGTAAACATTAACTTTGCTTAACTTAAAATCAACTGAGTTACGACCTTAAATTAATTGTCAGCAAAATCTCTTCATCTTTGCCATATAACATAACCTAATTATGGGAATAAAATCTCATCATATTCACAGCTCCTGCTCACAATCAGGAAGAGATTATATAGGGTGTATAATCTAGATACCAGAATCCTGGAGACAATCTTAAAATTCTGTCTACCCTGATCCGGCATAAGAGAAGTTCTGAGTATAAAGTACTTATTGTTATTAATGATATTACTATTATTAGTATTGTCATCACTAGTCCATGTTAAAATTTGTTCCCGACAGTACTTGTGTGCTTTCAATACTTGGTGCACTAGAGGGAACTGATAGTATATTATAATATTTGAAGAAGTAATTCAAGCAGAATAGTAGCCTGTGTTTACAAAATGGATGAAGAGGAAATTCCATCCATATTACATAATTCAATAGAGTCTTGTGTCACTTAGTGACAGAAATACTTTCTGAGAAAAGCATCTTTAGGCAATTTTGTTGTGCAGACATCCTATAGTGTACAGTATTTACACAAACCTAGATGACATATCCTAATTTCATACACCTAAGCCTATTGCTTCTAGACTAGAAACTTGTACAGCATGTTACTGTGCTGAATACTGTAGGCAATTGTGACACAAATCACTAGATGAAAGAAAATTTTAAACTTCATTATAATCTCATGGGACCACCATGGTCTGGTCTACACTCTCCATCATTGACCAAAATGTTGTTATGCAGTGCATGACTGTAGTTGTGTTTTAGAAAAAACTGTGGAAAACTAATTATATATGACTGAAATTTTCTAACTGACTTCTTATTTGAGCTGACATAGCTAGGAAGAAAAAAATGTAGCCCTGGATGTAGTAAAACTATCTGGGGCCCATACTAACCATTCTGTTTACAAACCAACCTTTTTAATATAATATTGGTATGTTCTCTTTAGGATATAACAAAACAGGGGCAACAGGATATCATAGAGACTGGGCCGGTGGCGGAAATCAAAACATTACAAAGATCCCCAAACTGTGTGTGTTTAAGGAGTGAAGTCCTTAAATTCAGAATTATGCACCTGAAGGTATCCAAGATAGACTTTTTTAAGTGGAAGTGAAAGACAGCAACAATGCTTTTTAATCTTCTGAACTTCTCCACAAACCAGACAGAAGAACTAAACTAGAATAAAAAAAAATCAAAGAAAATATCCCCAACAAAAT
Source organism: Papio anubis (assembly GCF_008728515.1). Lineage (NCBI taxonomy): Eukaryota > Metazoa > Chordata > Mammalia > Primates > Cercopithecidae > Papio > Papio anubis. Next base: position 21,592,084 of record NC_044988.1, on the reverse strand, counting down.
ATTTCTGACAGAACTTAGTAACGAAATATTCCCACAATGCATCAAACCAATTCAAGACAGCTACCTGACTCATACAGTAACAACATCTGATGGTAGAAAGCAGTGGGAAAGCCACTGATCTTTTCACAGTTTTGAAAAGACAGGAACCCAAAATCACAACAGATACTAATTAGAAAACTCAGCCCATTAAGTAACATGAGTTGAACAAAGAGTTTTCCAGGTTCCAATTTAACAATGAGTGTAAGGGAACTGCTATGAGACTAGCTCTAATGATGCTGGGGCAGTCTGGAATGTGTAAACCTTCAAAGCTGACAAATTCAAATTCTTTTCTGAGACAGAGTTCCTACCAATGACATTTGTGGCTTTCTGGACTGTGTTGAAGAAGCAATGTAAACTACAATTCAAGAACAGCCATCAGGAAGGGCAGGCTGTCTCTTGCTGGAAAAAAAAAAAATTGTTGGGACTAGTGTCCAAGCTAAGCAGGATAGAAACAATAGAGTTAAAAATTGGAAGATCCAGATTAAAGTGGGAGTAGAGAATAAAGGGAGTCAATTTCAGGAAATTCACTGCCATAGTTATTATAAACTTTGTGAAAATAACAAAAGAACAAACTGTAGAGATATGAGGCTGTGAAAGCTTCCCTGGACCTCTTTTCTTTTCTAAAATAATGCAAAAACTTATTTAATTTGAAAATGATTTTTGAAAAACAGATAATGAATAAGTCACATAGTTGCTATAAGAAAAAAAAGTGAATGATGAGAGAGAAGACATGTCTACAGACAAAGAAAGCACACCAGAAAATATGTTCACTACACATATAAAAAACTTTAACCAAATATGTCCAATTGAAAAAGAGCAGGAAAGAGAGAGAGACACACACAGAGACAGATAGACAGACAGACAGACAGAGACAGCATTTTGAGAAAACAACTCATGTAAGACCTGGAAGGAAACTCAGAATTCAGATGATCATAGAAAATGGAGATTTGAAAAAGAAGCTGGCAGAGTTAAGGAAAGAATTAAAAGTGAATGAAAAAAATTATTTTATAAATGTATAGTAGAAGAAATGTAATTTTGTATACATTAAATTTTACACAAGAAAATAATAGATAATTTTGTTTAAAAAATATTTTAAGAGAAATAGAAATTGAGGAAGAAACAAAATGATTTAAATAGAAAATAAATTAAGAAATTAAAAATAAGGATTAATAAAGTAATAGAAAAGACAGGCAAAGAAGATCCAACTTAACTCTAATAGCAACTTCCAAAGATAACTGAGGAAATGGGACAGAACAAGTGCTTAAAATTATAGTTCAAGAAAACTTTACTGAAATAAAAGATTACTTGAAACTACATAGTAATTGGCCATACTACATGACAGAGAACACCAGCCCCAAATAGCAAACACCAGCACATATTCTAATAAAATTACAAGACTTCAAAGAAAAAGAGTAAATCCTTTGGGCACCAAGGAAAAGACAAAGTTCTATTTATAATAGAAAGAAAATCATATTGTTATCAGACTTTTTAGACTTCTCAGACCCTTTATATAAGAAGATTAGAGAGTAGTACATTTAAGATGTTCAAATTAAAAAATTAAGGCACAGCTTTTTATATCCAGTCAAACCAATTTTAAGATGTGAAGACATAAACCAGTTGCTATGATTATGCAGAAATTTGGGAAATCTTGTCTAATGAGACCTTCCTAAGGAATCTTCTAGAGAACAGGCTTCAACCTGAAAGACTGTTGACGTAAGGATTAGTGACTCCTCTGTGTAGAAAGGAAGTTGATACATATATCAGTAATGTCTGTCAGGAGAGGAAGGCTCCCTGCTGCTTGGACTGTAGTTTTAACCAGTTTTTTTTCCAGATAATTACAAACCTTCAAAGAACTCCCCTATAATCCATCAACCCATTCTTGCAATGAATTGGAAAGAAGCTGGGATTGGCTCTCACAATCTTAGTCTGTTCTTTAGAGGTTACTTCAGAAATAGTAAAGCTGCTATAACAAACTACACTAATTGGGTAGCTTATAAGTCACAGAAATGTATTTTCTGTTGGCAGCTGAGGAGTACAAGATCAAGATGTCAGCAGATTCAATGTCTGATGAGGGCCCACTTTCCTCACAGATGGCACCTTTTGGTGTAGCCTTACATGGTGGAAGGGACAAGGCATCTCTCCTGGGCCTCTTTTATAAGGGCACTAATTCCATTCATGAAAGCTCCACCCTCATGATCTCACCACCTCCCAAAGGCCCAACTCCTAATATTATCACATTGGTGGTTAGGTTTTAACATATAAACTTTTTTTGGGGGGGGGAATAAAAACATTCAGACCATAGCACTTACAAAGTCACATTACTCCCTATTCTTTATTCATTTTAATGACTTCATTACCAAAATTTACAAAACAATATGGAGCTTTCCAAGTAACCATGTGCAGGCACCCGTATGTTAAATTGCCTTCTGCCATAATAAATGAAATAATTCTGAAATACATTTAAACTATAACATGAAAATTTGCTAGATTTAAAAGATAAATGTGAATTATCTGCTATTCAATAAATTTTAAAAAGTATTTCTCTAATGGGCACATAATCCTTCTGCCCAATAAGCAACTTTGTCATTTAGACTTTATACTTCAATATTTGAACATTTGAGAGTTTCTAGTCTGCATATACCCTTCAAGAAAAAATATCCATATACAATGAAGAAAAAAATCCACTTGGAAAGAATATTTATATGAAGATTAAGATATTTCCCCATCTTGTAAAGTCTGTGGGAACTATTACTGAAGTAAGTTCTAAAGAAATGTGTTAAGGCTCAGGGTGCCCTATGTGCTGATAGAGATAGGCATCATTCATATTACTTGAGAATTCTCGTTTCCATATACAGAAAGCCAAGAAAATGAACACAGCTTTGATTGATTGTTCCAGGAAAAGAATGTGCAATATGGTACGAGCACATTTTGTTGTGTTTTGTTTTTTTTCTTTTTCTTTTTCTAAATAGAAAGCTTCTGAGAAAGCTACAATGAGAGAGAATTCTGGGATTTTCTTTTTTCTTTTTTTTATTATACTTTAAGTTCTGGGATACATGTGCAGAACATAGGTTTGTTACATAGGTATACACATGAGATGGTGGTTTGCTGCACCCATCAACCTGTCATCTACATTAGGGTATTTCTCCTAATGTTATCCTTCCCCTATCTCCCACCCTCCAACAGACTCTGGTGTGTGATGTTCCCCTCCCTGTGTCTATGTGTTCTCATTGTTCAATTCCCACTTATGAGTGAGAACATACAGTGTTTGGTTTTCTGTTCCTGTGTTACTTTACTGAGAATGATGGTTTCCAGCTTCATCCATGTCCCTGCAAAAGACATGAACTCATTCTTTTTTATGGCTGCATAGTATTCCATGGTGTGTATGTGTCACATTTTCTTTATCCAGTCTATCATTGATGGGCATTTGGGTTGGTTCCAAGTCTTTGCTATTGTGAACAGTGCTGCAGTAAACATACATGTGCATATGTCTTTATAGTACAATGATTTATAACCCTTTGGGTATACAACCAGAAGTGGGATTGCTGGGTCAAATGGTATTTCTAGTTCTAGATCCTTGAGGAATCACCACACTGTCTACCATAATGATTGAACATTTTTCATATGTTTGTTGGCTGCATAAATGTCTTCTTTTGAGAAGTTTGTGTTCATATCTTTTGCCCACTTTTTGATGGGGTTGTTTGTTTTTTTCTTGTAAATTTGTTGAAGCTCCTTGTAGATTCTGGATATTAGCCATTTGTCAGATGGATAGAGTGCAAAAGTTTTCTCCCATTCTGTAGGTTGCCTGTTCACTCTGATGATAGTTTATTTTGCCCCAACAGCATTTATTGAATAGGAAATCCTTTCCCCATTGATTGTTTTTGTCAGGTTTATCAAAGTTCAGATGGTTGTATATGTGTGGTGTTACTTCTGAGGCCTCTGTTCTGTTCCATTGGCCTATATATCTGTTTTGGTACCAGTACCATGCTGTTTTGGTTACTGTAGCCTTGTAGTATAGTTTGAAGTCAGGTAGCATGATGCCTCCAGCTTTGTTCTTTTTGCTTATAATTGTTCTGGCTATATGGGCTCTTTTTTGGTTCCATATGAAATTTAAAGTAGATTTTTCCAATTCTGTGAGAAAGTCAGTAGTAGCTTGATGGGGATAGCATTGAATCTATAAATTACTTTGGGCAGTATTGCCATTTTCATGACATTGATTCTTCCTATCCATGAGCATGGAATGTTCTTCCATTTGTTTGTGTCCTCTCTTATTTCCTTGAGCAGTGATTTGTAGTTCTCATCGAAGAGGTCCTTCACATGCCTTGTAAGTTGTGTTCCTAAGTATTTTATTCTCTTTGTAGCAATTGTGAATGGAAGTTCACTCATGATTTGTCTCTCTGTTTGTCTATTATTGGTGTATAGGAATGCTTGTAGTTTTTGCAATTGATTTTATATCCTGAGACTTTGCTGAAGTTGCTTATCAGCTTAAGGAGATTTTGACTGAGACAATGAGATTTTCTAAATATACAATCATGTCATTTGCAAACAGAGACAGTTTGACTTCCTCTCTTTCTATTTGAATATCTTTATTTCTTTATCTTCCCTGATTGCTCTGGCCAGAACATCCAATACTATGTTGAATAGGAGTGGTGAGAGAGGGCATCCTTGTCTTGTGCCAGTTTTCAAAGGAAATGTTTCCAGCTCTTGCACATTCAATATGATATTGGCTGTGGGATTGTCATAAATAGCTCTTATTATTTGGAGATACATTTCATCAGTACCTAGTTTATTGAGAGTTTTTAGCATGAAGTGGTGTTGAATTTTACCGAAGGACTTTTCTGCATCTATTGAGATAATCATGTGGTTTTTGTCATTGGTTCAGTTTATGCGATGGATTATGTTCATTGATTTGCATATGTTGAACCAGCCTTGGATCCCAGGGATGAAGTCAACTTGATCGTGGTGGATAAGCTTTTTAATGTGCTGCTGGATTCAGTTTGCCACTATTTTATTAAGGATTTTTGCATTCATGTTCATCAGGAATATTGGCCTGAAATCTTCTACTTCTGTTGTGTCTCTGCCAGATTTTGGTATCAGGAGGTTGCTGGCCTCATAAAATTAGTTAGGGAGGAGTCTCTCTTTTTCTATTGTTTGGAATAGTTTCAGAAGGAATGATACCAGCTCCTCTTTGTATCTCTGGTAGAATTTGACTGCGAATCAGTCTGGTCCTGGATTTTTTTGGTTGTTAGGCTATTAATTTTTGCCTCAATTTCAGAACCTGTTATTGGTCTATTCAGGGATTTGACTTCTTCCTGGTTTAGTCTTGGGACAGTGTATGTGTTCAGGAATTTATCCATTTCTTCTACATTTTCTAATTTATTTGCATAGAAGTGTTTATAGTATTCTCTGCTGGTAGCTTGTATTTCTGTGGGATCAGTGGTAATATCTTCTTTATTATTTTTTATTGTGTTTATTTGATTCTTCTCTCTTTTCTTCTTTATTAGTCTGGCTAGTAGTCTATCTATTTTGTTAATCTTTAAAAAAAAAACAACTCCTGGATTCACTGAATTTTGAAGGGTTTTTCGTGTCTGTGTCTACTTCAGTTCTACTCTGATCTTAATTATTTCTTGTCTTCTGCTAGCTTTTGAATTTGTTTGCTCTTCTCTAGTTCTTTTAATTGTAATGTTAGGGTGTCGATTTTAGATCTTTCCCACTTTCTCTTGTGGGCTATAAATTTCCCTTTAAACATTGCTTTAGCTGTGTCCCTGAGATTCTGGTACATTGTGTCTTTGTTCTCATTGGTTTCAAATAACTTCTTTATTTCTGCCTTAATTTCATTATTTACCCAGTAGTCATTCAGGAGCAGGTTGTTCAGTTTCCATGTAGTTGTGCGGTTTTGAGTGAGTTTCTTAATCCTGAGTTCTAATTTGATTGCACTGTGGTCTGAAAGACTGTTTGTTATGATTTCCATTCTTTTGCATTTGCTGAGAAGTGTTTTACTTCCAATTATGTGGTCAATTTTAGAATAAGTGCAATGTGGTGCTGAGAATAATATATATTCTGTTGCTTTGGGGTGGAGAGTTCTGTAGATGTCTATTAGGTCCACTTGGTCCAGAGCTGAGTTCAAGTCTTGAATATACTTGTTAATTTTCTGTCTCGTTGATCTTTCTAATATTGACAGTGGGGTGTTAAAGTCTCCCACTATTATTAAGTGAAGAGTCCAAGTCTCTTTGTAGGTTTCTAAGAACTTTCTTTATAAATCTAGGTGCTCCTATATTGGGTGCATACATATTTGAGATAGTTAGCTCTTCTTGTTGCATTGATCCCTTTACCATTATGTAATGCCCTTTTTTGTCTTTTTTATCTTTGTTGGTTTAAAGTCTGTTTTATCAGAGACTAGGATTGCAACCCCTGCTTTTTTTTTTGTTCTTTCCATTTGCTTAGTAAATATTCCTCCATCCTCTTATACTGAGCCTATGAGTGTTTTTGCATGAGAGATGAGTCTCCTGAATACAGCACACTGATAGTCCTTGACTCTATCCAATTGGCCAGTCTGTGTCTTTTAATTGGGGCATTTAGCCCATTTACGTTTAAGGTTAATATTGTTATCTACAAATTTGATCCTTTCATTATGATGCTAGCTGGTTATTTTGCTCGTTAGTTGATGCAGTTTCATCATAGTGTCGATGGTCTGTACAATTTGGTATGTTTTTGCAGTGGCTGGTACCAGTTTTCCCTTTCCATATTTAGTGCTTCCTTCAGGAGCTCTTGTAAGGCAGGCCTGGTGGTGACAAAATCTGTCAGCATTTGCTTGTCTTCAAAGGAATGTATTTCTCCTTCACTTATGAAGCTTAGTTTGGCTGGATATGAAATTCTGGGTTGAAAATTCTTTTCTTTAAGAATGTTGAATATCAGCCCCCACTCTCTTCTGGCTTGTAGGGTTTCCGCAGAGAGACCTACTATTAGTCTGATTGGCTTCCCTTTATGGGTAACCCACCCTTTCTCTCTGGCTGCCCTCAACATGTTTTCCTTCATTTCAACCTTGCTGAATCTGATAATTACATTTGTTGGGATTGCTCTTCTCGAGGAGTATCTTTGTGGTGTTTGTATTTCCTGAATTTGAATGTTGCCCTGTTTTGCTAGGTTGGGGACATTCTCCTTGATAATATCTTGAAGTGTGTTTTCCAAGGTGGTTCCATTCTCCCTGTCACTTTCACGTATACCAATCAAACGTAGATTTGGTCTTTTCACATAGTCCCATATTTTTTGGAGGCTTTGTTCATTCCTTTTCATTCTTTTTTCTCTAATCTTGTCTTCACACTTCATTAAATTGATCTTCAGCCTCTGATATCCTTTCTTCAGCTTTATCAATTCAGCTATTGATACTTGTATATGCTTCATTAAGTTCTCATGCTGTGTTTTTCAGCTCCATCAGGTCATTTATGTTTTTCTCTAAACTGGTTATTCTAGTTAGCAAGTCCTCCAACCTTTTTTCAAGGTTCTTAGCTTCCTTGCATTGGGTTAGAACATGCTCCTTTAGCTCAGACGAGCTTGTTATTACCCACCTTCTGAAGCCTACTTCTGTCAATTCATCAAACTCATTCTCCGTCCAGTTTTGTTCCCTTGCTGGTAAGGAGTTGTGATCCTTTGGAGAATAGGTGTTCTGGTTTTCAGAATTTTCAGACTTTTTGTGCTGTTTTTTCCTCATCTTCGTGGGTTTATTCACCTTTTGGCTTTGATGTTGCTCACCTTTGGATGGGGTTTTGGTGTGGATGTCCTTTTTGTTGATGTTGATGCTATTCCTGTTTGTTAGTTTTCCTTCTAACAGTCAGGCCCCTCTGCTGCAGGTCTGCTGGAGTTTGCTGGAGGTCTACTCCACACTCTGTTTGCCCGGGTATCAGCAGCAGAGGCTGCAGAACAGCAAAGATTGCTGCCTGCTCCTTTCTCTGGAAGCTTCATCCCAGAGGGGCATCTGCCAGATGCCAGCCAGAGCTCTCCTGTATGAGGTGTCTGTCGACCCCTGCTGAGAGGTGTCTCCCACTCAGGAGGCACAGAGGTCAGGGACCCACTTGAGGAGGCAGTCTGTCCCTTAGCAGAGCTTGAGCACTGTGCTGGGAGATCTGCTGCTCTCTTCATACCCAGCAGGCAGGGATATTTAAGTCTGCTAAAGCTACACCCACAGCCATCCCTTCCCCCTGGTGATGTGTCCCAGAGACAGAGTTTTAGCTATAAGTCCCTGACCGGAGCTGCTGCATTTCTTTCATAGATGCCCTGCCCAGAGAGGAGGAATTGAGGGAGGAAGTCTGGCTACAGCAGCTTCACCGAGCTATGGTGGGCTCTGTTCAGTTTGAACTTCCCGGCAGCTTTGTTTACACTGTGAGGAGAAAACCGCCTACTCAAGCCTCAGTAATGGCTGATGCCTCTCTCTCAGTCAAGCTTGAGCTTCCCAGGTCAACTGCAGGCTACTGTGCTAGCAGTGAGAATTTCAAGCCAGTGGATCTGAGCTTGCTGGGCTCCATGGGGGTGGGATCCACTGAACTAGACCACTTCGCTCCCTAGCTTCAGCCCCCTTTCCCGGGGCATGAATGGTTCTCGTCTCACTGGAGTTGCAGGTGCCACTGGGGTATGAAAAAAAAACTCCTACAGCTAGCCCAAATGACCACCCAGTTTTATGCTTTAAACCCAGGCCCCTGGTGGTGTAGGCACCTGAGGGAACCTCCTGGTCTGCAGGTTGTGAAGACTGTGGGAAAAGCATAGTACCTGGGCTGGAATGCACCATTCCTCATGGCACAGTCCCTCATGGCTTCCCTTGGGTAGGGGAGGGAGTTCCCCAACCCATTGCGTTTCCCGGATGAGTCAACGCCCCACCCTGCTTCGGCTCACCCTCCATGGGCTGCACCCACTGTCTAACTAGTCCCAGTGAGATGAGCCGGGTACCTCAGTTGGAAATGCAGAAATCACTCCCCTTCTGCATTGATCTTGCTGCGAGCTGCCGACTAGAGCTGTTCCTGTTTGGCCATCTTGCCAGCCACCCAGGGATTTTCTTTTTAGCTTCCCCAGTGGTAGCCTCGTGGCTCATTAAAATGGAAGATGTCTTTGCAGACTCCTATCTGTGCTCTTTGGGATCTAAACCATTTCTTTCAGTCTCTTCAATAATCACTTTTTCCGCTAAAAATTTAACAGATAAGACTTCTCCAGTGAATTGCCATGTAGCTTGCTGAGATCAAAATTGAAAACGGTATTACGTCTTGAACTTAATATGCTTCAAACAGGATTATTGATTTCTAACTCGCCTAAACCTGTTCTTCTGGTTTTCTTCATTTCAGTAAATGGTACCACAAATCATCTAATTACTAAAGCCGAAACCCAGAAGACATCCTTATTCCTCCATTTCTCTTACCCCCAACATCCAACCCATCAAGTCTTATTGGTTTGAACTCCAAAGCATGTCTTTAATTCATCCAATTCACTCTATGTCCACTGCTACCATCTAAGTCCAAGCTATTATTTGTCTTACATGGCTCACTGCAATAGCCTCCTAACTGTCATGATTCTACTTTTGTCCCATTGTAGTACACTCTCTCCTAAGTGACTAGATTGGTCTCAGCAGGCCATATCACTTTCTGGCACAAACCCATCTTCCCAGAAGCATCCCATTACACATAAAATTCAAGCCATTTATGAAACCCCATTCTATTGGATCCCTGTCTTCCCCTCTGAGCCCCTCTCCTCCATGGCCCCCTCACTCACTAGACAACAGCTTTCTTTCTATTTTCCTAATACGATGAGATCATTCTTGTGTTAGATCTGTAGATATCTAGAACATTCTGGTCATTTCAAGTCTTAGCCTAAAAAAGACCTCCTAACGGTAACTTCAGTAATAACTACTCAATCTCATATCTCTCCCATTACCTTGTAGTATTTTAATCATAGTACTTATCTCTATTAAAATTATTTTGCTTATTTTTTAATTATTCGTCAAATGTTATATCCACAGAAAACAGCTTGTTTTAGTCCACACTTGCGCTCCAGATCCTATAAGAGTGGCTGGCACCAAGCAGGAACTCAATAAATATGTATTTAATGATTGAATCTATTTTAGGGCTGCATTTACTGAGCAGTACATGAGTTCCTTAAAAGCCAGTCAGTTCTTTTTCACAAGAATTTTTTCAGTGCTTTAGTAAGTGCTAGGCATGATGCCAGAGGCATAAATCCTAAAATCTTAACTTTGCATACCTTGTGCTCCGTTCTGTCCACTGGAGGCCCTCAATACCTTTTGATTGATATTGCATGATCAATTGACGATGCCCAGATAAGATTACTACAGGAGATATTGAACATTTTGACAGTCTCCTACACTATTATGGGAACAGAGACTACTAATACATTTAAAGCACAGATTTGTAATTAAGAGAAAATGTTGGATCACTAATAATAATATGCTAGTATATTACTATAGCTGCTATATTATAGTTATTTTTAAAATAGCCACTGCATAGGACATCCCTGAACTGATGGTCACATGGTGAACACACTGTGCCAGAAAAGCAGCTGATGATCAAGAGACAGTTTCACTCACTAGGCTATCACTCTGTAGTAGCACTGATGCAAATGCATAGGTTGACTCTAGCATGAGCAACTTGCTTTCTAAGATCCAGAATCTTATAGCACCTGCCAGAATGGTCTACGTCAGGCAAGTGTCTGTACCAGCTTGCAGGTCGTGACATGGAATCAAGGCAATTTATTAAGTGTTTACTGTGCATCTACAGTATACCAGGCACTCTGCTGGGCATAGAGGTTCAGAGATAACTGAGACATAAGCCTGCTTAATTATGGATTATTTATTGAAACTCAAGGCTCAGTTCTCCTAATTTTCCTTCTTTGAGGACTAATTACAAGTCACTTTAATATAATAATAAGAGCCTTGCAAATAGTAATTCACTTAATCTTTACAAAATGTCTGTGAAGTGGTATTATAATCATCCCCATTTAAAAAATTTAGGAAGCTGTGATACAGTGAGATGAAGGAACTAGCACAGGATGCATTTGGTATGTGGAGGAACCTTGCCTATTCCACCAGCATCTCCACTGAACTCAAAAACCTCAATCCTGCACCTCACCCTGCATCTGATTTTACTTTTCATGAAGTTGGCCATCTAGATCTCATATCCTAACTTCTTCCTCTGCTTATTGTTTTTGGTAACATCTCAACCTTCCCTTGCCAAGATCCTGAACCAGGTCTCTATTTCTCCCTGATTGATGTACAATAATCTTTCCATCCCAACTTCAAGTTTCATTGATAGAAACTGTCTATGCGCTGTGATGACTATTCAAATGGACTGGTTGTTTTGGATTCATTCTTTCTAAAAAATTGGGACACTGTATTCCCCACACAGACATCTTGAAAAATGCATTCCTATAGGAAATGAAGGCAGCTCAACAACCACAGACAAGTATTTTGAATCCCTACAAATAAGCTGCAATATAAATGCAAGACTATCATCTTTTCCAATAACTTAATTTGCCGAAGGGACACTATTCCCAGACCAATGAAGATGAAGAGTGTTAGAAAGCTGAAAATGACAATTACAGTTTCCCCCCAAGTGGCCCACATTTTTGAGTGTGCTGTCTATTTGCATTCATTTTCGATTTTCTACCACTCTTCTCTTTCTACCCTGTTACCCTCCAGTCTTTTTAATGAGGCATTTCTGTGTATGTGTCGTATGTGTATATATTTTATTTTTATATTGGAAGGAAATGGCTGTGTACAATTGTATTTATTATAAATAGGAAAGTCAGTCAGCAAGTGATTAAGAGCTCCACAATGAATCATAAATATTAAATTTCTCTTAGAGCTTTTGGCACTATGCAATGTTATTTCCCAAATAATGTGCATATAACCCCAGGTCTTATTGGCATATGAACCATAGGTTAAGACTTTATTGCTGGTTTTATCCCTAAGTCCTCCTGGAATATAACCTACTTTCCAATGTGCACTCAGAGCACCCCCTCTTCCCCTTAATTGTGTTTATCTGAAAGTCCCACAAGAAGGGGGTGTAAGTTCCCATGTAATTTTCCTACTGCTGGTTTCTTCTGCTGTCCTTATGTTCCAACTCAGTGCTTGCCATCCTTCTGATTTGTTTTCTAATCATTTGGCTAGGAGAGCTTCCTAGGACTCTCCTGGGGCTACACATGAGGAAACACTGACCTAACCTTTACTTCCTGTGCCCTTGAAATGTCTGCTGCTGCCACCTGGAGCTCTGGAACTGCCTGGCTGTGAATCTCCATCACCAAATGCCACCTGCAACGGTTATCTGAGCTGCCAAAACTCTGTCAGGCTGCCCATGTGTTGTCCCTGAGCTGCTTTTGACCTCTGCTGTTCATCCCTCCAGCTGATGGAAAAAAACCTTTACTGCTTCATGTCCTACTGTTTGTAAAGTAAGAGGGAGATCTTTCACCATAGATACTTGAGTATCCTAGTGTTGAAGATCTAGTTGTTTGAGATTTTTTTTACAGCGTTGTCCTGAGCTCATCCACATTTTCCAAGGCATGAGACATAACTGTTTATGTCTCAATTCCAACTGCAAGAAATATTCAAGCATTTCCCTATGCCCCAAGGAGGTGCCACAGTATTTAGCACTATGCCACTCCCTTTTGCCAACTTTTGACTAGGTGAATTGAAAATGTGGAGGGCAAGAAATGGGTTTGATAGCAAGGAGGAGTAAGGCTGGATATAGAGTGGGGGTTAGTCAGTGCTGAGAGTCAGGCTGGACAAAAAAGGATCTCAGTGTTTACTCTGCTATGCCAAAAAGAATATTAGAAAATATACCTAGAATGGAAAGGAAAGCAAACATAAAACAGAAGGGCCAGGCCACAGTAGGTCAAAACCTAGGAAGACCAAGAGGAAAAGAAGGCTCAAGTGCAGAGCAAAGTGGAGGTTCAAGACAAAAGCACATGACTGGAATGGAGGATATATCATAAAAGGCAAGAAAATCCACAGAAAGCAAGAGCAACAACAAGATAAGCTGAAGAGCAGCAGTGTTGCTGGGTGGAAGGTAACAAATCCAATTGTGATTTGTCCAGGTTCTTGGTACATCGAACAAAGATTTGAACAGCATGCTTGAACAATCAGTGAAAGCATAGATTTATTGGAGCAGAAGGCAACAGAAGTGAAATCACACTCCATGGAATAGTTACAGGCCCAAGCAAGTGGCTCAAGAGCCCTGCTAGCAAATCCTTCCAGGGTTGAAGTGCCCTTTAGAGGTCTCCCATTGGTTACACACCATGTAAATGAAGAGCTGGCTCATGGCCAATTAGAGGCAGAAGTAAATTGGCCTGCAGCCAATCTTAGACTGGCATGGACTGATGACTTATGCAAATGAAGGTCCCAGAATGGGCCAATCATAGGCCAGAGTGCAGGTTTGGTCTGTGGCCAATCAGTGGCTGGCATGAATTGGCACCTTATGCAAATGAAGGTCCTAGAAGACTAATCATTGGCCAGGGTGAAGGGTTTTATTTCTTTTAATTTAATTCCAGGAAGTTTGTGTGAATCAGCCTTAGGTTCCCTGCCTTCAGACTCGACTCTACTGCCTCAGCAGCATCAGTAGCAAGGAGGGACCAAGAGACCAAGGCAGTCAGCTTCCTAAGAGTGAACTGACTCTGCTCTTCTCTTGCTCTGTCAAAAGCTAATCTCAAGTAAACTCAACCTGAAGATCTAAAGATCTAAGGGGAATTATATCAAAACATAGCACATCTGTAGACAGCAAAGAGTAGTTATTTGAGGCATTTCCTTTAGAATAACCATGACATCCAATAAGATGATGAGCTCTGTGCACACATACATTAGAGAAACTCCACAGCTCAAGAGCAGATTAGGTCCTAGAAACTCCTAAACCTGGGGACTGCCTAAGCTGTTCCTAAATCTACTTGTCAATAAGTCCAAAGGGAAAACATGCATGTGACCACTGTCACCATCTGCTGTTGGCAGAGAGAGGAAATATGATTTTTCTCTGACTTTGTCCCCTGTTTGCCTCCATAAAATTCCACAATTGAAAATCCTGAAAATAGATTAGTGTCTTTACAAGCAAAAGCAGAATGTGGATGGACAAAAACCATGTGTGGAAAGTGAGTGATTCAGGGACCTGGATCTTCCTCTCCTTTCAAAGTTCTTATCTCCTCAGGCCACCATTGCTCAGTCCTCTGCATGCTAATTGAAGTCAATAAACACTGAGAGCTCTCATTGGGCCAGGCTCTGGACTAAACACCAGGAGAAATAAAGAAAAAGAAGACTCAGTCTCTACTTTCAAGAAACTTCCAATCTAGTAGGGGAGTCAGTCAAATAATTCCAAGTAATTACATCTTCTGTGTTACAGATTCCCAACAGGATGCAGGCATCTCGAAGGGTGATTTGGTTTGCAAATTGAGAAAAGTTTGGAGGAATCTCCCTTTAGCATTTGAAACAATATGTAAGAAATGCGTGGAACAGAGTCTTTTGGATAAAGAAGGCTGATTGAGCATATGCATTTCATTTCACTCTCTACTAAAGCCTCCCAAATATGTACCAAAGAAAATTTTAAACCATATATGCACAAGAACAAAAGAGATTGGAAGAGGAGGCAACAGTCACAAAACTTTGGAATCTGGAGCAGATTAAGTAAAGCTGCGAAAGCTGAACCCTAAACTGGTAGTGGAGAAGCCAAAAAGGAAATTGATCTATTCCACAGACGCTACCAAAGGCTCAGGAACTGATGGTCCCAGGTATCTCTGAAACTAAGCATGATGGTGATATTAAATGACAGAGGAAAGCCTGTTTAAGAAGAAGGTTAAACCCTGATCCCTTCCCAGAGTCTGTTTAGTCAAGTATTGTCCCTCTCTCACTATCTCTTTAATGATCATAAATCAGATAATTTCTGAACTAAGGTGTATTAGTCTGTTCTCATGCTACTAATAAAGACATACCCGAAACTGGGTAATTTACAAAGGAAAGAGGTTGAATTCACTCATAGTTCCACATGGCTGGGGAGGCCTCATAATCTTGGCAGAAAGCAAAGGGGAAGCAAAGGCACATCTTACATGGCAGCAGGCAAGAGAGCTTTTGCAGGGGAACTCTCATTTATAAAATCATCAGATCTCATGAGACTTATTCACTACCATGAGAATAGCATAGGAAGGACCTGCCCCTATGATTCCAGTACCTCCCACCCAGTCCCTTCCATGACATGTGAGAATTATTACAATTCCAGGTGAGATTTGGGTGGGGACACAGAGTCAAACCATATCATAGGGGATGCCAGGCATAGTCCAGGGAGAAGGTATAATATAGAAACAGGGAAAGCAAATTAATATTGATGCATAGAATGTTGGAAAGCCCAGTCCTCTTCTCTCAGTAAATTTCCAGAACACTATCAGACAGATTGAGCCCTGCAGGTACTAGAGAACTTTTCTGCAAAATCTGAAAATCTCAGCCCAAAGGACAAACCTGAAGGTAATGACACAATGCTTCTCTAGCCATATCCCCACTCAGAGGACCCACCCTCCAAAAATCCAGCTAGCTTGTTAGCTCATTCTGAAAACATGAGCACTCTTAGGTTTTTCCTCAAGAAAAATGAAAACATATGTTATCACAAAGACTGGTACATGAATGTTTGTAAGAGAACTGTTCATAATAGACAAAAAGTGGAAACAACTCAAATGTTCACCAAATGATGAACAGATAAATAAAATGAAGTATACTCCTACACTGGAAAATTATTCAGCAATAAAAAGGAATGAAGGACTAATCCATGCGGTAGCAGGAGTGAACCTTGAAAACATTCTGCAAAGTGAGAGAAGTTGGTCCCAAAAGGCCACACATTGTATGATTCCATTTATATGAAATGTCTAGAATGGGTAAATCTATAGAAACAGAAGGTACTTTAGTGGTTTCCTGGAACTGGAGGGAGGTGGGAATAAGGAGTGACTGCTAATGGGTGCAGGGTTTCTTTCTATGGTGATGAAAATGCTCTATTGTTTGATAGTGATGATTTTCACAACTCTGAACATACTAAAAGCTACTGAATTGTACCCTTTAAAAGGTGGGGTATTTTGTTGTTTGTTTTGTGAGACTGAGTCTCACTCTGTCACCCAGGCTGGAGTGCAGTAGCATGATCATGGCTCACTGCAACCTTTGCCTCTCAGATTCAAGCGATCCTCATGCCTCAGTCTCCCGAGTGGCTGGGATTACAGGCACATGCCACCACGCCCAGCTAATTTTTGTATTTTCAGTAGAGATGGTTTTTCACCATGTTGGTCAGAAGGGTCTCAATCTCCTGGCCTCAGGTGATTAGCCTGCCGTGGCCTCTCAAAGCGCTGGGATTACAGTTGTGAGCCACCATGCCTAGCCTAAAAGATGTACTTTAATGGTATGTGGGTTATGTCTCCATAAACATATACACACACACAACCAAAATTCACCAGACATCTGAGGAAGTAGTCTAACATAGAATGGCCCATTAGAAATATAATGCAAGTTACATGTGTACTTTTAAATTTTTTGTAGTCATATTAAAATAAATTTTTAAAGAGCTAAAATTAATTTTAATAATATATTTTATTTATCTCAGTATATCCTTAATATGATCATCTCAACATGTAAACAATACAAAAATATCAGTGAGATATTTTACACTCTTTTTTCATTTGAACTTCTGAAAATCTAGACTATATTTTATATTTATAGTATATCTCAGCTTGGACTAGCCAAATTTTAATTACTCAATAGCCCAGGTGTCTAGTGGCTACAGCATGGGTCTAAAATGAATGATATAAGCCAAATAAGTAAACCAAAACAAGGCAAAACAACTAAAAAAGAAAAATCCTTAGAGAAAGTAGAAACTACAGAAGAGGTAAATTTTTAGAAATAAGCTATTATTAATACGCTTAGGGAATAAAGAGAAAATGTGACTCAGAAAACAAGAACAAAATATTAAAAACACAGAATCAAAAATTAAAAAATTTTTAATTCTCTTTCTTAGAAAATTAAAATTATGATGGCAGAAATTAAAAATTAAATAGAAGTGTTTAAATATAAAATTAAGGAAAACTCCTTTATAGTAGAACTAAAGGATAATGAAATGGAAAATTACAGAGGTGAAAAAAGGAAATTAGAAAACTCGTCATGAAGGGAATCATGGAATTAATCAAAGGAGTAATTCAAGAATATTTCCCAAAATGGAACAATGAGGGTTTCGTGGTTGAAATGACCCAATCAATAGATAAAAATAAACCCCTGAAGCACGTCAGTTTTGAAATACCAGAACACTGGAGACAAGGGGTTTTCCAAAAAGATAAACTATAGGTCACGCCTCCAAAAAGGTAAACTGTAGATCAGACACAACTGGTCAGGAATCAGAATTTCTTTGAGACTTCTCAACATCATCACTGGAGCTAGGAAACAATGGAAAAATGCCTTAGAAATTCTGAGAAATAATGACTTCCAACCTGGAATTCTATACATAATCATACTATTAGTTGAGAGTGAGGGTAAATGAAGAATTTTTGGACCTGTGATATCATCCCCTTCTTCCATTTTTCTCTGCTTCTAGTCGAATCTCTGACAGTGGCTACTCTTCCTCATGGCTCATGCTCCCCACAACTTGGGTCCTTCCATGGTCCCAGCTTCCGTCTTATGGATCTTAAACAGTAATTATTGAATACTATAATCATCCTTTTGAAACACATGAGCAAGCTTTACTTTAACAGAAATTTTAGAAATTTTAATCATTTCAGAAATTTTAATTACTCTTTTATATCCTCCTTGGTTTTTCTTCAAACTTTCATTCTACTTTTTTCACATAATTTCATATACATGTAATACTGAAAGTCTTCTATTAATCATCCTATCAAATAAGCAACTTTAGTACATAAAATACTTAGTACATAAAATACTTTATTTAGTACATAAAAATTTGTACATAAAATCTTCTAGTTGGTTTAATTTCCTGTGACCATAAGTCTTATGCTATCAGATTTTTTCTGGAATGAGTTTTCATTATGAGTTGTAAACACTTGATCCAAACAACATTTATGTATTACAAATTTTGATAAGTAACTGAAAAATAAGGGAAAAAATTTTAGTGCAAGTGCTGTCCAATGAGATAATTTTTTTCCTATATTAGTTCATGTATCTGTGGATGAAAAGGCCTTATTGCCAAATGAGGAAAGACTCAGCATTGACTCTGTTTCTACTCTGTGTTTCCATAAATGTAAACAGTGAGAAACTATATTTACCTGCATAAGCTTAAGGGATGGACATTCTTATTTCTTTTAAAAAAGCAACGTCACTTGACTCTTTTAACTCCTTCCTGGTTATGAACTAAAATCCAAACAATGCTCTACCATCAAAAGGTTATTTTTAATGATATATCACCTGACAATTTCATTGGAATGTAAAAAACTGAAAACCACCTGAATTGAAACAAACAACAACAGCAACAACAAAAAAAAAAACCTAGACATTTGAGTCTTTCTCTTTCTATATTTCAGTAAAAATAGTCTTTATGCAAACTTAGAAAATTATTATTATTTGTGTTTCTTACTGTTGAATTTAAATTCATCTTGGTTAACTTCAAGAGGGAATTGAGAAAAATCAAAATATTATTAAATTTAATACCCCTTTGCAATTGCAATATTTTTTGATAAAATACATTCATTCAATCACAAGCTTTACATACACGTTCATCAAAACCTTGGAGCTCAGATTTAGCTTATTCGGGTTATGGGAATTCTCTGCCATATAATTTAGTTAGGAAGGCCAAGTCTCATTTTCTCCCCATCAGCCATATGAGACCTGTATTTGTCAGAAACAGTCCAATTCTATTTTTCAGTTGCAATAAGCATATTATTAAGCACTTCAAGGAATATATGTTTTTAAAGACACACACACAAAATAGACTACATATTGTAAAATACATTACTAAAATTATTCAAGATTATAGATCTTTATATAATTAATACATCTATTTCATAATAAGTTTTAAAGATACTAAATCAATATCCTGTTGTTCATTTTCTACCTAATGATAACATGATACATTGCTAAAATCATTGTGAATCATGAAGTATGATAAAAAAGATATGAAATTTAGTAAATATATTCCAATGTTTGGCTTTCAAGAACAATTAAGGATCAAATCTTTAAAATAAAAAATAACTATTCATTAGGCATTATAATCAAACTTTACTTATATACTTTATGAAAGAGCATAGACTGCTAAAAATTAATTAGATTGGCTAGCAAATATTTTTTGTTGATAGAAACTGGAAATGCTAAATATTTCATGGGATAAAATAAAATATTTACCATGTTTGAAATAAACATTTCAAAACATATTTTAATAAAACTGCTGTATCTGTTAAGTAACATCCCAAACTCAAAGGAATTACTTAAAAGTTTTATCCATGGGTTTTCGTCACTATATCTTAAAAATTTTGGTAGCACTGGGAAATATTCCAGTTACATTTAAAAGAATCAATAACAGCAATCAATACTGCTTTGACTCTTGGAAGGTGCTTTTTGTTCTCAGCTAATTATATGTCGTAGGGATAAGTATGGAGAATAGCTGAAATAAACTTGTATTTCAGTATTTTCTAAAGTTGTTTCAGTGTTCAATATTTTCTACCATTTTCCTTTGCTCTTATGGGACCTTCCCTCAGAGCTATGCAGTCTTAATAGTTGGAGGATTAAACAAATTTATGACATGCTATATCTATATACATGGATAGATAGACCCTACTCTTTCATACATCTGAATCTGAATAGGCCAACTAGGACAAAAATACTGATTTTCCAAGAACGAGCTTCACCTTTAACTGCAATATGTATAAGACAGGAAGTGTCACCAGGTTATGGTGACTTGATCGATTGTTAATGGAGCCTTCTCTTTTATTTGGTACTCTTTAAGTTTATACAGACCAGGAAAGATTTGTGGATGAATGAAAAGAAATGCTTTTGCTTTGTCAAATGGGGAAAGAGCAATTGTTGAACTCAGACTCAAATCTTAGCTACTGCAGTCTTAGGAAAGAATATACATGGAAGTTGAAGGGCTAAAACTGAATATCTAAATCTATGCCTATACAACCCTTAGAAAATCCTGATATGGCCCAATTTGAGGACCACCAGCCTCATCCACTTTACTCTTGCAGCGTCTGGGTTCAGCTAATGGTCCTTCGTGTAGCTTTTGCTGTTTGTATTCGATATGACATGCAGGGATACTCCTCACTTATTAACTTGTCCAAAGTTTCCTTTGCAAAATCTCCATTCCAGAGGACTTTTTGAAGGTTTGACCTCAGAAATGACAGTGAGCAGCTGTGGCTTTCAGACTTGACCTAGTCCACAGATCTCACAGACCTTCACAGCCCCAGTTGTCTCTGCTGTGGCACAGTAAAGGGTGGGACCTTTTAAACTCCTTTGGTTGCACTCCCTTCCGGAGTTGGGTGAGAGCTGAAAAACTGCCCATTGTGTGGTGCCAGGACACTTCCTGTGTAGCACAATTAACAAACCCTCTATTGGGGTCACTGCCATGTCTTAACCACATTATACTACTTTGTGGGCTTTATTTACAACTTCAGAAAACATTATTTTTAAAATGTTAGTATAACTGATTTTAAGTATTTTGTAACCTTATCATAATTTTCAACCTATCAGAATTTCGTTAATGAACATGAAATACTCCATTTGAAAATGTTGCTTTTAAAAAGAGTATTTAACATCATTTCTATTCATTCATTCAGCAAATAGCTACTAAGTACTTGTGTGCCAGATTCTCATGGTGATGTGGATACAAAAATGAAAAAAAAAAAAACCGAAACAGGATTGCAAACAATAGAAGAGGAGAATAGATTAGTGGTTGCCAAGGTACGGGGATGGGGTGGGGGTGGGGATGACGGAGTGCCACCCTAAATGGGTAGACAAGGGAATTCCTTTGTGGTAACAGAAGAACCCTGTATCCAAAGGTAGATGTAAAACAGAGGTTGGTAAACTTTTTCTGTAAAGGGCCAGATGGTAAATATTTTTAAGCAAGTTGTGCTTGGAGAAACAATCAACTTTAGCAAGAGGTTTATTTGTCTTATAGATAGTTCACCATGAAAAATTTGGAGGTCTTTTACAACTACAGACAGAACCTCTCAATCTACCCTTCTAAGATGGAACTGGGAGCCCTGTACTAGAGCAATGAAGTCTGTGGGGAGTAGGACGGAAGAGAAAGAGGAGGGAGACCAGAAAGAGCGGAGTCTCGTGCATCTTGGACTGGCACAATAGGAAAAATAAAGATTTGTATTAGAGTTGGCAAACTGTGGCCTGTAGGGCAAATCAGATGGCCCACTTTTTGCTTTTGTAAATAAAGTTTTATTGGAGCACAGCCACATTTATTCATTTATGTGTTATCAGTGGCTGTATTAGCACCACACCAGTAGACTTAAGTAATTGTAACTGAGACCATATGGCTCACAAAGCCTAAATACTTACTATTGGCTCCTTAAGACAAAGCTTGCTGACTCCTATTTTACAAAGACTTTGGACTCTGTGGCTTTCTTTCTGTCATTGTGCTGATAAGCCCTCTCAGGTGTCAAAAGCACAACAGAGAACTTATATTGAGTTCATCCATACACCAGAGTTGTCTGTATCTGTTAACAAAATTTTATGTAAATTCAATATAAAATAGGAAATGTAAAAACTAATCAATACGATCCAATTGAAAATAGTAAGTTGCAGAAAAGTAAATGTGGTCTAAAGCCATTTTATAAAATGTAAATATAAATGATTATATTTTATAAAATGAAATATGCATTTTTGTATACTTATAGAAGAGAAGCCATTGATATGGGTGAGATTATAGGTCAGTGGGGATACAGGGTGTTCCAAGGAGCCATGTGTTACATGAGGGAGGGAAGAGGGAGAGGAGATTGTTATACAATCTGAGCCGAGTGAGGAAGGGAAATTATTTGTTGAGTTTATAGACCCGGGGACAAGTAATGAAAACTAAATTTTAAGGCATCAGATATGAGATGCAAAAATATTTTGAAGTATCAGATAATTGTCTACAATATTGAACATGAATAAAATTTTACAATGTGATTTAATATTTAATTTCTGAAATAAAAGGATGGATGATTATTCATTTTTGTTTTCATGAATTGAGTTGCATTACAAGACAATGTGCTCATTTAAGTGATAACTTCTTCTCTTAACAAAATTGTTCTTCTCAATACCTTTCTGAGCAGTTTCTTGCAATGCCCTTAACAGGTTATGGCTAAAGTCAGACTTGTTTCTTAAACCCTGATGGAATTTTCTGTGTGTTGCATTCATTTTTGTTGCCAATCTTAGCTTAGCAAGCCTTTTTTATCTGTAAGGAAACCTTGTTCGACTTCTTTAATTGACCTATGAGGTTGGAGCACTGGGCTCAAAATTAGTTACTACACTCGTGCCATAAGCCAAAATTCAGCTAGTTACATCAATTGCAGGTATCACCAATGGGGAGCTCACCATGTAACAGCTACAGATTTGACCATGACCCCTTATAACCTTGCCACGTTTCCATGGCAATGAACTAAGAAAATGAAAGTGCTGAAGGGATATGTAACGTACAGAAAGCAACAATTCTTTAAGAAAAAAGTACTAATTTTACATCCAGATAAACTTCTTTTTTTGAGATGAAGTCGTCATCTATTGCCCAGGCTGGAGTTCAGCGGTGAGATCTCAGGTCACTGCAGCCTCTGCCTCCCGGGTTCAAGTGATTCTCCTGCCTTAGCCTCCTGAGTAGCTGAGATCACCCCTTGCTAATTTTTTGGGGTTTTTTGTTTGTTTGTTTTTTGTATTTTTAGTAGAGAGGAGGTTTCACCATGTTGGCCAGGCTGGTCTCAAACTCCTGACTTCAAGTGTTTCACCTGCCTCAGCCTCCCAAAGTACTGGGATTACAGGCATAAGCCACCATGCCCAGCCTACATCTGGATAGATTTGTTTTTTTGAGACAGAGTATCGCTTTGTTGTCCAGGCTGGAGTGCAGTGGCACAGTCTCGACTCACTGCAACTTCCATCTCCTGGGTTCTAGTGATTCTCCTGCCTGAGCCTCCTGAGTAGCTGGGATTACAGGCACACACCACCACCCCCAGCTAATTTTTGTATTTTTAGTAGATACGGGGTTTCACCATGTTGGCCAGGCTGGTCTCGAACTCCTGACATCATGATCCACCCACCTCAGCCTCCCAAAGTGTTGGGATTACAGGCCTAAGCCACCATGCCCAACCCAGATAGATTTCTTAATGTTAGATAATAATAATTTTTAAAATATATTTTCAGTCATACTCCAATACAACTTCAAGATTAGTAAACTGTGAACTTTAGAAATACATACAGTCAAGTCTATATGTGTCAATCATTTAGAATTTCTCATTTAAAGAGAGACTTGCTGAAATTTAATATTATACTATGTATGAGGAAACATAAAAGGGAAAGAAAATTTATTGGCCAATAAATCAGAATGTCTCTTCAGCTTACATAACTTTAGGCAGAACACTTAATTTTCTGAATTTCGGTTTCCTTATTTAAAAACAACTGAAAGACAGATTCCTCTTTCTTCTTCAAATGTGTAAGGGCCATTATTTGTGGAAGCACTGTACAAATGTCAAGCTTTACACAGAGCCATTTCTTGACTATCTACACTGGTTCTACTGAGGGATGTTCAAGATAGAACCACACCACAGAAAATTGTACACTATTATTTTCCAAAATATAGTATCATAAAATTTCAGAGCCAAAAGGTATATTTGGGATATTTTTCTCCTTTTTTTTTTTTTTTTTTTTTTTGAGATGGAGTTTCACCTTGTTGCCCAGGCTGGAGTACAATGGCACAATCACAGCTCACTGCAACCTCTGCCTCCTGGGTTCAAGTGATTCTCCTGCCTCAGCCTTCTGAGTAGCTGGGATTACAGGCACGTACCACCATGCCCAGCTAATTTTTGTATTTTTGGTAGACACAGGGTTTCTCCATGTTGGTCAGGCTGGTCTCGAACTCCCGACCTCAGGTGATTCACCCACCTCAGCCTCTCAAAGTGCTGGGATTACAGGTGTGAGCCACCATGCCCAGCATTTTTCTCTTAATTATTTGAAAATATTTCTCCACTATATGTTTCCAAGACAGCACTCAGCACTGATTTTCCTCCTACCACTCTACCCGCTCCTTCCCAGGCTCCTTACCCACACATCCTCTAGTAATAGGCCTTTTAACATTAGAGCTCCTCCAGGTTCATCCCTGGCCCCTCTTTTCTTACACCCTTTCCCTAAGTCCTCTCAGCTACCTCCCTAGCTTCCATCTCCAACTTCATGCAAATATCTTCTAAGATTTTTATCTCAAGTCCACTCCTCTCTCTAGCCCCAACCCAACTACCCAATTGCCTGCTTAACACTTTTGTTGAACAGTTCAAATGCAGGTCATATAAAATCTCTTCAAACCTCACCTCATGTTTTTCTTTCCCCTTTGTCCCTCGAACTCAGTCCTCTTCCACGTTCTGATCTCAGTGCATCTTAAAGTCCACGTACCCAGATGAACAAATCAGAGCCTTGGAAATGGTTCTTGTCATTCCTCTCTCTATTACTTCCCATAGTCAAGAAAACACTTTAATTCTATAGGTTTTTCATTTAAAAAATTATCTTCTCTTCATCTCTACCAAAGCCTAGATAACTCTCATCTTTCAGCTGACCTATTTTAAGAACCCTCTAACTCTTCTCTTGTTCCACGTTTAACCTGTCTTTCCACTGCATCCTAAATCTATGATTCTCATGTCAGCTTCCTTATGAAAATCCTCCAATGGTTCCTTAGGTTAAAAATGAACATCCAGCCCACCAGGTTCTACATGATCTACCTCACCTACCTGTCTAGCCCTATGTTATTTTCTGTTGTCACCAACATTATGCACTCCAACCATCTGGCCTTCTTTCTGCCCCTCCAAAATATCATGTTCTTTCTTGTCTACAGATCTTTGAACAGACTCCTTTTGCCTGGTACCATCGTCTCCCCGCAAACTCACTCAGAAAACTCTTATTTATCTAGAAGATGCAGAGCAAATGAAATTTTATCATGCAAGTCTTCCTGAAGCTGCCGACGAGGTCACATTCTCTTCTGTGTGCTCTACTTTTCCTTCAGAGTGTTTATCACAAATTGTATTGTATTTTTAGTGTATGTGTGTTTGTATGATTTCTGTCGCAGTTTGATATCTGTCTATACTTACTGGGCTGTAAACATTATCTACAACCAAATCTGTTTTACTTAGTCCAGTGTGAACATAATGCCCGGCACTCAAAAAATATTTCTTAAATGAATGAAAGAACGTTAGTTCATAATGGAGCCAAACGTCACAGGCCATCTTTCTGACTGATGACCATTCCGTTTCTGGTTGAACTATATCAGCATGGCAAGGTATTACACTTTTGAACAACTCTCTTAATTAGAGTGTTTAAAAGTATTGAAATCTATTTTCCCAATTTTAACCAAATATTTGTGGTTTTTTCCCAGAAGAATAGGAATAAACAAGCTTACTCTCTCTTCCTTATAACTCCCCCTGAATATTTGAAAATCTTTACTATGAATTATTTTTTGAGATCACCATTATTTCTCACTGATTTTCTGATATGATTCAGGGCCTTCTATTACTCTGATTAGCCTCATCCCTATAGTGGTTAGGAGAAGAGGCTCCAGACCTAGAAATCATGCTTCAATCTTGGTGCTGCATTCACTAACTTAAGAAACCTTGGCAGATCTCACAACATGTTATTGTTTTCATGTTCTCATTTGTAGAATGTAAATAATTACAGTATCACCTCACACAATTGCTATGAGGAATAAAGAAGTTATTATATGCAAATATCTTAGAATGGTACCTGGCATTGAGTAAGCACCCCTCAGAAACAGAAGGATAATAATACCTGAACATAGCAGGGTGCGGTGGCTCACGCCTGTGATCCCAGCACTTTGGGAGGCCGAGGTGGACAGATTGCCTGAGGTCAGGAATTCAAGGCTAGCCTGGCCAACATGGTGAAACCTCATCTGTACTAAAAATACAAAAATTAGCTAGGTGTGGTAGCGCACGCCTATAATCCCAGCTACTCGGGAGGCTGAGGCATGAGAATTGCCTGAACCTGGGAGGTGGAGGTTACAGTGAGCTGAGATTCTGCCATTGCACTCCAGCTTGGGCAACAGAGCGAGACTCTGTCTCAAAAAAATTAAAAACATAAAAAATAAAATATGTATATATATATGCACACTATATAGGGGCTGTTATGATTATTGTTATGTAACTGAATTAGGGTTCAATTTGGGAAGCAGATGTGAGTTACGGAATAAGGATATTAATATAAAAATTAATTATAGGAGGAACTAGGGAAGTGAAGGTCTAAAAGGAGCAGTTGGGATATTAGGTGAGTCACCATTACATCTGAGAGGCCCCAATCACCCACCTGCCCAACGGAGCGCTACAAAGTGGGTTGTATTAGAAATATCTATGTGAAAAATGGTGTATCAGTGTTCCAGCATCTGGTTTGGCCTGGAGGCCACCATTGGTCCACAGGAAGGAAAGAGGGATGTAGAATACAGAACAAGGATACCTGTCGTTGCTGTCTGTCACTGCTTCTGCCACCACCATCTTCAGAGAGCAAGGCTGCTGCTTGACTTCCAAATCTAAAAAAACAAAATACCAAAAAACCTGTTTTGGCCAACTAACTCAAAATTACCCAGTGAAGGAGATTCAGGAAAAGCAGTTCTATGTTAACCAGCTTGACAATAAACCACGCAGCACAGTATGTAGAATCGCTTCAGGTTGACAACCAACTGCTTAACATTTGCCCCCAGTAGTAGAATCCAAGTAGGACACAACACCACAGCACAGCGGGGCTCCTGCAGCCGACACTCTGCAAGTGGAACTTCTTCTAGATTCTAATGGAACATCTTCTTCCAAGCTTGCATGAATTTTTGGTCATGGCACAGTTGTTTTGTATTGAATTTTCTGACATTGAAAAATCCCACGGCCACCTTCATACGTACTGCTATTGAAACAGATCCCTCAGACACACTATTTGTATATCTGATTTTGTGTTTTCATAATTTACCCTCATATCAATTTCAGCGTATAAATTGGCAGTTATGCTTTGACCTGTTCTAGTTGAAGTCATTTCATAGTCTTGATGTTGAGATGCAATGTTAGCTAGCCCTCCTCTATTCATTTCATATGCAAATTAATACACATGTATTGGAGGATGGAAAGGAAAGGCCCTGAATAGGGCAGATCTCTATAGCATTTTTCAAATGCTCCATGGAACATTAATTCACTAGATGCTCACAACAAACGTATACAATATTTCCCTCTCCCTCTTTATACTTCACTAAATAACTGTGGGAGATACTAGGTTCAGTAAAATCTACAGATTGCTGCTGAACATCCCAGAAACTCCATTCAGTATATATATAAAATAAAGCTCCCAACTCACATCTTTCTTTCCCTTATTCTAGAGAACTGAGATTTTGTTCACCAAATCAAGAATTTTGTGACCCTGGCATTTCCATTAACAACTATGCACAGTGTTGAAACTTCTTCCTCACCCTGACCAAACACATCGACACTTATCTCTGACCCACCTCACCAGCCAGAAGGTCTTGTTTGGGACCCACCTGGTTCACCCCAACTAACCTCCATAATTCAAAATCTCAGGAAGAAAATACTGGAAGTGGGGGTAAGGGGCAAGTATTTATTATTTTCCCCTCAGAAGAACCTCAAACTTCTTATATAAATTAGGCCATCTCTGCCTAGCACCAGCTTTGCATACTAAGGACCTAAAGGAGTGGCAGCATTAATCAAGTTTAAAAAAAAGGTTCTTAATACTGTTATTTATAAAACTGAATGGCCCCTTAAGTGACTCTATGCTGAATAAGAAGGTCTGTTCCTGTAGCCTGCTGTCTCCACCCTTAGACAAAGAAAAGGCTGGGATTTTCATCATCTCCTTAAATCCTATTTAATCTTTGCTTTGACAAGTGCCTGGTTAGTTACTTCCTAGGATTTTGAGAAGCTTTAAGTGAAATAATCTATATAAAGTGTTTAGCATGGTTTGTGGAATGGAATGCATGCTACATAAATGGAAGCTATTTTTATGACTGAATGTTTTAATCTCCCTAATTACCTTTAAGGACCCTAAGGATAGGGACCAAGTCATGTGTTTCTTTTTATCTCCCTAGTAATTAGTGCAATGTCTGGCTCATAGTTGGCTTAATAAATATTTATTGAAGAAATGAAGATGCTTATTTCACACTTTTCTTTGTTCCTATGTCCCTGTGCTCCTTGAATCCCATTTGGATAATGTAATAATTGACATTAATAGCAAGCATTTACTATCTTCAATCCCAGTTCATCTAAAAACCTCTAAAGTATGCAAGGGAAGCAGAATTTGAAAATTCCTCATATTTATGTCTACTATCTTGGAAGACCAATTCCAGGACTCAGTCAGACACCTGTTTACAGAACAGTCTCTTTGTCTACATTGTCACATAAACAAAGTTGGTGCCTTGATTATGTTTCAATTAATCCTATAAATCTCAAGTTCAACTTCAACATCGTCCACAGGAGGCTGGTACTGCACCAGGCTGCTTTTGCTCACTATTGGCTGATGGTGGCAATTAAGGATTCATCCAAAATGTTACCTGCTAGTAGAAAATGTCATAGTCCAACCTGGAAGCCAATAGCAGGCAACGTCCAGTTCTACTCTCATGTACGAAGTGTGGAAATGAGGCTAACAATGAGATATTCAGGCCTCCAAAAAGCAGAAGAGAAGGCTGATTCTGTGGCAGAGGTTAGGGCTAGAAAACTCTTTCCTTAACCTTCACAGCCAGTGCTGTCCAATAGAAGTCTTTACAATTATAGAAATGTTCTATTTGTCCCGTCTACTCTGTCCATATGTGACTATTGAGCATTAAAAATGTGACTTTTGACCCTGAGGAACTGAACTTTGTGTTTAATATTAATGAACTTTAATTTACATTTAAATAACCATGTGAGGCTGGTGGCCACCATATTGGACAGTGCAGCCCTAAGCCATGGGATAGAGTCCTTGAAGGAAAAGCTACACAATGTAGTCCATCGCTCCTATACAATGATCTCAGTTTCTTAATCTGAAAAATGCAAATAATAAAACTAATCTGCTATGTCACGTGGTTTTTATGAAGATCAAATGAGACTACAAATGTGAGCATACACAGTGATGAAAAAACTAAAATCCTCTACGAATGCAAGGCATTGTCATACAGTAAGCTATATCTTTATATAAATATATTATATATGTGTGTATACATATACACACACTTATATACATATTATATATTCAAAGTTACCCAGAAGACAGGGCAAAAATATGGCTACCGTTCTACCCCAAAGATGACCTCTTGCTTCCTGCAAGCCCTTTTTTATATTAACCGTCAACTAAGGGACGAGAAGTGTAAGCACAGGTTTTTCTGAAATGGTACCCCACAGCGTGTCCTTAGCAAGGGAGTTGGCCCCACATCTGAAGTTCTCTGAACTTAAGATGAGAGGTAATTAGTGCCCTATCATCAGATATGGGATCTAATTGCCAATTTCTGAGAAAAAGGGAATAACCCTTTGAAAAACCTCACACCACCATGCTACGTGAGGAAAGTGTTATGGACTGAATGACTGCGTCCCCCCCACATTTAGATGTTGGATCCCTAACCACCAGTGTGATAGTATTTAGAGATGGGGCCTTTGGGAAGTATGTAGGGTTAGATGAGGTCATGGGGATGGGGTTTCCATGATGGGATTAGTGCCCTCATAAGAAGAGACACAGAAGTGCTTTCTCTCTCTCTTTCTGCATGCACACAAAGAAGTCATGTGAGCACACAGCAAGATGGTGGCTGCCTACAAGCCAAAAAGAGAGCCCCCACCAGGATCCAGATCCACCAGAACCTTGATCTTGGACTTTCCAGCCTCCAAAACTGTGAAAAAATAAGTTATGTTGTCTAAACCACCCAGTCTATGGCATTTCGTTATGGCAGTCTGAGCTGACTAAGACACGTTCAGATCCTCAGCTCCCACTTTTCCTCTTTCTAAGAGTTGGTAACTATCACCAGTATCTCCTTCTGCACTGTATCAGAAATAGATTTTCATTTCAAGCGTATTAACCAAAGGAGTTCCAAGAATATTCAACCAAATGGCTGCTTATGGCCCTAAAGACACTTGTCAGCAGGGTGCAGCGGCTCACACCTGTAATCCCAACTCTTTGGGAGGACGAGGGAGGAGGATCACTTGAGCCCAAGAGTTGAAGTTTAGAGTGAGCTATGATTGTGCCACTGCCGGGGTGACAGAGAGAGACCTTGTCTCTTAAGAAAAAAACAAAAACACTTTTCACCCTTTCTCCTGAGATCAAACTATTAAATAAATGCTAAGTCTTAAAAATAATGTGATTAGCCAGACACAGTGGCTCACGCCTGTAATGCCAGCACTTTGGGAGGCCAAGGTGGGTGGATCACCTGAGGTCAGGAGTTCGAGACCAGCCTAACCAATATGATGAAACCCCGTCTCTACTAAAAATACAAAAATTAGCTGTGTGTGGTAGCATGGGCCTGTAATCCCAGCGACTCGAGAGGCTGACAGGAGAATCGCTTGAACATGGGAGGTGGAGGTTGCAGTGAGCCGAGAGAGTGAAACTGTCTCAAATAAATAAATAAAGTGATTAGTTTACAACTTCTGCTGTAACAAATGACCACAAGTTTAGCAGCTTAAAAAAACGATACATTCTCTTAGAGGTCACAAGTCTGAAATGAATGTTAATAGGACTTAAATCAGGTTTGGTTCCTTCTGAAGGATTCAGGGGAGAATTTGCTTCTTAACTCCTCCAACTTCTAGAGGCTGCCAGCATTTTTTAGCTTTACTTGTCATTCCTGAGCTTGCTGCACACCTGGCTTATCCAGGATAATCTCCCCATTGCAAGATCATTAAACTTACTCATATCGCAAAATCTCTGTGGCATATAAGGCAACGTTCACAGGTTCTAAGGATTGGGTCCTAGATATCTCTGGGGGCCATTATTTAGCCTGCCACAAATGATAGCACCACAAAAATGTCACCTGTTTTATTGGTGCTATGCATAATTCTTAACTCTTCCTCCGTGTTACAATTGTTGATCCATATTTTTATATGCTGTTGAGAAGGTCGTGATTTGACAGAATTTGGAAATGGGGGCATGGACAGTTTTCAGAGAAAATGGTATTTTTCCAGGAATAATCTAATTTCCCCATGCACTGTAGGTTTAATTTTTCAACAGCAAGACAAGGTGGCAAAAGCTGCCTTTCTCTTGTGAAATGCATCCAGTTATCCTCATTTGTGGGTGAAATGACTTTCTGTGAATAAGAAGCACAAATTACTTTAATAAATTGGATAATTTTGCAAGTTGTAAAATGCCACACCATTTGAGATATTTTAGATATTCATATGAGAAAAATATCGCATTGGCTCAAGGCAAACTTTAGGAGGCATGTAGAAAAGAAGCCCAGGATTGAATGCATGTAAAGTGTACATATAGATTTGAACATAATATGTGAGCAATGAATATGTATTTCATGTCAAATGGGAGGGTGATTTAGAAGCTTTCTAATGAGTCTGACCCTCTCCTTTCATAGATGAAGAAACTAAGACCCAGTAGGTATAAGATCATGAAACTGTAAAGACTCCTGTGTCTGAACTTTTAGAGATGTCAAAGATGGCAGAGTATGCAACTACAGAGATGAGCAGATTGTTTTGTTATTTTGGTTGGAGATCTTGCCTCCCATATATGCCCTCACACACCCCACTGCAGAGCCTCACACTGGTCTCCTTCAGGTGTGCCCTGAGTCCCCACACAGGAAGAAGGGGGCAGGCTGCAGACATACTGAGGAGAGTGGAAGGAAGGGCAGCCTCTCCAGGTCCCAGCCATCACCCTCAAATAAATGAGGACTGCACACATTAGAATCCACCTCTTAACGACAAGATCAGAGAAGCCTTTCTAGGCAATGGGTCCAGGTCACATAGCTAGTTCGTAGCAAGGCCAAGAAGAGCA
The DNA here is from genome assembly GCF_008728515.1 of Papio anubis. Classification (NCBI taxonomy): domain Eukaryota; kingdom Metazoa; phylum Chordata; class Mammalia; order Primates; family Cercopithecidae; genus Papio; species Papio anubis. The sequence goes on along the minus strand of NC_044988.1, from coordinate 21,559,929 downwards.
GAACCACAGACCGTTTCCCAAGCCAGTGTCTCGCAGAGGCTGTATCCGTTTCTCAAGGCTCATGGTTTACTAATAAGTGAAGTAGAATCACAGAAACTGTGGGATGTCCTACATGTTGACACTAAACTGCTGGTTTAACAATTTAAAATACGAGTCTTCTCTCAATATAATTATAGGATTGATTAGATATATATTATATATCATATATATGTTAAGTAATACTTTGCTTGAGGAAGTGTGGTCTGGGAAAGAGACACAAATTTTAAATTATTTGATAATCATCTTCTAGCAATATTGTCATTGTGTCTCTTTGGCAGTGTGTATAAACTTGGGTGTTATCAAAACTCCACTATGTGCCACAACAAGCCACAAATATAACCACAAGCCTGTAAGATTTTTGAAAAAACTAATTACACAGTATACAGAAGAAGAAAAAAAAAAAGGTTTCAAGAGAAACACATCAAGCTGTTACCAGGGGTGGCCTCTATAAAGAGAAGTTAGGATTGAGGAGGGAAAAGGTATGCATGTTGGCTCCTGTCTTCAAATTCCTTGAATTTCTTTTTTACAATGAGTATGATCCTAGATCATTACATAATGTTTTTTTTTTTTTTTTTTTTTGAGATGGAGTCTCGCTCTGTCACCCAGGCTGGAGTGCAGTGGCACCATCTCGGCTCACTGCAAGCCCCACCTCCTGGGTTCACACCATTCTCCTGCCTCAGCCTCCCGAGTAGCTGGGACTATAGGCACCCGCCACCACGCCTGGCTAATTTTTTTTTTTTTTGTCTTTTTAGTAGAGACGCAGTTTCACTGTGTTAGCCAGGATGGTCTCAATCTCCTGACCTCGTAATCCACCCACCTCGGCCTCCCAAAGTGCTGGGATTACAGGTGTGAGCCATTGTGCCTAGCCCATAAATTTTTTTAATGCTAGTTTCCTAACTGGAAAATATCTTATCCAATGTGTAATTAAAAGTATTGCCGGGTGCGGTGACCCACATCTGTAATCCCAGCACTCTGGGAGGCCAAGGCGGATGAATTTCTTGAGCTCAGAAGTTCAAGACCAGCCTGGGCAACGCGGTGAAACTCCATCTCTACCAAAAATACAAAAAATTAACCAGGTGTGGTGGCAAGTGCCTGTGGTACCAGCTACTCAGGAGGCTGAGGTAGGAGGATAGCTTGAGCCTGGGAGGCAGAGATTGTAGTGAGCCAAGATCACACTACTGCACTCCAGCCTGGGCAACAGAGCAAGACCCTGTCTCAAAAAAAAAAAAAAAAGTGTGAGTCCTTAAGTCTCCTTATAAAGAAATCATTCAGGAAACCGATCCACTGAGTACCGCAAGGAAGGAAATAGGAGGTCATCACTGAAGCATGCATAATAAAAAGCAATGCATAAAACATACCCCATTGTTGCAAAGATTCAATACATGAAAATTAAGATGGGCAAGTCCATTTCTACCTTCTACTAAGTCCCGTCTCTCAAAAAAAAAAAAAATTAAGTGAAAAGATTTAAGAATATAATTTCCTAATAGTGTGGTGAAGTAGAGGCTGGGAGAAAATTTGGAAGTCCTGAACCTTAGTGCTGACCTTCCAGTTTACTGGCAACAAGGATAGAACAAGTCACTCTGCTTAGTCAGCTCCTTCGTGAATGGAAATATCACAATCCACTTGTAAGTCATACTGATTTTACCTTCTAAAATCACTGCAGTCAATTTAGATTGGACAATTTCCAGATCACAAAAATCCTAATGGCAAAAAGCATGGGGTGGGGGAGTCAGAAAATCTGGGGGAGTGAGGTGGGGGTGGAGGTGGGAGATGGATAAGCTCTACTGAGCTTTGTGAATTTAGGCAACACCAAGTTATCTCCCTGGCCTTCTTTTCGAGTCTACTAAAGGAAAATGAATAGGATCAAATAGGTAAGGCACATTGCAAATTCTGAAGCATTCTGCAAATACATTTAAAAATTGACGTTAGCCTCATTTTCCACTTGCTGTTGTGATTGTTTTAAATTGGGTTGTTCTCCATAGAGCTTTGTAACTTATTGATATCCTTTTTTTGGAAGAAGATGAGGTAAAATTTTAAAATTTTTCAAGACCTTTTTTTTTTTTCTGAGACAGTGTCTCACTTTGTTGCCCAGGCTGGAGTATAATGGCATGATTATGGCTCACTGCAGGCTTGACTTCTGGGGCTAAAGCAATTCTCCCACCTTAGCCTCCAGAGTAGCTGGTTCTACAGGTGCACCACCAAGGCCAGCTAATTTCTGTACTTTTTTGTAGAGGCGGGGTTTCACCATGTTGTCCAGGCTGGTCTTGAGCTCCTGAGCTCAGCAATCCACTAGCCTTCGCCTCCCAAAGTGCTGGGATTACAGGCGTGAGCTATGGTGCCCGGCCTGAAGATATTATTTTTATCCCCAAATATTTTTGCAATTATAGGCTGTTACGCAGTGCAGCATAAAAACAGTACAGTAGGGAAAAGAATACAGTTTCAGAGTCAAAAGCCCCAGGTTCAAACCCTAGTTTTGTCAGGTTAGCTGTTTCTAGGCAGCTTTGTGACACTGTAGAGATTAAATGAGACAATAAGTATAAAGCTCAGCAGGTGCCTGGAAAATGTTTGTTTTCTTCCCTGCTTAAGAATGTAATCACACACACACACACACACACACACACGATTTAGAAAGCTTCATGAGCAATCACAGAAAAGCAAAACGTGCATCCCGACTGACTGTACAGCCTCAGCTCTGCCTTCCCAAGCAGCATGTGATGTGCTGAATCAAAGGCTCAAGAATGACGAAGAACAGGAGCTACTATGAAACACAACATTGCAGCTTCCAACACAGATTTTTTGCTTTGAGACAAAGCACTGTGTCTTCTTGAGTTTAATTATGCATAATTGTGACTTTCCTCTAAAATACGATAAACAAATATTGACTTCATTGTTTTAGAAGAACAAAGCTATACGTCTCCAATGCAGGAACTCAGAAAGATTTTTTAAAGAAGTAGAAATAGGCCGGGTGAGGTGGCTCATGTCTATAATCCCAGCACTTTGGGAGGCCAAGGCAGGTGGATCACCTGAGGTTAGGAGTTTGAGACCAGCCTGGCCAACATGGTAAAACCCTGTCTCTACTAAAAATATAAAAGTTACCTGGGTGTGGTGGTGGGTGCCTGTAATCCCAGCTACTCGAGAGGCTGAGGCAGGAGAATTGCTTGAACCCAGGCGATGGAGGTTGCAGTGAGCCGACACGGTGCCACTGCACTCCAGCCTGGGTGATAGAGTGAGACTCCGTCTCAAAAAAAAAAAAAAGAAATAAAAATGTATTTAAAAAGGAATTGATAACTTGTTCCTCTTCCTATCCCAAACCACATTAGACAAGGTTTGGTAATTGAGGAATGAAGGAACCCAGCAGGCATCACCAGCCAGTATATTCCCTCTCAAATCTCTTAGCCTCTTGTGGAAGGAACAGATGGTTCAAAGTGGTCTAGAGAGTGTGAGAAAATCCAGAAAATGAGGTCAGGCGACCTGGGCCCTGTGCACTGACATATTATGTTACCCTGGGCCACAATTTTCTCATCTAACCATGACCGTTAATGGGTCTCCAGTTTATAAATTCAAAGTTACATAGATCCTTTTTCTCACTTCCCACTTCGAAAAATTCTCTCTTTGGTAATTCTTTCTCATATCTTCGTTTGATTACCCCCAAGGCTGTCTTACACTGTGGTTCAAGCTTTGGCTTGAGAAAGTTTACCATCTGAGAGACGTTGGAAAATTATGCAATCCCTCCTATCTTCAATTTTATCACCTCCAAAATAGCAAGAATAATACTATAGAGTTCTCAGAGGTTTCATAAGGTAATTAACATAAAGCACCTGCAGAGTGCATAGTAAATAAATATTACTTATTACTTAGCATTAGTATTACTTTTTTAAAACATTCCTCAAAATTTCTCTTTTCTTATGACTTTATTGCAATTCTCACAGCCTGATTCAAGTGTTTAGGAATACAAATAAGCTTTTTTTGTTTATAAATAAAAAACGGGATCATTTTAGGTATGTATTTGTCAGGTTGGGTTTCGGGAAATGTATTTGATATACATGTCACATTTACCAGTTGGTTGACTTTTGATAAGGTGGGTCAATGTATGATGAACTATATATCATTCTATTATAAATTCCTTAGTATTTCAGGATTTTAATTCTAATTTTGGTGGTTTTTTCCAGCAGTATTATAGGCCTCTGAGAAAGGTTATTGTTTTTCTTCCACAAAGTAAAGTGGCCTGGCATACTCTATCAGTGACTTTAGCAGTCAGCTGTAAGAAAGTTAGCCATTATACTACTACAGCAGACCACATCTTCAGGTTCTCCAGGACCCAACCATGTGAAGTGGGCTTTATCCTGGGACTCAAAATGGTTGAATGGGCTTCTCCTTCTCTGTAAAAAACAGCCAAACAATTCCATGTTTTCCACAATTCTAAATTACTTATTTTGGGGGTTGGAGGTAATATTTGTTATGTCTTACTTTTTCACAATTGGCTGAAGGTAAAAGAGAAGGGACATGGTTTCTCTCTGCTCATTTACCAAAGACTCTGATCTTAAATGGAGAAGAGTATGTTCCAAGATCTATTCCACCCCCAAGCTGCCAGCTGTTGTAAAGGGGTCTCACTGAGCCTTTCCAGATCCTTCAGCTGTATCCCTACCCCCTTCATGAAGCCTTTTCTATAGTAAGCGCAATCAAGTCCCACACTCAATTTAGTCCTTGTACACTGTCTTCAATATTTGGTCTGCCTTGCTTTATCAATCCAAGTAGACAGTAAGCTCCTTGGGTGGGAAGACCATGTCTTGTTCTATCGTAACCAGCACAGTCAAAAATATGCAGTAAGTGGTCAAAGCTGATCTCCAGTCATGTGTCACTTACCAAGCAGATACGCTCTGAGAAATGCATCATTAGGCGATTTTGTTGTTGTGCCCACATCATAGCCTGTACTCACACAAAACTAGATGTTCTGGTCTACTTACATACCTAAAGCATAAGGAGTAGCCTGTTGTTCCCAGGTTTCTAACCTTAACAGCATGTTACTGTAATGAATACTGTAGGCAGTTGTAACACATTAAGTATCTGTGCATCTAAATATACTTAATATAGAAAAGGTACAGTAAAAATAGTATTTAATAGATTAAGAATGGTATACCTATAGAGAGCACTGATATGGTTTGGCTCTGTGTCCCCACTCAAATCTCACCTTGAACTGTAATAATCCCCATGGAGGAGGGACCTGGTGAGAGGTAATTGAATCATGGGGGCAGGTTTTTCCACTGCTATTCTCATGATAGTGAATAAGTCTCATGAGATCTGATGGTTTTATAAAGGGGAGTTCCCTGCACATACCCTCTTGCCTGTCACCATGTAAGACGTGACTTTGCTCCACCTTTGCCTTCCACCATGATTGTGAGGCCTCCCCAGCCATGTGGAACTGTGAGTCCATTGAAACCTCTTTCCTTTCTAAAGTACCCAGTCCCAGGTATGTCTTTATTAGCAGTGTGAGACCAGAATAATACAAGCACTTACCATGAATGAAGCTTGCAGGACTGGAAGTTGCTCTGGGAGTATCAGGGAATGAGAAGTGAAAGCAAAGGCCTAGGACATTACTGTACACTACTGTGGACTTTATAAACACTGTACATTTAGGTTACACGCTATTTAATTAAATTTTTTTTTATTTCTTCAACAGTAAACTAACCTTACCTTAAAGTAAAAACTGCAAGGTTTTTACTTTATAAACTTTTAATTTTTTTAATTTGTTGAGTCTTTTGTAATAACAGTTTAAAACACAAACACATTATACAGGTGTAGAAAAATATTTTCTTTTTAATGTTCTTATTCTATAAATTCTTTTCTATTTTAAAAATTTTTATTTTTTTAACTTTTAAAAGTTTTCTGTTAAAGATGAAGACATAAACACACATATTAGCCTAGGCCTACAAAGGGTCAGGAACATCAATATCACTGTCTTCTACCTCCACACCTTGTCCCAGTGGAAGGCCTTCAGGGGCAATAGTACACATGGAGCTATCATCTCCTATGATAACAATGCCTTCTTCTAGAAACTTCCCAAAGGACCTGCCTAAGGCTATTTTACAGTAAACTTTTTGAAGGAAGTAATGTATACAGTGGTCCATTTTCAAGACAAAGTGACTTAAATTGACTTAGGTTAGCAAACTACAGAAGAAACAAGATATAGTAGGCCACTGCTTGGATAGCCAATGCCTGCTTGTCAGCCTCCCTCTCCCCTTTCTTTCCCCCAACCCTTAGTTGCCGTCACCAGAACCAAAAAACTTCAGTCTAAAATGAAAGCTTTCCAGCCTGCAAAATAGCTCACTTTGTCTGTTCTTATCAGCCTGTCCAGCTACTTAGGTCATAAGTCAAATATTTAAAGAGCCCCTGAGCTGACTAGGATCGCAATGCATTGTGGGCTGCAACAAAATGCAGCAAGACAACCCTAAAGAAAATACCTAAAGCCCCTACCCAACGATCAATAGGCAACGTCCGGGAAGATTGTGACCCCATAGTACTCAGCCTATAAGGAAGTGGGGGAGGGACTTGCACACTAGAGTATACATTGCTTGCTAAAACTGTACCGGGTATGCCTGCCCATCAAACACGGATCTTGCAAGACTGTCATTAAAAGTCTCACTTTCGCTGTTCTGCGGGTCTCTAAGTCCATTCTTTGGGTTTGAATGGGTAAGTTTGTTTCTCATACTTTTTTAATAAGCAGAGGCAGTACACTCTAACATAATGATTAAAAGTATAGAATAGTAAATACATAAACAAGTAAAATAGTCATTTATTATAGTTATCAAGTACTATGTACTGTACCTAATTGTATGTGTTAGACTTTCATACCATTGGCAATGCAATAGGTTTGTTTACACCAGCATCACTACAAACACCTGAGTAATGCTATGTTATTAGGACAGTTAGAACATCACTAGGTAACAGGAATTTTTCAGTTCTATTATAATCTTTTATAATCTATTATAATGGACCATATATATGGCCACTGTCATATATGTTATCATTAACCGAAAAGTTGTTATGCAGTACATGACTATATTCTGTCATTGCAGCTTATTGTCTAAAACTACGTCCTTTCTCAGTCCAATGCAAGTCTTCCCAGCAGTGGTGTCTCAGTTGTCATGTAGACTGTAAACGCCCTGAGGGCTAATGGCTGTTATTCAACATTATATCCCCACAGTCTGGCCCAGTGCTTGACTCACAGTAGATACTACAGCAAATTGCTAATTTGAATAGAATTCTCAAGAGCATCTGTGCTAAAAGCTTTCCTTCCCTCTTCCTAAACACCACATTAAGAAATATCTTGCCAGGCACAGTGGCTCACACCCATAATCCCAGCACTTTGGGAGGCCAAGGTGGGAGATCACTTTAGGTCAGGAGTTCAAGACCAGCCTGGCCAACAGAGTGAAACCCCGTCTCTACTAAAAATACAAAAATTAGCAGGACGTGGTGGTGGGTGCCTGTAATCCCAGCTACTCAGGAGGCTGAAGCAGGAGAATTGCTGGAACCAAGCGGGGCAGAGGCTGCAGTGAGCTAAGATTGCACCATTGCACTCCAGCCTGTGTGACAGAATGAGACACCGTATCGAAAAAGAAAAAAAGAAATATCTCTACTTTTTCTCTCATTTGTTTCTGAACTTCCAATTACTGCTGAGGCTCCTTAAATGGATGCAAACTAAAGCCAATACTCTAGGTCAGCAGTGGGCAAACTATAGGGTCAAATTCTGCCTGCTGCCAGTTTTTATAAAGTTTTACCGAAACAACCACGTCTATTTGTGTATGTAGTGTCCATCGTTGCTTTCTGGCTACAATAATAGAGTTGAATAGTTGCAACTGTATGGCCTGCAAAGCCAAAAATATTTACTATCTGCCACTTTACCAAAAAGCTTGCTGATGCCTGCTCTAGTTTAAACTGCAAAACCACTGCGATTCTTAGTTGTGAAGAGAAAAAGAAAATGAAGCTCTGAAAATTTCCAGGTACAGATAATAATAATATTTGTTGATAATTTTATAATAAAAGTAACCTTTCCTGGTATATTTTACATATATATGTAAAAGCATATTTACACAATTTTTTAACGCTTGATTCTATCAACATCTGGATGATGTAGGCAGGGCAATTATAGCTTCATTTCACAAAGGAAGGAATAAAAAAATTAAGTGACATGTTCTGGGAGACAAAATACTTTTTTTAAAAAAATCAACATCTGTTTGAGTCTTTTCATAACACCTAGTTATTGAAAAAAAAACAAAAAACTCACTCTGCCTTACTCCCTTATTTCTTCTTTACCATTAAGCTGGTTAGTATCTGAAGGTCTCCAGTGCTGGGCTTTGAAGAGTTTCACTTCATAAAAATTTCCATGCTAAAGGCCCTGTGGTCGTATCATATAGGTAGAATTTATTTCATTTAAATTGTTGTGGGCCCCATTTTCTGGGATAGTTCTGTCTGTGCTCCAAAATATATTTGCAGAATGGATAAAGTTGTGAAGGTCCGATTGCCCTGAGGAAGCTCTCCGTCTCAATGTTCTCCTATTGGAGAGTAGCTGTTGGTATATTCTTTCAAATGCTTCTGTCAATGTGCCCAGGTTAAATATTGTATTAGAGAAGGCTTATGACTTTTGGTCAACTCACAGGCTCCTGCAGTGTACACGAAAGGACCCATGCATCCATCTGTGTATGTGAACACAGGACTGTAGCCAGAACAAACTGATGAGAAATCTCATCACAACCTCCTCCTTGTAAATTCTGAAAGTGTGAGTGATCCTGTTTCAGGCACTGGCCTCTCCCTAACTAGCCAATGGCTCCTAGTAGTGCCTTAGCAAGAACTTGGTTGCTTATCAAATATATTATGTACAATTAAGTTAGCAAATAGAAGCCAAGACATTTGAGCAGGTCTGCTGTAAACCATTCAATCATGCAGAAGGGAGGAAGGGGGAGATGACATCTGAGGTAGACAACAATTCAGAGAAAGTTTAGCAGAGTTTAGCAGAGATGCAGCCTTCTTGGGGCAAACTAGTCAGGAAAGTTCAGAGTAGTGCTTCTCCAGCTTTAGCTTTATAGTGCATCAGAATCACTTGGAGGGCCTGTAATAGATTGCTGGGCCACACCCAGAGCTGGCCAGGGTTGGGGCCTGATCATTTGTATTTCTAACAAGTTCCCAGGAGATTCTTCTGAAGCTGCTAGTTCAGCGACCACACTTTTGAGAACCATGCTGTAGTCTAGAACCTAGACTCTGAACCAGTGGTTCTCCAATCTTAATGAGCCAATGAATCAATCTCCTTGGAATCTTATAAGATGCAGATTCTGATTCCGCAATTCTGGAGAAAAGAGGGCTGAAATCTTAACATTTCTAACAAGCTCGCAGATGCTGCTGACTTGGTATATCTGGCCCCAGTAGATTGGATGTTGTGTACAGCATAGGATTCCAGACTGCTCCCTGGAACACACCATTTATTTTGCAACTGCAGTTGGGCTCTTGAAGTTTCTGCGAAGTTATAGCATGCTTCAAGACTTTATATTTACATCAAGTGTTTTTTTCCTAAGACTTTATATTTACATCAAGTATTTTTTTCCTGAGTCCATTGCCTGTCTTCTTTTCTTCCTCTTCTTCCTTTCTTCATTTCCTTCATAAATGGAGTTTACTCTCTCATCTTCACCTCTCAGCTGAGAATTTGTTAGAAAGTCAATAAGAGCTCAGTTTAGTAAACACAGATCTGAGACAGGTAACTTAGATCCTGCTTGGGCTGTGGCTCTAAAAAGGTGGAAGATATTGGGCAGGTCACAGAATCTTTCTCAGCCTCAATTTCCCCAGATTCAAAATGACGTGGCTGTTCTAGATGATGTTTAAGGTCCATTGAAGCTCTCAAAGACTCCATTACATTAAATGTAATCAAAAGCGCACCAAAAACCAATAATACGTGTGCTGCCACCTTTGGGTAGAAAACATAACTTTAGCTAGACCAGTTACAACTTTGAAACAAAAGACATTTCACTGAAACTCTCGTACCCTGCAGGCCCCACACAAATTTAATATTTCTTCCATATGATTACGATTCATAATAACTTCCCTTTAATATGAAATTTCAGACACAAACCAACATAAGTTTGATTTTGATGTCATTTCCCTTTTTATATATTAAAACTTTACAGTCTGACCAACCTTCTGTGGATGTTTTTCCCATCTTAGGAAATTTTCATGGTTTCAGAAAGTCTGAATACTCTGGTTTATAATGCATTCCAATTAAATTATCGATTAGTAAGTAACTGACGAATCCCAAGAATGCACTGTAGAGAAATAGAACAAAAATATCGGCATTGAAATAAGATTAATCTGGATTTGAATTTTTGATCATTCAATTTCCTAACTGTGCTCTTTGGTAAGTCCTTTAACTTCTCTGCATCACATCTTCTCACCTGTGAAATGAGTATAAAATACTTCTCTTCATTGTTGAGGGGTTAAAAAAATAATGTTGTAAAGTCCTTGACAAAGTTGTTAACACTCAGTAAGTGCTCAATATGTAGGAGGTCTTACCAAATGGCCACTGCCAGGCAGCCTGTGATGTTGAAAATAAATCAGGCTTTGAAGCCAGAAATTGGTTTCAATCTCCGACTGTTTTACTTTATGACTTTGCACAGCTCACTGAACCTCTCTAAGCCGGTTTCCTCATCTGTATAAGGATATCAAGACCCTCTGGGGTTGATTGAGGATTAAATTCTAACGCTATAGACTGAATTGTGTCTCCCACTGCCACTACCCGGGAAGAAAAGCAAGTGTACGTGGGTTTATAATCACTAAGACGCGTTTCCATTTTTCACAACCACACTTTCGTCCAATGGAAGGCAGACATGACTCTTATTAAGGGGAGGACAGTCTCAAATCCTTCAAAACTGTCTCCTGTCTCACAGGAGGAAGTAAGTTTCGCCTTAAAAGAGAGATATCTTTGGAAGGATTTCCCGCTCAGTGAATCAGAGCCTAGATCTACCAATAAAAAGATGAGTTTGTTGGCATCACTAGTAGTAAGACAAGTGCAGAAGAAAAAAAAGTTTAAGATTCTTTCTCCCAAGTTTAAAAAATCTTCTTTGGCCTCCAGTTATATTTCTGACCACTTTTTTTTCTTGACCCCATCCTTCAAGGCACTTAACTGCCTACACTTGCCATATGTATCCCGTACGTTCCTCTTTCTGCTCTTTGGTCATCTTGGCCTTTCTCCTGGGAATTATTTTTCCCCAACCTATGGTTGGGACACATTTCTCCATGGGTTTCTCGTGTTTCTACATGTTTTGTGAACAGCAGCACTGACTGGTCTTTATTCTAAGTCTAGATTGTCTTTTCAAAGATATTTGTGTAGCAAGCCTTAGAAGACAGAGATTGTGTATTCCTCAAGAGCAAAGCCATCTACTGCCCCTTGTAAAAGAGTTAGTTTCCCTAAACTCAAGGATTCTCTCCTCTAACAAAACCCCCTGCATGTGCAGGTATTATCTGGCCCTCTTTACATTGCCCTGTGGGAATTAGAACTCAGAGGATAAATATTTTAAAATGCTGATACTCTAGCTACTGCTTTTGCAGTGAACAATAAACTATTCTTTCTTTCCAGGAGTCTCATGACTTCTTCCAACATCACATGAAAGGAGCAGGCTAACTTGTTAGCTTCCAGATAGGTAAAATCTCAAGCTCTGCACCATTTTTGACACTTATTTTACTCCTAAATACCCAGATCCTACTTATATTTTAAAGTTTACTTCAAATGCTTGGGTTTCATGAATATACCCTGGTTAGTTTTTGCTACTATCTGTAAAATAAGGATGATAGCAATAGTATCTATCAATTTGGGTTGTTTTGCAGGTTAAATGGGTTTATATATGTAAACTATAAGTGCTATAAGCATTAGCTGTTAATATCATTATTATTTTTTTATTCCAGAGAAGTTTATGAAAGGTGACATAGTATCCTTGGCAAATAACAGATCTGATTCAAATTCTGTTTTTACTTCTGTCCAGCTCCATGACTTTAGGGAAAGTACTTGGCCTATACAGGCCTCAGTTTTGTCACTAAAAAAATGATGATGATAATTCCTGCCATTTCAGGGAGGTTTTAGTAATAAACAAGTTATATATAAAGCAGATAACACATAATAGATGTTCAAATAAGCATGAGGCTAAGTTATTATAGCACTTTCTACTTTGCATACCACTAATTTATCCAGGTGTATTATTACCTCTATCAACCTGTTACTTCAATGGAAACAAGAACTCTAGTGAATTTATCTTCATGGCCCTCAAATGCCCAGCACAAAGGAGTCAACTTTTTAAGTCATTCAGTCATTCATTCAGAAACGCATATTGATCACTTACTTTGTGCCAGACATATGTATTGAGGATACATCAAGGACTACTAATGCTAAATAGAAGCAGGAGAAAAAATACCCTCAAATTTCTTTTTTTTTCTCTAGGGACATAAGAATTTGGAGATTATAAGTGGGGAAAAAACTTGCTTATGTTATATAAGTTTGTGAGCCAAAATGGGAAATTACTGTATCATGAAAAGCTCATGATTATTGCATTTAATCTTTAGCTTCTTTAAAACAATCTTATTTCTCCATTGTTGGATATTGGTTAAAACAGAAAAAAAAAAAAAAAAGGTCATAGACCTCTTAAACTTTATTCCATTGCTACACAATTGGGTTGATTCAGATGACCCCTCACTTTCTCATTTATTCAAAAATTCTTTACATTTGTAATTTTTCTTATCCAAGCTAGTCTCCCGCATACTGTCTTCAACTTTCTGCTCATGGAAATCAAGTTTCTTAAGACTAACCTCCTGGTTCAAGTCTGGCTGGTGGACTCCACCCCTGGCTGGGTTTTGGCATCTGACTTTGGTATAAAAGGTCTCAGCATTGTAAGTATAGGAAGGGTGGGGGCTTCCCAATGACCTCACCCTTTCATACATGATTAGGTCACTCCCAGATAACAACCACTCTGAAACATGCCAGCCGGAAGGGAAGGGTCAAATTTAGAAAGTCAACAACCCCACTACCCATTCATTCAATCATGGGCCTCAATGCCTTGAGAAAATCATTTTGCTAAACCATGTTTTAAAGTTTCACTTACTGTAACATTATGCAAAACACGCTGTCATCTCCCCAAGAGATGTCAGGAAAGACAGACAAGTAGCCCTAATTATAATCATATTTGCAACAACAAAAATGAATATAGATATGTATCAAAAGGGATTTTTTTCTTCTCTCTTGACACTACTATGTATTAAAGAAACAACAGCTAACCTGATATTGCCCTTACTTCTCCTTGCTGGAATTTCATTGACAACTTAGTTTCCTTTCTGTGTTTCTTTATTAACTCAGTCAGCACAAAACATAGGCAACAGTAAACATAAACTTTTTTATACGTGCAAATTAGTGATAATAACTGTCCAGAGAGTTACTTTTCTAATATGGAGTGATCCAAAGAAGGATAAAGGGAGTCTACATGTCAGGGTCTTCATTTGTTCTCCTCTCCTGCAACTAGGCCTCATACAAGTTTCCTACATTACACTTCCAAACAAAATCAGCTCTTTCAACAAGCCTGGCAGATAGAGGGACTCAAAAAGTATTACCTGAATTAAAGTGAAATGTATTTTTTAAATTTTAAGGATATAAAATATACTGCTATCATAATATCTCTGGTTCTGGACTTCAGACAGGTCTTGGGGTCACAAGTTGTCACCTTTAATTTCAATAGCTATTTGTTCTACCTTTAAGCCAACTAAGATGGGTCTGCAGAGCTCCAACACCAGCATGTTAAAAGAGTTGCATTATCTACCTTAACAAACAGCTGGGCACACAGAATTCAGTAGCAAGAAGCTTCCTGCCATCAACAAGCTCTATTTGTTTTTGAAAACTAAAGGAAAACCTTCTGTTAACAGAGAGAATGTGTTCTAGTGAAACATTATTGACAGAAATTTTGCAAATAAATACAGAAATAATATAGGCAGCACAGTGATGGATTTTCAGGTAAAATAATTTTTATATTATTAAAATCATTTTCTTGTCTAACTGGTCCATGAATATTCATTGATTGCATACCCTTTCAGGCACTAGGAATTAGGAGATGAAGAAGCTGTGTTGAAGGAATATGGGCTTTTCCAAACCCAGAAGCTCTCTTCAGGGGGTTTCCCAGGGTAGTGAGGGAGTTTGAGGATATAGAGTCAGAAGATCACCTCTGGATCTCTTAGGCCCTACCCCACTCCAGAGGATTTTCTTGGAGGTGTCCCTCCAGGGTCCCAAGGAAAGATCGAGTTTGAGTTTAATTATCTTTCCACCCCCAAAAAATCCTCTTCTTACCTGCTTCTCATTCCTGAAACTCCTTCCATGTGAACATTGTTCTTCTTATCAATTTGAGGTACGTAGAAAAATGTAAATAGTTGCTCGACTGCATAATTAATTGCGGCCTGGACTCTACTTGAAATGCAATCAACTTGTCAATTCACAAGCAATAATGACTTCTTCATTACTTATCAGATCTTTCTTGGGGCAGTAGTGTTTCTGACACCCAAACCTTGTCCTTACCCACCAATCTGCTTGCATGCATAAGGTTGCGTCCTGAGCTTGACCTCTCTGAGATTCCATTTTCCTATCTACAAAATGTCTGTCCTCCCTATTATGTGAAGAACAAATGAAATAATCAATGGGAAAGTGCTTTGGAAGCTGCAGCTGTGGTGCAAACACAGGGATGATAATAATGATGGTGACTACCCCCATAGGGCTTAGCACCCTCTGGCAAGGTTTATGTCTCTTCAACTCCTTACATCCTCAGAACTTAAGCTCCAGAAAAGTGAGCTCTTGATTTTGCTGCCATATCACCAGGCACCCTGTAAATGGCAAGAGAGTGAATTAATGTTCCATATATGTTGCCAAGAGGTTTTTTCCCCTCCTCTTTGCTTATTATTTAATAATAACATCATAAGAAGTTTTATCTTCCAAAATTCTTACCAAAATGCAGTTGAAAACTTTAACTTCTTTGAGAGTGCTCTTTTTAAAAATTACTATTTGTTGTACTCTGCTACTATTGGAACAGAGATATTAAATAATCCTGTTAGCTTCATAAAGCTAGAAATGTTGTAAAAGATTAATATTGTATTCCCCTATGGATGAGAAAACAGAGTCCAGAGTTGTGAAGTTTCTTGTCTCTGGCGTGGTAATCAGTGGCATCTATAGGCTGGCAATTGCAGCTTTTGCTTTTGGTGACACCATCTCCCTCTTCTCTCTGTGGACATGTTGGGTGCCTGAGTATGCCCTGCTATTCAGACTAAGGATGTGAATAAGAATCTATCAAGCACATTAAGTGGATGTCATTAGGTCACTTCAAGTGACATGTGTCAAAGCTCTGGGAATAAAGAGAAAATAAATGGGAATAGGGTTCATGTAGATGGGAAGTCAACCAGGGACAGGGAGAAATTAAGGTAGGAAGAACTTTCAATAGCCTAGGAAACCAACAGAGCAGTCATGTATTCATTTAGCAAATAATGAATGCCTACTACGTGCATGACTCTGGGGAAACAAAGGTGATTGCCAACCAGTTGTTGTTTTGATTAAAGATACTACTGTCAAAGGAACAGAATGAATTGATGGATGAGAACTCACTTCTACTTGATGGTTTCTCCTCAAACCACTTTACAGTCCTCACCAGATACTTACATGTGTAAACTACAATAAATTGTGAATATTTTATCACTAATACCAGTCCTAGATATGTAATTAACAACTAAATACTGTTGTCAAGTAAACTGAATGGATTGAAAGACAGGAATTCACTTTACCTTGATTATGTCTTGGGCCTGAGACCCAGTAGGGCCCCTGGTGTAAGTTCAGGAAACTTATCTCACCTCAAACAAGTTTGCAGTTGTCCCTAGGCACTTAAAGGTACAAACGATAATAAATTAGAACAGAGTCCTCAGAAATAATACCACACATCTACAGCCATCTGATCTTTGACAAAGCTCAGAAAAACAAGAAATGGGGAAAGGATTCCCTATTTAATAAATGGTGCTGGGAAAATTGGCTAGCCATAAGTAGAAAGCTGAAACTGGATCCTTTCCTTACTCCTTATACGAAAATTAATTCAAGATGGATTAGAGACTTAAATGTTAGACCTAATACCATAAAAACCCAGAAGAAAACCTAGGTAATACCATTCAGGACATAGGCATGGGCAAGGACTTCATGTCTAAAACACCAAAAGCAACAACAACAAAAGCCAAAATTGACAAATGGGATCTAATTAAACTAAAGAGCTTCTGCACAGCAAAAGAAATTACCATCAGAGTGAACAGGCAACCTACAGAATGGGAGAAAATTTTTGCAATCTACTCATCTGACAAAGGGCTAATATCCAGAACCTACAAAGAACTCAAACAAATTTACAAGAAAAAAACAACCCCATCAAAAAGTGGGCAAAGGATATGAACAGACAGTTCTCAGAAGAAGACATTCATACAGCCAACAGACACATGAAAAAATGCTCATCATCACTGGCCATCAGAGAAATGCAAATCAAAACCACAATGAGATACCATCTCACACCAGTTAGAATGGCAATCATTAAAAAGTCAGGAAACAACAGGTGCTGGAGAGGATGTAGAGAAATAGGAACACTTTTACACTGTTGGTGGGATTGTAAACTGGTTCAACCATTGTGGAAAACAGTATGGCGATTCCTCAAGGATCTAGAACTAGAAGTACCATATGACCCAGCCATCCCATTACTGGGGATATACCCAAAGGATTATAAATCATGCTGCTATAAAGACACATGCACATGTATGTTTATTGCGGCACTATTCACAATAGCAAAGACTTAGAATCAACCCAAATGTCCATCAGTGACAGTCTGGATTAAGAAAATGTGGCACATATACACCATGGAATACTATGCAGCCATAAAAAAGGATGAGTTTGTGTCCTTTGTAAGGACATGGATGCAGCTGGAAACCATCATTCTCAGCAAACTATCACAAGAACAGAAAACCAAACACCTCGTGTTCTCACTCATAGGTGGGAACTGAACAATGAGATCACTTGGACTCTGGAAGGGGAACATCACACACCAGGGCCTATCATGGGGAGGGGAGAGCGGGGAGGGATAGCATTGGGAGTTATACCTGATGTAAATGACGAGTTGATGGGTGCTGACAATTTGATGGGTGCAGCACACCAACACGGCACAAGTATACATATGTAACAAACCTGCACGTTATGCACATGTACCCTAGAACTTAAAGTATAATAATAAAAAAAAAAGAAAAGAAAAAGTGAAGTTTGGCCAGGACCCTGAGGTAGCCCTGGGGCTGGATGTCTGGGTGATAAATAGCAAACCTGCAAATGCTTTACCCCTCTAGACAGCATCAAAGCTAATGCTGCCAAGGGCTTCCACAGTACACAGCAATGTTCAGTTTTGAGAATGCACGTGTTTCTAGAACCCGGTTCTTGTTCTCAGATGACAAGAGAGAGAAGTCTTTTTTTTTTTTTAAATCATAGGCTGTCTTTGGATAAGAAATTTACAGAAGTCTCTGCCTGGCAGGTGAAGGGGAAGGTTGAGTGACAATGACCAAAATGCATTCTAAGTTTCCCTAAGAGACTCTTAGAAGTCCCTATCCATTCTCCTTTGGGAGGAAATACGACATCTGATTTTCATTTATTTTTAATTATAGAAAATGAAATGCTTCATGGAGTTGTTGTTGCCCCTAGATTTACTTATTTGATACAGGAGTTTAACCTATAACAAAATTCATTTTAAAAATATTTTTCATTTGTAGTTGTTTGATACGAGACACTGCAAAAATAGTATAAAGGCTTCACATATACTCTTCACTCACCTTCCCTCCGTGATGACATTTACACAACTATAGTGATTGCAAGTGAATTAAAACGTGGCTCGTTCCCCAAGGAACTCAAACCTAGTGAGAGAAATAGACCAAGAGTGCAATAAGTCCTAGGACACAGAAACATGCTACTACTAAAGACCAGAGGAGAGACATTTCTCTCAGATTGCTTGCCCAGGAAGACTCCTCAAAGACAAGCCTCATTGGAATTGTAAGGCTATGTAATCTTTACCCCCGCCCCTGCAAGGATCACAGAATCTTTGAGGCAGAGGAGCAGCATGTGCTAAGTTTCAGCAATGTAAAATAGCAGGATTCATTGAGAGGATTAAATTAAATCAACTTGGATGGATTAAAGAGCGTGTATGTACTGTGGGTAAGTAGAGGTTAGGGAGAGAAAGAAGGGACAGCAGACATGTCTAGGAAGGCAGTGTATTAGGGTTCTTCAGAGAAACAGAACCAGCAGGACATACACTAAGAGATATACCTGAAAGAGGATTTATTATAGACATTGGTTCATCTGATTATGGAATCTGAGAAGTCCTGTGATATGCTGTCTGCAAGCAGGAGAACAGGGAAGCCAGTGGCAAGGCCTGGGAACCAAGAAAGCAGATGGTTTCACTGGAATAACAGAGAAGGCACTATCACTCTCTTAGCCCAGAAGCAGCAGGTCAGATGACATTCTTACATGGTTATGGACTGAAGTTCATCACCACCTTCTCCTTCTTTTGTAATGATACATTAAGACTATTGAGAGAAACAGAATGCATAGCAAATTAGAAGTTATCCTTAAGCATGAAAAATTAGACCTTATAAAGGAAGCATCTTCTTCTTTCTTGGTAGAACATTTAATCTTTACCTGGCCATGTCCTACAAGTACTAACTAACTTCAGATTAGTAACCTCTTCTCAGAAGCTCTTCCTGGCACGCCTACCCCCACCATGCACAGAAAGACTGAGTTACTGCCACTCCTGAATGCTCCACTAGCAACATCCACCTTCTTCCCTTACAGGACCTATGACACACATGAATTGTCATTACCGTGAATTGTAGTTACTGGCTCACCTGTTTGTCTTCCCCTTAGGCTGTGATAATACTCCCTGAGGGTAGGGATTACACATTGTATTCCCAGTGCTTTCCACCTAAGAAATATGTTAAGAAAATGAAGTGTTGTGGCTACAGGTAAGACTCAAGGAACCAGTCTCTTCTAAACTAACAATTCTATCCATAATTCTGAATTTTCCTGTTGATTTTGTATTTTCCACTGAACTAACATGAATTGTTTTTGTTAGAAACATGAAATCCAAAGTGTACATCAAACCAACTGAATGTTTATTTAAAACCAAAAATCACAGTAACCTCAGGAGGCTTTGAAAACCCTGTGTTATTTCCCAAGAAGAAAACTTACCTGTTGGCCATGTACAATGAGTCGCCAAACAACCTACTTTCCTGATGACCTTGGGTAATTATTAGGCATTTTACCAGCTGGGAAGGTTCCAACGTTCAATACAGAGTAGATAACCTCTGGCACTTTTTAAAATCTGTGATTTCCCAAGCTGAGCATAACTTCCATCACTGGCGTGTTCTTTATCTTCCTCTTTAAGATGAAAGCTGCTTCTGTGATGTGCACCTACACAGAACAGCTGTTCCAGTTGGCTTTACATAAACAAGCAATTCCCCCAAATCAAGACTTGTTCCCACCAGTGCAGTTAATTAATCTGTCCGTTAATCAACAAATGCTTGTTGAAGAGCAGGCACTCTTCCAAGCATTGAAAACACAGCGGTCAACGAAACAGATGAGACCCCTGCCTTCATGGAGCTCACATAATTCAAGGAGTCTGATTGTACTGATTGATGATAAACATACAAATAAAGTTATAAGAAATGTCTGAGATTATAGAGAAAGGATTTCCTGCCTAAAGGAAATAACAGTTAGGTCTTTGCTTTATTGAGTGACTGGCCCAGGGCCAGAGAAAGCACTAGTTGTAAGGATTATTATTGGAAAAAATTTGTTGTAATTAGGTAAACCCAGTGCTATTAAGTCTGAGCTACAGGGATGTGGAAATAGAGAACCTTCTTTGATATGGCATTGGCAGCTATGGGATTTGCCTGTGGGCTGCTATGGGATTTAACATAGAACTGTACTGTTTGGCACAAAAGGAATTTTCCCCCTTTTTCTGTGTGTCCCAAAGGAGCAATATGGGCTATTTAATATACCTAATAAAGTTAAAACTTGACCAGTTGAAAGGAGATTAGAGCACATTTGTTTTTCTGTGTCAGCCTGATTAAAGTAACTCATTAGTGGTCAATCCCACTATACAACCAGATATACAACATGTATGAAAACTTACCAAGTCAGAAGACAGAGTTATGGGCTTATTGTCAATAACTCTACCTGCTGGTACCATCTGCACATTTTTTGACTTATCTGTGTACCCGCTTGTACTATTACTTACCCAACATTTTTCTTTAAGTCAATTCACTTCTTTACTTAAAAAGCAAATGTGATGGCATTATGGATAGAGAAACCAATATCATTGTTATAAATAGCACATAGCCATAAAAATCAATGCAACAAATCAAGCAATACTATTATATTCTAGCTAGATAGTGTTGCCTGGTGACCACTCTGATTTTTTTTATGGTAAAAGCTTTTTGTGTGTGTGTGTGTGTCAAAAATGAGAAATTGGTAACTGAGAGAGGGATTTTAGAAACATTGCAGGATAAGAAGAAGGCATATTCCTTGACGCCATTAGGAGGGATTAGATTCTCCCTCTGCAAGTCAATGTTGCTTCTATATCTATGCATAAGCTAAAATAATATCCTATTGTATGAACAGAAAATGCTCCTCTTTGGGAAATATTGAACCAGGTGACCTTGAGAGTGCCTTCCAGCTCTTAAACGGCACAGTTCTCTGAGACACGCTCTCTAGTTAAGAGCAGGGAGGAGAGATGTCATTCACAGGTTTCTTTCAGGTTGCCCACCAAAAGTCAACCAGTGCTTCCTCTTCTCCCAGCCCTCACGCATAGTTCACATCCCATTTTCTTTACTCTACCTGCAGCAGACAGGCCAACCACCCTCAGCCTGGAAAACTCCCTTTCACAACATGGAAAGATAGAGGAAAGAAGAAAGAACAATGGTGAGATAAGTTACAGTAAGGGAGTCTGGGTGATCTGGGACAAAGGAAGAGACTGCAGCTCCTTAGCTTAGTGCTGAGCTCACATGACACCTAACATGAAGTCACAGTATCTGAAAACCGTCTTTTGTGGAGGCAATATATTGACTCTTGATGGCATGCTTCGCTTCTCATACAGATGTTTGGAATCCTATAAACAGTGCCTCCCTTTGCCTTATGTACCAGTTTATTCTCTGCCAGAATTATTTGTTGTCAGTTAGACACACCTTGAGTCTAACGTTAATTCTTAGACACACAAAACTTTGTACCAAAGGGTCAGGAAACCCCCAGGATTTGACAGTGTGCAAAAAATAGGAGAAACACTGAACAGGCTTGAATTCCTAAGGAATCTTTGGAGGAAAGTCAAGACCTTCTTTGTTTTATTTGTAGATAATCAATGTTTTCTTTTGCTCTATTGATCTTTCTCAATCGTCTCTCTCTCTCTCTCTTTTTTTGTTTTGTTCAAGCAAGGAATTAGTCACAATTTAATCTAAGTCTAAAAAGCTAATAAGCCTTTTTAAATTATTTACGAAAGACCATTTAGTTCTGGGTGCTCAAATGTTATTGTTTGCCTAAATCTTTTCATTAAGACTGTGCATAGAATTTCTATTATCTCAGAAAAATGACTCCCTCTTGTGGCAAGAGCAGATTTTGCAACCAATTCTAGGGCTTTTGAGTTCTTAGATGCTAAAGAGCTGGGTAAGATCTTAGAAACTGTCATTTTACAGATGAAATAAGTGAAACCCAGAGTATAGCTAATGTATTGGTGTTTATATCTGGTTGGTGATTGAGCCAGACCCAGTATCCAGGTCTCCAATTTCCCAGGGAAGGGCTTTTCCCTTATATTTTCAAAGTTTAAAAAATGCCCTTACTGGTGTGATTTCCAGTCACAGGCTCTCCTTTCTGCTGCCTCTGAACAGAGCTGGTGGAAAGGCCATTCTCTGTCCAGGCAACATTTTCCTCCATGTGAAAGCTGCTTCTTGGTGGGCTTTCTCAAAGAGATAATTAGCCATTTCCCAGAGCTGGTCTCTAAGTGGCATCCCCACATCGGACAGCAGTTCTACCCACACAACAAGGACTCTCTTCATTTCTCTGGGAACACCAACCATCTATCATCCTTGGGTACTGCTTTCTGTCTAATTCTCACTCATTTGGCTTGTGACAATAAGTAGGGCTTTAAACACAGCACTGGGAGATACAGGTGGACACATCCACAACCCAGCTTCCTATAAGGGTAACCATTGCAACTACTAGAAATATGATAAAACGATCTGCAGCCTTACTTCCTGAGATGTGTTCTGTGGATCAGCAGCATCAATATCACCTGGGAGCCTCCTAGAAGTGTGAAATAATCTCTTTTGAAAGCACATTCTGCTTTAGTAGCCATGGGTTAGAGCCAGGAGCCAAAATTGTACACTTCTCATGAGCTCAGGTCAATGCTGGTTTTTTTGTTTGTTTGTTTTTTGTTTTTTGTTTGACACAGAGTCTTGCTCTGTCACCCAGGCTGGAGTGTAGTGGTGTGATCTCGGCTCACTGCAACCTCTGTCTCCCGGTTTCAAGCGATTCTCCTGCTTCAGCCTCCAAAGTAGCTGGGACTATAGGCACGCGTCACCACGCCCAGCTAATTTTTGCATTTTTAGTAGAGACGGGATTTCACCATCTTGGCCAGGATGGTCTCCATCTCTTTACCTCGTGATCCACCCACGTTGGCCTCCCAAAGTGCTGGCATTACAGGCATGAGCCACTGTGCCCGGCCTCAGGTCAATGCTATTTTTTTTTTTTTTTTTGAGATGGAGTCTCGCTCTGTTGCCCAGGCTGGAGTGCCGTGGCCGGATCTCAGCTCACTGCAAGCTCCGCCTCCCGGGTTCACGCCATTCTCCTGCCTCAGCCTCCCAAGTAGCTGGGACTACAGGCACCTGCCACCACGCCCGGCTAGGTTTTTGTATTTTTTAGTAGAGACGGGGTTTCACCGTGTTAGCCAGGATGGTCTCGATCTCCTGACCTCGTGATCCACCCGTTTCGGCCTCCCAAAGTGCTGGGATTACAGGCTTGAGCCACCGCGCCCGGCCAGGTCAATGCTATTGATTCATAAATCACAAATTGACTAGCAAAGATCTAGAGCAAAGTAAGCTGCCTACCCAAATTGTAAAGCACAAGTCACAGTTCTGTTTGTTGTGTGACTGGGTATGAATTGATAGTCATTCATCAGTTCTGCTTGAATAATATCAAATTCTATTGACATTAGACACACTCAGCCACAACTGTCTCCCGTGGATAACTCTTTAGGTTTCTATGAACCAAAAGACCTACTTCCAACAAGCCTTCCAGTAAAAGCTGCCATCTTTGCCTATATTGACCAGGAGGCAAAGAAAATCCAGGAAATGAGCCAATTTAGGAAAAGAACAAAGCAACATCAGAGATCCTTGAGGGATACCCATTAGAGGAAGAGGAAGTTGAACAGCCCAAAGAAGACCCAGATATCACTAAATGATTCTGGAGACGTCTGAGAGAAAGAACAGTCATAATTTTTCACAATTATTTTTACGGATTTGGAAAATATAGATAAATGTTTCTCATATTTAATGTTTTTGATACACTAATTAATTACGGGTGATAGCCTCAAGTTTTCCATCTTTTATGATTAGTAAAAACGATGAGATTTTTGGAAACACAGCTCTATTGGAAAAGCAGCTCCAGTGTAGTTCTGAATTGACGGTGTAAACAATCAATTTTAGCAAAACAAATACTGGGGTTTCTTGTTCCCACTTGAGAAATGCAGATGGATAAGCACTAAAGCTAAGCAGGATCCCAGCAAAGCCCTTGAGATTATCTTAGGTTAGATTTCCTGGGAAGTAGCCTCTGAGAGGAGATTTCTAGGCAGCTAGTTTACTGGGAAATGCTATGGAGAAACATGCGTGGTAAGCAAATTGGGAAGGAATGGGAAGCAGAGGCCCTTCCAAGAGGACTGGGCAGAGAAAAAATTGACCTGTGATACAGTTGCAAAAGAAGCTTAACTGAACCCATGGGGAGCTCTGAAGCAGGGATGGCCCATGAGATGTGTCCCAAATTGCATAGGCCAGGCATGGTGGCTCACACCTGTAATCCCAGCACTTTGGGAGGCCAAGTTGGGCAGATCACCTGAGGTCAGGAGTTCAAGACCAGCTTGGCCAACATGGTGAAACCTTGTCTTTACCAAAAAAAAAAATACAAAATTAACCGGGTGTGGTGGCGCATGCCAGTAATCCCAGCTGCTTGGGAGGCTGAGGCAGGAGAATCGCTTGAACCTGGGAGGCAGAGGTTGCAGGGAGTTGAGATCGCATCACTGCACTCCAGCCTGAGGGACAAGAGCAAAATTACATCTCAAAAAAGAAAAAATGTGTCCCAAATTGAGGCAAGGGGGTTGGGCATTTTTACTTATACAGTTGTTGGATGTGGACCACTGCAAGTGGAAGCATGCAACCTTGAGTGAGGCAGCTTTCTTGGGTTGAGGCAATTCTCAGAAGGGATTCAGGTGTGAAAAAAAGCCCACAGAAGCTCAAAGAATGAGTGCCTTGGTCCTGAAAGGGTGGAGGGGGAATATCTGGCCAGCACACCACAGCATCCCATTGCAAAATGTCCTCTTCTCATTTCTCAATACTCATGACATCTTTCTGTGGTTGAGACTGCTGTCTTTCAGCTTTTAGGGTATTTGTCTACCAAAGCAGAATCATTTGGGACAACTCTTCAAAGTATCTATACCCAGTTCCTACTTTCTGATTGAATTGATGTTAATGGTTAGGCAGGGTCGAGCACTCTAGGCCTAATCAAGCAGTTATTCTTAAATCTGAAGGGCAATAATGTCCCTTAACATGTGGGTGCAGTGTCTGAGGATTGCATTTGGCTGGCATGTGACAAGACCATGAGCTATGAATTCCAGCCACCACTGCTCCAAAGGGATTAATTAGAGATGTCTAAGGTGTGTAGGGGAACGAAACAGCCAACATAAACATATACACTACCACCTCAGTCATGCTGCCATCTCCCAGGACTTTGCAGATGAGTTTTATTGGCCAGATTTTAAATGTTTGAAGCTTATAGTTTGTTTCTTTTTCTTTCTGAAGCCCACAGTTTGTTTCTCTTTCTTTTTATTTTTGGTTAAATGTCTGCCTTTGGATCCTTGTATAAAGGAGACTTTTATCCATCTAGCTCTTATAATCCCACCAGTTTTGGCTGAAGTACAGTAGTAGTTCGACTTTCATAGCAGAGCGAACTATACAAGAAGACTGGTTCAGATCATATGCCCCCAAACATAACAGTTGTGCTATAAAAAGCCACCAATGTCCACCCTTTTCTAAGATGCTAACATTATAAAGTCAATGTTCTTTGGTTGTGAGTTTTTGTTTTCCATTTTGTGATTGTGTATGTGTATTTACTTTGTATTATGAAAGTTTCCAAATATACAGCAATTTAGAGAGAATAATACATTTATCTCCTCCTTGTTCATAACCTAACTTCACCACTTATCAATATGTGGCCAATTTTTTTCATCAATACCTACAATTTCTGTCACTATCCCCCCAAAGAAGCTGGAATATATTGAGGGAAATCCTGGATACATCATTCCATTCATAAATACTTCAGAAGACACATGCATTTTAATCTCTGTCAATATCACTAATTGATGAGCATATTTCCTGGCATTGAAGTGGTATGAACCATCACTCCATACCAGAAATGGTAGACTACAGAATTATTCATTCAGTAAGTAGATATTAGTTACCCAACTCATGTTTGCTGCTTAGGATAGAAAATAGAATTGGACATGGTATTTGTTTTCTAGAGTTTTAAGTTCAGTGTGTGTGTGTGTGTGTGTGTAGGTAGGTAGGTAGGTAGGTAGGTAGGTAGGTAGGTAGGTAGGTAGATAGGTAGATGAAGGAGGCAGGAAGGAAAAGCATAGAGTTGGCTACAGTGCAGTTTGTGACTGTTGTGGGCAAGGGAGGCATATGCTTTGGGAAACACTTTTTGTCAGAGCAGATACCCTGAGCTGAATTTTGAAGATTCATCACCAAATGGTGATGTAGAGGTTAAAGTATATTCTAGGCAATGAGAAGAACCCTATGAAGCTCCTAATTTCTAAAGCATGTTAAATGCCAATATGCTCATTGGTTGAAATTGCTCTATTCAGGTAGCTGTCCTAAGGGGGCCATGTAGCATCACTTCCAATGCTTAATTACAGTCAGCCACTCTGATTCCGGACAGAATTTCCGAAAGGAATTGAGTCACAAAGTAATAGCAGGTCTACTCATCTGTAACCTCTTTGACAGCCTGCACCAACTCTTATGTCTTGGATTCATAGCCCAGATAGAAAAATTCTCAGTAGATACTGTGTAGAAGGGGTATAGGTATGAGAATCTGGGCAATTCAGAAGGCATGTTCTACCAAGGGTAACTCAGT
The DNA here is from genome assembly GCF_008728515.1 of Papio anubis. NCBI lineage: Eukaryota > Metazoa > Chordata > Mammalia > Primates > Cercopithecidae > Papio > Papio anubis. Next base: position 21,533,393 of record NC_044988.1, on the reverse strand, counting down.
ACCATAGTCTCTGCACAATATTATGCAATGGATCTATTAGACTATTTGTGTTATTACATAAAAAAGTAGATAAATGATAAAGATAGCACACTAACACAATCAATTGGATTAATCAAATGTTGAGGTTTTTTTCTTTTAACATGGAATCCAGTTAAAAGCCTTTAGAATGTTTGCGTGGAGAAAGTAAAGTAACACTTGTTACTTGATGGTTTTCAGAGGTATTTTGGTGTACAATATTTCGTACACTAAGATAATAAAAATAACATTTGCTTGTAATTTTAGTACAAAACTATATGAAGTAACATGCTAAATCCATTTTCATAACTTTGTAAATCTTCACAATATATTTATAAGTACATCCTAGAATTATACTCATTTTAAAAACAGGGATGGACAGAAAAAATTTAAGAAATGTATGTAAGATCGCACAACAAGCAGTAAATCTTGCATTTGAGCCTAACAGTCTTATTTCAGGGTTCATGGTGTGAATACTATGCAATATACCTTCATTATAGTGTTCTTTACAATAATATGATTTTCCTATAGAGTGGAATATCTCAAAAGTTATACAAGGAATTTTCAGGAAACTATTAAGTCATTCTGGAACTTTATGAAACTTACTCTGTGAAAATCATTTAACTCTGCTATCTTATGACCAAAAAGTGGGCCCTTTCTAGATATTGACACAGCATTATCTGTAATATGTACCCCAAATTGTAAGCTGCTTGTATTTCCAACAATGGAGTAATGGTTATACAGTCATACACTACATAATGATGTTTCTGTCAATGGCAGACCACATATATGACAGTGGTTCCATAAGATTATAATGGAACTGAAAAATTCCTATTACCTAGTGACATCGTGGCCTTGGCAACGTCATAGCTCAATGCATTGCTTTTTCTATGTTTAGATATATAAATGCTACAAATAAAAATATAAAATATATACATAAACATTGTGTTTCAATTGCCTACAGTATTCAGTGTAGTAACATGCTGTACAGATTTGTAACATAGGAGCAATAGGCTGTGTCTAGGTACATAGTAGAGTAGGCTGTACCTCTAGGTTTGTGGAAATGCACTCTGTGATGTTCACACAATGACAAATTGCCTAATGATGCATTTCTCAGAATGTGTCACTGTCATTAAGTGATATGTGACTGTATATATGTGTATATATAATGAATATGTATGTGTGCATACTACATTCATATGATAGACTCTTTTGCAGCCATGAAAACACATACTTAAAAATGAGTAGAAAAATAGAAATAATATATTTGAAATATATAAGTGAACATAACTAAAATATTAAAACAGAATAAAACTATGTATGCATGTATATATGTGTATATGTATGTACATACACACATACATGTATATATGTATGCATGTTTATATATATATATTTTATATTTTTATTTATATATTTATACATATAAATATGTTGACAGATATAATTTGTATAATGCCAACAGAGAGAAAGAGAATTAAAAAAAAATACACCAAGATGGTGAGTAGAGGTTTGGTATTTGGGAGATTATGAAATACTTTTATTTATATTACTGTTTTCTACAATAAACTGCTACTGTTCCAATCAGAAAATGATTTTTTAAAGTACATCTATCTTTCTTGAGCAATACCCACAAGCATAGGCAACCACAGCAAAATGGGCAAACGTGATCACATCAAGTTAAAAAGCTTCTACACAGCAAAGGAAACAGTCAACAAAGTGAAGAGACACCATATAGAATGGGAGAAAGTATTTGCAAACGACCCCTCTAACAAAGGATTAATAACCAGAATATTAAGGAGCTCAAACAACTCAATAAGAAAAAAATTGAATAATCCAATCAAAAATGGACAAAAGATCTGAATAAGACATTTCTCAGAAGAAGACACAAATGGCAAACAGGCATATTAAAAGGTACTCAACATCACTGATCCTCAGAGAACTGCAAATCAAAACTACAATGAGATATTATCTTACCTCAGTGAAAATGGCTTTTATCCAAAAGACAGGCAATAACAAATGCTGGTGAGGATGTGGAAGAAGGAGAACCTTTGTAGACTGTTGGTGGGAATGTAAATTAGTACACCCACTATGAAGAGCAGCTTGGAGGTTCCTCAAAACACTAAAAATAGAGCCACCGTATGATCCAGCAATCCCATTGCTTGGTATATACTCAAAAGAAGGGAAAACAATATATTAAAGAGATATCTGCACTCCTATGTTTGTTACAGCACTATTCACAATAGCTAGCATTTGGAAACAGCTTACATGTCCATCAACAGATGAATGGATAAAGAAAATGTGGATTTGGATTTGTGTCCTCACCCAAATCTCCTATTGAATTGTAATCCCCAGTGTTGGAAGTGGGGCCTGGGTAGGAGGTGATTAGATCATGGGGGTTGACGTCTACACACATACACAATGGAGTACTATTCAGCCATGAAAACAATGAGATCTAGTCATTTGCAACAACATGGATGGAACTGGAGGTCATTATGGTACGTGAAATAAGTCAGGCAAAGAAAGACAAACATTGCAGGTTTTCACTCATTTGTGGGATCTAAAAATCAAAACAGATGAATACACGGACATAGAGAGTAGAAGGATAGTCACCAGAGGCTGGGAAGGGTAGTGGGGGGCTGGAGGTGGGGATGGTTAATGGGTATATTAGTCCATTTTCACATTGCTATAATGAGATACCTGAGACTGGGCAATTTATAAACCAAAGAGGTTTAATTGACTCATGGTTCTGCAGGCTGTACAGAAAGCATAGTGGCACCTACTTGGCAAAGGGGGAGCAGGCACATGACATGGCCAGAGCAGGAGGAAGAGAGAGCAAAGGGGGAAGTGCCACACAGTTTTTAAATAACCAGATCTTGCAAGAAATCACTGTCAGGAGGACAGTACCAAGGAGGGTAGTGCTAAGCTGTTCCTGAGACATCTCCCACTATGATCTAATCTTCCCCTACCCAGGCCCCACCTCCAACATTGGGGATTACAATTCAATAGGAGATTTGGGTGAGGACACAAATCCAAACCATGTCAATGGGTACCAAAAAAAAAAATAGAAAGAATAAATAAGGCCTACTATTTGATAGCATAACAGGGCAACTATAGTCAATACTAAATTCTACATTTTAAAATAACTAAAAGAGTGTACTTGGATTGTTTGTAACCCAAAGGATAAGTGCTTGAGGGGATGGAAACCCCATTCTCCATGATGTGCTTATTTCACATTGCCTGTCTGTATCAAATCATCTCATGTACCCCATAAATATACATACCTACTATGTACCCACGGGCATTAAAAATAAAAAAAAGATTTAGGATAAATAAAATTATAGAAACAATTAGAAGAATAAAGCACATCTATCTCTACCTCTTAGGTAATTAAATTTTTGTTTGAAGAATGTGTCATCAGTGTAAAAGAATCCTGCATTTGTACAAACTGTAGTTGTATTCCAGTGCTGCTGTTATTCCATTTGTTGGTCGGGAGGAAAATTTTGTGTTCAAATGCTGTGATAAGCATTTCTAGTCTTGTCTCGTCTTTGACCCATTTCTAAATGCTTTTAACAAAAAATAATGATATGCCTTCACATATATTGTCTTTCTTCAAGCTCCTGAAGGTCTTGTCTTAATTGATATATACCTGATACCATTAAGCAAAATAGTGGGGTTTTTTGTTTGTTTGTTTTTGTTTTTTTGAGACAGAGTCTCGCTCTGTCACCCAGACTGGAGTACAGTGGTGTGATCTCGGCTCACTGAAGCCTCTGCCTCCCCAGTTCAAGTGATCATTCCGCCTCAGCTTCCTGAGTAGCTGGGACTATAGGCACGTGCCAGCACACCTGGCTAATTTTTGTGTTTTTAGTAGAGATGGGGTTTCACCATATTTTCCAGGCTGGTCTCGAACTCCTGACCTTGTGATCCACGCACCTCGGCCTCTCAAAGTGCTGGGATTACAGGCGTGAGCCACCGCGCCTGGCCGTAAAATGGTCATTTAGTCCATATTTGCAGAAGGATACGTATTAAGATAAGAGAGGAGTAGAGATTGCAATGTATTCTGTGCTAAATTATCTGCTGTCGTGCAGTGTTATGCAGTTTTCTTCAATTTTGCGTGGAGTCATACTGTCTTCAGGCACACTGCAGTCTCAAAACTGTCTTTTCTTTAAATAATGTAGTAAAAAAATTAAATAATTAAAGTGGCAGGCAGGAAGTATTAAAGACTTTAGACAGAAAAAAAGGGGAAGAGTGAAAGAAAAGAAATGAACACTTTAGAGAAAATACAAGAAGCCTTTAAATGCATCTCCTATTTAAAGAGAAAAACCTCATGAATGAGACGTGAAGGGATGGGGGAAATGGCCATTCTTTGTTAGAAGGGAAATTGGTGATCTTCGTTGAGTGTCTCATTTGAGTAGCGCCTCTGGTATTATTGACTAGATGGCAGTGTTTCAAGCAAATTTTAAATTATAAAACTATTGTTCAGGATGTCTAAATTTATTGGAAACATACTCCTGATCTCTGGTTACTATAGAAGCTTAAAGCTGCATTTTGGAGAACCTTTTGGCAGACTGAGTCTCAGACAAAAATCTTTGCATGGAAGGCTTATAATAATACCATTTTCCTGCTCAAGCCTGGTTTTCTCCATATATTGATGACAGGAGATTATTTTGAATGGATTTTAAATGTCTCAGGGAACAGAGCACCCTCTCCAGGTCCCTTTTAACTGTTCCCTAATCAACAGTCCAAACGTTCACACCATGCTCAGAATTGACTTCTAAGCTTAAGGGAAAACACAAAGTCGTAAAGATTCTCTCTGGTTGAAGAGGGATTCCTTGGTATTTTTCAACCTGGAGAGTTGGAGAATGGTTTGTTAAATTAAGTTTAGCCTAATTCTGCAGCCTTATATATTTTAGGTTTGGACTAAAGGTTCCTCCATACGCAGTGAACTGTCACCTAACTGAATGTGTAAACAGGCTGCAACCTACTCTTGTAACAAGTAGCTGAGTCTCAGCCAGTCATGGCGGCCAGTTTTGGTCAATCACAAGCAGCCAACTCTTCAGACCTATTCAAGGAAAGCAAACACTGAGCTGTAGGCAATCTAGTTGTTTCTGTACCTCACTTCCATTTTCTATACATCACTTTCCTTTTATGTCTATAAATTCTATCCAACCGGCTGGACCCGGTGGCTCACACCCGTAATCCTAGCACTTTGGGAGGCTGAGGCAGGCGGATCACCTGAGGTCATGGACTCGAGGCCAGCCTGACCAACATGGAGAAATCCTGTCTCTACTAAAAATACAAAAAATCAGCTGGGTATGGTGGAGTGTGCCTGTAATCCCAGCTACTCAGGAGGCTGAGGCAAGAGAATCGATTGAACCCAGGAGGCAGAGGTTGCGGAGAGCCAAGATCGCACCGTTGCACTCCAGCCTGGGCAACAAGAGTGAAACTCCGTCTCCAAAAAAAAAAGAAAAAAGAAAAACCCTATCCAACCAGTGTGGCAGTCCTGGAGTCACTCCAATCTATTCCAGTTTTGGGGACTGTCCAATTTAAGAATCATTCTTTCTTCAGTTAAACTCTGTTATATTTAATTTGTCTAAAGTTTTACTTTTTAGTTTAAAGTTATAAAAAGGGCTGGGCACAGTGGCTCACACTTGTAGTCCCAGCATTTTGGGAAGCCAAGGTGGGAGGATCACTTGAGCCCAGGAGCTGAAGACCAGCCTGGCCAACATGGCAAAACCCCATCTCTACAAAAAATGCAAAAATTCGCTGTGCATGGTGGCACACGCCTGTGTTCCCAGCTACTCGAGAGGCTGAGGTGAGGATTGCTTGAGGCTGTGGTGGCCTAAAATCATGCCATTGCACTCCAGCCTGGGCAACAGAGCAAGACCCTGTCTCAAAAAAAAAAAAAAATTAATTAAAAATAAAAGTATAAAAATACCTAAAATCTCAAGGTTCTTAATAAAGGGCACTGAGAAGTCTACCAAGTATTAGAATCATGATGTTTTTACTCTATTCAAACTCAGCTCCCAGCCCATTCTTTCAAGTTTATCTCAAGCTCTATTTTCTCCATGAAATTGCCTAGACCACTCCGGCAGCACTTCATCACTTCACCTCTCTCTTACTGTCAGCACTTGACTCCAACAATTAAACAGATTAGATACAGTCATGCATCGCTTAATGAGAGGGATACAGTCTATAAAATGCATCTTTAGGCTATGTTGTCATCACATGGACATCATAAAGTGTACTTACACAAACCTAGATGGTATAGCCTACTACACACCTAGGTTATATGGTATTCTAGGCCACACACCTGTATAGCATGTTACTGTACTGTATACTGTAGGCATTGGGAACACAATTGTGTATTTGTGTATCTAAACATAAAAAAGGGCTGGGTGCAGTGGCTCGCGCCTGTAATCCCAGCACTATGGGAAGCTGAGGTGGGCGAATTGCCTGAGCTTAGGAGTTTGAGATCAGCTTGGACAATATGGCAAAACCTCATCTCTTAAAAATATATATAAAAAGCTGGGCGCAATAGCTCACGCCTGTAATCCCAGAACTTTGGGAGGTCAAGGCACGTGGATCACCTGAGGTCGGGAGATAGAGACCAGCCTGACCAACATGGAGAAACCTCATCTTTACTAAAAATACAAAATTAGCCAGGCCTGGTGACAGATGCCTGTAATCCCAGCTACTTGGGAGGCTGAGGCAGGAGAATGGCTTGAACCTGGGTGGCTGAGGTTGTGGTGAGCTGAGATCGCACCATTGCACTCCAGCCTGGGCAACAAGAGTGAAACTCTGACTCTAAATAAATAAATACATAAATAAAATAAAAATTAGCCTGGTGTGGTGGCACGTGCCTATAGCCGCAGCTGCTTGGGGAGTTGAGGCAGGAGAATCACTCAAGCAAGCCCAGGAGGTCAAGCTTGTGGTGAGCCAGGTTTGCACCACTGCACTCCAGCCTGAGTGACAGAGCAAGACCTCATCTCTAAAAAAAAAAAAAAAGAAAAGAAAAGAAAGCCAGGCACAGTGGCTCACGTCTGTAATCCCAGCACCTTTGGGAGGCTGAGGCGGGTGGATCACGAGGTCAGGAGTTAGAGACCAGTCTGGCCAACATGGTGAAATGTCATTGCTACTAAAAATACAAAAATTAGCTAATTAGCTAGCATTCACTTTCATCCTACAAATGTCTGGGTGCATTGGCACGTGCCTGTAGTCCCAGCTACTCAGGAGGCTGAATCAGGAGAATCGCTCGAACCCGGGAAGTGAAAACTACAGTGAGTCGAGATCATGCCACTGCATTCCAGCCTGGGTGACAGAAGGAGACTCTGAAAAAGAAAAAAAAAAACAAACCACAAATGTACCAAAGGTACAATAAAAATATGGTACTCTAATCTTATGGGACCTCTGTTGTATATATGGTCCATTGTTGACATCCTGATGTGGCACATGACTGTAAAAATCAATTCAAGAATTTCACCAAATAGCTTAAAGCTTTGTGAAAAATGTGAATTTTATATTAGTCATTGATCATAGCACCCAGCTAGTATTGGCTGACTGACTGACAGATGGATAGACAGATGGATGGGTGGACAGATGGAGGCAGCAAGATTAGCAGACAGGGCAGTAGATTCAGGGAATGTGGTCAGGGCTGAGACAAGATGTGATTCAGTTCACAATATTTATTGGCCCACTTCACCTGTTTAAATTACCTGCCTGGTCTCTCTAGGATTTGAGGCTGCAAACCATTATCTGATTTTTGGAACCTGAGAGACGTAAAGGTTCTGAATTCATCCTAAGGAAAAAAATTTAAAACATGCACAACCTTTACTCATGAAGACATTCTCTGCCGTATTATATACACAATAATAAATTGGAAACAATTTACGTATCTTACAATAGAGTTTAGTAAATTATGATACATCAACCCAATGGAGTATGGTCATTAAAATGATAATTACAAAGACCATGGAGACATATTTATAGCATATATTACTTGAAAAATGCAGAATATAAAAGTGTATTTGTGGTAAGTTTATAACTTAATAAACATATGGTTGTTTTCAGACCAATACTAGAAAAGAGTACATAAATATGAAAATCGTTAGCTTTCAGCAGTGAAAAGAAATGTCGCTACGTTTCTCCTTTTCTCAAACTGTTTTAATTTTTTTATTATTTATTCCAATGAAGATCAGGGTGTTGAAAGACAACCTGTGATGAATAGACAGATGGATAGAAAACTTGGAGCAAGGGAAATGTTGGAAGAAAATTGGGGCTAATGTAGGAGAAAGAAATTAAATTTGCCATAAAGAGAAGTGATTCCATTAAAGCTTCTAAACCACATTGAATTTTACTTGTGGCATCTGCGACCTGAAGAATCCTTCCCTTTATGTCTGCATGAACCTTTTTCTGTGTGTCTCAAAGTTCTGACTATTATGTGTGTTGGGGATGTGCCTGTGTGTGTGCCTGTGTTTGTGTGTGTGGTGGTGGTGGTGGTGGTGATGGTGGGGAGGATCCAATTCTTAAAATGCACCTTTTGTCATCATGTAAGAATAGCTCTGATAATAGAAACCACTCATAAAATAAACATGTTACTGGGAATCTTAAGAGAATTCTTTGTAAGAGTGTCTATTGTAATGAATTCCAACAGACTTTGCTATTGTTTCTCATAAAGCTACTGGAATTTCATCACAATCAGCATATTGCAATTAATTGCATCCACAGTTTGTGGGACCTGGATAATTAGCAAGTGAAAAGAAAACCTCTGAATTCAGTCAGGACAGGAGGAAAGCATTTTAGACACAGTGAATCAAACATTCCCTTTCATCCTACAAACGTCTGGGTAGTGTTGATTTGGATATTCATCTAGGGACAGAGCTGAGAAATGACTGAACTTTGAGGTGAAGAGAGATGAGAGGAGGAGGTGAAAAGTAACTGCTGCTCCCTGACAGACCCAGGAAGCCCTGAAGAAAGGCTCTCAGCTTTGAATCCTCCTGTCCTTCCTCCTCAATTGACACTGTAAGAACTTTCCAGAATGAATGATTGGCATATGCGCAGGGATAGAACAAAAGTACATATTTTCAGCCAGGCGCAGTGGCTCACACCTGTAATACCAGCACTTTGGGAGACAGAGGTGGGTGAATCACCTGAGTCTAGGAGTTCAAGACCAGCCTGGCCAACATGGTGAAACTCATTGCTACTAAAAATACAAAAATTAGCCGGGCATGGTGGTGTGTGTACCTGTAATCCCAGCTACTCAGGAGGCTGAGGCAGGAGAATCATTCCAACCCAGGAGGCGGAGGTTGCAGTGAGCCAAGATCATGCCACTGCACTCCAGCCTGAGTGATAGAGTGAAACTCCATCTCAAAAAAAAAAAAAAAAGTAATTTTTTTCAGGGGCTTATATTTGCAGAGACTTTGTTGTAACTCTGGAATGGCGGAATACTGCAAATACAGGCTTCAAAAAATTGAGTTCCAGTTCAAGCCCCATCACTCACTACCGGTGTGCAGCTGAACGAATCATTTCACTGTCGACGTCTCGTATCTGCAACATGATATTGATAGCTACGACAGTGTTAAAATAATCACAATGTCTCTACTTATTTGGCATGTCACTGTGAGAAGTAAATATGATGAAAGGCTGAAGGTATTTTGTAAAGTCTATATAAATGCTATATCAGTGCTCTGTCAGTGTTAGTCACCAAGATCACTCTGGGTCATTATTTATCCAATCAATGTGACAGGGTTTACTTTCACCCTACCTACACAGATTCATCAATTTCCTCTTTTCATTTGATCCAGATGTTTTCAGGGAAACTTACTTTGAATTTGTAGAAAGGAAAAGGCCTGTTCCTGCCCGGACTCCCTTTAGCAGAGAGTTTATCATTAAACATGCAGAGAACATGACTAACACAGGAGAATTGCTGCATTTCTTGGCCCAATGAAAGTAAAAGAGCTATTGGATAATAGAATATTGATTAGATAATTTGTTTCAGAGTCATTAGTTTCCACATGTAACTGAACCACTTCTGGAATCTCACATCTCTCAAATCATGAGAATCAATCTACTAAACTTGGAGCTCCCTACACATACACTTGAGCAGAAAAAGTGTTTTCTAAAGTGTCCAGGGTATTAAATGTAAAATCAATATTTTCATTTAGCCAATGCTGTGGCCTTAAGTATATCACTGACCTTTAGGTGGTCAGCTTGTTACCTTTAAGTATAACTTTTCTTTTCTATCAAGCATCTAGCATCTAGCTCCTTTGAGCCTGGAAGTCTTAACTACTGTCATCCCTTAAGATTTTATTTTCTAATAATGCATAGCCCAGTTTTATAGAATGTCATGGTTTTTCATTGCTGACATTTATGACAAAATTCTTTTCATTTTTTATTTTGCTGCCAAAATGTCAACATGCAAATATCCTATGAATTTGCCAACTTGTATCTGTATGGACACACAAAAAAAGTATGACAAAGACTAGAATAAGAAATGATTAATGATGCTGAATATATTGCCTGTTCTTTTCACATAGCATTCAATCTATGCTCACCTTTTATAGTTCAATATGCTGCCAGATCTCAAAACCATGCTCTTATTATTTTTAAATAAATAAAGAACAGTACTAGAGAAAGATGTTCTCCTCACTCAAACCCTAACTATGAGGCACAGGATGTTCATAGAACTTGGTCTCACTTTCACAGAGAAGGCAATATTTAGCATTAATACAACACATTTATGTTATAGTATTATTTAGCACTTCTGCAAAATAGGCTTTCCCTGTGCATATTTGGAGAAAATTAAAGAGAAGCCTGCCTTAAGATCTCCAGTGATTTAGTAGACTTAGTTGTCGAATTGCTGGAAAAGCTAACTAAGTCATAGGATTTAAAAGGGTAGCATTTGCCAGAGTTCAAATTGGGGTCTGTTTTTTCTTTATGCAGTATCTGTTTTTGAGTCATCACAGGGAACTTGTAAACACAGAGCCAGGGAAATCTTATGCTTTTTAAATTTGAAAGCCCTTAGAAGCTTTCTGCTGAGCTGCATTCCACCAATCTTTAGAAAAATAAAATTTTACTGATAAATTATTTCTAAGTGTAGGTAAGTGTAGGGTAACCTTTTTGAAAATAGAACATTGCTGCCACTCTAGATACATAATAGGAAAGGATATTTGCTGCTTATTGGTATAAGTTGAACCTGAACTCATTTTCTTCCAGGAAAATGATTGCAGTGAGGTCTGGCTCTGAAAAATCTTACTGAAAACACCCTTATCATGAATCGAAAGGCTAAGGGGTTAAGGGTTACAGAAGATGTCTGTTTTGTTTTGTTTTGTTTTGTTTTTTGTTTTGCATGTGTGTGTGTGTGTGTGTGTCTGTGTGTGTGTTTGTTTTCATATACAGACCATCTCTGACTTACAATGGTTTGACTCATGGTTTTTGGACTTTACAAGTGTGTGAAACCATCATAATTTTGAGATAATGTACAGTATTCAACATATTACATGAGATAGTCCCTACTTTATTATAAAATAGGCTTTGTGTTAGGTGATTATGCTCAACTGTAGACTAATGTTAGTGTTCTGATCAGATTTAAGGTAGGCTAGACTAAGCCATGATGTTTGTAAAGTTTAGGGGTATTAAATGCAGTTTTGATTTATGGCATTTTCAACTTACAATGGGTTTATTGGGATGTAAACCCATCATAAACTGGGAACCATCTGTATTACAAAAATCTGAAGCAGGGATAGGGAAGATTGGTAGAGAGATGCTGCAACAATAGCTGCACAATGGCTGTGTAATAACTACATCTTGAATACACCATCGGAAGAATGAAGCTATGTCATACACAGGGAGCAGTAGGTGATCTAGACACATAGCTTCTGGAAACAATGGAATGTAATAAATGTAAAGGATGTGCTTACACAGGGTATTTTCAAACTAATTTTATTATAATTTATTTTTCATAATTCAAATTGACAAGTAAAATCATACTGAATATGTTTTGATTTAGAAAGCCTCATTGGGAATCAACGAATTAGATCTACTCCTTGGAATCAACGAAGTTTTTTTGTTGTTGTTGTTGTTGTTGTTTTGGGATGGAGTCTCACCCTGTAGAATGTCACAATTTTTCATTGCTGACATTTATGACAAAATTCTTTTCATTTTTTATTTTGCTGCCAAAATGTCAACAGGCAAATATCCTATGAATTTGCCAACTTGTATCTGTATGGACACACCAAAAAAGTACGACAAAGACTAGAATAAGAAATGATTAATGGTGCTGAATATATTGCCTGTTCTTTCCACATAGCATTCAATCTATGAACTCCAGGCTTCACTCCAGGCTGGAGTGAAGTGGAGCAATCTCGGCTCACTGCAACCTCTGCCTCCTGGGTTCAAGTGATTCTTGTGCCTCAGCCTCCCGAGTAGCTGGGACTACAGGTGTGCGCCACCATGCCTGGCTAATTTTTGTATTCTTAGTAGAGATGGGGTTTCACCATGTTGGCCAGGCTGATCTCGAACTCCTGACCTCAGGTGATCCGCCCACGTCGGCCTCCCGATGTCTTGGAATTACAGGTGTGGGCCACCACGCCCGACCTCAAAAAAGATTTTAATTATGAAAACCCATTTAGCTTTGTCTTCCTAAGTAAGACGAAGTTGCTACATTATTACTTATTAATCCCCTGATTCCTTGAGGGGATCTTAAGAATACAAGAGCCAACAAAATGTTTGGAGAAAAGAGTCCAGAGACATTACAAAAAGAGCAAGCCTTGACTCTTGGGGATAGGCTGCTGCCATTGGCATAGGACCCATTCTTTTTAGTGAGTGAAGCTCAAAGACTCAAGCCTATTTCTTTGATTTCTACCATCCTTTCCCTACCTGCTTTCTTTCTGAACTAGAGTCCAAAGTGGACCAGGGGTAGGGAGGGAACCATTTTCATTCATCATATCCATCTTGAAGAAGACACTGATCTGGGACCAGAAGTAGAAGGTAAGAGACAGTTGGTGTCACTTCCTTCATATATATCTAAAGGAAATCACCTACAACCTTCACACTTCAGTTTTAACTGAAAAGCTTTCTGGGTCAGGTGTGGTGGCTCATGCTTGTAATCCTAGCTCTTTGGGAGGCCGAGGTAGGCGTATCACCTGAGGTCAAGAGTTCAAGACCAGCCTGGCCAACATGGTGAAACCCTGTCTCTACTAAAATACAAAAATTAGCTGGGTATGATGGCAGGTGCCTGTAATCCCAGCTACTTGGGAGGCTGAGACATGAGAATCACTTGAACCCGGGAGATGGTGGTTGTGGTGAGCCGAGATTGCACCACTGCACTCTAGCCTGGGTGGCTGAGTGAGACTCCATCTCAAAAAGAAAAGAAAAGAAAAGCTTTCTGGGAACCGGTTTGTTATTTTAGGATTTAAATGTCCACAGAGGAAAGCCAACTGTGCCAAATTAAGTCAACTTCAAACAGGTCAAAGAAGGAGCTAAAGCTTCTTGAAATTGATAGACTGTTACTCACTTATTGGTGTCCCATTTTATCAATATTATACGATACTTTAAATGTAGTATCAAACCCTGAATCAACTCTTGTCCTAGAAGCTCATGTGTCATGGATCATGGTTTTAAGTAGTAGTGGTTAAACATCTAAAGAATTGAAATGTTAAATCAAGTTTCCATTCTCCTGACTGTATTTATTTTATTAACTCACATAAGTAAATTGGATTACTGTTAATCCTTGTTTCATAGCACACAGTCATCTTTGATCCATGTAGCTCTTCCTTTGTTTTATTTATATTATTCATGTATTTCTTAACTTATTTTTCCCAGATAGGATTACTGTCCTCGTAACTGACTTTCTATCGGCCTCAGTATTTTTATCTATTAAATAAGGATGTTAGATTATATGATATATTTAGTCTCTTTCTGCTTTGATGCTCTATGAATAACATTAAGACCTGCTTGGCCCAGAGCCTGGCATATAATTAGTGCTTAATAAGTGGTAGTTAATAGTTTACAGTAGACCTTTAAACAATGCAGGGGCTAGGGGTGCCCTCACTCCCTGAAGTTGAAAATCTTGTATGACTTTTGATGTCTCCAAAACTTAACTAATAGCCTACTGTTGACCGGAAGCCTTACAGTTGATTAACACATATTTTGTATGTTTCTTGGCTTCTTTTTCTATGTGTGATAGGGTGTTGCTCTGTGGCACAGACTGGAGTGCAATGGCATGATCATGGCTCAGTGCAGCCTTGAACTCCTGGCCTCAAGTGATCCTCCCACCTCAGCCTCCAGAGTAGCTGGGACCACAAGTGCATGACAACTTGCCTGGCTAATTTTTTATTTTTTGTAGAGATTGGGTCACACTATGTGGCCTAGGTTGGTCTCCTGGGCTCAAGCGATCCACTCGCCTCGGCCTCTCAAAGTGCTGGGATTACAGGCACTGATCACACCTGGCCTATCTTGACCCTTTTTTTTTTTAAAGCCAAAACTCTAAAATTATCAAACCATCCTTTGCCAGTATTAATTCTCCAGCTTTAGATTCTTCAGCTTCCTTTTGCTTTAAGTTGTTATATAACAACTTCCCTTTTTCTTGAATCACATTACATTCTATAGGTATGCCTTTCTTTTAGCAATCCTGCTCCCATATAAAAGCTGCACTACCAATACCAAATAAAAATACATGTTTCTCACCTGCTGGTGAGAAAAACAGTGCGAGGTTGTCTCACCTGCTGGTGTAGCTGCAGTGAAGTCTTTACGAATTTTCTTTTCTTCTTTTTTTTTTTTTTTAAACAATGTTCTTACACTGGATGGATTCATTTATCTTGAAAAGGTAAGCAGCTGCAGCTGCAGACTTCAATCTATGCTACATATCAAGCAATTCAACTTTTTCTCATAATGTCATGATTTTTCTTAATTCTTGGGAGTCCTTCCAGCATCACTATTAGCACTTCATATGGGTCCCATGGTGTTATTCAAGATTTACGGAATTGCCCTAAATACAATGAAACATATGCAAGAACCATGAGAGATCGCTTTTTGCTGTGATACACAATTTACTGGAGAAACTAGCTGCTCATGTGGAGACGATTAGTGTCATCAGATACTTATAACACTCGAGCTCACCGCAATAGCAACAGGAGGTCGCTGAGATATTATTACCATAGTACAATATGCACTACAATTAATTTTATGCAGTTATTTAATATTACATCTTTATGTTTATTCACATTTCTTTCAACTGTGAACGGTGCTATTTATGGTCTGTAGGTGTTTGTGTGTATAAGTTTTAGTACATTTAAATTTTTATCATACATATTTTTAATGATAAAATGGACTAGTATCTACATATACTTTATGCACTCATAACATACCTAACTTTTTCTTTCTTTCTTTTTTCTTTTGAGAGGGAGTTTCGCTCTTGTTGTCCAGGCTAGAATTGCAATGGCATGATCTCGGCTCACCGCAACCTCCGCCTCCCGGGTTCAAGCGATTCTCCCACCTCAGCCTCCCGAGTAGCTGGGATTACAGGCATGCACCACCATGCCTGGCTAATTTTGTATTTTTAGCAGAGACGGGGTTTCTCCATGTTGGTCAGGCTGGTCTTGAACTCCTGATCTCAGGTGATCACCTGCCTAGGCCTCCCAAAGTGCTGGGATTACAGGCGTGAGCCACCATACCCAGCACTTTTTCTTAATTTTTTCAATATATCTAAGATACATGGTTTGTCTGAGAGTTAAACTGTGGCAATCTCCAAAAAAACCTTGCAATATATTTATTGAAGGAAATCTGCATAAATGGACCTGTGCAGTTCAAATTCAAGTTGTTTAAGGGTTAACTAGTAATTTATCATTATTAGCATTATTCAATTTGGGGAACTTTCGTACCAATTCTCAATCTGATATACTAGGATACCATAGAGTTGATAACTCTTCTGATTGGCAGCGAAATGTTCAGAGGCATTTTTTCCTCCCATTGGTCAGTTCCAAACAGCCCATTACCAATTTATCATTGATTCACAGAATCTCAGGTTATAAGAGATCTTAGAGATTAATTTCTAGCAATGGATATAGCAGAGGAAGAAATAAGACGTCTCATAAGGCAAACTCTGCCCAGAATAATTCCAGTTTGCAGAGTTTCAAGATGGGTCCTTATGGAGTTCTTTTTCCCTTCTCCTTCCATTAAACTGCTTAGATTTCTTTCTGTTTGTTGCATTTTCAGTGAAGTTTTCTTTTAGAGATTTAAGGGACTTTGGCAGACAGGCCAAACACTAGTGGGGCCTCATTATCAAGTAATATGTTGCTAAGTATAAGACAGGGTAAAACTGAAACTGCCTGGTGTCCTGCCATATGGCACGTTACAGAGGAAGAGTCAAGGGGCAAATCTTGCAGTTCTATTCTTCGCATACGAAAAGAAAACACTCATGCAAGACTTGGATTTTAGCTTCCTTACAACGTTAGAAATGGTATTCCATCAACCACTACTAGTCTATCAGTTCTTCCTTCCTTTGGCTAGTGAGACATTTGTAATAGAATTGACTGTCATAACCGTCAGAGCCTAAGGTCATGAAATATGACAGATTCTTTGCTGTTGCAATTGGTGCTTATCTGGAAGCTTCCTTCTTGGCCAACAAGGCTCTACCCAAGGAAGCTAATGAGTTCATTAAAGTAGATCCCAAAGCAGGAAGCAGAATGTGCCTATTCATCAATGGAAGTGGGACTTCTTTTATACCGTTTAGGTTTAAGAATCACAATTTTTGAGAATGGACTTATGGAACTGTGATATAACTGCAAAAGCTATGGATAATAAGAGGAATGAGTCTACATCCATATATTTGATTTAACAGATGAATGAGGGTTCAACTCATTTTTTTTTAAAAAAAACAGGGCTAGGTTTTCCCTTTAAAATACATATGCATTGAAATGAAAGAATATGCCCTTTGATTAAGTTTAAATGCTGGCCCAGGGATTAGTTTACAAAGCAGAAAAGTGGTTTGCCCACTTCCTACCTCATTTTCCAATTCTCTCTCATGTTCAATGCAGTGAATGTTACATTTGTGTGTGCCAACCAGGGCATGCTCACAGAAGGAAAGGGTGCTAGTGGAAAGAAAAAGAAAGACACCAAGGAGAAAAAAATATTAATGATCCATTTTTCCACCCCAAGAAAACAATCTCCAGGCTCCAGAAGACCCGGTGCAGTGATTCCTCTCCATTTCATTCAGAATTTGAAGCCCAGAGACAACATGGCTTTGAAAGAGAAGCATTTTGTGCTGCCTTTGTAGTCCGAAACAATAACAGCTCCTGAGTCCCAAAGAGAAACCCGTAGGGCATCCTTCAAACTTGTTACAGAGTACCTTATGTAGTGGCAACCCTTCTGTGGATCATGTGAGACAGGTTCTTCCTCCTACCTGAAATGCCCACAATTCTGAATTAAAAAAAAAAAAAAAAAAAAAAAGGAGATTGTCCTTTATATGTGTATTGAGATGTGGACCTTGACTGAAGTCTTATCCCATCTGAAATTTACCATCTTCAAGAGGAATAATCCAATGTCCCTATGCATAGATGCAGATCGTCAGAGTTAACAGTGTTGTAATAGATTGTGAACTTTTGGACTCCATGGCTGGGGAAGGAGAAAGAGATGTGTCTACAGGGACTGGCTAGTAGGGAGACTGTACCAAAACTCTAAAGCACAAGCATACTGCTTATGTTTTCCTCTTAATAATAATAGGCCAGGCACGGTGGATCATGCCTGTAATCTCAGCACTTTGCGAGGCCAAGGCAGGCAGATCATTTGAGATCAGGAGTTCGAGACCAGTCAACCCTGTCTCTACTAAAAATACAAAAATTAGCCAACCTGTAATCCCAGCTACTCCGGGAGGCTGAGGCAGAAGAATGGCTTGAATCTGGGAGGCGAAGGCTGCAGTGAGCCAAGATCACACCACCTGCACTCTAGCCTGGGCGACAGAGCAAGACTCTGTCTCAAAAATACATACATACATACATACATACATACTTACAATAATAAACCACATTTACTCTAGAATATTCAGAGATTCTGAATTTCACTAATTTTTTTGTGTCTCCCCCTTCCCCTTTCTCCAGTGTACAGCACAATTCATAGCACATGCTAGGTGCTCAAAACAGATGTGTTGAATCAGTCAAATGAATACAATACATACCCTTCTGCACATGTTTTCTTCTGATCTTCTATTTCTTCAGCTATAATGTGGGGATGATGTTATTTCGTGGATTTGTTTTCAAGATTAAATAATATAGCATCCCTTATACAATGTGTAAAATGTCAAATGCTATGCTCAAAGGTACTAGTAGAATTTTAAGTCTGCAGGTATGTTTCAGATTAAAAAAAAACCAGTACCAAAGCTATAGGTGGGATGAGTTAATTAATCTCAGACACATTTAACTAACAGGAAGAAAGAAATAGGGCATGGTAGGAGGAAAGAAAGGGGGACAGTTAGGGATATAGTGAATACTTTTAAAGTAAGTTGAATTATTTCATACGGGGTAATTTTTCTAGTCACAATAAATCACCCTGTGCCCCACCCCCGCTCCAGGAAGGCAGGGAGGTTGTAAAGGAGAAGCGAGAAGAGGGTTAATTTGAGCTCCCTTCTGCCTGCTGCAGTCACAGTGCATGATAGAATAATGAAGGGCCACATATTTCATCTGAAATTCCTCTGTGGTCTTTTTTATATTAAAGTCTTTCACTGTTACAGGACTGTGCTTGGAAAAGTTGGAAAACTTTTCCCTTGGTGGAGAAAAGCCCTCATCAGACGCAATCCAACAAATGAATGGAGTTATTTCCTTGGCCCAACATGTCCATCCACTGGCATACGAAATATTCATAGAAACATCTTTCCTCACTTCCAAGGCCGGAATTTTACTCTCCCCTGGCGTTGCCTAGTATCGGATGCGCAGATTTCGAAAGCGAGCAGGCAACAGACTTGGCTTTCGAGCCACCGTGGTTGGCTTCTCTAGGAGTCGATGCGACTTACTGTCCTGTGTGGTAACTTCTCCCGGGAGCAGAATGTGTAAAATAAACAGTTGCTGAAAAGCATGAAGAATTAACGAAGTGAAAATCTCGAGCTATTTGTTCGGCAATTGACATGCAAGTGACCTGCTTAAATGCCTAGTTATTTAAGGACGTTTAGAACGAGGATGAATGAATCTTCAGGGCGCTTACTTCGCACCGGCGTGTAAATTTCTTTAGTCTTTCGGGAAGTGGCGGTAAATTCATACAAATCCAGCAGGGAGGGGAGAGAAGAGGGTAAAACCACGATCTCGGAGCGCTCTTCTCAGTCCTTTGGAAAGACTTGCCTTTGCTGCCCGGAACCCTGGAGGTTACAGCTGGGAGAACCCGGAGGCGCTAGGACCTGGTCGGCGCCTGGCTGCGGCCGCTTTCAAGAGGGCGGAGGAGGGAGAGGAGGAGGGGGATGTGGGAAAGGAGGGGTGTTAAGGGGGGCGGGGGAAGTCATTTATGCAGAGCAGGAGCTGCTGCCATTGCCACTCAGAATCCCCGCGCGCTGCTCAGAGCCGGAGGGAGCGCTGGGAGCGAGCAAGCGAGCGCTCGGAGCCCGGGCCAGCAGAGGGGGCGCCCGGTCGCTGCCTGTACCGCTCCCGCTGGCCATCTCCGCCGCGCTCGGGGCCCCGGGAGGAGCGAGACCGAGTCGGAGAGTCCGGGAGCCGAGCCGGGCGAAACCCAACTGCGGAGGACGCCCGCCCCACTCAGCCGCCTCCTGCGCCCGAGCCGGGGAGCATCGCCGAGCGCCCCGCGGGCCGGAGAGCTGGGAGCACAGGTCCCCGAAGCCCCAGGGATGGTCTAGGAGCCGGCGCAAGGCTCGCTGCTCTGCTCCCTGCCGGGGCTAGCCGCCTCCTGCCGATCGCCCAGGGCTGCGAGCTGCGGCGGCCCAGGGCTGCGCGCCGGGCGGCCCAGGCCGGAGAAGTTAGTTGTGCGCGCCCTTAGTGCGCTGAGCCAGCCAGCGAGCGAGGGAGCAGCGAGGCGCCGGGACCATGGGCTGGGGGAGCCGCTGCTGCTGCCCGGGACGTTTGGACCTGCTGTGCGTGCTGGCGCTGCTCGGGGGCTGCCTGCTCCCCGTGTGCCGGACGCGCGTCTACACAAACCACTGGGCAGTCAAAATCGCCGGGGGCTTCCCGGAGGCCAACCGTATCGCCAGCAAGTACGGATTCATCAACATAGGACAGGTAACGAACTACAGGCTGGCCCAGCCCTCGGCCCTGAAGCCACTGAGGGCTTCTTGTCCCCTCTGCGTGGAACCCCCTCCCCCTCTTCCAGATGTGCTCTAGCAGCTGTTGCCCTAACTCTTGGGCGATGCTCTGTCTCTTGCGCGCGCGCGCGCGTACACACACACACACACCCCAGAGTTGCCGGGTCCGTGTTTTGTTTACTTGTCTTTTGCAAGCCACGCGGGACTGGTGGGGTCTCGGGAAAAATCCAGAGTGCCCCCGTGGTGGTTTTAGAGACGGCTGGACCTTTTGACTTGAAAAGTTGAGTAGCACTAGTAATCTGAGGCAAAGTCTCGGAGAGGGTGATCGTGGGGAGAGGGTGAAATGAGGTCTTTTGGGGGATAGGGGGTGAGCGCGCCTCTGATGCCTGCGGGTAAGGGAAAGCCTTTCCTGCTCGGACCTGAATTTAGCCCAGAAAGAAGTTTCCTCTTCTTGGGCGAGGGAACCGCTGGCGCTGGAAACGCCGGAGGCGCGGGGACTGGAGCTGGAAGGGAGGAAAAAGGAGGGGGAGGGAAGAGGGGGCGGCACCCGGTGTGAGTGCAGATTTAGGGGAGACATCTAGGCTTCCTTGCCTTAAGCGAGGTCCGCGTGGGGGCTCCCAGAAGGGAGTTGGAATGGGGAGGTGGGAAACTTCCGAAACCGGCTGGCTGGGTTCCGCTCCGGGAAAACTAGGAGTCTTACCCCGGGACGGAAGGTGCCGAGCCGGAAGGTTGCGCCGTGGGGCGAGAGTTGGGCAGGCAGCAGGGGCGCTGGGTTTTTGTGGGGTGCCGCTCGCGGGCTTTTGGCAGAGCTCCCCTGCTAGGGAGAAATGCCAATAAACTAAGGTGATGCTATGAGGATGACTGGAAGCGTAACAGATTTGGAGGTACTACGGGTTCAGTAGTCTTGGCTTTCTGGTTCTCTTCCCCCCACACCCCTGCGAGAAATGGGGGTAGAGAGGGCTATGAAATTGGGTTCCAAAAAGTACCTCCCTCCACATACACACCGCAAGCGTCTTTGAGGCTGGCTGGAGGAGCGGGTCCTGGCTGGGCTCAGGCGAGAATCCGCTAGAATGGGAGGTGAGGGTGATAGATGGCGCCTTTCCAGCAGGCGCGCTTTGGGGACTGCCCGGGGTGCACGCACCCTGCGTGCTCTGCCTGGGGGAAGGGAGAGGAGGTGCTGGCTGGTGCCAGAGGAGTGGGAGAGTACGGACAGTTTCTGAGGCCATTGCGTTCCACGCCCAGGAACCCGGGGACACCCCACCCGCCTCCTCCCCGCCGCCTGGGGGATGCGGCACCTGGAGAGGAGGCAGAGCTGCTGTTGCCGAGTCTAGAAGGAGCTGGGGAGCCCGAGGAGTGTTCCGAGCAGCAGGAGCACAAGATCTTGCACTTTGCCCGCTCAGAGGGAGGACATATTGCAGAGAAGCCAGCCCTGTGGAGAACTGAGACTAGGGCAAGGGGCACGGTTTGTATTCCCTCCCGCCCCTGGAAGTAAGGAAGTAAGGGAAGCCAGCCAGATTTTGTTGCTTGAGTGACTGTCATCTGCGGAAGATTTCCATTCTAAAGGCTTGTTGGGATTCTACTGGCTGCTTTTTCTCTAGGAGAAAACACTGAGTCCGTTCAGGTCTTTTTACATGAACTTAAAGTTGGGCACTGCCTATGCTCTGGGAATGGAACTGGGGAGGTTAGCACTGAAAGTAGCTAGTACTATTAATCTTTCCAGAGACTCATCTCGGGTTCTCCTAACATTGAACATCTCACACATGCCAGGCATTTTTGGAGGAATAAATTCTTGACCATACCCTTCTTTCTAAATCTCAAAACAACCTTGTTTGGTGAATATTACCTCACACAGGAGACGAGGAAA
This sequence comes from Papio anubis, assembly GCF_008728515.1. NCBI lineage: Eukaryota > Metazoa > Chordata > Mammalia > Primates > Cercopithecidae > Papio > Papio anubis. The sequence continues at coordinate 21,511,284 of NC_044988.1, read as the reverse complement.
CCGAGACCAGCTAAACAGTGGCAAAGCCATGATTCGGACCTGGGACTTTATTGCAGGCCCAGTCCCCCATGGATCCTGCCTTTTAGGGAACCCTTCCATCCCATGATGAAGGAGGAAGAAAGTAAAATCTCCATTTCCTTGAATTCTGATTTAATGGCTCAGTAGACTGGAAACAAATATCTGGTCTCAGTTCACAGATACTTAGTTCAAACAAACCTAGATTTCTTGACGTTAAGAACAAGGGCAGAAACAGCTGTTACCTTTCTGAATTAATTGAGCAGAACTGGTATATGACAGAATCTGGCATAGTGAGATGGGAGAAATTGTCACCCAACCTACTTTTGAACAAGCAAACATTGCAATGTCCAGCAGCCTCTGCCTTTTTATAAAAGGCCTTATAATGAAGATTCATGACTTCTCATTAAAAATAATAATACTAAGAAAGTTTACATACAAATAACACCAAGAATGATTTATTGTGGTTTTTACAGCGACAGTGAGGAAATTTAGTGCTTACAGAGGTTACAGAGGACCCCTTGAACCAGTGTAAAAAGATCAGCTATTCTAGAGTGGAGAGCATTTCCTCTGTAGATCAAAGGAGCTTAAGCCTATGCTAAGTCTTTGGGGTGGTAAATTGAGTTCACACGTGCAGTATCATTGCACTGTAAGGGCCAAATGTATTTCTTAATCATCCTTTACTGCTCTGACCTTTCAACACTTTAGACATCCTTTTGTTATTCTTTCTTTCCATCAGTAAACCAGCTGTGGTAATCAGCTGAGGGCAGTCACTAATTTGCAGATACCTCTGGATTGTTCTGTAAATTTTTACCCATTTGGGCTTGGGGTCTCATGTGTTGCAAATTGGAACTGAAACTTGTTATTATTTCTGCAGCCATTTACTATCCTGGTAGTATTTTTTTATATCTTTGGTATGATATTCTAGGTGAGTAAGGTAGTGAATTTTTACCACAGTGAAGGTACAGTTTTGACTATTTACTCAGAATATCAATGTAATGTTTTGTGTAACATCTTAGCATTTAAAAGTCACGAGAGGTAACATTTCTGGCTGGGCCAGGGGATTTCTATGGGATCAATAGTTGTGCCTCTTCTGTTAAAAAAAGATAGGATGTACAGAGTAACACAAGAAGAAAGCAAACAAACAAGCAAAAAGGACGGGCTTGATTTCCAGAAGGAAACATAAATGAGGATTTTCTTGCCTTTGTTTATAGAGCTAGCATATGTTTTCACAAAATGTTTATATTCTGTGAATAGTTGTGCTTTGAAATCCTGCGATAATAATACTTAACCATAATCATTGTTAGTTGTTGTCATGTTAGCATATATTATCTTTTGGTTGGTATCAGAGTCAGCTGCAAAATGCCCTCCTTTTCTTACCTACAAGTTCTGACTACCAGCCCTCTTAGGATCTAGTGGAACCAGCACCTTCTGAGCTGGCCGAGGGTAGGAGGTGTGCATGCCTATTGACCTGCATGGGAATGGAGGGAGAACCCTTTGTCCTCCCTCACTAATCATGTGCTCTGACCCTTTGAGCTCACGATCTACTGGTTAGACAATTGAAATGATATAAAGGAATGAGACCTGACATATTGTTAATTGTGGACCTCCATTTAGAGTAAATCTACAAAGGAGAATTAATATCTGGTTATTTGAATTCAGGGAGAAGATCCCTTGTGAACAGATTGTTTGCAATGTGCAATAGCTGTATTTATCCTTCTGTCAGTTGCTTATAATCCTTGATTCCAGCCTGAGATTACCAGTAGCAAAGCCCCTTCCCCAAACCACATAACAATTTGAGTAACACCTCTGAAGGATAAAACTAGATGCAAGCCACGCTGGGGAAGTATTTTACCTAGAGCCCCCATTGACAGTATGTGGACTTGGAAACTCTGGAGAGGCCACTTTCGAGGCTGTGAAAGCAGGAAAGTCACTGAACTTAATGGAGCCTCTGTTCCTTCATCTGTAAAATGATAAATCTCTAGATAATAGAGTGAGTTAACTATGCATTGCTCAGCACATAGTTAGACTTGCAGCGAAAGGTTTATTTAATCTGAATCTGAGGAGAAAGGTCAAAATAAATGAGATCCAAAGTTTTAGATAAGGAGAAAGGAAGACATTTTAAAAATGGAGATGCGAAAGGTGAAGATCAGGAAAATAAATTTTTGAAGATTGAATTGTAAGAGCTATATCATAGCTTTGTGCAATTTTCCTGTTCAATGAGTAATTTAAAATATTAATAGTTTAGAAAGAGTTTCATGTTAGATTCTAAACAATTAGGATTGATTTCCCATGGCAGGGCCCTCTTCCCTCATTGATCCCAGTCACAGGCCATGAATTGTTATAAGATAAGCATACTGCAGATGGACAAAAGGGAAGAAAAAAACCTGAAAAATTTTCTTAAATCATATTCGCATTTACATTTTATTTATTATTTTGGATGTAGTTTGTATGAGTAAAGCTAGAAGAAATATTTTTCAAGTAGGTAGGAAGAGATACATTCACAGGGAGAACTTTGTCCAGAGATGTCCTGAACACCTCCCGCCCTGCTGATTAATTTTGAGCTGTGAATATCATAGGACGCTTGAAATGTTGATTCACGGTGGGCTGTGAATTCTGGGTGCTTATGGATAGTCCTGGAAATAGGGGATGTGGTTAGTCTGATGGGCTGTATGGGAGTGGATTGTGCTTGCCTAATAAATTCTTAGGCATTTTGTAAACAGGAGAGTTAATTGGTGCTGTGGTCCCAGATTGGTCTTGGTGTGATAAATCTGGCTTTGCATAGGCAGCTCTTCATGCCCAAGAACCTCAGTCCTGACCCCTGCTAGCCACTCTCATACGCATATTTCTTATGAGGCAAATGAAGGGATAGTAGGGGAACCTTTGCTGGAAAAAGCAATTCAGAGTGCATGGCCTGATGATGGCAGGTCTGTTGCATTAACCTCATAGATAAGGAATGGCTTGTATGTGGTCATTGGGGATTTTGGGGTCTATTTGAAGTGAAAAACTGCATTTTTGTGAGCCTAAAGGCAGCTGACTTTGCCTTATGACTGTCTTTCATGGGCTTGCATCCAGAGGTCCTAACCTTAAAGGTCAGCCAGAGAAACAGGGTAGTACGGTGGGAAAATTTTCAGCAATGTCTGACTCTTTGGCTGAGAGAGGGAGTCCTGACCCAGAAATATCCCCTGGGCAGGGAGGGGTATTTTTGTTGTCGGTTCAAGTTATGTGAAGCAGTGTCTGGTTTTCACCAAGGCTGAAGTATCTCCAGGCATTGCTCTGCATTGGGACTTTACTATTCATTTAATTCAGGTTGTAATCAATGACAGAAAAGCTGACTTTAGCTTCCTGGCTGGTAAAAATAAATGCTTATAGACATTCATCCATGCTAGAATACACACACACACACACACACACACACACATATGATATATACACAGATATGTATGTGTAATATGTATATATATACACAGCATATATATGTCAATTTTTATTTTTACCAGAATAAAATTTGCACATAGTTTAGAGCAAAATTACGCATGTAGTGTTCTCACTAGTTTCAACAAATTATCCATCTCTACATCCAAGAGTACCAAGGAGGAACAATCAGTGCCAATAAACTCTCCAATTTGAGTTCATCCTGGGAATAAAATTAGATCAGAAAGAAAACAAGACTAAGAGTCAGGTTTGAGTGAAATTCCAAGTCTTGACTTTCATTAACCAACCTGACCCTCCGTTCCTCATTTTTCAGATAGGGAGCCGTAATACCTACTTCATCCACCTCCTAGGGTTGCTGTGAAAATCAGGTGCCCTAATAGTTAGTGAAGGTGAATGTGTATGTAGCTAAAATAAGGCATAGGGAGCATTATATGATCTTTAAAGACACCGAAGAGATGCACAAGCACTCAAAGGAAAATAACAACATGCAGTGATTTTCCAGATTCTTGTGATTGTTCCTGGGGATATGATGGGGGCTGCAAGGAAGCTGAATAAGTGTTGTGCCTGATTATCCCATAGGATGATGGGATAGCTACACTTTTCCCCCAAGAGCCATGGAGACAGGACAGGGGCGGGGGCAACTGACAAGAAAATCAGCCGGCTAAGGCTCCCATCTCCTATTGGACAGCCCTCGTTTATAAGACATATACAATATGGAACTTGCAAGATTTTTTTTCTTTCTTTTTTTTTTTTTTTTTCCAAAATGGAGTCCCGCTTTGTCACCCAAGTTGGAGAGCAGTGGCACGATCTCGGCTCACTGCAACCGCTGCCTCCCAGGATTAAGTGATTCTCCTGCCTCAGCCTCCTGAGGAGCTGAGATCACAGGCACGCACCACCACGCCCGGCTAATTTTTGTATTTTTAGTAGAGACGGGGTTTCACCGTGTTACCAGGCTTGTCTCCAACTCCTGACCTCAAGTGATCCACCTGCCTTGGCTTTCCTAAGTGCTGGGATTACAAGCGTGAGCCACTGGACCCAGGCAAGATTTTCTATTTAAAGTATCAAAACATAGTCTTTTAGTTTGACTCCGGTGTGAGTCTGTATAAAAAACTAGTGGGAAGTAAAACTGAAACATAATAGGCCCGTGAGGACTATAGATGGGAGTCTTTCAGGTACAAGTGTTAAAAATCAACCCCAAACTGCTTAAGTAAAACTAACGAACAAGCAGATAAGCAGACTGGGAATGTGTTAGTTTAAACAGATTCACATGCCTTTATGTGCATTTCTGAAAACAGCTGAACCCTTTTTGTAATGAGACCTTACCTGATCTGCACTTTCTTCATGGCCAAACCTACCCTGACTTAAACTGACATTAATTAGGCCTTTAATTTGTTTCATTGCAGAAATATGAATTGAGTTTGATTGCAGGGATGTTGTCCTTGATCCAGATAGAGGTGTGTGTAATATACTCAAGTATGTGCCTCATTATGCTTTTCTCACCTGAATAATTCTGAGTTCTGAAACATATTTAAATCCAGGAGTTTCAAAAACATGATTGTGGGCCCGTCCAGCTGAAAAGCCAGAGGTAGTGCTAATGTCAGCTATTTCTCCTTTTCCCTCAGAAGGTGCTTCCTAGCAAGCAGCAAAGTTCATGTGCTTCTTTGTACCTTTCTTATCCAGTATTGAAATTAACCCCTGAAAAATACTCCTGATCATTGGGTGGGGTCGTATCTCCACATGTGGGCCAATCACTTTGTCTAGGAGGGTAGCAGTATTTTGATGGGTGAGCTTGGATCACATGTCCTCCCTCGATGGGAGATGTTGACCTTTGATGGGCAGTCCACCAGTTGGGTAGGGACAGTTCCCCAAAGGAAAGTGGGATGCTGTTACTAGAATAAGAGAAAAGAGATGTGGGATAAGGAAAAAAAACCCACTAGAGATCAGGTTTTACAGGCCCCAAATGCCTAGGCTAGAGAGTTTCAACCTTATCATTTAGGATAAGTTTATATTGAAGTTTATATTGAAGATCTCTGAGAAGGACAGACAACAGCCCACTGATTCTACCAACACAAGTCTACCATGTAACATATGGATCAGAAAACATTCTCTGTTCTTGAGACGCTAGAACATTTTCACCCATAATTATCATTTAGTAAGACAAATAGTAATGGACTTCTGGGTGGTAGAGTATGGTTCAGTCATGTCTTGGGAGAGTCTGCTGTTGCAGTGTGCACAATGAACTAAATGCATAATGGCAGAGTGGTTATTGTGTTGGCAACGATGATTGGTAATGAAAACAGGAGCCGTGACGATGGAAAGATTTGGGCGTTCGTGTAGAGGAGGATTCAATAGGGCTTGGTAACTAAATGGAAGTAGGGGATGAGGAGGCAGGAGAACGTGAAGATAGCTGCAAAGTTTTAGCTTTGGGACCAGGAGAAGGGTGGACTATTGTGTAGAATTAGGACAGTCTGCAGGATCATTTCTGAGAACAAAAGGAGAGGCTCAGCATTAATTTTCTTTTTAGATTTATCTGTATTATATATATTGAAGGTATACAACATGATATTTTGATATACATAGTGAAATGATTATTACAGGTAACCAAATTTACATATTTATCATCTTCCATAGTTCTCTCTCCTTTTTGTGGTAAGAGCACCTAAAATCTGGTCTCTTAGCAAATATTCAATAAACAACACAGTATTATGTTGTTTATCCCTAGTACTCCTGCTGCACATTCCATCTCTAGACAAATTCATCCTATATAACTGTGAGTTTGTACCCTTTGACCTACATCTCCCTCCTTCCTCTCCTCACCCCTGGTAGTCACTGTTACACTCTGTTTCTATGTAGTCAACATTTCCCCCCCGCAAATTCCACATATAAGTGGGATCATCAGCATTCTTTTTGTTGGAAGATAGAAGGACATGCTTATAGAAATGCCCAGTAGGGGAAGACCATTTAGATTGGGAAAGAAGTATCAATTAGCATTCATCAACCTCAGTATAAAGGAAGCTTGTGGAAGGGCTTAGGATTGTTAAGAGATGAAGCATGAAGAGAGGGGCACTGAGAAGGCAGAGAGAAGAATGTCTCCACTTAGGGAGCAAGGGAGAATGGGAGTAGATGAAGGGGTCAGGAAGGTGGAGAGAGCCACCAGAAGAAAGGGTGCCTCCTTTAGATGGTGTGCAGTAGTGAGAAGTGCTATAGAAAGAATCCAGGAGGATGTGTGTTAAGTGATAAGGAGGCTTCCAGTGCTCTTAGCACCAACGCTTGATTGAATAGTGGAGTGGAAGTCAGGTTGTGGGGCAGTAGAGAAATGGAGCACAACAGTTTTGCATTGCACATCTGCTTCTATCCACCTGCCGGCCTCCATTCCCTCCCTTCATCTCTTTCTTGCCAATGTGCTGGAGTAGTTAGGATCATAGGTTTAGAATTAAAAGGGTTTGAAACCTAGTACTGCTCCTTCCTAGCTGGGGGACCCTAGATAAATGTCTTAAGCTCTCTGTTCCTCAGTTTCTTCGTGTATGAAAAGGACATAATAACAAGAGTGATCCCCAGCCCCATACAATTGTTGTGAGGATGAGTTAAAAGTGGCCAGAATAGTATCTGACACACAAATACTCAGTAAATGAGTATCTTGTTTAAAAATTTTTTGGCCGGGTGAAGAGGCTCACGCCTGTAATCCCAGGACTTTGGGAGGCTGAGGCAGCCAGATCACTTGAGGTCAGGAGTTCGAGACCAGCCTGGCCAACGTGGCAAAACCCCATCGCTACTAAAAATACAAAAATTAGCTGGGCATGGTGTTGAGCATCTGTAATCCTAGCCACTCAGGAGGCTGAGGCAGGAGAATCACTTGAACCCGGGAGGTGGAGGTTGCAGTGAGCCGAGATCGCGCCACTGCATTCCAGCCTGGGTGACAGAGCGAGACACCATCTCAAAAAAAAAAAAAAAAAAAAAGAAAACGACAAAACAAGGAATTTGAATTTACCAGAGTAAGAGAGAAGGCAAAAGGGAGACTCTGGGAAACTAGGGGGCAAACAGTTCTTGAATACAAAAGGTGCCACCTCTGAAGTAGTTGACCATAGTCTGTGAGGAAGGTGGTGGGGCCAAAATAGGACTATTGGACCAATGGAATAGGGTGGTCATAGGGGCTTTACAAACAAAAGAAAAATGGATGGCCAATTTGATAAGAGTGGTGAAGCAGAAAGATGAGAGTCAACCCAGTATTTATATGTTTTTGTAAGCTACTAGCTAGAGTTGTTCTGCTCGATGATAAGGTCCAGGGTATGCAGATGCAGGTGAGACAACCAGGCGGAGAACAGGTGAAGGCTAATGGGTTGGAAAGAGTCAGGAAACAGAGGCTAGAGTATTTGAGGGGTTATCAGTGCGTGGAAGAAGAGGATTCCAAGTAATTTGTGCTGATATATCCACTGGGCAGATAAACATGAAGCTTACCCCGTATTTCATTCTCTTTGGATAAATGTAGGTATTATCTCTGCTTTACACATCTGTGTGCTATTATTTGCACTGCAGGTCCCGTACCAACTTAAGGGATAAAGACAGACACAGGGGTGATTGCTTTCAACTCCCATATTTGGTTTAAAAACTGAAGATTGTGTTGAACACTGAATATAGACGGAACAGTGGAAACAGAGAATGTAAAACCAGGACATAATATTTAAGGATGATTTTTTAAAATGGTCTATACTACCTCACATTTTAGGTTGACTTTTAGCTTAGGTTGTCACATAATCTACTTTCCATCTCAGTATTATAACAGATAATTATAACTATAATTTATTCACATTTCCTGTATTCTGCCCTTTAAATACATATTTTATATAGTACAACAAAGCTATGTTCTGAACATGCCTTTCATGTATTCTTAGCCTAAACTTTACCACCTTATAGGAATACAGATATGTTTTAAAATATGAGTCTTTAAAATTATTTATAGATTGCTCTATCACATATAACATTTTTAGATTGCTCTATATAATAGATTAATCTTGTTTACATTTGTATGATAATCTGATTGTTAATTGAGGTTAGCATCACAAAATAAGTATTTAAGTTTCTATTTTAATTTTCGGTGCATTATCTAAGAGGTTAATTCTATCCTGGGAAAATTACGTTTTGGATACCATGCCAGCATTGAACCTAGTTAAGATTTATTAAAAGCAAGTCTTTCCTTGATGCCTTTCCCAGTATGACAAACTGTTTATATTCTCTCTCTCTGTGTGTGTGTGTGTGTGTGTATATGTGTGTGTGCATATATATGTGTGTGTGTGTGTGTGTATATATATATATAAAATAAGTACTTAAGGGATGATATTTTTGTAATAAGTTTTTAAGGTCTGGTATTTTTCTATACTGAGAAGCTCTTACAGCTGTAAAAATATACCAGATCTCTGCATATCCATGTTCCCATGCTTGTACCTTGTTTTCTCTGGTGGGAGTTCCTCAACCAAAATAAAGCTGGGTAGTCTGAATACAGAGCAGGGAGGGGAGATCATCCCAGGGCCTATAATTTTGTAAGCAAATATCCATAATGTAAATTTAGAAAGATACTGCTTACTCATCCTGTGCCTATTCTAGTTTCATTTAACTAATATGTTTGTGTGTCGGCGGGAACCCCATTCATCAATTTCAGTTTCTCAAAGAAAACAAAATTGTAGGCCACTTAGGATTTATTACAGGCTAGCTTCCAGCAAAACCTTTTTTTTTTTATTTTTAAGTATGGGGCATCTTTCTATTTGGTGCTCACGGACCAATTTACCAAATGCTGCATTCTTTGACTCATCACAGGATGATGTCATTGTTCCTGGGCTAGTTGGACAATGCTGGGAACCAGTGAAGGAAACTCAAAGCTGAAAACAGGTGACTTGAGTCACCTTTTTAGATCCAGCGCTGCCATGAATTTGTCACATATTTATGAGCCAGTTACAGGTTTCCTTTGTCATAAAAGATTAATTCTATTCATTGTTTTATTTTAAAAATAGTTATTGAGGGACACCATCAAGAAAGTGAAAGCACAACCCACAGAATGGGAGTAAATATTTGCAAATCATATGAGGAAGATTTGTACCCAAAGTATGTAATGAATTCTTGCTCTCAATAATAAAAGACCAGTTTCTCAATTAAAAATGGGCAGAAAATATCTGAGTAGACATTTTTTCAAAGCACATATGCAAATAGGCAAGAAGCACATCTAAAGATGTTTAACATCATTAGTCACCAGGGAAATGTAAGTCAAACCTCAATAAGCTACTGGCTTACACTCACTAGGATGGCTATTAAAAAAAAGACAGATCATTACAAGTGTTGATGAGAATGTGGAGAAATTGCAACTCTCCAATTTGCAATGGGAATGTGCTAATGGGAATGTAAAGCTGTGAGATCACTTTAGAAAACTGTCTGGCAGTTCCTCAAAAGGTGAAACATACAGCTACTGTATGACCCAGAGTTGCCTCCTAAATGTATACCCAACAGAAATGAAAACATTTTTCCACACAAAATCTTGTAGATAAATGTTCATGGCAGCATTATTCACAATAGCCAAAAAGCAGATACAACTCAACTGTCTATCGATGGATATATGGATAAACAAAATTTGGTGTATTCATATTAATATTATGGAATATTCACAATGGAAATGAAGTTCTGCTACGTGCCACAATGTGGATGAACCTTGAAAATATTATGCTAAGTGAAAGGAACCAGTCACAAAAGGCTACATATTGTATCATTCTGTTTATATGAAATGTCCAGATTTAGCAAATCTATAGTGACAGAGGGTAGATGAGTGGTCGTGTAAGGCTGGAAGGGTTGGTGGGAAATGGGGAGTAACTGCTAATAGGTATGAGATTTTTTTGGGAGGTGATGAAATGTTCTAAAATTGATTGTTGACCAGGCTCACTGGCTCTTGCCTGTAATCCCAACACTTTGGGAGGTCAAAGTGGGAGAATCGCTTGAGGCTAGAAGTTCAAGACCAGCCTGGGCAATAAAGGGAGACCCTCTGGTCTCTACAAAAATAAAAATAAAAAATTAGCAGGGCATGGTAGCCTGTAGTCCCAGCTATTCGGCAAGCTGAGGAAGACAGATGGCTTGAGCCCAAGAATTTTGAGGATGCAGTGAGCTGTAATTGTGCCACTGCATTCCAACCTGGGTGACAGCAAGATTCTGTCTCAAAAACTAATAATAATAATAACACTGATTATGGTGATTTGTGCACAACTTTGTGAACATACTAAAAACAATGTAATACTCTGCTTGAAAGCAGGGGTCCCTAACCCCTAGGCCATGGACTGATCCGGTCTGTGGCCTGTTAGGAACCAGGCTGAACAGCAGGAAGTGGAGCTGCAGGTGAGCGCTCCACTTCCTGTCAGATCTGCGGGGCCATTGGACTCTGGTAGGAGGGCGAACTCTGTTGTGAACTGTGCATGTGAGGGATCTAGGTTGCGTGCTCCTTACGAGAATCTAATGCCTGATGATCTGATATGGAACAGTTTCAACCCACAACCATTGCCCCCTCCCCTGTCTGTGGAAAAATTTTCTTCCATGAAACCGGTCCCTGGTGCCGAAAAGGTTGGGGACCACTGCTTTAAATAGTGAATTGTTTGGTATGTGAATTATATCTCAATAAAGCTGTTAAAATAGTTATTGAGTACCTATTTTATCAGCCATTCTACTGGGCACAATACAGTTACATTTGTCTGCTTACATGGTGCTTGCATTGTAGTGGGAGGAGACAAGCCATAGTCCAGTAATGACATGAGTAAAATAATTTCAAATTATGATAGGTGCTGTTGGAAAGCAACATGTTAGTAGACTAAAGTGTGACTAAGAGTGAGAGAACTCATTTAGTTGGTCAGGGAGACCCACTGAGGAGGAACACTTAAGCAGATACCTAATTTTTTTTTCTTTTCTTTTTCTTTTTTTTTTTGAGACAAGAGTCTCCCACTGTCGCCCAGGCTGTAGTGCAGTGGTGCAATCTCGGCTCACTGCAACCTCCGCTTCCCGGGTTCAAGAGATTCTCCTGCCTCAGCCTTCTGAGTAGCTAAGATTACAGGTGCCTGCCACCATGCTCGGCTGATGTTTTGTATTTTTAGTAGAGATGGGGTTTCACTATGTTGGTCAGGCTGGTCTTGAACTCCTGACCTTGTGATCTGCTCGCCTCAGCCTCCCAAAGTGCTGGGATTACAGGTGTGAGCCACTGCGCCCAGCCGCAGATACCTAGTTTTAAGAAAGCACCAACCACATGGTAGTCTGGAGTTGGATGAGGTCTTTGTAAAGGAGATAGCAAATGCAAAGGCCTCAGAGAAAGAGGTCAGACAGTGTAAATGGAGACTAACAAGGAAGAAGAGGTAGAGCTTGAGATTGGAGAGGATGATCTTAAGGCTTAATTTTGGTGATGTCATTTCCCTGTTCAGAAGCCACCAGTAGCTCCCATTTGCCTATTGCGTTACAATGGATTCCTTCGCTGGGCTTTTAAAGGCCTGTACCTACTTGTCCTGAAATAGTTTTTCCATCATTTCTCCTACTCATTCCCTTAATAAAGCTAGACCTTCCCATTGTTCCCCAGATATTACGCTCAATGCTTTCCTGTTGCTGTGTCAGTCTTTTTGCTTGAACTATTCACCTGATCCATTGCTCTTCTGGAAATTTTATCTCTTCTTGAAGGCACCTCTCAAATGTCACCTCTTGTCTGTGGCCATACTATGCTGAATGCGCCCTGTCTCATCAAATATCACCTCTTTACCTGTATTTTGCTCTGGAAGTATATGTAAAATATAGGTATAGGTAAAATTGCTCTGATTTTTAACTTCATTGACTTGTGTAATAGCTTGCCCAAAATTCTCTTAGGGAATTAAATATAGTTAAGTTTTTCTTTCTATTTTTCCGTCGACAAGGACTTAATTATTACTCTGTAGCATATAGCATAGTGTCTCACTCTGTATACGTAGTCATTAAATATCGGTTGAATTCTAAAGTATTTTGCAGACATGGAATGTACATAAAATGTAAAATAAATATGAACACTGGAGAAAAATTACAAAAAATTCTGTACAGTCAAGAATGAAATCAGTAGTGCATTGTATATTCTATAAAGGGGTATGGTAAAAAGCAGTGATCTAGGATTGATGAGTCATTTATGTGTGGGTTTGAAAGTCCAGGCTTCCTGGGAAATAGCCTAACCCTTATCTTTTAGTGTTTCAGACCTTGGCATCATTAGCAGGGTCATTCTTCTGATTTTGACTTGTATGAGCATTTTTGGTATGAGAGTCAGAGTACACAGTGTGACAGCATGCACTCCAAGAGCCAAGTCCCAGATTATCCTAGGACTGTGATTGCTTTTCTGTGGATCTTGGTGAACCCTAAGGGTCCTTCCGGCTGTGACCATCTCCTTGGGGTGGCAGTGAAAGTCTTTTGTCTATTGGAGCAGTGGGAAGAATAGCACAGAGTTCCCTAATGAAGGAACTGGTCAGTAGTAAGAAACAATTTCCAATCATGGGCAAATTTCACTGTTTGTATAGAAGCAATGGAAGTAGCAAAAACAAGCAGGTTTGGTGCACATGAAAGATACTAAAAGAAAGGTCCTCTGTATAAAATAAGCTGTAGACTCTTGTGATGGTCAGAGGCTCATGGCAGGGCCTAGCCGGATTGGCCATTTAAGCACCAAAACACTGAAATTAAATCCGGAGACGAGGAGGGATTGCAGACTCCAGAACAAACAGAAATAAAGTAAGCCCTGCAGCAGCTCAGTCCTTAAGGAGTGGCTTCAGAAACATCCTTAGAGATAGAAAATAAACTCAGGACAAATAGAACAAATATTTATTGGGAGTTAACTCCCTTTAATGATAAAAGGAACATTCTCTTGGTTGGGTGACATGGCCAGAAGCCAATCTCTCAATAGAGATGAGTCTCCGCATTTGACGTCTTTTCTTTTATCAGATCCAAGCTGCAAACCTCCAGGCCTTCAGGCTTGGGTAGATAGAGGGAAAGGTGAGTTGTATTTTCTAGGTCAGATGAAGGAGTGATGGAAAAGCTGAGCTTTCTCATAGGATATATAGTTTGAGAGTAGAGCTATTCCTTCCTCACAGTTGTGATGGGACTACTGTAGGTAAGGCCTTTGTTACTCTTATGTGGATTTTTGTGCAAGTCTTACCCTGTCCCCACTATTTCCCCCTTTCCTCTGGTCAAGAAGACTTGACTTCTTCCTCTCCTTTTTTCTTCTCTTTTCCGCCTCTTCCTTTCTTAAGGTTCTCAACATCATTCAACCTAACTATTTTGCCATTCTGTGCACATGAACTGGCATGTCCTGCTTTTTCGCCTCTACTCATGTCATTCTCACTGCCGGAACATCCACATGTCCAGATCTCACTATGTTCTACAAAGCGCTTCTCAGATGTCATTTCCTCAAATGAAACTTCCTGTGGCCAAAACCTCCTTTGTTTAAACTCTCATTGAACCTTGTATGCTTCTTTTTATTGGCACTTGGCATTTTCATCTCACATGCCGTCTATCGATCGATCCATCTATCTATCTATCTATCTATCTATCTATCTATCTATCTATCTATCTATCTGATTTTCTCTCCTCTGCTAGATAATAATCCCCCTAAACATAGGATTTCTGGGCCAGGTGCAATGGCTTATGCCTGTAATACCAGCACTTTGGGAGGCCGAGGCGGGCAGATCACCTGAGGTCAGGAGTTCGAGACCAGCCTGGCCAATGTGGCGAAACCCTGTCTCAACTAAAAATACAAAAATTAGCCAGGTGTGGTGATGCGCACCCGTAGTCCCAGTTACTCTGGGAAGCTGAGGCAGGAGAATCGCTGGAACCCAGGAGGCGGAGGTTGCAGTGAGCCAAGATCACGCCACTGCATTCCAGCCTGGGTGACAGAGTGGGACTCCATCTCAAACACACACACACACACACACACAAACACAAACACACACACACACAAACAAGACAGGATTTCTGTGTGGTTCACCTTTGTGACCCAGTAGGCACCTAGAAGAATTTTCTGTAGTTAAAATGCCCTCAGAGCTGGGTGCAGTACCTCATGCCCATAATCCCAGCACTTTGTGAGGCTGAGGCAGGCGAATCACCTGAGGTCAGGAGTTCGAGACCAGCCTGACCAACATGGAGAAACTCAATTTGTACTAAAAATACAAAATTAGCTGGGTATGGTGGTGGGTGACTGTAATTCCAGCTACTCGGGAGGCTGAGGCAGGAGAATCGCTTGAACCTGGGAGATGGAGGTTGCAGTGAACTGAGATCGTGCCATTGCACTCCAGCCTGGGTAATAAGAGTGAGACTCCGTCTCAAAAAAAAATAAAAATAAAATGCCCTCAGAAACATTTTCTAAAATAGATAAATGGGAGTGGGCAAAAACAGGCAGGGAGTAAATAAAGCCCGCAGCAGTTGTTAGTACTGTCCAGTGAATGTTTCTGGTTCTCTCCCTTGCCTGTGTTTTAAAATTGAATTTCCCGATACTTGGTGTTGAGCATGGCCAGGTGACTTCAGTGGGCCAGTGAAATGTGAGCAGAAGTGGCACGTGTCCCTTCATTTACAGTCAGTTAGTGATTTGTGGTGAGCTGCATCTGCCCTGTGATTGGCAAAGCTCCAGATGGTGGATGCTTCATTAGTCTGAGTCCTTGAGGGATGCGATGAGCAGCACTCCCAGCCCAGTGCACAATAGATACTAACATGAGCTAGAAATAAACCTTTTTTGTTTTAAGTCACCGAGTCTCATGGAATCAGTTCACTCTGGTGGAACCTAGTCCATCCCGACAAACACGAAAGACCAAGCTCAATAGTTTTCTCCTTAGCCTTGTGTGCAGTGTAGACTAAGATAGGTGATCAAAGGAGAGAAAAAGATTGTGATACTCTGGATAAGAACCCTGTGATGTAACAGGAAGACCTTAGTGAACCCCAGCATACATTTTGCTGATTATTCAATTGGTAATTATGTATATCCAAGAAAAAAATCAGAAGTCACTTAGTTATTTCCAAATGTGTGTATGTGGTTCTGTTGTTTAGAGATTTGCATTTCCTGAAAGAAACCCTAAAGGTCCTAAAGCTTAATTGCTCTCAGAGTTGCTTCTTTGTCCTCACATTATTTATTGACCTTGCCGGTTCTTTGGATGAAACTTAGTCTATGAGTTCAGATAGACCTGTTAATCACTGGTAAGCTTCGTTAGAAAATTCAGAGTTTTTTTTTTTTTTTTTTTCATGAAGACAGAAACTTAATGTGTTGCAGGTTGTCTTTTATTCTTCCCCATCAGTTGAAAATAGCATGTTAATTTTGTACTTCAAAAAATCATTTAATAGAGAACTCTCTTTCTGCTTGCCAGTAGCCCTTGCTTGTGCCTTCGCTGAGGGCCACATTGTGCTTCCAGAATTATGACACCCACTGCTGCAGAATCCACTTAAATTTGCCTTTCCATTCCAAAGGACATTATGCTTTAGTTGTGAGAGAACTGGCTTCACAAACATGTGGGTATCGGTTCACTCACTGATTTATGTGATGTGGACACAGTGGGGAACATCTGAGATTTAAAATGTGATGGCCTGAATTTCCAACTGTTGAAATGAATCCAAAGCAGCAGATTTTTCTCCTTTGGCAAGACAGAATTGAAGCAACATGCAGTGATTTGGTTTGCCGGTTTGGGATCTGTTAAAAATCTGAGTAGCTTAAAAATGGGGGAGAGTAAAGCCTGCGTAATGTGAAAAATATTCTAAAGGTCACCTGGTTGTAAAGTCTTAGGCAAATTAAGCATCATGAAACAAGAACTATTTTGAAATAATTGATATGTTGCATGTGAAAATGTAAGCTTTTTTTTTTTTTTTTGCTATGATATTCTATTGCCAAAGTAGTTAAAATCTTATTTTGTTCAACCTATTTCTGAAAAGGCAAAGGTTATAGTGAACCCAGGAAGTTGTTCTCCCACTTTCTAGTCTCTCACCTATGGAAGTCATGGCTGGCATTTATTCATTTCTTTCACTTGTGAGATTTCTCTTTGCCATCGTTCTGTCCTTCAACATTCATTGCAAATATTTGAGAATGCCCACACTATGCTGAGCACTGTGCTAAGCCCTGAAGATGCAGCAGTGCATAATGATCCCTGCGTTCGTGGAACTTATGTGCTCATCAGAAGAGTGTGCCAACTTGCTTCGAAATAAATCACCCGAAACTCAGTGGTTTAATACCACAGTCATTGTTGCTTCTGAAGCTATGAGTTGACTGGTAGGTTCTTGAGTTGACTGCTGGGTCACCTGGGGCCTGGCTGGTCTAGGATGGCTTCACTCATGTATCTGGTGGTTGGTGCTGGTTGCTGGTGCTGGCTTGGGTTACGGGAAGTGGTGGGTATCTTCCCATAGTGACAAGAAGGTATCCCAGCAGCTTGAGAGAGTAGCCTCAATGTGCAAAGTGCTTTTCCAATTTCTCCCTGTGTCTTAATATCCCGTAGGTCAAACCAAGTCATATGACCAAGTCTAGCGTCAAGAGGTAGAGATATATATTTCATCTCTTGATAGAAGGAGTTGCGTAGAATTTGTGGTCATATTTTGCAGTCTATCAAAGGAGATTTCTAATAATCAAATGAATAAGAAACAAAAGGTAAGTCAGATAGTGGTAAGTGCTATGGATAGAGAACAGGAAAGGAGAAAAGAAGAAGAAGAAAAAAGAACAACAAAAAAAGGGAAGAGGGGAACAGAGACTGGAAAATTTTTTTTTTCCATTGTAAACAGGCTTAGAAAGTCTTCATGGAGAAGGTGGCATGAGCAAATTTGTGAAGAAGGTGAAGGAAAGAAATGAGCCTTAAAGATGCCTGGAGGAAGCACGTTCTGGTTGAGGGAACAGCCAGTGCAAAGGCCGTGGACAGGAGAGAACCCTACTATGTTGGAGGCATGGCAAGAAGCCTGGTGATTCTGAGTGAAAAAGAGAGTGGTAGAAGATGGGCTGGAGAGGCAATGGGAGTGGGCTGGAGAGATGGGTTCAATCTTGAAGGCTGGTGCTTTTCACACTTTCATGTGCACCTGGGGATCCTGTTAAAATGTGGATTCTGGTTTAGTAGATCTGAGATGGGGCTGGAGATTCAGCACTTCTGACAAGCTCTCAGTTGTTACTGCTGCTACTGCTGCTTGTGGCCCTGAAACAATGCTTTGAGGAGGAAGCCTATAGGTCTTTGCAGACTTGCATGCACAGGCAGTACTTTGAATTTTCTGAGTGAGGAGGGAAGCGTTAGACAGCTTTGAGCAGACATGTGACCCATTCTCTACTACATGATAACAAAAGATAATTGTTGAGAATGTGTACATACATACATATAGTATAAGGAATGACTACAGTCTGTAGTATGGAGAACATTGTCTGTTCAGCTTGCTGTAGTTTCAGTCTTCTGAATATCATTTCCTCTACAGAAAGTTATTTTCCTCTGTTCTTTTGGTAAATGACAAAGGGACCTAGCTCTGGACACCTCCCCACCCCACTCTCATACCAGATCCTTTCTAGAATGAACCTACTCTCTCTCCTTGCAGTCGCTCAAATCCTGATTTTTTGGAACTCTTCTTAGGCTTTTATTTCTCTGATCCTTAGCTCCCTGACTCAGGTGGCTCTCCATCCTGGCTACTTGTTTCAAACAACTAGGAGCCTTAAGAGACACCTTCAGAGAGACCAGTTAATTGGGTTTGGGTGGGATCTTAACTATGCAGCCCGGATTCAGAACAATGACTGGGCACATTCTTCCTCAGCACCTGGTATGCTGGCTGTTCCCACAGAGCTCAGAGCTTCTCTTTCCCAGAGGAGTCCACTCTCCCTCCACTCTGGTCTCAGTCTTTTCTCATTTCATTACCATCAAAGCACATGAATCATTAGCTTATTTTCAACCCTATTGCATTTTGATGTGTCGGTAGTCAGATTTTGGTTAATTACAATCATTTGCACTTGAGATAGGGGATGATCTTTACATAGCTATACATATATGAGTATTTAAATATTTGTTGATGTTTAGTGTCACGTATTTGTGCTTTTAAAATGTAATCGATTCTGTAGAGAATATAACATATAACAAATCTCTAAGTAAACTTCAGGGTCTTACTCAGGGGATACTGGGAACATGGGCTAGAAAATCATTTGGCTCCAGGCTGCATATTTATGAGGTACCTTTCAATGAGTTTTTAGATACAGTTTTGTGCCCTGGCTGGATTGAAATATAATGTCCATTTGAAAACTTTCATCTCATGTCTCATTACCACATCTCACTGCTTCTAGTACACTAGGAGCTAATACACATTGTGCATTCCAGAACTATCTGGTGAATAGCATAGTTGTATTTGGAGGTTACATGTAAATATTGAAATAAATAAGCTACAGATTTTGGCATTCCTTTTTTTTTTGTAATACAGTAGGAACCTAATATAGTAAAACAGTAATTCCTACTGTATTACAAAAAAAGGAATGCCAAAATATGTATATAGAAGTAGCCTGGGCTCTATCTCAAACTTTTCAAGGCCCTTCTGAAACCCTATGTTATTCCTTAAGATAATGCTTTTTTCTCCCGTTTTAATCCAGCCTATATGTATATAGGTCTTATTTATAGGTCCAGTTTGTTCTTAAATGATTTATAGTTTTCTAATCATTGGAGGAAATAAAGGAAAACGAAAGGCAGTGCAAAATGTTATCTACAAATCGTGTCACAGATTCGCTGTATCATCATGTACCTGGAATGACTTGGCTGTGCATCATTAACTTGTAACAGATTTAAACTAATTATTAACTCAACCAGATGGATTTAGTTGAGTGTTATCATAAAGGGCTCTGAGATGTGAGAGTATGACAAAGTTCCATAAAATTTATTGCTTGAATCTTGTTGGATTCAGTGTTCCCTTAAGGCACTGCCTTTTGCCCCCACAGCACCATGTCAGATTTGGTTGTTACTTACTATTAGGAAGAGTGTGTTTAAATTAATATTTGTCTTGAAAGAAATGCCACTTCCAACAGTTCATGGCTTTAGAGGAGCCCTAATACTTGTCTCCTAAAATATAAATGACCTTTAGGTAGTTTTAGAGGACCCAATGACCTAAAACCCAATGACGATTGGGTTTTAGAGTTGGGAGCAAGAGTGTCACCTGACCCCCTCATTGCAAAAATGAAAAAACTAAGTCCCCTTTCAGTATGGAGAGAACACTGAACTGGCATTTAGCAGACCTGAGTCCCAGTATCTTCAAGTTCTGATTACGAAAGCAACTCCTGAGAGTTGCCTCATTAATAGCATAGTGAAGCTTTTCTATTTCTCAGGATCCTCAGTAGGATGTATATATTTCCTTAATAATTCTTGCTAATAATTTTTGTATTTATCAGGGCCTGTGTTTCTTTAGGAGATACATGTGTGGGGAAAATTGGTCAAGGGAGTTAGCATGTATAGGTATATGGCATATAAGCAAATAATTCAATTTTAGAGGTAGTATTTTTTTCCCTAGTTCTGTGAAAATCTGGCTTTTTACACTCCTTTCATTAAACTGCCTTGATAAGAAACGATAAATATTCCACACTTTGATACAGCAAAAGGTGTGAGGAATAGCTTACAGTTCTACCTTGGTGACTGTTTAAGAATAAGGTAAATGATTGATTGAATGGCTAAAGCATGCCCATCTTGGTCTGTCCCTTGGAACCAGAGAACTCTTTCCTAGGGGAAGTTAGAAGGCTCATTTTGGGGAGGCGTGCATAGTGATGGCTTTTCCAAGTAGGAATCTGACCGTGTTATAATGGGGATGCCTTTACCCATGACTGCAGTGCTCAGGGCCGGCAAGCTAACCTTGGCTTTCTTTGGCTGACCCTGACTGTATTATATAGTTTGTGAAATTGTGTGATGAGGAGTAAGTTGCTGCCTCTATCATGTTGAGCAGCCTGTTCTGTTTTGGGGTCTGTAGAAGTTATACAGTAACCAAATCAATAGAATAGAGACATTATCTGCATATCTAATGTAGTCACTGTTAAGAATCAAAATTAACATGATACATTTCAAGTAGGAGAAAGTGCTTGTGGCTGTGGGAACCATTCCCCACTCTTGGTCTTTATCACTTTAATTTCTTGGGGCTTTAAACCTATTTCACAACTTAGTGACAGACTGTTGGCATGTTAGAACTAAGAGGGAGGAAAACTTATGAAGCCCTGTTCTTCCACTAAATTACCTGCATGTATTTGAACAATGCAAATAAAACAGTCAGGCAATATCCAGTGTTTGGAATATTAAGGTAATTCATGGATTAATTTTCAGTTGTGTAGAAACCTCTGATGGAAGCTTAATATATATTAAATGTACTTTTTCTTCATTTATGCAGATATGAGGAATTGTCCAGATAAGTATAAGTCTTGAGTTACTACAAAAATCTATAAATGTTGCAGTGATTCTTTTGGTAAAACACTGTATTGAGTTTATCTTTTACATCAACAGTAAGTACTTAGAATGATGGAAGAGAGATACTTAAAAGTCAATCTAGTGCGGGAAGTTACATGTTCTTAAACATCACTTCTAACTTTCTATTTTATGGATACAAACATTTACTTGGTAGGCATAATGGTTATTTAAACTCTTTTTTGGGTTTATTTGACATATATTTAAGACTAAGCAAACTGCCGAGATAAAGGTCAGTGGACTTTTTATGTTAAGAAAGAAAATTAAAAGCTTGGCACTTTAAAACCAGGCTCAGGAATTGTTGAGATAAAGATATTAATCTTAAAGTTAATCAGGTCAGGGTTCAAACTTTAATAAAAATTGAAAATATGACTCCAAGCACCAATTATGATATACTGTACCATTTAGCCTATTTAGGTTTAATATAGTATGGTGAAAATAGCACTGAGCTTGGTGTCAGAAAAATCTTGTTTCTGTCTCTTGCTATTAGTATAAACTTGGGTAAATTACTGAATTTTGCGGAGCCTCGGTGTTATTATTTCAAAAATGGAGATTATAATTTATTCATTCTGTAAATGTTTACTTGGCAACCACTCTATCCCACCCACTGTGATAGGTGCTGGCAATATAGCGGTGTGTTTAAAGTAAGGAAATAAACTGCTTGACCAGATAGAGAGTAACTGGGGAAGGCAATTTAGCAGAGAGGTCAAAGAAGACTTTGACTTCTGAAGAAGTGATATTTGAGCTAAGATCTAAAAAACGAGAAGGAAGTAAGAAGCAAGAGATTGAAAAAAAGAGAATTCCAGGCAGATGGGACAGCAAGTGCAAGAGTTCTGAGGCTGGAAGGAAGGCCAGTGGGTTGCTGCATAGTGAGTGAGGGTTAGGGGGAGGTGTTAGGGGATGATATTAGACAGGTAAATGGGAGCCAGATAGGATAGCCCCTTGGGTCCAGTAAAGGCATTTTTGATCTTATTATAAAAGTAACAGGAAGTAATTGACAAGTTTCCCAAAGGGTTGATGTTACCTTACATAAAACAATGTAAGGGAAAGCTCTTTAAAGATGGGAAAAGCAGGGCCGGGTGAGGTGGCTCACGCCTGTAATCTCAGCACTTTGGGAGGCCGAGGCGGGTGGATCATGAGGTCAGGAGTTCGAGACTAGCCTGACCAACATGGTGAAACCCTGTCTCTACTAAAAATACGAAAATTAGCTGGGCATGGTGGCACGTGCCTGTAATCCCAGCTATTCAGGAGGCTGAGGCAGGAGAATTGCTTGAACCCGGGAGGCTTGCAGTGAGCTGAGAGGTTGCAGTGAGCAGTGAATTGAGAGGCTGCAGTGAGCTGAGATTGCGCCACTGCACTCCGTCCTGGTGACGGAGGCAGACTCTGTCTCAGATAAAAAAAAAAAAAAGAAAAAAGATGGGAAAAGCATATGAATATAAGCAGTTAATATTGGTGTTACATAGGATAAGACAGTAAGACAAAGACACGTGGCCTGATAAGTTATTTATTCTGTTTACAAGGTTGTAAAACTGTTGAAGTGGACAATCACGTACGATGCTGAAACACACAGATAATCCAAAACACCTGGCATTTTTCTGTGTGTTTTGGGAACAAGTGTGTGTGAAGTGAGAGGCAGCAGATCTGTCTTGGTAATATTTTAATTAGGCTGATACTCAAATTTTTGTTGCTTTGAGCATGATCTGCTGAAGAACCATGTGTCACCTGGGAGCTAGCATCAGATTCAATATTTGCCCCGAGGCAGCTCAAAGAGTAGATGGTTCATTTATGCAGAATCAGGATTTATAGTTCATGGATATCATGGGCAGATAGTATCAGTAAAACAGAACCCCAAGAGGAGACATTGATAATTTGATGCAAATAAAGCCTGGCTTTACACATTGCACATATCTGCTGATATAATTGTAAAGATATTTGGGATTACTTTATTCATCTTGCTTGTGTTTGATGAACTCCTGTGAAGCCTGATAAGAATAACATTTTTCTACTAAGATATCTGTTGAGATATCTAAACATTTTACTTGAAAAGAGGAAGGAAAATTTAGAGATTATTATTGGTCCTTCCATTTAGGAAGTAGAAGCTAAGAAGAGCATTAACCTAAAGTAGAATATGGCAGGACCTAATGGTTATGGGAAGACAAACTTTTAACTTTTAATAGTTACAATTATTAGTATGCATGTCACCTGGGAATTTTTAGTTCTGAAATTTTACTCACTTGGTTATGAGGCGAACTGAGTTTTCCTCAAGATAGTTTCTCATAGGTAACTATACTTCTAATACTGTGAACATTATTAATGTTTTTTCATTATCTTCTAGAGTTGAGTTTGGATAAAACTCTTCTTGAAATCCCATTTTATTTTAAACATAGGTTGGGCCCTTAGCATTGTAAAATAATAAAAATTAATATAGATTGGGTGAGTATATGCAGCGTGTATTGGTGCTTCATCTTGACTGCACAGGTCAGGAAGGACGATAATGTGCTTGCACCTGCACCCTTTGTTGAATGTTGCTTCATCAACGTGCTTGGTGACCTGCTCACCTCGCAGACTGAGCTGGCTGAGCAGGTGATGACTAGATTCTGATTCAGTTAGGGTGGGGCTGATTAATATGCATTTCTGCCAAGCTCATAGATGCCAATGCTGCTGGTCCAATGCTTCTGGCTCCAGGACCACACTTTGAGAGCCACTGATTTATAGATTTTTATTACTGATTTCAAGACATTTATATTAGGTGTTGTATGGCTGATAGCACTTAAGAGACATCAAACTATACACAGCTTCTCATCTTTGTTTCAAAATTGCCAGCTGTGTTTTTTTTTTTCAGTTTACAGTAGTTCCAAATGGCTCCATCATGTAGCATAATCGTTTATATTTTGTTGTGACTAAGATGGTCATGTTAGTGGAAAGCAGCACTTTACTAGAAATGCTGAAATATTTCATTTATTTCATAAAAGAGAGGCTTTACATATTGTAAATGATTCTCAAGGTTGCTTTTTGCACTGTGTAGTTCCAAATGTTGATGTGGTTGCTATGGCTTTAGGGAAGTTCTTCAATTGAATAACATCAATTTGATCATATATTTTAATCTAAACAAATAACTTCTTAATGTTTGCCTTTCCTTTTGCATTACCTTTTCAACCAGCTCTCTTGATGACAGGGCTTTTCTCTATAGAGTTAAAAAAATCAGGTTTATTGAGGTATCATTTGCATGCAGTGAAATTCACTGTACAATTCTGTACGTTTTGACAAATGCGTATGGTTGTATAGCCACCACCATAAGAAAGATATAGAAAACTTCCTTTGCCTCGAAAAATTCCTTAGTGCTGCTGTGTGGTCAGCCTTTTGCCTTACCTCTCACCTCTCACCTCTGGCAGCTGCTAATGTGTGTTCTGGTGTACCTTTTCTTTTCCAGAAGGTCATATAACTGGAATAATACAGTAGGCAGCCCTCTGAGTTTTGCTTTTTCCTTTGTTGTAATGCATCTGAGATTCATCCTTGATTAATTAATCAATAGTTTGCTCCTTTTTATTGTTGAGCAGTATGACATTGTATGGATGTACCGGTTTATCTGTTCACCAGCTGTAGGGCATTGGGTGGTTTCCAGTGTTTGGTGATTATGACTAACAGTCATGTACAAGTTTTTGAGTGAACGTTGAGTTTTTATTTTTCTTGGGGGAATATACTTAGGAGTAGGATTTCTGCGTTTTATGTTAAGTGAGTATTTAATTTGATGTGAAACTGCCAAACTGTTTTCCAAGTATTCCCAACAACAACGTATGAGTATTCCGCTTACTCCACATCCTCACCGTTGTTTGATATTCCATTTTTTCCTTTTATTTTTATCTGTTTTGATAGGTATGTATCTGTAATGTCTTTAATTAATACAACAAGCCAATAGCTGCCAACAGTGTCTGAACCTCAGGAACTGTAAAAAGAGGACCCATCCTCACATCTGCCTAGATGCAGAACTTCACATCTGATTAAAAGCCTCGCCCACTTCCCCTCTGCCATTATCCACAGATGCTGCTGCTGCTCTTCCCCTACTCTGGGCCCACTTTTGTGGTCACCACGGTGCAGGTGCTAACTCTACCAATCCTTAGAAGGACTCAGATGGGAACAAGTGAACAAAAAGCATCTCTGGGCTGGGGGTGGTGGCTGACGCCTGTAATCCCAGCACTTTGGGAAGCCGAGGTGGGTGGATCACCTGAGGTCATGAGTTTGAGACCAGCCTAGCCAACCTGGTGAAACCCCGTCTCTACCAAAAAATACAAAAATTAGCTGAGTATGGTGGCACATGCCTGTATTCCCAACCACTCAGGAGGCTGGGGGAGGAGAATCACTTGAACGCGAGAGGCAAAGGTTGCAGTAAACCACTGCACGCCAGCCTTAGAGATAGAGTGAGACTCCATCACACACAGACACAAAAAAAGAAACATCTCTGAACTGAACAGCCATTAGCAAAGATATGGGGGAGCTTCTCCTCCTAATAGGGTTTTTAAACTTGGAGTGACAGGGCCATAAGCTGTCCCAAGCTAGACTCTATCACATGTTTTTTGTTTTGTTTTGTTTTTTAAGAGGTGGGGTCTCTGATGATGGTGACTTACTCCTTATACGAAAATTAATTCAAGATGGATTAGAGACTTAAATGTTAGACCTAAAACCATAAAAACCCTAGAAGAAAACCTAGGTAATACCATTCAGGACATAGGCATGGGCAAGGACTAAACGTCTAAAATACCAAAAGCAACGGCAACAAAAGCCAAAATTGACAAATGAGATCTAATTAAACTAAAGAGCTTCTGCACAGCAAAACAAACTACCATCAGAGTGAATGGGCAACCTACAGAATGGGAGACAATGTTTGCAATCTACTCATCTGACAAAGGGCTAATATCCAGAACCTATAAGGAACTCAATCAAATTTATAAGAAAAAAAAACAAACAACCCTATCAAAAAGTGGGCAAAGGATATGAACAGACATTTCTCAAAAGAAGACATTCATACAGCCAACAGACACATGAAAAAATGCTCATCATCACTGGCCATCAGAGAAATGCAAATCAAAACCACAATGAGATACCATCTCATACCAGTTAGAATGGCAATCACTAAAAAATCAGGAAACAACAGGTGCTGGAGAGGATGTGGAGAAACAGGAACATTTTTACACTGTTGGTGGGACTGTAAATTGGTTCAACCATTGTGGAAAACAGTATGGCGATTCCTCAAGGATCTAGAACTAGAAATACCATTTGACCCAGCCATCCCATTACTGGGGATATACCCAAAGGATTATAAGTCATGCTGCTATAAAGACACATGCACACGTATGTTTATTGCAGCACTATTCACAATAGCAAAGACTTAGAATCAACCCAAATGTCCATCAGTGACAGACTGGATTAAGAAAATGTGGCACATATACACCATGGAATACTATGCAGCCATAAAAAAGGATGAGTTTGTGTCCTTTGTAGGGACATGGATGCAGCTGGAAACCATCATTCTCAGCAAACTATCGCAAGAACAGAAAACCAAACACCGCATGTTCTCACTCATAGGTGGGAATTGAACAATGAGATCACTTGGACACAGTCAGGAGAGCATCACACACCGGGTCCTCTTGTGGGGAGGGGGTAGGGGGGAGGGATAGTATTAGGAGATATACGTAATATAAATGACGAGTTAATGGATGCAGCACACCAACATGGCACATGTATACATACATATGTAAGAAACCTGTGCATTGTGCACATGTACCCTAGAACTTAAAGTATAATAATAAAAAAAAAAAAAAAAAAAGGTGGGGTCTCTCTCTATCACCCAGGCTGGAGTGCTGTGGTGATGAGAGCTCATTGCAGCCTCAAACTCCTGGGTTCAAACGATCCTCCTACCTTGGCCTCCCAAAGTGCTAGAATCTATCACGTTTTTAATTTAATGCTCACATCTTGTCTACTCTGAATCTTCTCCTTTAAGAATAAAATGGGTTATTTAAAATGCTATAGAGCTCAAGGCCGGGTGCGATGGCTCATGCCTGTAGTCCCAGCACTTTGGGAGGCCAAGCTGGGTGGTTTGCCTGAGCTCAGGAGTTCGAGACCAGCCTGGGCAACACGACAAAACCCTGTCTCTACTAAAAATACAAAAATTAGTTGGGCATGGTGGCACACACCTGTAATCCCAGTTACTCTGGAGGCTGAGGCATGAGAATAGCTTGAACCTGGAAAGCAGAGGTTGCAGTGAGCCGAGATCACACCACTGCATTCCAGCCTGGGTGACAGAGTGAGACTTTCCCTCCAAAACAACAACAACAACAACAATAACAACAACAACAAAATTAAAAAAAATGCTATAGAGTTCAAAATAGCCTCTGTTTACCAGTATGAAAAAATGTTGGCAATTCTGAATCTGATTATACCATACACATTCAAATACATATTTTCTAAATTTTTTTTTGAGGGGAGAGAGAACTTTTGGGATCATTAATGGAAGGCATAAAGAATGAAACATGCCAGTTACATTAGTTTTAAAATAAAAAGGTGATTAGAGATTTTTTTCAAGCTTATTTTAATTAACTAGGTAGGAATATTTAAATGGAGATTGCAGGATTCAGGGTAAATGTTTCTATTTCTGCTGAATGAGATGGATGAATTGAAACGGTAGTTCTTCACCTTGACTGCATATTAGAATCACCTAGACGGTTTTCAAAGAGAAAAGTACCGATGCCCTGGCCTTAACTCAGACCCTTAAGTCAGAATCAGAATCTCTGGGGCAGGTATGCGGGGGTCAGGGGGTCGGTCCTTTGGCATGAGTACTTTTTAAAGTCCCCATATAATTCTAATGCATGGACAGCGTTGAGCATCACTGAACCTAAAGTGAACATATACTGTTCTAGGCGGTAATTCTAGCAATGTTTTCACCTATAAAAATATGTACTATTTTCTGTTTGTTTCCATCTATGTGGCAATGCTTCAGGTTCCTGAGATGATGCTACAGAAAGGAGTGCAGACCCCATTTTCAGACATACGTTCTTTCTCTCAGCCTCTCTTGGGCTCTCTGTTTCATTTGTGTGTGTGTGTGTGTGTGTGTATGTATGTGTGTGTGTGTATGGGAAATGTGTGTCTTAAAAACAGGTGGGATAGCTTAAATATTAAACAATAATTTCTGTAAGTTTCTCCAGAAATTACTTACAGATGGGTTTTGAAGAAATTTTCATAAGAATAGCTGACTATAAATAGCAGTAATAAATGCTCTTATCTGAGGACTGGAGTACATGGGTTATTTTATATTAAGGATATAATTACTCATTTTGGACAAAAATGGATTGAAGAGAATAACAGTGTAATGTCATTGCCAGGTCATTCTTAAATAACTGTTATAAACGTACTGTAAGTTGAATGTTGAACCCAGTCCTTATCTGTAGTGTGCTAATATGAAAATTTATTTGAGTACTCTTGGGAGAAATGTTCTAATTCAGTAGAGGACATATATTTCAAACTCACAGTTGACACCATGGGGTTGGCAGAATCAAGTCAGGACATTATCTTCATATCAACAGGGACTGTGTTTTGTTCACTCTGTCTGCAGTGTCTTTGGATCATTGCTTGGCACATAGTACACACTCAGTTAATGGATGAATGTCTGATAGCCTGTAAAAGCATTGGTAGGGTACAGAAAATGAAATTCAACCTTTGACAGAAATCTAGATTTCTATCATTTACATGTACATTAAAAAAATTAAAGTACAGACTGGAGGAGAACCAAGTTAAAAAGAGTTCCCAAGGATTATTTATTCTGCTAAAGTATTCTAATTTTAAACTATTTTATTAGAAGTACATTGCCATGGGAGGTCATGGTGTCATGGAGTCCATCCCGACTCCCCCTTACCTGGAGTTGAGATGTGTTATGTTCCGGGCTCCAGGGTTTCTGGGGAGACATTACAGATGGCTTGTCTAGGGGAAGTAACCTGCAAAAGCTTGTTACATGAGAAAAAATGGAGAAACTTTGAGGTTTGGCCAGAAACAAGGAAGACCCAGTAGGGATCTGTTGGCTGTCTGCCATGTAGAAGAGGGATGATGCTCTTGGGTTGTTGCCTTGAGTAGTCAGTGGACCTAGGCTAATTATTGGGAAAAACTTTCTAACAAATGGGCTGCCCCAGAAAATGCAGCACCCTAGCCAATTGGAAGGAAGGATTTCTGCATCCAGTGGGGAAGGGCAGACTAAAATCTTATGAAGGTGTTTTCCGGCTCTGAGATTCTGTGATTTGCTTTGAGGCAAATCTCATGTCCCTTGTGAATAGTTGGACAGACCATCGGATTTTCACATGAACCTGGGAAAATCTGGTGCTTATTCAATTTGCTGTGTCTTAAGTTTCCTTGGTGAAAGTGTTGTATCTGTTTCTTACCTGCTCAGGATTCGTAATCAAGATGTTTTTGATTACTTGCTAGTAAGGTAAACTATGAGGACTTAAATTCTTCTGTACTCTATTCAGGTGGCTTTAGAATAAAATAACGAGGCTTCATATTAGTGAGGGCAAGGAGGTGAGACAGGTTGGGGATACTATGTTAGCATACCCATGCAATTGAATGTGGCTCTACAAAACCCTTTGAGTAAGTTTTAAATAAAATCAAGGTGTTGTACCTGGAAAAAGCATAGATTTTTGGAGTCAGGCTGACCTGGTTTCAAATCCTGGCCTGGACACTTCTTCACTTGGGCATATTACTTAACTTCTTTTAGGTTTAGAGTCTGTTTCCTTGTGCATAAAATTAGAGTAATTCTCCCTCCTTTGCAGGGTTGTTGGGAAGGTTAGACATAATATAGGGAAAGCATTCAGGAAGTGGGAATGTTTGTTGGTAGTCATGTTAATTACACAGTGGCTTTGAATAGATAAGCCATTTACTAGTTCTATTTTTCTAGGTAAATTGCTTCATTTTGGACTTCAGTTTATTTTGAGGATTAAACAAGATCAAGATTATGTGAAAAAAAGTGCTTAGCAGAGTACCTATATTGCTATAGCTATATTGGTATAACTATTTGGAAGCTGATAACCAAATACCTGAGGATTCCTGAAAATTACGAAGAATAAAAAGGCACCAAATTCAAATGGTCATTTCCTTTTCTTATGGGTGTCTCCTGAGGTACTACTTCTACCTTGTGTTAGGTTCCTATTGCTGCTGTAACAAATTACTACACACTCAATGTCTTAAAACAATGCAAATTTATTATCTTGCAATTCTGGAGGCTAGAAGTCCTAACCAAAAATTGAGATACTGGCAGAGCTGTGCTCCTTCAGGAGATTCTAGAGGAGACTTCGTTTCCTTGCTTTTTCCAGCTTCCAGAGGTTGTCTGCATTCCTTGGCTTGTTGCCCCTTCCACCATCTTCAGAGCCAGCAGCATAGCATTTCCAAATCTTTCTCCAGTCTCTGCTTCCATCTCTTTCTTTCTGACTTCTGCTTTGGTTATCACATCTCTTTCTCTAATTGCTGCCTCCTCTTTTCTTTATAAGGACCCTTGTGATGTTATTAAACCCCATCTCAAGATCCTAACTTAATCATACCTGCAAAGTCTCTTTTGCCATAAAGGTAACATATTCATAGGTTTTGGAGGTTAGGATGTAGACATTTGGTGGGGAGCAGTAATCAGCCGACCACATACCTGCATTTCATAGAGATTAGACATCTGAAATCATAGAGATTATACATCTTTCCTTGAGCACCCTGATTTAAAAATATCTATACTGTAGTGATTTTGCTCTGAATTCTTGCCCTCCAATGCCATTCTCTGAAGAGCTCAAAGCTGAGTCTGAACCTGAAGGAATTTAGGAAGGAATCAAGGATTCTCTGAATGATTGACTTAAACCTAAAGTCTAAGAAAAATAGCTTTTGTGTCATTGTGTGGCATTCTACTGCCTGTTGCAATAGCATTTACAAATCTTGGGTGTCAGGATGCTGTGCTTGTTTTGGAGTTAGGCTGGCATGGTTTCAAATCCTGGCTTGGACACTTTGAGGTGAAGGTATGCCTTAAAAATACTTTATTGCCGACATGGAAACACTAATGTAAGTTCTCTGGGGTCAGCGGTATAACCAGGTATGAAGGCCAGGATTCTTGCCCCCATCCCCCGCCCCCAGAGAAAAGGAATGAGCTCTCTCTTACTCTTGGAGATACTTGGCAATCTCTTTTTGCATCTGCTCAAAGTAGATGGAAATATTCCTAGAAAATATCCCCTCTCTATACAACTCTTAGAAATACAGCTTGCTGGACAGCGGTTGAGATCTCTGGGTAACTGTAGCTTTAAGTTCATCCTTAGAAGCTTTGTATTTCAAACATCTTTTAGAGTAGTGAGGAGCATCTGCTCTGGAATTAGGCTGCCCACCATCAATCTTAGCTTCATCCTTTAACTGTGTGGCCCTGGGCAGGTTCTTACACTCTGTGAGCCTCTGCTGTCTCGTGTGTAGACCAGGGATGATGATAGCCTGCTGATACTGTTGTGAGTCCGCAGTGAAGTAATAGCTGGCTTGTACTCCATAAATATTAGCAGTTCATCAGATTGCTGCATTCCCTTGACTTCTGACTTACTATTTTAAAATTAATAGCCTTGTTATAAGTATGATTTTTGTTTAGTGATTTGAAGAAGTCATTAACTGTGATGGGATGAGGGAGGGGACTGAGAAATATAAAGACAGACTATGATGATTATGTAGTGATTGGTGATATATTCTTAATTTCAGATATATTTTTTATTCATTCACCATTTATTTACTAAGCATAGAGCATATGCTACATTATATGTCAATGATTTACCCAAAAAGGGCTATAAAAAAATGAGCAAGAAACTTTCCCTAAAGTTTAGAGACATGCTCACTGTTATTTTGAGTTCCTCAATGCCAGGGGCTATTCATTCATTGCTTTATTCTACTCATTTATTGAGTGTGCCCGGCACTGTTAATAGGAGCTGAGACTAATCCAGCAGTGAATAAAACAAAAATTTCTGCCCTTATGGGGCTAACATTCTAGTGGGGAAAGACAACGATAAATGGGTCACATAAAGAGAAATAGATATGTTATATGGGGATAAGTGTTACGGAGAAAAATAAATCAGGGTATGGGGTATGCCAGAGGGGCAACAGTAACTTTAAACTGGATGGTCACAGAAAGCCTCCCTAAGAAGGTGGTCTTTGAGAAGTGGGGAGGTGAGTTCTAGAGATTTCTGGAGGAGCATTTCAGCCGGAAGGAAGGAGGTGCAAGGGCCCCAAGATTGAGAATGCTCTTGGTGACGAAGGAAAGCAATTGTGGCCTCCTTCTCATGGATTCTCCTTTGAATATTATGGAGTTTAGAACACAGAAGGCAAGTAGTTACAATTATTTTAACATTCTCACATTTAGCCAAGTGCTAAGGAAGCATCACACTTAAATTTTAATGAAAACGATATCTCATGCACTGCCTCTGTAACTTTCTGTCTAAATCAGAAATGAGTTTAACAAGTAGAAGTTTCAGACTTTTCAGTTTTGAGCATTGGAAAGAGGTTGGTCAACAAGAACAATGGTCTTGATGACTTGGTTCTTCCCCGTCTCACCTGAGCAGGTAGGAACAGGTAGGTGTGAGCTGGAGGACACATTCCAGCTCCACATCGTGGATTCTTTCATTTCCCAATCTCTAAGTCACTCTGTGGATTGCAAAGAGATAACCAGAATTCAGAAAAGGGGAATTTATAACTTTTTTGAAATCACTGGTTATTGAGGTATAATTTACGTATCCCAAATGCAGCCATTCCTGTATATAGTTGGCTGAGTGTTGACAAATGTACATACCCAGTGGTGTGCTGGTAAATAGTTAACAGGCTCTTCTTGGAGAAAAGAAAGCCCTAATTTGTGACCTTCGCCAGTTTTTTGTAATGTAAATACTTCTATCCTTGTTGATGTTAAGTCATCAACCTGCTGTCACTGAATAGGGTGCTGGGAAAAGATGTGTTTGGATGTTGGAAGCCGATGAGGAGGAGCTGTTTCCAGCACACACCTTTGCACTTATTACCAATGGGATCACCATCATAATCAAAATGCAAAACATTCTCAGCGTGGGGCTCCAGGCATCTCCCAGCCCGTTCCCACTCCACACCCAGGCTATCACTGATCTGTTTTCTTTCACTATACGGTAGGTTTATCTGTCTTAGAATTTTATGTTAATGGAATCATATAGTATGCGCTTTTTTGTGTTAACATATTTTGAAATGTATTCATGATTGACTGTTCCTCTTGTTTTCCATTACTGGGTATAATTCTATTATATGCCATATGATCTTTTTTTAATCCTATTATATTCTATTTTATACTTTATAAAAATAAGTTATGGTACATATATTTTTTCATTCACCTATTGATGGACATTTGCATTGTTTCCAGTTTGGGGCTACTATTAAGAAAATTCTATGAACATTTGCGGATGAGTTTTGTCTAGAAATAATGTTTTAATTTCTTTTGGGTAAATACCTAGAGACAAAATGTCTAGATCATGAAGAGAGTGTGTGTTTCATAAATGGCCAAATGGTTTTGCAAAGATGTTGAACAATTTTATGCTCCTATTAGCAATATATGAGAATTCTCATGCCCAACAATCTCATTAAAACTTGGCATTGCCTGTCTTGTTAATGTTAGCTGTTGTAGTGTGTGTGCAGTGCTATTATGATTTTAATTTGCATTCGAGCATCCTTTCATGTGTGTATTGGCCATTTGTAAATCTTCTTTTTTTTCTTTTTTTTTTTTTTTTTTTTTTGAGACAAAGTCTTGCTGTGTCACCCAGGCTGGAGTGCAGTGGCGCAATCTCGGCTTACTGCAAGCTCCGCCTCCCGGGTTCATGCCATTCTCCTGCCTCGGCCTCCCCAGCAGCTGGGACTACAGGTGCCCGCCACCACACCCGGCTAATTTTTTTGTATTTTTAGTAGAGATGGGGTTTCACGGTGTTAGTCAGGATGGTCTCGATCTCCTGACCTCGTGATCTGCCCACCTTGGCCTCCCAAAGTGCTGGGGATTATAGGCATGAGCCACCGCACCTGGCCATTTGTATATCTTCTTTCGTGAAATGTCCGTTCCAGCTTTTGCCCCTGTGGTTAATTTGTGTGTAGAATGAAGGTAAACTACTTTTCAAAGAGGAGGTACAGAATTTGGAGGAATCTATAAATTGAGGAAGGCAGGAGAGAAAACCAAGCAGAGAAGCAGCCCGAGAGAAGTGACAGGTTCTTCAAGGGGGCCACAGTGCTGGTGACCCCAGTGCTTCATAACTAGGTGACCAACTGTCCCTATTTCAGCACTGAAAAATCCTGTGTCCCAGGAAATTCCTTAGTCTTGGGTAAACTCTCTGTGGGGGTCAGTTGGTCACCTTTCAGAACTATGTACAAGGAAGCTGCAAACTCTGTGTCATTAGACTGGTGAGGGGTTTCGCTGCATGCTCAGGTGAAGCCGCCAGTGGTGAATGATTTCTAAAAGGCCACACAGCTCCTCGGGGCAGAGCCAGTGTAACGGCATGGGTCTCAGCTCTCTGTTCAAAAGTCATCAGCTTGCTTGTGATACGAAAATGTAGGAACATTGGGAAGGTGCCCTCCTGCTGCTAGAGAAAAAAGTAAACCCAAAACTTCAATGGTTATTTTTTCAAAATAACAGGCTCTGTGAACGCATTTATTTGGCTCAAGTTTTAATTTTCTCATCAAATGCAGTTGTTCCTGAAAGAACTGAAACATTGAGTCTACCGGTCATTTATTAGTATAAAATACTTTACAACGCCTTTCCTAAGAACACGCTTTGGTTCTAGAAAGGATAGAGATAGGAGAATTCTCGGTGCAAGGGTGACGGGCTACCACTCAGGAAGAAAAAGCACAAAAACTTGACAGAATCAGGAACAAGAGATGAAATTCATTGACTTAGAGTTGTGTATAGAGTTGTGTTAGTGTGTGACTGTATAGAAGAGGAGCTTTAGAGGGCTAAGAGTGAAGAAATTATTCTCTCTTTCCTTTATGTAGCTAGCGTTAAGGAAAAGGTTGGGCTTTGCACTATTTGCTATTGATTTTATACTTCATATACTCCTGTTGTTTCTGATTTATTTATAAGATATCCCCATGTTGGTTATATATTGCTTCTTGTTTTAGTCCTTGCTGCTATTGAATAACGTAACCACGATCAGCTTTTGTTTTACATTACCCTGGAGAAGCTAGATGGAATGCCTGCTTATAGATAATATCACTGCTCTTTTTTCATACACTGCCTTTCTATTGAATAACTTCCAACATGTTGTGACATTTTGCTTCTTAATATTTATTAAATGCCCAATAGTATGCTTGGTGCTGTTGAAAGAATACAAAAGATAATTCTCGTCAATAAGGAACATGCATATTAATAGACGAGAGGCATAAACATGCTTTTATATATATATACTCCTAGAAGGTGATAGATTATTTTGTTTAGATGGGGCAGAATAATTGAACTAAGGCACTTTACTCTTTAACTGTTGTCTTGTAAGCAAAATGAAACAAAATAAAGGGTAGAGATGTCTGAACCCACAACTTTCAGAACCTTGGAAGAGTTGGTACTGCAGTTAAGGTAGAACTAAACCATTTTTGCTGAAATCAGCCTTGATGTGATAATTCTTTGATACTCATACTAGAGATTTTGAGCTGCATGTAGCTCTACTGTATGTGGTTTTAGTAATTTAAGTATTCTGATATTTATTTATTTATGTATTTATTTTATTTATTTATTTTTGAGACAGAGTCTTGCTCTGTCACCAGGCTGGAGTGCAGTGACATGATCTCGGCTCACTGCAACCTCTGCCTCCCTGGTTCAAGCAATTCTCCTGCCTCAGCCTCCCGAGTAGCTGGGACTACAGGCGTGTGCCACCAGGCCCAGCTAATTTTTGTATTTTTAGTAGAGATGGGGTTTCACCATGTTGGCCAGGATGGTCTTGATCTCTTCACCTCATAATCCCCCTACCTCAGCCTCCCAAAGTGCTAGGATTACAGACGTGAGCCACCGCACTCGGCTGGATTCTGATTTTTAGGCCATTCATTCAGCAGTCTTTAGTGAGATTCTATCCTATGTTGAGCCATGCACTAGGAGCTGGGAATAAAATGGTGAGCAAACAGATGTGCTCCTGTCTCAACAGAACATATGGGTTGATGGGGACACAGGCATTAAACCAGTAATTGTACTAATTAAGGTATAACTAGAGGTGCATATTCTTTTGATTCTATTAATATGAGATGGTATAATTAATGACGCTGACCTCGCCTGGGGAGTTTTGGAAGACTTCCTACTTGAGATGAGACTCAAAGTATGAGGAAGAGGAGTTCAGTCGGAGAGGGTGGAAGTAGGGGAGGTGCTACAGGTGGAGGGAGCAATGAGCGTGGCACAGTCAAGGAATGGAAGGAAGTCCAGCATAGCCAGTGTATTAGTCCATTTTCATGGTGCCAATAAAGACATACCCAAGACTCGGCAATTTACCAAGGAAAGAGGTTTAATGGACTTACAGTTCCATGTGGCTGGGGAGGCCCCACAATCATAGAGGAAGGTGAAAGGCATGTCTCACATGGCAGCAGACAAGAGAAGAGAATGAGGGCCAAGCGAAAGGGGTTTCCCCTTATAAAACCGTCAGTTCTTTTTTTTTTTTTCCCCCGTCAGAGTCTCGCTCTGTTGCCCAGGCTGGAGTGCAGTGGCACGATCTTGGCTCACTGCAACCTCTACCTCCCAGGTTCAAGTGATTCTTCTGCCTCAGCCTCCTGAGTAGCTGGAATTACAGGCATGTGCTACCATGCCCAACTAATTTTTGTATTTTTAGCAGAAACAGGGTTTCACCATGTTGGGCAGGCTGGTCTCGAATTTCTGACCTCAAGTGATCCGCCTATTTTGGTCTCCCAAAGTGCTGGGATTATAGGTATGAGCCACCATGCCAGCTGATCTCTTGAGACTTATTAACTACCATGAGAACAGTATGGGGGAACCCACCCCATGATTCAATTATCTCCCACTGGGTCCCTCCCACAACATGCGGAATTTATGGGAGCTACAATTCAAGATGAGATTTGGGTGGGGACGCAGCCAAACAATATCAGCCAGAGTACAGAGAGAACGCTGGTAAGTGTGATTTGAGGTGAGGCCAGAGAGAGGCTGGGCCAGACCACGCAGGCCCCTAGGTCAGAGGAGGAGAATGGTCTATTCAGTGAGTTAGATGAAGCGTATGGAATAGTTCCTGGCACAGTGTGAATAAAAGTTTAATACAATATTATTATTCTGATTTACTTTTCAAAACTATATTATGAAATATTATTGATTGTTGACTGATACTATTTATTTTAAGGGCAAAGGGAATCCACTAAAGGATTTTAGGCAGGGGTAGGATATAGAACACAGCTGGATTTGTATTTTGAAAGCTTCATTCCAGCTACTGTGTAGAAAACATATGAGAGGGGGTTGTTCTGTGAGGATCTATCTTCCTTATGGAGATTCTGTTTCTTTCCATGAGAACTACTGTATTCACCAAAGAGAGCTCTTGACAAAAGTTACAGGCGATGAAAACTCTAAGCTTCTTGGGATTTTAAGGTTTTCTTGTAAAGGATTATGCAACCACTCCTGAATTCTACCCTTAGTCCTCTGGAATCTTAAAATGGGCCTGTAAATCCCTCCTTAAAACACTTCTGGAGGCTGGGGCTGGCATCTGTGCCCTCTTCCTCATTGTTCACTGCCGCTTCAGAGTCCAGGATCATTGAGATGAGAAGCTTCCCCGCCTGCATTCCCCACTTGTTTTCAGAGTCCAGGATTTCATCTGTGTAGGTCAGAGCAGTTTCCACTTGAATAAAAAATGTGAGACTTAGACTTTCTTTCAAATCTTAATGATGAGACATTTAATTACTGTGTAAAGCCCTAGTGAGGACATGATTTCTAAATAGCACAGAAATCGAGTGGGATGATGGTTGAGAACGTGATGAAAAGAAGGGAATGAGAAATGAAGCTTTTATCTGGAAAAATTAACCTGGGCCAAGACTTTTTTTTTGTTTTTTGTTTTTTGTTTTTAAATTAGGAAAGTTGAACTTTTGACTTGTCCCAATTGGAAAACTTCCTGATGATAGTCATTATTTTAGGGCAGAGCCATGGATGTCCTGGAGAAACAGCTACTATGGTATTTGCCCAAAGCATGTGAGCGTCAAAGAATGGAATCTGGGCGCTGCAGTGGTCTTGGGAATTAACTAGCCCAAAGTCCAATTTCATAGAACAGGAAACAGAGACGTAGTGTATGTTGTTTAGCTCTGGTGAGTGTCAGCTGGAATTAGAACCGAGCTCTTCTGTCTTCAATGCGTGGTTCAGTTTTCATTCTGTGATCTACATTTTATAATTTGCTGAGAAAATATGGTTGGTTGAGGTTTTGCTCGTTTGCTTTTCCAAAGTGGACAGGGGCTCATTTTCAAAGCCATCCTAAACAGATCTACCTGAGGAAAGGTGTATGTAAATGGGAGGACTGGAATGTTAAAGAAATGGGTAAGATAAAGTAGAACCAACTGTCTTTATACAGGAAACTTAGCTGATTGGTAGGGTGTATGATTTTTGTCTCGTTTTAGAAATTGCGATTTTACTTTTAGTTTTGCAATAAATGAATAAGAGCTCTATATTTATACTCTCTACAGAAGTCAGAAACAAACCGAGTCATGTTATCTTTGTGAATGATCAATTGCTTAAGACATATTTCAAATTAGTTATATAAATAATCTAACAAGGTCCTTCATTGTACATTTCTCAGAGCAAACAAAATGCAATGTGTTTTTATAACTAGATAGCTATTTGATCTTTTTCCCCCTCTTTCCCACATTTGGGTATAGATTGATATAGAATTACTTAAAATGCTGCATATAAATTAAACATTAAAAGGAGATTGGAGAGGCTAAGCTGCCCCATTATAATCTTTAGTTCCGCAGTCACTGCCTCAAGGACACTCCATTTCATATCACATGTCCTTCTTTAGAAAAGTGATCACCAAGGTTCAGGTAACATTTAAGCACAGCCAGCAGCTGCATAATTTATGGACCTTTTTCGTTTTGTGTTCCTTTTTAAATGAAAAACAGGAAAACAGAAGATGTTTTTCATGCATTAATGTCTTTCTTTTGTTCTTTCCTTCCCACCTTTCCTTTGCAGATAGGGGCCCTGAAGGACTACTACCACTTCTACCATAGCAGGACGATTAAAAGGTCAGTTATCTCAAGCAGAGGGACCCACAGTTTCATTTCAATGGAACCAAAGGTAAGAAGAACCAGTTGGGTGGGGACCAAGAAGCAAAGCTTCTGCATTTTTCATTGGTGATAACATACTAGGAGCTGATGACCAGCATGAAGACTCAGATTTCTAGAACTGTCATATTATCCTTTGGTCTAGTGTCTTTGCTTCCTCTTTAGACAAAAATAGGCAGTGGCTTGATTTTTATTGAAATCCCAGTTGTAGAGCAGCCCAGGGGTATCCATAGCTATGGGTTCTCACAGAGAAGTGAGAGGGCCTAGGGACTGGGGAAGACAGTTTGATTGAGAACAACTGAACTGTAACAATACCATGCTGTCTGCCTATTTGCATACAGATCTGAGGTTGTATGAGCTCCACAAAAGGAGGGTTTTCTTCCAGAATCCTTAGGTCAGGGGTACAGATCACCGTGAATCCTCGTGATTTTACTTGGCATTGATAGACCCACACCACTGGCAGCTTCAGGACTAGACTGTGTCTGGAACAGGTGGGATACTGAGCACAGAAAGGGGAGAAG
The DNA here is from genome assembly GCF_008728515.1 of Papio anubis. Taxonomy (NCBI): domain Eukaryota; kingdom Metazoa; phylum Chordata; class Mammalia; order Primates; family Cercopithecidae; genus Papio; species Papio anubis. The sequence goes on along the minus strand of NC_044988.1, from coordinate 21,471,620 downwards.
CTGACTCCTGCTCTTGGGGCCTCATCAGGTATCTTTCTTGCGCCAAGTCCTTTTGGGTTTTACAGACAACATAGCCCTGGGAGAGCCTAGAAGCAAGCATGCTATGCATAGGTTTTCCCGTTTTAGAGAAGTGGGGCAGCATTGAAATGGGAGATGGGAAGCTGAGGGTTGTTAGGGACAAACTAATAGCCGACAACTAAGACTCTGAGGTCGAGTTAAGTATCTGCCCTTATTCATTCAGTTGGAGGAAGGAATGGAGTTTTGACTGAGAACTAATTGGCCTCTCTGACGTGTCAAGTAAAGGGGAAGAGGGCACGGCTGTACCAACTTGCCCTAGTTCCTCAGTGGGCTCCTGATTGTGTATTCCTGATTGTAGGGTAGTGTTGCTTTTTTCCCCTCCTTATGATTTGGGTTTGCCCTAAGAACTCATTTTCAAATAAACTGGTAGATAAGTCCCTACCAGTGTGCATAGCAATCTCATCTAGATATCCTCGAAAATTATATTCCTTATAAAGCAAAAAGGCCCCTGGAATTAATATGCAAATGAGGTTTGCAATATTGCGTCTTGCCCTCAGTTATGTGCTGTAGTTAGCCTTGTTTAATTTTTTTCTGGAATATTATGACACAGTGTTCGTGATTGTGAAATTGTAACTTGGCTAGAAAAAGCACATCTCTTCTATGTCCCTATTTTCTGTGGGTTATAGGAACATCCCCTAATACATTTTCATGGTCTGTGGATTACATGTTTTTTCCTTTGTCACTATTCAGAATTGAAGTTTTCTGGAGAGGCAATCAGTTTGGGACATTCATGAATTAGCTGCATTTTCAAAGCAAAGTCTTATTTTTCAACTCTTAAACTTTTTTGAAGTTTTTCTTGAACTTTGATAATTAAAATGATGCTAATTTCAGACCTCATGTACAAAATCAATGTGAATTTGATTAAGTACTCGTGGTTTGGGAAGTAAGAACAGAATGTTATGAGGCATTATTTTCATGATGAAGGATTTACTGAACGTGGAACTATTTCAATCCTTCTTGTTATCTTGGTGCATCTTGGTGTTTATTTCCTCTTATCTCAGTGCATCACATGGCTTATGCGTGATCCGACAGAGACCTTGTATAGTAGGACATGTGGTACCTGGAATGCACTCCTATTTCAGGAGAGCGGGGCCATTGCAGACCAGCCCAAGAGTACATGCTGCACTCCCCTGCCTCCTCAACAAAAATAATCCCTTAGAGTAGAGCCACAACTTACTCTCCATTCCAATGCCGTCTGCTCATCATTCCTGGCTAACATTTACACAAGACAGCCACAGTTCCTACCAGCTCTGCAGAAGGAGAGCCACAAATTGGGAATTGCCCACTCTTTGGATCTGTCTTGTAGTTCATTTATTCATTGGCCCTTTTTCGAGCCCCTAGCAGATGCCAGGCCCTGTGTTAGGCTCTGGGGTTTGGAGATACACTAATGCCCGAAGGGAACTTGCTGCTTTCAGGGAAGAGCACCCAGAGCATTGCAGTGCTTCTCAGTGTTCGGGGTGGGGGGAGCAAAGGACATTGGGAGTTCCTGCTTTTTTTTTTTGAGACGGAGTCTCACTCTTACTGCCTAGGCTGGAGTGCAATGGCGCAATCTCAGCTCACTGCAACCTCCAACTCCCGGGTTCAAGTGATTCTCTTGCCTCAGCCTCCTGAGTAGCTGGGATTACAGGTACCCACCACTACCCCTGGCTAAGTTTTGTATTTTTAGTAGAGATGGGGTTTCACCATGTTGGCCAGGTTGATCTTGAACTCCTGACCTCCAGCGATCTGCCCACCTCAGCCTCCCAAAGTGCTGGGATTACAGCCGTGAGCCACCGTGCCTGGCCTTGTGTTCTTTGTTTGTTTGCTTTAATTTTAAGAAACTTTTTGTTTACAGAGAATGTGCAAACATGAAAATGTTACAAAGAATTTCTATATACTCTTCCTAGATCCCCCAAATGTTAATGCTTTACATTTTACTACAATTAGTTGATCATTCTATCTACACACACATACACACACATATTTTTTATTTTTATTTTATTTTATTTTTGAGATGGAGTTTTGCTCTGTCACCTAGGCTGGAGTGCAGTGGCACAATCTTGGCTCACTGCAACCTCCACCTCCTGGGTTCAAGCAATTCTCTTATCTCAGCCTCCTGAGTAGCTGAGACTACAGGTGTGTGCCACCATGCCTGGCTAATTTTTTGCATTTTTAGTAGAGACGGGGTTTCACTGTGTTAGCCAGTACGGTCTTGATCTCTTGTCCTCGTGATCCACCTACCTCGGCCTCCCAAAGTGCTGGGATTACAGGAGTTAGCCACTGCACCCGGCTGATATACACACATATATGTATGTAATGTATGCATATATATAAATTTTCTGAACATTTGGGATCAAGTTACAGATATGATGTGCCTTCAATTCTAAATACTTCACTGTGTAGTTATTTAAAATAGGGACATTCTGTTTTATAACCGTAAGTATAACAATAAATATCTGGCTATTAATATTAATTTAATATTATCTACAGAATTTATCCAAATTTTTTGATTGCCTCTGGGGCCAGGATCACATTTAGTTGTCATGTTTCCCAAGTCCTCTTTGCTCTGTCATATTTCTTCAGCTTTCTTTTTTTTTTCTTTCATAAGCTAGAAATCATTTAAAGAGTACAAGCCGGTTATTTTGTAGAATATTTCTGAAGTTGTGTTTGTCTGTTTCCTCATGATTAGATTGAGGTTTGGCAAAAACATTTTTGGCAAGAATATCAGAGAAGTGATGTGTTCTTCTCAGTGCATCAGATTGAGAGGCATGTGATACTGCTTTGTTTCATTACTAGTGGTGTTAACTTTGAACACATGGTAAATATCGTATCTGCCAGTTTCTCTACTTTAACATTACTACAGGCACACCTCAGAGACAGTGCAGTTTGGTTCTAGACCCCCTCAATAAAGCAAATATTGTAATAAAGCAAGTCACACAAATTGTTTTCCAAAGCATATAAAAGTTATACTGTCCTATAGTCTATTAAGTGTGTAATAGCATTATGTCTGAAAAATGTATATACCTTAATTAAAAAATATTTTATTGCTGAAATATCCTAATGATCTTGTGAGTCTTCAGTGAGCCATAATCTTTCTGCTGGTGGAGGGTTTTGCCTCAGTGTTGATGGCTGCTGACTGCTTAGGGTGGTGTTGCCGAAGGTTGGGGTGGCTGTGGCAACTTCCTAAAATCCAACAATAATGAAATTTACCATGTCAGTTGACTCTGTGTTTGCCAACATAGTTGATTTCCCTGTAACTACGGGGAAATCACAAAAGATTTCCCTGTAGCATGCAATGCTGTTTGATAGCATTTTACCCACAGTAGAACTTCTTTCAAAATTGGAGTCAATCTTCTGAAACACTGCCATTGCTTTATCAACTAAATTTATGTCATATTCCAAATTCTCTGTTGTCAATTCAACAATGTTCACAGCATCTTCACCAGTAGATTCCACTTTCTTTGCTCAACCATAGGAAGCAATTCTTTACCTGTTCAGGTTTTATCATGAGATTGTAGCAATTCAGTCACATCTTCAGGCTCCACTTCTAATTCTAATTCTCTTGGTGTTTCTATCACATATCACATCTGCAGTGACTTTCTCCACTGAAGTCTTGCATTCCTTAAAGTCATCCATGAAGGTTGGAATAAACTTCCTCCAAACGCCTATTAATATTGCTATTTTGACCTCCCCTTATGAATCAAGAACATTCTTAATAGCATCTAGAATGGTGAATGCTTTCCAGAAAGTTTTCAGTTTACTTTTGCAGATCCATTAGAGGAAACACTATCTATCAGAGCGGTAGTCTTATAAAATCTATTTCTTAAACACATTTGAAAGTAGAAATTAATCCTTAATCCATGGACTGCAGAATGATATTGTGTTAGCAGGCATGAGAACGGTAATCTTGTAAATTTCCATCAGCGCTCTTGAGTGACTGGGTACATTGTCAGTGATCAGTAATAGTTTGAAAGGAACCTTTTTTTAGTGATAGGTCTCAACAGTTGACTGAAAATATTCAGTAAACTATGCTATAAACAGTTGTGCTGTCATCCAGGCTTTGTTGTTCCACTTATGGAGCACAGGCAGAGTAGATTTAGCGTAACTCTTTTTGTTTTTTTTTTTTAAAACAGAGTCTTGCTCTGTCACCCAGGCTGGAGTGCAGTAGCACAATTTCAGCTCATTGCAACCTTTGCCTCCCAGGTTCAAGCGATTCTCCTGCCTCAGCCTCCTGAGTAACTGGGATTATAGGCATCCACCACTATGCCTAGGTAATGTTTGTATTTTTAGTAGAGACGAGGTTTTACCATGTTAGTCAGGCTGGTCTCGAACTCCTGACATCAGGTGATCTGCCTGCCTTGGCCTCCCAAAGTGCTGGGATTACAGCTGTGAGTCACCACATCCAGCCTTCCATTTAGCATAATACTTAAGAGCCCTAGGATTTTTTTTAGAATGGCAAATGAGCGTTGGCTTCAATTTGAAGTCACCAGCTCCATTAGCGCCTAATACGAGAGGCAGCCTATCCTTTGAAGCTTTGAAGCCAGGCACCTGCTTCTTTCTAGCGTGAAAGTCATAGGTGGCATCTTCTTTCAACAGAAGGCTGTTTTATTTCCTCTACATTGACAATCTGTTGTTTAGTGTAGCTGTCTTCATCAATGATCTTAGCTGGATCTTCAGTGTCACTTGCTGCAGCTTCTCATCAGCCCTTGCTACTTCACCTTGCACTTTTAAGTTATAGAGACAGCTTCTTTCCTTAAACCTCATGAACCAACCCCTGCTAGCTTCATACTTTTCTTCTGCAGCTTCCTCACCTCTCTCAGCCTTCTTAGAATTGGAGAGTTACAGCATTGCTCTGGATTAGGCTTTGGCTTAAGGAAATGTTGTGGCTTGTTTGATCTTCTATCCAGACCATGAAAACTTTCTCCCTATCAGCAATAAGGCTGTTTCTCTTTCTTATCATTTGTGCATTCATGAGAGTAGCGCTTTTTAATTTCTTTTAAGAACTTTTCCTTTGCAGTCACAACTTGGCTAACTAAGAGGCCTGGGTTTCTGCCTATGCTTGCTTTCGACATGCCTTTCTCACCAAGTGTAATCATTTCTAGCTTTTGATTTAAGTGAGACCAGAGTGACTCTTCCTTTCGTTTGAACACTTAGAGGCTATTGTAGGGTTATTAATTGGCCCAATTTCAATATAGTTGTGTCTTAGGAAATAAGGAGGCCTGGGGAGAGGGAGAGAGAGATGGTGAATGGCCAGTCAGTCTAGAGCAGTCAGAACAAACGCAACATTTATTGATTAAGTTCACTGTCATATGGGTGTGGTTTGTGGCACCCTAAAACAATTACAGTACATCAAAGATCACTGATCACAGATCACCACAACAGATATAACAATGAAAAAGTTTGAAATATTGCAATAATTACCAAAATGTGACACAGACACACGAAGCGAGCACACGCCGTTGGAAAAATGGCACCAACAGGCTTGCTCGGTACAGGATTGCCACAAGTCTTCAATTTGTAAAAAGCGCAATATCTGCAAAGTGCAATAAATAGAAGTGCAATAAGACAAGGTACACTTGTATTTCCCTTTTCCCAATTAATAAGTGTTTCGTGGGAAAATACTTAGAGACTGCAAATTTCTACAAGCTCATTTTTGATTTTTTTACTCCCAGCTGACTTCATTGGGCATATAAGGCAAGTGTTGGTGTGACTTGGTTTCTTGGGCAGGTCTCCTTTTCTTTTATCTTGGGTGTGGATAGGGTGGGTGATTTGTGTGCCGGAGTGGAGGTACATTTGTGTGTCTGGACCATGTGAAATGGCTTCGTGGAAAATCGGTGATGCAACCTTAAAGTTAATTTTGATCACCACCTTCTCAAGAAAGGAAAAACACATGAGTGAATCGTAGGGGATACACACACTAAACAGATCCTGGCTTTTACTTACTATAGTAAATTGCACACTCCTTTTTTCCCCTCCTTTTATTCTTTACTTACAAGGCTCCAAAGAAGGAAATGCAAAAGTAGCCACATTGTAAGAACAACCCTCTTGGTGCTAAGAAAATGATGTGGTCAGTTTGGGCACATGAGCCCAGAGAACAAGAATAGCCTTGACTCACACATATAATGTGTGTTAACATTATGTTATGATTAACTTTTTAAATGACAGAGATTCACAGACTTCTAACATACTAACATAGAAGCATTAGGGCAATAATAACACAGTTTTGCAGAAAGTGCTGTTATATTTTAAAGCAGTCTGCCCAATAAGGCTTTCATTCTTCTTGTCCACATCTTTCTTGTTGACTTACCAACATTTCTCCGAGAGATCTAAACTAAATTTTAGAAACAATAGTCTGAGTTCACATCCTCAAAGCCTCTTACTAGTCTGTCTATAAATTTTGGCCAGCCACAGACATTTGGGTCAAGGACAGTGTTATCTGTAGGAGAATATTGGATGGAAACTCTTTAGTTGCTCACGGAGTTGGAAGAGTGTGAGAGAGGGAGTGAAGAGAAGAAGATTGTTTTCTTTCATTTTCCTTCCCCTTATCCAAAACCAGAAAAACTAAAATCCTGACTTTTCTAGTAGGGTAGGGCATTTTTGACTTTTGAAAGTAAAACCATAAACTGCCATTAAGTTAGACACCCATGCCCTATGCATATGTAGTTAATTACATAAGCATGGCTTCCCCTTTTTCCCATTAGATTTTATCTCAAAGGTTCTAGTCTATCAATCTTTTATCTTTTCCAATCCTTTATCTATCCTCCAGTCTATTATGGGTCAGTTTTTATCCCAAGACTAGGACAGTGTCACTCCCTCTGATATGTCAGCGATGGGCATCTCCCATCTTTTTGCGCCCTATGTTCACCTCAGCCAGCCTGCCTCTTCACGTGGTTGTGTGTGGCTGCGTTTCTCACTTGGAAAAGTTATTCATATGACATTACTTATTGTGGAATCACAGACTCCTTAGAATTAGAGTTGATTTAGTCTTATCACTTTATCCAATGCTGCCATACCATCCATTGTATTTCTTTTTCTTTTTTTTTTTTTTTTTTTTTGAGATGGAGTCTTGCTCTGTCACCCAGGCTGGAGTGCAGTGGCCAGATCTCGGCTCACTGCAAGCTCCGCCTCCCGAGTTTACGCCATTCTCCTGCTCAGCCTCCCGAGTAGCTGGGACTACAGGCGCCTGCCACCTCCATCCATTGTATTTCTAAAAGGAATTTTTTTCAGATCTGTTTGAACATTTCCAATGAAAGAGGCTTCACCATCAGACAGGGCAAACATTTCTATATTTTAAGAGGTTTAACTTGTTAGTTATAATCTGCTTGCCTGTAACATCTATCCATTGAGTCTACTTTTGCCTTCCAGAATTCTATATAGTGTTAAATCCATTTCTTCATAATAGCTCTTTAAATAGTTGAAGCCCTTTGTTTATTCTCTTGGAAAAGCAATTGTCTCCTTATAAGTGTGGCCCAGCATCAAGTTCAAGGCTTTAGCTTCCCATTTGTTACATTTATCCATAGCCATTTCCTCTGAAGAGAATTTAAAGCAGAGCATTTAAGCATTGTGCAATGAAGAAAGGGCATAGGAAAAGGACAGGAAGGGAGAAATGAAGCGATTGGATGTAGCTGGCAGAATTAGATGAAATCAGACCTGTGAAAGAAGAAAAGCAAGTTCAAGTTTCCTACTCATTCAGGTTGGTGTCTGTTGTGCTCAGGATTAGATTTTCAGGTGCCTGGGGTTTCTCTTTTTGCCTCAAGAGTAAAATAGGTGTGATGGAGTAACTGCAATACAGGAGCACTTCCCTGTACATAATGGAGAGGTTGTGGGCACCTACTCCTTATCATCGAATTCTATTTCCCCATGGATTCACTTTATAATTTCAGAAGTATTTTTTCTTTACTACTAATTGATCTGCAATCGATCCGTGGAGGCAACCATCACATTTGCTATCTCTTTCCTGAACTTGGAGACGAAACCATTTGCGAGCTTTTTACGTACAGTTGATCTACTAGGTGAACTTTGGAGTTAAAGAACCTTATTTGGTTAAAAATAAGTATTCAGAAGTGTGTGAGGTCACTCTTACATGGCTTACATTGCTACCATGCCTCTTCATTAATTGTGGCCATACCTTTTCACAAATAATATTTCATGGGGTCTAGCATAGCTTCAAAATGAGTTTCACCTGGAGTTCAAGTGCTTCCTGTGCAGGCCACTGCTGCATTGCCTCTCTCCCAGCCTGCCCTCCTTCCAGAGGGCACTCCTGGGTGTTTTCTTTGGCAGGTTAACATGCTGCTCTTCAGTTTTAAATGCGATAATGACTTAATGTTTGGGCTTTCTTTTGTGCAGTGCAGTTTTGTAAGTGTAATATAACAATCCAGGGTTTGTGCTCATCCAGCTGTGTGGGCTGATCCAGGGTGTGTTGAGATCTGTGGCTTTGGCCTTGTGTTCCTGCACAACGAGGGTGGCTGTGTTTTCTTCGGGTAGGTACCTGAGGCTTTGTGTGGTTGCTTAGGAATGGTGATTTCACGTTTGCCTCTCCTCATCTTACTGGTAAAGTAAAAATGGTTACTAAATATCCTGAGAGTACACTATATTCTGGAAATAGCATGAGCTTGGATCCAATGACAAGCAGAGAGACTGCGGACGTGCTGATCAGGAGGGACTTAGGGCATCTTTCTCATTTCTGGCTACCTTTTTTGCCGTGTTTTCACCAGCTATGAATGCGAATCATTATAGCAAATCCCTGTCTTTAGCATTTGATAGCATTTCTGAGTCTTTGCAAATCCCACTAGAATGCATACACTCTCGGGAGAAGCCTTTCAGCCTTAGGTTAGCCCTTTGATCCATTTATGGTGACATGATGACGACGAGGGTGGAAGAGACCTCAAGAAGCATGTGGGTGCTGGGTCCACCGTGTTCTCCACCTCCCTGTCCTATCTGTTTTGTTTCCAGGTCTCCTAGGTGTCTGGATGGTCAGAAACCAGAGGGTCAGTTTGTACGCTGCTGGAATATCTGATGGGAACGTTTAGATCAAAGACCCAATCTCTTATAGGCAGAAGTAAATTATTTAAAAAATGATTTCTCAGCTATTTTGGCAGCGCTGCCAAATCTTTAATAGAGAGTACTTGGCAGTACTTCACTTCGAAAGGTCGTAAACTCACATGCCTCAAGTAGGAGTGCAGGTAACACCAGTGAGTGAGAAGGGCCAGGCAGAAGCTCACCGGGCATGCGCCAAAGCGTAGCGCCCTCTTTGCCTGCACGGAGCAGCTGCTACTCAGCTGCGGCCCATTGTCCTCAGGCCGCGGAGCTGGCTTGGTGTTGCCAATTTAAAAGGACCTGCAAGTCTTGAGTTTTACGTATCGTTTTCCATTTTTAAACGCTGGCAACTAGTTCAAAAGTTTAAAAATATTTGTATGGACCAAAGGAAACACATCTTTGGGGCATCCCAGTTTGTGACCCCTTGGGTTGGCTGTGTTGGGAGAAAGGGAGAAAGGCGTAAACGACAGATCTCATCACTTTGATAATTTCGCTTTGGTCTGATGCTCACATGGACACACAATATTAGTTGTGTCAGTTATGTACCACGGTGATGGCTCCAACATGGTTTCTCTCTGTGCCTTTTTAGTCTCCAGATTGAAATATGAGTATCAGGCAAAACATAACAGGCTCAGGTCTTGCAAGTTGTGGCGCGAAGGGTGCCAGTGATGGTGGCAGAAGGTAGAGGGCTTATTCTAGTTCTCTTCTGCTTCCTCCGGTTTTTCCCTAACATCTATGACTGCCCTGGGAGACAGGCTTAACAGACTTGTTCGAGGAAGCGCCATAAGTTAAAGCAAAGAACAAATAGGAAATAAAAGTGATGGCCATAAAAACAGGAAGAAGAGTATGATCAGGGGAGGCAGGTTATGGATTTTGCATAATCTCTTTAGCCACTTGAAGGAAAGATACTAACTGTAAAATCTTTACTTTTTCTAGTTGATGTGGTATTTCTTTTCTTTTTTTTTTTTTTTTCCGAGATGGAGTCTTGCTCTGTCACCCACGCTGGAGAGCAGTGGTGCGATCTTGGCTCACTGCAGCCTCTGCCTCCCGGGTTCCAGCGATTCTCCTGCTTCAGCCTCCTGGGTAGCTGGGACTACAGGCGCACGCCACCACACCAGGCTAATTTTTGTATTTTTAGTAGAGATGGGGTTTCGCCATGTTGGCCAGGCTGGTCTCAAACTCCTGACCTCAGGTGATCCACCTGCCTGTGCTTCCCAAAGTGCTGGGATTACAGGCATGAGCCACCATGCCCAGCCTATGTGATATTCCTAAGATGTCAGATTCTAAAAAGGTAGCTGTTGAAACTAGAAAATGTAATGATAGCATTCTAAATTTCTAGATAGGTACTAAGAAGGGAATTTTGAACCTATAGTTTCTGTTGAAATCTTGGCCAAATTAAGATAAAATAAGCAAATCTAGGAAGTGGAAACAGCAAACAAACAAACAAAAATCCAGCAACAACAAAAAACTCAAAGCCATTTTAATTGTCTGGCTTTGAAGAGAAATTGTACTAATTCATGTGTTTATTTTAATGAATGCAAGAGTAAATAAGAAATCCAATTAAAACACCGCCATTGAAAGGACGTTATTTGTTAATTAAATGCTTGCAAATTTTATTTGTGTGCTGAGTTCTTCCAAATATCAATCAATTCTTACAATACAAAAGGAGGCAATATGACGCAGTGGAAAGAACCTTTGTGTTTTAGTTCTTACTCCCATTCCTATAGGATGGATGAGCTCTACCTGTCAATCTTCCGTCACTTGAAGACTTCCATTTTTCATACATATACTTAGAGAAGTACACAGTATAATGCAATATAATGAATTGTGCATATAAGAAAAGATCAAAAGTGTAAGTTAAATCCTTATAACAAAATAGTAAGTTGCCATTAAAATAATGTCATAAATGTATACATTCAGGTAAGGAATGATCTCTAAAATAACATGTAGGCTGAGTGTGGTGGCTCATGCCTATAATCCCAGCACTTTGGGAAGCTGAGGCAGGGGAGGATGACTTAAATCTATGAGTTTGAGACCAGCCTAGGCAACATAGTGAGACCCCGTCTCAACAAAAAATAAAAAAATCAACTGGGCGTAGTAGCAGGGGCCTTTAGTCCCAGGTGCTTGGGAGGCTGAAATGGGAAGACCACTTAAGCCAGGAAGGTTGAGGCTGCAGTGATCTGAGATTACACCACTGCACTCCAGTCTGAGTGACAGAGTGAGACCCTATCTCAAAATATATATATATATATACACACACACACACACACACACACACACGTATATACCCACACACATATATGCACACACACGTATATATATATAAAGTTTTAAAAAGCAGTATATGAAGAGAGTAGAAGATGAAGATGTCTTCCCATTTATGTTTTACATTTAAACAAAAAAGACCTGTGTGTGTGTGGCTATCATTTTATGCAGGATAGGTTTGGAAGGATGCACATATGCATAAAAATAACTCTTAACCTTTCCACAGTGCCTGATTTTTAAAAACGATAGTAAAATTGCTTTTGTTGAAATATCAAAGCAACAGTGCTTTGCTATTTCAAAACTAATGAATGTATTTTTGTTCTTATCCAACTCCACCATGCTCTTGACATCATGGTTGATAATTTGCTCCTTCTTGAAAAAGTTGACTTGTTTCTTGAGAGCACATTCCCCGAGTTTTCTTTCTGTCTTTCCCCTTGCACCTTCTGTCTTTGTTGAGGGCACCTTTTCTACCTCATGTGTAAAGTTTGGAGAGCCCAGGGCTCAGTCAGCTCTGTTCTTTCCCTAGAGGAATTCATTCATTTCCATTGCTTTAAATCACCATCATGCTGGTGTCCTTGCCTCAAATTTCTATCACTGTTTACTTTCCTGACATCCCCAACTAGATAGTTAATAAGCACCTAAAATGTCATAATAAAAATAAGATGTCCAGGCGCGGTGGCTCACGGCTGTAATCCCAGCACTTTGGGAGGCCGAGGCGGGCGGATCACCTGAGGTCGGGAGTTCAAGACCAGCCCGACCAACATGGAGAAACCCCGTCTCTACTAAAAATACAAAATTAGCTGGGCATGGTGATGCATGCCTGTAATCCCAGCTACTCGGGAGGCTGAAGCAGGAGAATTGCTTGAACTCGGGAGGTGGAGGTTGCCGTGAACTGAGATCATGCCATTGCACTCTAACCTGGGCAACAAGAGTGAAATTCCATCTCAAAAAATATAAGTAAATAAATAAAATAAAACATATAAAAATATAATAATATAACAATAACATATAAGATATATGTTATACATATATAATAAAATATAACATAAAATATAATAATAAAAATAACATACATGGAACTTTTACATTTCTATCACCATAAAAAAAATTTTACATTTTCCATCACCATAGTGCCCAAGCCTTTTCTTTCCCAATAAATAGCATCATGATTTATCCATTTTTGCCGAAGCCAGAAATGGAACAGAATCATTCTTGATTCTCTCCGTTTCCCTCGTTTCTCCTCATTGAGTCATCAAGAGATATTGTTGGCCCCACCACTAAAATTTATCTTGCAGCTCTGAATCTGTGGACTTTCTCCCCCTGCACTGCCACCATCCTGGTTAATCCCACCATCAGTGTTGACCTAGTTCACAGCAATTGCCTCTACTTCCACTGCTGTTCTTCTACAGTCATTCGCCACAGACAGTAAATTTCCAGAGTTCAAAAGAGATTTTTTTAAATGACTTTCTATTGATTCTGAAGTAAAATCCATTTTTTTAAAGTTATCTTCAAAGGCCATTATGATCTAGCCTCTTTCTACCTCTCTGAGCTAGTCTTTGACGCACCTCCTTTTTGCTCATCACACTTGGCCATATCTCTATCTCTCTTTCTGTCTCAAGCCCTTCCCCTTGTTCCCTTTGCCTGGAATATGCTTCCTTTGGTCTTTGTATGATGGATGTCTTCTCAGCCTTCATGTCACTTCCTTTGAAAGACTTCCCCCAGTATCCTTGCTAAAGTAGATCTTTAATCTCACCTGCCCAACTCCTGTCTGCCTTCAGCATGTTAATTTCCTCTTTGGTATCTATCTGAATCCAAAACTCTATATATATATATTTGGTAACTGTTGGTTTTCTCATTCTAGGGTATAAATTCAATAGAGGCCATGCATCTTGTTAACTGTGATATTCCCGTGGCCTGGAACAATATCCAGCACGTAGAAAACCTTCAATAGAAGAATAAAATAATGAATAAATGACATTTGAAATTAATTTTAGAAGATAAGTGATAGAGGCAATAATAAAGCTTGGAGCTGTAATTTTTTTCTTTATTCTCCTAGTACTGACATCATTTTATGGTGACATACACAGTACTGTCTCTTTTAAGTATAGACATTAGAGCAGCTAGTTGGAGAGACACTGTTATAAAATGAAAGTGCATCAGTTGCATTTAGGATATTTGGATTCTGATCTCAGCTTTACTACTAGCTCAGAGTGGCTATTAGCATGCCACTCCTCATTGAGCTTATTTCACTTGTAAAATCATGGAGCAGATGAGCTGCTTTCTAATGTTCATTCTGATCCATTAATTACCATCTTGAATCAGTGTCACTTGTGATTTTACTATTAGTTCACGTTGCCATCATATCGCTTTTTTCATATTCTCTGTTTTAGTTTCTTTCCAAACGTTCTCCTTCTGCCTTTTTCCTCAATAATTATTTAGAATACTTCTTTTTTTGAGTTGGAGTCTCACTCTGTCGCCCAGGCTGGAGTGCAGTGGTGCAATCTCCGCTCACTGCAACCTCCGTCTCTCAGGTTCAAGTGATTCTCCTGCCTCAGCCTCCCAAGTAGCTGGGACTACAGGCGCCCGCCACCATGCCCGGCTAATTTTTTGTATTTTTAGTAGAGACGGGGTTTCACTATGTTAGCCAGGCTGGTCTTGAACTCCTGACCTTGTGATCCACCCACCTCGGCCTCCCAAAGTGCTGGCATTACAAGCATAAGCCACCGCGCCTGGCCAATATTTAAATATTTCTTAGCACTCTGAGCTCTTCCCCAGACACTGTTTTGCCTTAAAAGGCTAATTTTGCAATTAGACTTGAGATTAACTTGGTTAGTCTTGAGACAAATACAGATGTTATCTATTCAGCTATGCATGTAATAAATGAGGAACAAGTAACTGCTTCTTTGCTCCTGTAGTACGTGTTTCTTACAATATAGGAGAATGATGATGAGAATAATAATAATTAAGTGTTATTGCTGGCATTCAGGAAGTTCCAGAAGAAGGTACTTCCAAATAGCAAAACATTGTAGTTAACAGAGGTTCTTCTAAGGAGTTAAAAACTTTATGTGGCTTTTGAAGAAATAGCATACCTTCTAAAATGACAACAGCAATAGAGCAAATTTTACGAAGCCATGAAAATTAGAATTAGAAATATATTAGGAGGCCAGTGGTGATAGGGTCAGGATAGAAAATAGAAGAAACCAAAAATAAAGTCAGATAGAACGAGGGTGGATGCAGTTAATGAAAATTGTTGGTAGCTATGTAGATTACTTTTTAATCCTTTCGCAGAGCTAAGTAAGCATTTTCATACATGAGTTGGCAAGCCTAGGCTGCCATTCCAAGAAAAATTGAAAAAAAAAAAAACAAAACAAAAAAACCAAAAAGAACCAACAAAAGTGCAAAAGACTAACAGAGCAAGTAGGTAAGAAACAGGACTGTGTCCTTAGGACAGATTTGCTAGGCCCCAACTCAAAGGCAGGTTTTGCTCTAAATGGAATGTTCCAATAATGTCCCTTAGGCTATGGACACACTTTTCAGACTTACTCCTGGGACTCATGGGATTCCCTTCTTCAACTCACGTTTGTACAGAGAGAAAAGAAGATAGAAACTTTGGGAAAAATGAGGTTGCTCCTTACATGGAGAAAACTGAAGTCTCCCAGGAATGAGGTAGCATGAAAGAGATATCCAGAGTTTTACTAACCATTCACACATTTGCTTTCTCCATGGGTATTTTAGAGACAGGGCCTCATTCTGTCACCCAGGCTGAAGTGCAGTGGTACAATCACAGCTCACTGTGGCCTCAAACTCGTGGGCTCAAGTGATCCTACCCCCTCAGCCTCTTGAGGAGCTGGGACCACAGGCACATACCACCATGCCCACTTAATTTTTTTTTTTTTTAAATTTTTTGTAGAGACAGGGTCTCACTATGTTGGCTAGGCTGGTCTCAAACTCTTGGCCCGAAGCAATCCTCCTGCCTCAGTCTCCCAACGTGTTGGAATTATAGGCATGAGCCATCATGCCTGGCCTCCCCACAGATATACATATATATATATAAAATATTTTAAATTCTAGGGTACATGTGCACAACATGCAGATTTGTTACGTATGTGTATACATGTGCCATGTTGGTTTGTTGCCCCCAACAACTCATCATTTACGTTAGGTATTTCCCCTAATGCTATCCCTCCCCTCGCCCCCCACCTCTCGACAGGCCCCAGTGTGTGATGTTCCCCGCCCTATGTCCATGTGTTCTCACTGTTGAACTCCCACCTATGAGTGAGAACGTGCTTGGTTTTCTGTTCTTGTGATAGTTTGCTGAGGATGATGGTTTCCAGCTTCATCCATGTCCCTACAAAGGACACGAACTCATCCTTTTTTATGGCTGCATAGTATTCCATGGTGTATATGTGCCACATTTTCTTAATCCAGTCTGTCACTGATGGACATTTGGGTTGGTTCCAAGTCTTTGCTATTGTGAATAGTGCCACAATAAACATACGTGTGCATGTGTCTTTATAGTAGCATGATTTGTAATCCTTTGGGTATATAACCAGTAATGGGATGGCTGGATCAAATGGTATTTCTGGTTCTAGATCCTTGAGGAATTGCCACACTGTCTTCTACAATAGTTGAACTAATTTCCACTCCCACCAACAGTGTAAAAGCTTTCCTATTTCTCCACATCCTCTCCAGCATCTGTTGTTTCCTGACTTTTTAATGATTGCCATTCTAACTCACTACAGATACTTCGAGAGCTCATTGTGTACAAGGCACTGAGCTAGACATCAGATATAAAACTAGAAAAGCAAACCTAGTCACTGCCCTCATAGCACTTCCTATCTTATCAAATGTAAGATCTGGGCCTGATTTTAGATCAAAAACCAAAAAACTGCTTTTGAAGTTACTAATGAATATGTTTTAAGAAAAGTTTTCACTAACACATCTCAAGTTTATATTTGTATCTAGGGATACTATATAAAATAACAAATTTTTAATATGAGTATGTCTTAGATATGTCAAGGGACATATCTATATTGAAGTATTTATTTGTTGCTTATCTGAAATTTAACTCAGCATCCTTTGTTATTATTTGGGTAACCCTAATTTATACCTAAACAATTTTAAGATTAGGATTAAGAATACCAGTACTGCGACATTGGTGTAAGTACTGAGGCATAACTTTTTTTTTCAGATGGGCTTGGAGCATTTGAAAGGATTTGAGGTGTAAGGACTGAACAAAATCCCACTATCCCCTGACATCAGTAAGTCAGGGGATTTCCTATTTTTCCATGTCATGAAATTTTCCTTGAAATCCTCATCATAAAGGAACATGCATTGTATAACCATCGTTTATTTTGCCAATATTTATGTTGGGACATTTATTTATTAAATTTTTTATTTTTTATTTAGTTATTTTTTTGAGATGGAGTCTCGCTCTGTTGCCAGGCTGGAGTACAGTGGCACGATCTCAGCTCACTGCAACCTCCGCCTCCTGGGTTCAAGCAATTCCCCTGCCCCAGCCTCCCAAGTAGCTGGGACTACAGGCGCCCACCACCATGCCCAGCTAACTTTTATATTTTTAGTAGAGACAGGGTTTCACCATGTTGGCCAGAATGGTCTCAATCTCTTGACTTCGTGATCCGCCCACCTCAGCCTCCCAAAATGCTGGGATTACAGGCGTGAACCACTGCGCCCGGCCTAACTTTTAATTTTTGTGGGTACATAATAGGTGTCTACATTTATGGGGCACACAAGATGTTTGATACAGGCATGCAGTGCATAATAATCACGTCATGGAGAGTGGGGTATCCAGCTATGTTGGGACATTAAGATTGGTTTCCCTGTTTATAACAGTATCTGTAATCCAACAAGTAAAGTCTCTCCACCCCATAGTGGTTGTTTCTTTGTAGTTTAGTAGAAAGACAAACTCATTCTGCACATTTTAAGATACTTCACAAACTGTCCTTCTGTATACCTGACCCTTAAACCTTTATAGTGAGACACAGTTATGTGAATGTGTGTGTGTGTTGAGGTGGGGAACTGCTACAGCTAACCTTCTCAGAGCTGCCACAACAAGGGCCTTTTAAATGAATGCATCTATTTAGTTGCTTTCTGATCAGCTGTTGTCTTTCAGATTGTATGATTATAGGCAAAGCAACCGTTGAAAGATTTGTAGATTTTGGAAATTTTGTAAGCAGTGTAGTTGTAGCACTGTTCCTTCAGACGAGAACGTTTCCACTCGGTAGGCAGAAGTCCTCACCAGTAGTTAGTATTAACTGCTGGAAACAGGGTTGAGAGTCCAAACTGGCACTGAATCTGAGATTGCTGAATTACCCTGAGAGGGCAAAGGCTTCACAGGTAGACCTAAATGAAGATAACAGAATGAGTCACCGGTATAGACAATGCTGGTCTTTTCCAGTTTCATGACTGCACAGCTTAGACTTTGGGGGACATTGGGGTTACATCACTGGGAATGAAACTTAGAGACAGTTTTCCCCAGTGGACCAGCATCAGCGCCTGCACTGTGAGTTAATACAGGGGCAGGGAATTATGAAGGCATTCTGAAAGAGTCGGTTTTCTCTTACAATCAATGGATAAATAGTTCAGCCTCATGTGTCCAATTCAAGCGTGTAGTTGAGCAAACTGTGTAAAGAAATGTGAACGGTTCTGCATTTGTGGCATGATTTATAAACTTTGAATCTGAATAATATGTTAGATGCTTCAAAAGGATAGACACAGAAAAATGATACCCTGCAGCTTTTTAACAGTTTATGGCATATTAACTCTTACATCCTTTAAAATCTTTTGCTTTATGTATTAATGCATACAATCAGACCTCCTTATGCACAGATTCCCACAGATTCAACCAACTATGTATGGAAAATACTTGGGAAAAAACAGTAAAAATAATACAATAAAATAATAATAAATAACAATAAAATTAAAAACTGAAAGTATAGTATAACAACTATTTATATGACATTTACATTGTATTAGGTATTATAAGTAATCTAGAGATGGCTAAAAGTATATAAGTCATATACAAATACTCCTCCATCTTATATCAGGGACTTGAACAGCTGTGGATTTTAGTATTCTCACAAATACCGAGGGATGACTGTATTTTAATTCTTTAGAACTGATGTCCCCGCCAACATTTCATTATAACAAATTTCAACCATACAGCAAAGTTTTGAAAGAATTTAAAATGAACATCACTATACTTACCACCTAGATTCTACCATTAGCATTCTACACACTTCTTTTATCACATCTGTGCACCTATCTATCTTTATCCAGCCATTAATCCAGCTAATTTTTCAATGTATTTCAAAGTAAAATGCAGACATCCATCCACTTCCCCCTGAATACTTCAGCATGCATGTCATTAACTATAATTCAATATTTGTTTATGCTTTTTCTTCTTTTAATGTAAAATTTACGTACAGTGAAATTACAAGTCTTAAACATACAGTCTTTGAGTTAGAACCAAAGTCTATATCCCTGTCAAGATACAGACTCTCACTTCATCCCACAAGCTTCCCTTAAGCCCCGTTCTACTCCGTCATCTCTATACTGAAGCCATCCTTGTTTGTTTGGTTTTTTCCCACTATCAGTTAGTTTTGAATGGCATACTTTTTGAAAATTTAAATCAGGTTTAATTTATATATAGTAAAATGCATCCTGTTTATTGGACAGTTCTGTTGAATTTTGACAAATGTATATGGTTGTGTAACTACTACCACAGTCAAGACAAAGAACAGTCCCCACTACCCCTCACCAAAAATTATCCTGGGTTCCTTTATATTCAGCTCCTTTCCCTGCCCCTAGCTTCCTGCCACCATTGATCTGTTTTCTGGACCCGTCGTTTTGCATTTTCTAGAATGGCATAAAAAATGGAATAATTTGGTATGTAGTCTTTTGAGTCTGGATTTTTGCACTTAGCATAATGCCTTTGAGATTTCATCCATGAGGCAGTGTGTGTCAAAGCTTGTTCATTTTTGTTGCTGAGTAGTATTCTGTTACGTGAATGTATCATGGCTTGTTGATCCATTCACCAGTTGAAGGACATTGGGGGTTTGCACTATCCACCTTTTGGTGTTTATTTGTAACTTTAATCTATTACCATATACAAGACAACTGCACAGTCAGGAGTTTCCAGGGGTATGAACTCTATGATTTGGAGAAAATTGTTCAGTGATTTCATTTGAAATCTGTAGCTTCTAACACCTGGTTGACAATATGTATTACATTACATTATGTACTTTGACTTTGGGAACATGAAAAAATATCCTTAATTGCTGGGATTTCAAAGTCTAAAATGACTGTCTCATTTGAACTTTTTTCAAATGGACTTGGGAGCATTTTTCTTTCCTGCGCGGGGCAAATGTTTTACTTTTCCAGTCTCATCTTGGAAGCGAGTATGTGTAATCCACCCTTGTACTCCGAGCACCAAGAGTAAGGATTGAATGGCGAGGAAGCAAAAGAAGTGAGATTAGGGAAAAGAGATAGGGAGGAGGGGAGGGTTTCCAGGAAGAGCAGCAACCACCAATAAATATTTTATTGTGTTGCTATGTGGCAATGGTTACACCAAGTCAAGTTGCTTAACAGTAAGTCAGGTTGATGCAGGGTTTAAAGTGAGCTGAGAGACTGGTGAGGGGGTGGATTTCACCATGAGATTGTGCTTTTGTTTTGGCCAGGAATCTGGTACCAAATGTGAGAACCTGCTGCCACGTGGCTACTGGAAGGAAACATGCTTGTTCTTGCTTCTTGCATTTTCTGTGAAAGCAGAAACAATTTGGTAGTTTTATTGGCATGCGTGTGTGTGCGTGTGTGTGTGTGTGTTTATGTGTGCAGATTTACAGTGGAGTTAGAGATAGCAAAATATCGTATTTGCTTTATTCATTTACTCAGTTATTCGACAGACGTGTTTTAAGCACCTATCAAATTCCTGCACTTTTGAAACCTAAGTCAGAGTAATTAGACCTTAGTAAAACAAACAAAAAGTGAGTATGTGGTTTTGTCACTATTGTAAGAGTTGAGTAGAGATGGCATTTTACTTATGAGCCCCAGTGAAGTCCTGTGGGGGAAAGCCTCCCTCTCTCTTTGCACCTTAAAGCAGTAATTTGGACTTGGAGCTAAGAATCAAGATGAGAAAGGTCTTATAGTAACCTTTGTGTTCACATTCACACTGGAAGGTGTTAAGCGGATAAACTTCAAATAAGAATAAAAGGACACTGTAAGCCATCTGAATAGGTTAATAATCTGTAACTATGTGGCTAAACAGTACATGGGAGTATAGAAAACCAAGTGATTTTGTAAACATGCTGGACATTTTGTTTGTAGAAACAAATGTTTCTTTTTTTTCTCCTGGTAGAATCTGTACATGGCTTCTGAGATTATCATCAGGATATGTTTTTCTTTATTGGAACACTATTGTTCAGATTACACTCATCAATAACTTTAACACTCAAAGCACATCAATAGTCTGTCTTTGTGTTTGTAAACCTTCATGGTGCTAATGAATTTACAAGCACACAAGTTGGTTAATGAACATCCTGGGTGGGAGGGAAAGCATACCTTTGAATATCCCCCCCTCCCACTCCTAGTATTAGAGGAAACTGATGAGGCACCCAGGAAAACACTGTGGTACTTTATCATTACTATAATGATGGCTGTGTTACAAAGTTATTGAGTTACTGCCCCTTGGCTTCTTTTAAGATCAAATTTACTCATAATTGTAGCTGTTACAATGGCAATTTGTTAAACTTAAAATGCTTGGCTCTCCAGAACATCCCTATTAAGGAGACTGAAGTGGGAATTTGGCTACATGGATCAAGTGGATTGAGACATCAGGAAAACCAAAGGGAGATACACACATACCCGGTGGAAGCCTCCAACAGCCAAACCAAGCCAGCATACTGGGAGCATGGCCTGAAAATCTGTCCTATCCTTTTACTCTAGAGCTTTCTCAACAGGAGACCAGTTCTGTGCTGTCCTTGCCAAGGAGAAAGGAAAATTATGAGAAAGCACACTAAAATTTCATTGTGTAGTGCTTGCCTGTACGTCTCTGAAATGCTATTTGCACATTCTCTCCGAACCATGAAATATCTCTTTTTAAAGTAGACATCTTCCTTTAAAAATGATTTGGAAATCTTTTAGGTTCTACACTGAATATTGACTGCGTCCTAAGGAAAAATCTGTGGTTCACATTAATTCAGACTGCCTATATGAAGGGACACCTAGTATTTGTCAAGCACCTAATAGGTGCTGGGCAAGTGCTGTGCATTCATAAATCCTCTGTCAATAGATGCTTTCAACAAACTTTGGGGAAAGTATACCTCTTCCTAGGAAACAGACTTGGAGAGGCCCGGTTCCTTAGCCAAATATTGCTATTTTCACTATGCTGGGCTATCGCCGGCATTTGTTTTTCTTCTTTCTGACAAAAATACAGAGCGGGAAGCGGGAAAGGAGCAATGAAGAAAGATGAGCATTATTTACACTGGAATTCACAGACATGGCTGGAAAATCAGCTTCCCTTCTCCTACTCTTTAAACCCCCTCTCACCAACCCACATGCTTTGTAGTCATTTTTTTAATGATTTAATTAATTTTAAAGAGCTTGAAACATTTAAACTTTAGTTTTAAACTGTAGCCTCAAATTAATTCAATTGTAACATACTTAATTGAGGCCGGGATGCTACCTCTACTACTAAAAACAGGAAGAAAAATTACCGCAATAAATACTTCTTAGATACTTCTTATAGGTCAGGCCCTGTTATAAGTGCTTTGTATATACTAACTCAGTGTTTCTCAGCCTTTTTTTTTTTTTCCTATTATTGTCCCCTTGAGGAGAAAAATTAAATTAAATTTAGGTTTAATTTAAATTAACTGTGTTAATTTGAATTCGAATTAAATTTAATTTATCCATAATGAGAAAAATTAAATACAAAGGAATAAGTTTTTATCAGACAGGGTTGAGCTTTAGAGGGTCATAAACCATTCTAATACCTAAGATTGTTTTTACCCTCCAATGTGCTGTCACCCCTGTTGAGAATACATGTACTAACTCAAATCATTTAGTGCTCTTGACTACCCTAAGAGTTTGGCACTGTTAGTAGTCACCCTATGGTACAAATGAGAAAAAAAGACCCTACGAGATTAACTCGCTCAAAGCATAGTTAATAAACAGCTGAAGCGTCCAGGCTGTACTCTTGTAAACACTACACTATATTGCCTCTAACTCTTCAGTCATTCCTGCTGGCTGCAGCCTCTCTGCAAACACATTTTATATCTCAAACAGCCATCTTTAATTAATATAATCAAGTCTATTAGAATTGCCCTGTTTGTTACCTTCTGGTTTGAAGTTTTGGCCTTGGCATACTTTGCAATGCTTAGCATGAGCACATACTCTGTCTCAGTCCTTTACTAAGCTTGTCACTCTTTTATCTAGCTTAATCCTCTTGATAACCTGTAGAGTGAGTAGGTGTTATTACCATAATTCTACTGATAAATCAGGGAGGTGCTGGGTGGTTAGGAAACCTGCCCAAGGCCATAGGGCAGGTCAACTACTAAACTAGGCAAGCAATCCTGATTGGTTAGATTCCAAAGCCCATGCCTATCCTTGGTCACTTCCCAGATAATCTTCCATGGCAACCTCTGGGTAGACTTCCAATATCTCATTACACATTTGAAAATATATTAATATCATTTAAAGTTTTCTTTGAAATAATCCTAGATTTGAAGGCAAAAGTAGAGTGACTCAGAATTACCCTCTCTGAAATCTAAGACATTTATAGATATAAGATTTAAGATATAAACTACATAGAAATACTGGAATGCTGACTAAAAGGCACTACTGCCTGCACATTAATTAGAAAGGAAGAGGAAATATCTTGGAACTTGGACAAGATTGCAAAATAGATCCCTTATTTTCTTGGTGGTCTGCCTCTCGTTGAAGTCTTCTTTCCTCTATTTCCACCTCTTTTTGTTCTTATTCTCCTATAGGAATTCCTCGTTTTCTCTTCCTCAGCACTTCTCAGACTGATTCTCATGGGCATAATTCACAAATTGTGAAAGACCAATACTAGCTTAAAGTATTATTTCTCCCCAGCAGATTTGCAATTTGGCAGAAATCAAAGCTTAGGGGGCAAAATATTACGAATGACGTTTTTTTAGGCCTGGGAGAGGGAAAATTCATAGGAGGGCCTTACCAAGTCCCTGGCATCCTACACAGAGGGCTGCTGTCTGTAGGCTTACCCATCAGCGAGTTATAAGTCAAATTAATGAGTGTTGGTGTCATGAGATTTGCTGTATGCTCACCTTTTTCAACAGCTGGGCTTCTGTGCTAAGGGAAGCCCACCTTCTCGGTATTGTGTCTTTTTATTAAACTGAATCTTGACTCAGTCCTGGCAGGGCGTTTCGGGCCAAGTGATCCATCAGATGGCTTCTGCTCTTAGCTTCTCAGGGTGACTATGTGGGTGGTCTAGTGTGCCTTAGTTTCTCCATCTGTTTTAGTAGAAAAAGATCGTAACATTCTTGGAGATCACAGAATGGAATGTGCTGTATAAACACCAAGCAGTGTTGTTACAATAAATAGCAAATTAGTGACTCTAGCTTAAATTTCCTACAGTTGATGACTTGTGGGTGTAGCAAAGAATCAGAAGTTGTCACTAGGAAAAAAAAAAAAAAACCTTCCTCCAATTTTCTGACAAAAACAGAATTTTAGGATTTTGGCTACCATCTGTTGAGGAGCACAATCCTGCCTCTCTGTGGAAGGCTGAAATGGTGACTGTAGTAGGATCTGGCTGTCTCCTAATTATATATAGCTGGCTTGTTAGTATCTGCACCAAAAGTTCTAACCTACGTGTCTAGCCGTTTTGTTTTCTAATCTAATGTGTTACACATCTCATTTTTAAAATCTAAAATATGCTGTTGGAAGACACTGCAGTATTAATATCAACATTTCCTCTTAGGCAAGAAGAAAAAATGAAAACGTTTGGAACAATGATGTAGGTACAGAGAGCAGTTGCTTTGCAGTGGTTGTATGGCGTGACTGTTTTCTTTCAGGTAATTCTATTTTGAGAGATTCTGTTATCATTTAGTGTTTCACCAAGGTTCTAAGAGCGGGCAAATGGATCCTCCTTTCTTACCTGAGAATGATGGTTTATGAAACAGAGGAACGAACCATGAGTTTGAGCCTTAAATCTCAGCTCTCAGAAACCTGAGATTTGTTTGTTCCAGCCAGTTATTCATTAGGAACAATGTCTGCCCTATCTATCTAACTGGGTTGCTGTGAAGCTCAAATAAGATTTAAAACCGCTTTGTAAACTTGAAAAGATTATGCAAAAAGTAATCAAAACGTAATGCATTCACAGTTGTAAGATTTAAGGTCTAAGTTGGGGCAAGCCTACTTAGCTTTAAATGATGCCTGGGTGAGAACAATCCCCTGTAACAGGCCTAGAATGAACTCAGCCTTTGACCCAATCCAGGCTCAATAGTGTTCAAGACCTGACCTCTCTTAGCTCCTGTCCGAGTTGGAATAGAGTGTAATTCAAGGGAGGAGAACAAAATGAGTTTCTTAGGATGTTTTACTCTGTGTGCTTAACAGTGATTTACACAACCTGACTATAAACAACAGATGGAATTCTGTTTTCTGGGTACCCATGTGTATCCATGGATTGTGTAGCTTGGAGGCAGCTTGGTTCAGGGGAAGGGTATGAGCTTTAGAGGCTAAAACCTGTCTTGAGGACCCAGGCCATTACCCGTCTAAGATTCATGAGCTTGAGACTCTCTGTGAGATAATGCATTGGGATTTTTCTTTTTTCTTCCTGTGGAAGATTCTGGCTCCTTGATTTGGAGTCAGAAGAACTAGTTCTGTCTCTGTCTTTCATTGACAGTGAACATCTGGGCAAATGATTGAGCTCTATGAGTGGAAGTTTCCTTCTGTATAAAATAGAAATGGTAATAATAAGAACTCAGAGTAGTGTGAAGGTTAGAGAGGTTAATTCGTGCAAAAAGCACATTGTAGTCTTGAAAGCAGTGTATTTATCCATTCACTCCATCAACACTACATATCCCCTGTGCAGCCTACCAAGGAGCTGGTAATCTACAGGGCAGATAGACACAAAAGCTGACATTGTGGCACACTGGCCTTCCTTCAAAGGTCTAACCTTGCAATTTGGCAGAAATAGAAACTGAGGGGACAAACTATTACAAATGACATTTTTTTAGGCCTGGGAGGGGGGAAATTCATAGGAGGGTAGTGATCATTGATGATCTCTGAAGAAAGTGTGCCCATGACATGTAGGGAACTTTGAGGAAAGAGCACACAAACTTGTTCAGAGAATCTAGAATATCTTTCCAGAGAAGGGAAGACTCTTGAGCCAATCTTTAAGAAGAAGTTTGCCAGTGGACAAAAACACTGAAGTGGCTCAAGGACATTCTAAGGAAGAAGACTGGGGAAACTTCAGATGCATGACAGAGAGTGGCATTGTTTAGGCCACATTTCATTGTTCCTCAAGCTAAGGTGTGTGAATATGGAGCAAGTGGGGTGAGGAGGGCCAGGCTGATAAGGTAGATACCCTAGGAACCATGTCACAGAGGGCTGCTTGTTCCATGTTGACAAGCTTGGACTTCACCTTGCATGGGTTAAGGTTTCATGGGTTTCATGTACACATGAGACCATAGGATGTCATGCTCTTACTGAAAGAGGATGCTGTTGAACCACTGTGAGGTGCTCATGTAATTCGATGATCCCCCCTGCTCCCTACCCAGATTGGAGAAGCATTTGTATGAACCCAGTTAACTTCTTACCGAATGCCCCATGTCCAGCAGTTGTACACATTCCGGTGTGGCTGGGCTTGGGGCCGACTCTGTGGTGATGGCACAAATGGAGACATTTGCCGGTGAAACTTAAGAATCCTTATGGGAACCAAGTTCCATTGGTTTCATTTGCAGCAATCAACATTCGACTGAAAAGACTTTACTGGATATTCACCATGTGCTGCGCACAGCACTGTGCTTAGTGCAGGGGAGAAATAGGAATGAGTAAGGGATGGTTAAAGCTTTATGATAAAGACAATAGCTGCCTGTTGAGTGGTCACTGTGGGTCTGTGATGGTTCCACTCAAATGTTGCAAAGCCCTCTGAGGTAGATATTGTAATTCCTATTCTATGTAGGGCAGAAGCAGCAATTTTGCACACTAGCTTGTGGAGGACCTAGGATTCAAACTCATGTGCCCAACACCAAAGTCCATGTTTGTAATCCTACCTGTGTTCGATGATGGAAACAGAAGTGTAACTAACTGTATGTAGG
The DNA here is from genome assembly GCF_008728515.1 of Papio anubis. Lineage (NCBI taxonomy): Eukaryota > Metazoa > Chordata > Mammalia > Primates > Cercopithecidae > Papio > Papio anubis. Next base: position 21,444,948 of record NC_044988.1, on the reverse strand, counting down.
GTGAAGACTTGGAGAGTGAAGGAGATTGAAGAAGCAACATAGAATAGATTTTAGGTGTTTTTTCAACTGTGAAATAAAAATAAAACAGACAGTTCTTTCTTCTTCTGCCTACCTTTGTTAAATTATAGGTCAGAAGACTCAGAGCAATTGTCATATTCTTACAAGCTGGAGAACTGAAGGGGAAACAAATGAAAGACTTGGAAGGAATAGGATTAGTTTGAAACAACCAGAGGTCAGGGCAGCTCAATAGTGTAGACTTCTGAAGGAGTGAGGAATCCAAAACTCTGTGGGCAGTTAATCCTTGAAAGGAAATAGGGGCTGGGGAAGAAGCAAGACAAGAGAGAGAGACTATCAGAGAAAAAACTAATTTTAATATTCTGGGAAAACAGAGGGAATGTGATCATGTGAAAGGGCATGAATAAAGAAAAACAGCTGAAGAACAAAAGGAAATTTAAGATGCCAAAGATTGTAAATTAAACCTTATTGCTATAAAGGCCAGTTTACGCTTTTTCTATATCACAGGATTGCATTTATTATTCCCTAAATTTATATTCGTGGAAGAGAAGGCCAGAGATGAGCATCGGCTCTCCTTCGTGCTCCGGCCATGCTCTACTCATTAACATTCGACAGCTGTTTCCCGAGTGCCTGCCAGGAGCTCAGTTCCTGAGAGGCTCTGCCATAAATTATACTCTTCCAGAATTTGAGAGGGAAAAGGGGTGCAGATGACACCAGGGCAACAGGCTTGAGTTCTAGTCGTCCTGGTCAAATGGGCACATCTGGCCACCCTGTTCAGTGATGAAGAAGGCTCTCTCCAGCAACCAAGTGGATGTCTCCTCTATACGGGAAATTGAAATGATGTTCACAATTAGTTAGAATGAAAAGTGGAAAGGGGTAGAGTAGCAAAGGAATGGCATCAAGTAACATCTGCCTGGAAGAAGGATGGCTTCTTGCTAATCAAACAAAAGAGCAGTGTAACTTAGCCGTGTCCCTGATTCTACCAGTTACTGCTGCTACTGAACTGAGTCCTTGTGATCAAGCTGAGCCTGAAGTCCAGTCCACTGCATCAGGTTCCTCTTATGTAGCTTCGCCTCTGACTGGTGGCCCAGCCCACGGGGCTGGTGCACCCCTACATGGGAGTGATACAAAATGCCCCTCACTTGCTACAAAGTGATTTAAGCTCCCGAGGAAATCTATGAAGTTTAAGGCTTTTCAGTCAATTGGTGCCAACAGTACTTCCCTTACACTTAATTGGTGAAATGACCAATATTTTAAAATGTATTATAAATTTGTCTTCTCATGACCAATATTGTAAAATGTATTATAAATTTGTTCTCTCATTTAGTCATTCAAATCTGACTCCTGAATATGGCAGCCGCTAACCAGTGTGGCCACTGGGTGCTTGGCATGTGGCTAGTGCATCTGAGGAACTGGATTTTTAATTTCACTTAATTAAATTTTATTAACTTTAAATTCAAATTTTAAAACTGACAACTGAGTAGAACATGTTTAAGTATGTTTGATACGATTTGGGTATGTGAACCTATTTCAGCTGTCAATTTTATGAGATCTAAATGCAGATCAAATATCTCTAGTGAAAACTTGCCATCTAAACTGAGATGTGCTGTAAGTGAAGACACAGCTGATTTTAAGGACTTAGTATCAGAGAAGAGAACGTTAAATAGCTCAGTAGTAATTTTTATATCACCTACATGATTAAGTGATAATATTTTGGATATGCTGGGTAAATAAAGCATATTGTTAAAAAATCATCTCAACTGTTTCTTTTTGCAGCTTCAGTGTGGACACCAGCAAATTTAAACTAGCACGTCTTACATTCTCCTTTTGTTGAATAGCACTAATTCTGGTATTGATTATCTGCTATGTCCCTGCCGCTGTGCTCACCAAGGGCAGCAGGGATGGAGGCTGTGAGGTTACTGCGCAGGCAGAGCACAGGGTTCCTGTGCGGGGATGGAAAATAAACAGATAAACATAAATAACCAGTATGGATTGGGATTGTGGTGAGCACTAGGAGGCAGGTCTGCAGGGTGGTGCTCAAGTAACTGGGGGAGGGAGGCCACGTTGAGAGAGTGTGGTCAGGGAAGACCTCTCTGAGTGGAGTTGAGGATTGGGAGGAGCTGGGAAGGAGCATGGGTGGTTTCTCAGAAGAAACCACCTTTGATGTGGGCCCTGAAGGGTGGATATGTCGTTCTTCCTTTAGCTCATTCAGAAAGACGTCTTCGGCTCCTGGGTCAAAAGGAGGATGTGGAGAAAGCGCTTGGCTTCAGACCAGGCCTGGCAACTCGGCAGGTGCAGATCCAGCTGGGCCAGGGGCCAGGCAATCAGCGAGCACATGGGGTGAGAGTCTTGGCAGATTCATCTGGAGCCAGCTGGATGTTGAGGGCTAGGAATGTGGTAGAGTGGCTCTTTCATAAGAATCAAAACTCTTGCATTTTGACAACTGGGTATTCGCAGCAGAACAGATAGTAGGTTTTAAATTGTGGTGCTGGAGTGTGAGCCTGGCTCCACTGTGCAGCCTAACCTTGGAAAGAGACAGACTGAAGTAGACACTCATTGTCATCTGCTCACAGAGCTCTCAGCGGAGATTTGGAAGCAGACCGAGAACCAGCATTTGTAATGGGTACACATAATTTGGCCCATCTGTACAGAGTGGCCACATCAGTGAATGTCAGGGAGCTGGGAAGACATCACACCCGAGTGGCTGGTGGAAATTGAAATGGGACCCACAGAAGCGTTGAGTGGCAGCACAGCCCCGAATGGACCTCTCCACACACCCAGAGCTGGTCCCCTCTTGCTTCATAAGACACTGTATTGGTTAATCGCATGGGTTCTGGAGTCAGATCTTGTCTGAATTCTGCTTTGCCAATCACTAGCTGTGGGAACATGGGCAAAGAACGAAACCTGAGTCCAGTTTCCTCATCCATAATAATGTCATTTACACGTTGCCAACCATACTCCTAATACTGTTGTATGGATAAATTATAGCTATTATTCTTATTAACATATTTTTTATTCTCCTTTTTCTTTCTCTTTTTAATTACCATATAAAAGCAAAGTTAAAAGATCAGATTGGGCCACGGCTCAGAGGTTAGCATTTGGGGATACTTTATCCAACAAAAGAGAGAGATGGCTCTACTAACATACCACTCTGGGGAAAAATAACATAATCTTGGCTCTTCTGGGCTGCAGGCTTTGGCAGACCCATGGAAATCACAGCTTTCCTCTAAAATTATTCTCACATTTTCAATTCTAACAATTTATGGTGAAAATCTAAGGAACTTTTGTGTTTAAAATAAGCAACTTGGAAGAGTAAGAATTATAGAGCGGCGTCTTCACCTGAATCATTTTGTTGACAGTGTCTGCCACATAGAGCCTCTTGACATTTAGTTTTCCTGTGGTTTTTAGCCAACTTAAAGAGGTGTAGACTTCGTGCCAGATATGGGTTGGGGGTAGTGTTAGAGCATTTGTTTGAGTTCATTTTTACTTTTGGTTAAAAAATAATTCAGTCGGCCGGGCACGGTGGCTCACACCTGTAATCCCAGCACTTTGGGAGGCCAAGGCAGGCAGATCACAAGGTTAGGAGTTTGAGATCAGCCTGACCAACATAGTGAAACCCTGTTTCTACTAGAAATACAAAAATTAGCTGGGTGTGATGGCATGCACCTGTAATCCCAGCTATTTGGGAGGCTGGGGCAGGAGAATCGCTTGAACCCAGGAGGCAGAGGTTGGAGTGAGCCGAGATTGTGCCATTGCACTCCAGCCTGGGTGACTAAGCAAGACTTCATCTCGAAAAAAATAAATAAATAAAAGAAAAATAATTCAATCACCGTATACCATGTAGTGGAAAAAGCAGAGGCTTAGGAGTGGGTTCACATCCCAGCTCTGCACATTTTATGTGGCCTTGGACACTTTGCTTAACCTTTTTGAATCTCAGTTTCTCTACCTGGAAAATGGAAATAACATCCAGCCGCTTCTTTTGTTGAGAAGATTAGAAGCTATGTAAGGAAAGTATCTCTTGGTGAGCACATTTGATGATACTTTCTGCTGTATCTTTTTTTTTTATTTTCCTCAGGAGAACATGCTGAATTGTATATATGGGTTTGAGAAATCACTGGCCAGAATACCAGGAAAATCTAAATTCCATACTTAGGTAGCTCAGATCATAACTGGGTGAAAGTCCTTTGGCCTGAACACCAAGTCAGGGCTCTAAAAATGTCTTATATTATAATGTTTTTCTTTTTACATTTTTTTTTTCCCACTCAAGACAGTGAATATTTAATTGCTTGACTAGTGTGCTTACATTGAAAGTATTCTAGAACCCTCTTTCTGACATTATCTTAATGTTTTCAAATATTTAACCACACCTCGAGATAAAAGCAATAAAATAAAACTTGTGTTTAGGACACAGTTGAAAAAAACATGCCAACAACACAGTGAGTTATGGGGCAGCTAGCACCACCCCACCTGCCTTCCGTAAGCCGATAGTCTGTGCTTTGCACCTGGGATGTTTGTCCTTGATACTTGATGGTTACTAGGTGTGTGTATGTTTATGTATGGGTGAGGGAATAAAGCCCATAAATGCCAATGCATGACTAATAGCAGTAGAATTTTGGTTTGATGAATGCCATTATTAATTCATGGTCCATTTCAACTTCATGTATTAATTATGTGCTCACTGCATATCTACTGTGTAGGTGTAACAAGGCTGTTTCCTTGTAGGCCCATATTCCAAATTAGCAATTTGTTTAGGAAGCCAAAAGTTTGTTTGAAATAGCATCTTATCTCTTCTTGCCGATGGCGGGGGTTGGGGGCATTAATCCATATTGGTTCAATTCCATGTCAAAGCCAAGCATCAAGGATTAGACCGTGAAATGGTGGTGGAATAGTGGTCCAGAGGCAGGCCTGAGAGGGAATAGACCTTTCCTATCACAAATAAGTTGTGATCCCACTTGGATTCATGTTCTTTACTTGTAAAATGAAGGGTTTGAACTGGAAGATCTCTTAGATCCAGCCCCAAAGGCAAAGCATCTGTGGGAGGACACAAGAGGCAGCCAAGTGAAGCAATTTGTAGGCCTTTAGTACACGCTGTATTAGGGTTCTGCAGGGACCCAGGACTAATAGGAGATATACATCTGCTGTTTATATCCTATATATGTGTATGTGTTTATGTTTGTGAGTGTGTATATATATAGAGAGAGAGAGAGAGAAAGAGATACTAATTATGAGGATTGGGTTCACTTGATTACAGAAGCTGAGGGGTCCCATGATTTGCCTCTGCAAGTCAGAGACCCAGGAAAGCCAGTGGTATAATTCCAGTCTGAATCCAAAGGTCTGAGAACCAGGGGAGCCACGGATGGAAATCCCAGCCCTAGGACAGAAGACCAGTGCCCCAGCTCATGCAGGCAGGCAGGAAGGGAATGCATCCTCCCTTCCTCTGCTTTTTGTTTTATTCAGGCCATCAGTGGATTGAGTGATGCCCACCCACATTGGGGATGGCAATTCATTTTACTGAGCCCACCAATTTGATGCTGATCCTATCCAGAAACACCCTCACAGTTATACCCAAAGAGAGTATTTAATCCGGGCACCCTGTGGCCTAGTCAAGTGGGCACATAAAATTAATTATCACACTGCCTTTTGGTGTCTTTTTTGGTAAGGCTATTTCCCCCATTCTTAGATCTATGAAGTAAAAATTAATGAATGTAGAAAGCCAGTTGTTTGCTTTTTCAGTCACTGATTCCAAAATAAGAGGGGATTCTTGGGAAGAACAATATCCTAAACTCTGCAACCGCCACCCGAGGGCTACAGATTACTAGCAGTGAAGTGGTTTGTAATAGGGAACATGGACTAAGTTCAGCAGCATGTGAGCTATCACGGACACATAATAGACAGATATGCCAGAGGGTGGATGAAAGGTATTGTAAGGTAGACAAGTTCCCTGCAAGGATCAACACACTTCAGGGTGTGTTGCTCTTAGATGCTGTGTTGACCTCTCTTGGCCCTGAGCCCTTGTGTCAACCAGTGTCTCTAGGAATCACTCCGAGGTTAACACTTCGGGTACATACTAATCTATACTGAGGCAGGGCTAGAAACAGTACTCAATACCCCACCCTGGAGGTATGTCACAAAAAGCAACAGTCTCTTCAGAAGTCAGTCTTCACAGATTGTGTATTGGTGGGGACTGGCCCAAATGCCTGTCGGATATTTCTTACAATGGTGACCGTGAAACAAAACCTCTGATAACTGTATTTTGAACAGTGTGCAGCAGCATCAAATTGGAACATGACATCATGGTTGTCAGCTGAAGTGTCTCCCCTGAACAATAACTTTTTAAGTTCTACTTACAAGTAGGTTATTTATTGGATATATTGCCCATAAGAAGAGCAACTTGTCATCCCAATCTCATGGGAATGTGCTCTTGCAAAAAGTCTCTCTTCTTGCTCTCGGGTAGCTCTCTTTTAGTGGTTTTACAGATTTCAATGAAATTTAATGAATGGCAGGTGAACCTACCCATGTTTTCACTTCCAGGGTATCCACTTGACCTGTCATTAAACATATGTGACAATTTTGTAGCAAAGGTAGTAGTGGGATTGGAAGAGAACTATTTTCTACTAAATACCTATTATGTGCCCTGCACTTCGGCTCACAACAGAATGAGAAAAACAAATAAATTAGATAAGTTCAGTCACTTGGGCAGGGTCACATAGTATGTATTGCTTCCTAGAATTAAATCTAGAACCATCTAGTTTTGTCCATCCTATTTCTACCACAGCCTATGTTGTGAAAAGCCTTAAGCACTCTAAGTTATATCTTTAACATAAAGGAAAACTAGTTCTGCCTCTATATGGCTTTTAGTCCTTTTTTTTTTTTTTTTTTTTTTTTTTTGGAGATGGAGTCTTGCTCTGTTGCCCAGGCTGGAGTGCAGTGGTGCGATCTCGGCTCACTGCAAGCTCCCCCTCCAGGGTTCACGCCATTCTCCTGCCTCAGCCTCCCGAGTAGCTGGGACTACAGGCACCCACCACCACGCCCAGCTAATTTTATTTTTTGTATTTTTAGTAGAGACGGGGTTTCACGGTATTAGCCAGGATGGTCTTGATCTCCTGACCTCGTGATTCGCCCGCCTCAGCCTCCCAAAGTGCTGGGAGGATTACAGGTGTGAGTCACTGTGCCCGGCCTGGCTTTTAGTCCTCTTGATCTGGGTCACAGGTAGCCTTAGTAAATAGTCTCCAAGGGGAAGGAGGTAATCCATTTCCTCTTGAGTCTTCCTCAAGAGGAAGGAACATTTCTTTCTTTCTTTTTTTTTTTTTTTTTGAGACGGAGTCTCGCTCTGTCACCCAGGCTGGAGTGCAGTGGCCGGATCTCTGCTCACTGCAAGCTCCGCCTCCCGGGTTTACGCCATTCTCCTGGCTCAGCCTCCCGAGTAGCTGGGACTACAGGCGCTCGCCACCTCGCCCGGCTAGTTTTTTGTACTTTTTAGTAGAGACGGGGTTTCACCGTGTTAGCCAGGATGGTCTCGATCTCCTGACCTTGTGATCCGCCCGTCTCGGCCTCCCAAAGTGCTAGGATTACAGGCTTGAGCCACCGCGCCCGGCAACTTTTATTTTACTTTCGGTTCAGGGAGTGAATGTGCAGGTTTGTTACATGGGTATATTTTCTGATACTGAAGCTTGGGGTATAATTGATCCCATTACCCAGGTAGTGAGCATAGTACCCAACAGTTACTTTTTCCGCCCTCTAGTAGTCCCCAGTATCTGCTGTTGCCTTCTTTATGCCCATGAGTACCCAGTGTTTAGCTCCCACTTTTAAGTGAGAACATAGCAGCATTTGGTTTTCTGTTCCTGCATTAATTTGCGTAGGATAATGTTCTCCAGCTGCATCCGTGTTGCTGCAAAGGACATGATTTCATTCTTTTTTGTGGCTTTATAGTGTTCCTTGGCATATATGTAGAGAGCAACCTTTTATAATGCAGAGCCTGGAAGCGGCTATTATGTACCTTAAGGGAACAGCTTTCACAAACAGTCCTTGAGGATTAAGCTTGGGTGCCTATTTTCTGTGTTGTTGACCCATTTCATACAATGCAGTTTCGTGGTAAGAGCATGCTGAAGCTTTCAAAAGGTTGCGTGATAGAACATTTTAGAACATGAAGGGACCAAGGGGATTCCTCTGTTGCTAAAGACATGTCATTTGGTATTATAATAACTCCTCCACTGGGCTGTGAGCATCTCCAGGGCAGGGCCCAGTCTTTTTTTTGTTTGTTTTGTTTTGAGATGGGGTTTCACTCTTGTTGCCCAGGCTGGAATGCAATTGGTGTGATCTCGTTCACTGCAACCTCCACCTCCTAGGTTCAAGCGATTCTCCTGCCTCAGCCTCCCGAGTAGCTGGGATTACAGGCGTGCGCCACCACGCCCAGCTAATTTTGTATTTTTAGTAGAGATGGGGTTTCTCCATGTTGGCCAGGCTGGTTTCAAACTCATGACCTCAGGTGATCCGCCCACCTCAGCCTCCCAAAGTGTTGGGATTACAGGCATGAGCCGCCATGCCCGGCCAGGGCCCAGCCTTTTATAGTTAACTGCCAGCAATTAATGAGTCATCTTCACTGAACCAGGAAGTCAGAGCGATGCTGTTGGATTCACTGATACAACACTAGTGCCTAGCACAGTGCCTGGCACCTGATTGTGCTTAGTAAATGTGTGTTGAATCAAATTGACTTGAAAGCTTAGCCAGGAACAACTGTGTCTGACAAGTGTTGAGGGGTCAGTCTCAGGAACTAGCTCAACTGATGCATGGTCTTGACTGCTAGTCTGAGTATATCACAGAGTCCTGTTGTATTGCTCATGCGTTAACAGGTAAATTTATTCAGCAAACGTGTATTGCACATCTGTTATCAGCCAAGGAATCTGCCAGATGCCAGGGACACAGATATGAAAAATATAGCCTCTTCCTTCCAGAGGAATATGCTTCATGAAAAAGTCCGACAGACGGTTAAACTGCTGTTCATAGTGGTTGTGGCAGAGATAAACATAGTGTGCTCTGGAAGCACCATGGAAAGGAAGATGCCCTCACCTAGAAGGTGCAAGGATGAAAGAATTTGCCTACTGAAGTCCACTGCAAGAGCTTGGAAGATGAAATACATGAGGGCAAGACTTTATAGAAATCCATCCAGGTTGTTAGGGATTTCAGTAAGCAAGATGGAGAAAATGAGCGTCTAAGTTAGGGTTATGTCTATGGGAATGCGGAAAAATGGTCAGATCTGATTCATCTCATAAAGACTCAAAAATTCTCCATAGTCAGTGGTAGGGACCATTTGATAAGGTGTGTGAAAACTTCGTGTGATCTGCTTTATTATAGACTTGATTACTTATCATCATAGACGTCGTTGTGTACGTTACCCACTTGCTTTTCTAAATATGGCTTTGCTGTCCTCAGAGACATTTGTGTTCACTGGAATTGCTATAGAGAAGGTCTGGAAGTCAACTTCAATGGGAAAATGTCATGGCCTGCCCTCTGTGGGGAGGGAGGCAGGTTCTGGCATCAACACAGCTGAGGATGGTTCTAGTCTTCATTCTAAGGCTACTGCTAATGACTCCATAAGAAAAAATAGTTGGAAAAATTGTTACAAACAGCAACGAATCAACTTAACATAGCTAAAATGTTTTATAAGTGATCTGGATGCCAGTTCTCAGAGGTTAATGTGATGGTCCTAATGCTGGACAAAAGTAGGTCTACAAGTTTCAGAGACTCAGTAGACTTTTACTAACTACACAGAATCTGAGAACTTTGGCGATTGTCTTCTCTTGTTTGAAGCAGAACATTTCATTCAAGAGATGACCTACTTTGGAGAGTAGGGAGGAGGGGGCCAGAACATTGATTGGCCTTACTGCTTAACTTCACTCCCTGGGTCTTGGAGGCACTTCCCTGGACCCGTAGAGTCAAATCACTGACTTCACTCAACCCCTTAAGCTTATACCTAGGGAAATTGAAACAAAGAAGTAACAGGGCTGGATAGTATAGGTCTCCAGCTTTATACTTTCTTTATGAAACGTCTACCTTCGGTATCATCCTCTGGCCAATCGAGTCTAAACTCAAGCTTGCAGTTCTTAGGCCAATAAAAGAAGCAAGCTCGTTGGTGGGCGTAGCTTGGCTCATGAACGCATCACCATGGTTGCATGGTGGATATTCCTGTGCCAAGGACTGTGTTGAGTATGTGACATGAATCAGCTCATTTACTCTTTAGATTCAGTGATCTTCGCCATTTTACATCAGAGGTTAACTTGCCTGAGGTCACCCTGCTTTGCACTGGGCAAACAAGAATTCTCAAACACAAGTTCCTTGGACTCCAGAAATCCTTTTTTTTTTTTTTTTTTTTGAGATGGAGTCTCGCACTGTCACCCAGGCTGGAGTTCCAATGGTGCATTCTCGACTCACTTCAACCTCTGCTTCCTAGGTTCAAGCAATTGTCAGGTGTCAGCCTCCCAAGTGGCTGGGATTACAGTTGTGCACCACCACGCCTGGCTAATTTTGTATTTTTAGTAGTGATGGGGTTTCACCATGTTGGCCAGGCTGCTGTTGAACTCCTGACCTCAGTTGATCCACCCACCGCGGCCACCCAAAGTGCTGACATTACAGGTGTGAGCCACTGTGCCCAGCCGCAGAAACCCAATTCTTAATCAGTAATCATCATATCTTTTTTGCCTCATCTTGTTAATTCAATCTCTTGTTATTTCAATCTAATTCAGAGCAGCTGGATAACTAAGGATTTTAGTTACAGGTTTTTCTCTTTTCTCCTTCTTTTTCAAAATTTGGGCAATTTTCAGGCCTTGAACTTTATGTGCTCTTAAATTATAAGTCAGAAGGTGCCCTGGAGGGAAAAAGGATTTCTATCATCACTGCCAAGGCTGTGCCTAAGAATTCTTTTGCCTGTTTAGGTTTTTATTCTCTGCTCATCAGACAGTTCTCCTGTCATTTGCAGACTAAACGAATCTCAACCATTTTAAAATGCTTCCAGTTAAGTAATTGAGGACCTCCCAAAATTCCTTGTGTGGACCGTAAAGGCTCTAGAATTATGCCATTCTCTCTCCTATTTTCTTTCTTTTTTGTCTTTATTTTATTTTATTTATTTATTTTTTTTTTTGGAGACGGAGTCCTGCTCTGTCGCCCAGGCTGGAGTGCGGTGGTTGATCTCAGCCCACTGCAACCTCCACCTCCTAGGTTCAAACAATTCTCCTGCCTCAGCCTCCTGAGTAGCTGGGACTACAGGTACACACTGCCACGCCTGGTTACTTTTTTTGTATTTTAGTAGAGACGAGGTTTCACTGTGTTGCCCAGGCTGGTCTTGAACTCCTGAGCTCAGGCAATCTGCCCCCTTGGCCTCCCAAAGTGCTGGGATTACAGGCATGAAACACCACACCTGTACAGCTTAATTTTATTTTAAGTTCCAGGATACATGTGCAGGACGTGCAGGTTTGTTAATAGATAAATGTGTGCTATGGTGGTTTACTGCACCTATCAATCCATCACCTAGGTTTTAAGCCCCCCATGCATTAGCTATTTATCCTGGTGCTCCCTTCTGCTCCCACCACCACCCACCCCAACAACAGGTCTCAGTATATGTTGTTCCTCTCCCTGTGTCCATATGTTCTCATTGTTCAGCTCCCACTTATAAGTGAAAACATGCAGTGTTTGGTTTTCTGTTCCTGTGTTAGTTTGCTGAGGATAATGGCTTCCAGGTGCATCCATGTCCCTACAAAGGATATGATCTTGTTCTTTTTTATGGCTGCATAGTATTCCATGGTGTATATGTACCACATTTTCTTTATCTAGTCTATCATTGATGGGCATTTGGGTTGATTCCATGTCTTTTCTATTGGGAATAGTGCTGTAGTGAACATACACAGGTGTGTATCTTTAGAATAGAATGATTTATATTTCTTTGAGTATATACCCAGTAATGAGATTGCTGGGTCAAATGTTATATCTGACTGTAGGTCTTTGAGGAATTGCTACACTGTCTTCCACAATGGTTGAACTAATCTGCATTCCCACCAACACTGTAAAAGTGTTCCTGTTTCTCCACAGTCTCACCAGCATCTGTTGTTTCTTGACTTTTTAATGATCACCATTGTAACTGGCATGAAATGGTATCTCATTGTGGTTTTGATTTGCATTTCTATAGTGATCAGCGATGATGAACTGTTTTTCATGTTTGTTGGCAGCATAAGTGTCTTCTTTTGAGAAGTACCTGTTCATGTCCTTTGCCCACTTTTTAATGGGATTGTTTGTTTTTTTTCTTGTAAATTTGTTTAAGTTCCTTATTCCTTGTAGATTCTGAATATTAGCCCTTTGTCAGATGGATAGATTGCAAAAATTTTCTCTCATTCTGTAGGTTGCCTGTTTACTCTGATGATAGTTTCTTTTGTTGTGTAGAAGCTCTTTAGTTTAATTATAGCCCATTTGTCAATTTTTGCTTTTGTTGTGATTGCTTTTGACGTTTTCATCATGAAATCTTTGCCCATGCCTATGTCCTGAATGGTATTGCCTAGATTTTCTTCTACGGCTTTTATAGTTTTGGGTTTTACATTTAAGTCTTTAATCCATCTTGAGTTAATTTTCATATAAGGTGTAAGGAAGGGGACCAGTTCCAATTTTCTGCATATGGCTAGCTAGTTCTCCCAGCATCATTTATTAAATAGGGAATACTTTCCCCATTGCTTGCTTTTGTCAGGTTTGTTGAAGATCAGATGGTTGTAGATATGTGGTCCTATTTCTGAGATCTCTGCTCTGTTCCATTGGTCTATGTACCTGTTTTTGTACCACTATCATGCTGTTTTGGTTACTGTAGCTTTGTAGTATTGTTTGAAGTCAGGTAGCATGATGCCTCCAGCTTTGTTCTTTTTGCTTAGGATTGTCTTGGCTATATGAGCTCTTTTATGGTTCCATATGAATTTTAAAGAAGTGTTTTCTAATTCTGTGAAGAATGTCCATGATAGTTTAATGGGAATAGCATTGAATCTATAAATTACTTTTGGCAGTATGGCCATTTTCATGATATTGATTCTTCCTATCCATGAGCATAGAAAGTTTTTCTGTTTGTTTATGTCCTCTCTGATTTTCTTGAGCAGTGGTTTGTAGTTCTTCTTGAAGAGATCCTTTACTTCCCTTGTTGGCTATATTCCTAGGTATTTTATTCTCTTTGTAGCAATTGTGAATGGGAGTTCATTAATGATTTGGCTCTCTGCTTGTCTATTGTTGTGTATAGGAACGCTTGTGATTTTTACATATTGATTTTGTATCTTCAGACTTTGTTGAAGTTGCTTATCAGCTTAAGAAGCTTTTGGACTATCTCTCTCCTATTTTCTTTCCTCCTTCCCCCAGCTTTCAACTGTACAACTTTTAGTAAAGTGTTTGATTGGCTTCGATTAATCTCCAGGCTTTGAAATGTTGTGATAACCCAAAGAGAGAGAAAAAAGATGTGCTCCAACCTGTGTCATCAGCTGAAAAGATATTTCAGAAGGGAGTCCCTGTGCTCTGTGGAAATCCATGGGTATGGATTTACGTCATCAGGGTTCTTGTTTCAGGTCCTTTACAATCATGTGACTGGGTTAAGTCACCTAACCCCACTATGCCTTAGTCTCCCTGGTAAAAAATGGATGATTCTTCCATGGCACAGTTTGGTGGCATTAAGGAAACGATAGGTAGAAATACTTTATTTTGCATAAAACATGAAAAAATTAAATAGTTATACTTTAAAGATTATTATAACCAGTGATTTCTCTACCCACTGGAAGTCAGAGTACCTGAAAAACAACCATCACTGCCTACATTATTTACGCCTTGGCTTTGTGACAAAACTTCATTGATCTGTCATGAACCTAGGTCCAGATGCTCCTAACTGTAAATGACATAGGATTATTTTCTTCCTCTTTCCAGACTGAGAACTTTTGAAGTAGAGCTTGCTTTTCTGCTTTCTCCTAGGTGTTTAGGCCCTGCAAAACAACGGGACCACCAATTATTCTTTGACTCAAAGAGCAGTGAATACAGTCATTCATTCTGTAAATCCCTCCGGAGCACCTACTCTGGGCAAGGCGCTAGCATAGCCACCGTGGGGACTAGAGAAACTTGGAGACCCGGCCTTGGCCTCCTGGATCTCCAGTAAATCTAGTTAGAATCCTCAGCCTCCCTCTAGCCTATAGTCTCAGTCTTTATCCTCTACTTTCCTTCACTCTGAAACTGAGCTGCTGAATATTTAATATTATACTGAACAAAATGTTTAATTTAGAGTAACACAGGTGCTAAAAATTTGACAGCCCTTCCTCAAGTCACTAATGCTCAGTAGGGTTGTTGGGAACTGTGCTCAAGGCCAGCTCTCATTTTAGTGCTGAGGGCCCAAATGTGCCAGGGTGGAACCCTTTTGGGGGCGGAGGGCCGAGGAGTGGATAGAGAGAACTGGTGATAGGCACCCCCCTTGGGTCCGGTAAACACATCACATGTCTGTGAACATTGACACAACAGACTCCAGGGTGAGCCATCCAAAACACACAGCGTGAAAGAAGGAAGCTTGGTGGGGGAGATTCGCTGCTCCTGGGTCTTCAGACTGAGAAAGTGTCAGGTTTGATGACAGTGATGAAAATGTGTTTTCTCTCTCCTTCTCTGAGCCTCAGCCCCAGGGCTCCTCTAATTGACTGTGGTGGGCATGGATTACGTGCTCAGGGTGAGGGAGGCCCAGTGAAGTGACTTGGCACTACTTTCTGCGACGCACATGGAGACTGCCAGGAAGCTGGGAGCTGGGGCACTGCTCGCCTTCCGGTAGGGCTGGCTTAGGACCGACAGGAGCTCCAGCCGGTGCACTCATTTATCAGGCCTTCTTCCAAATTTTTATGTGCTATGACCTGCAAGTTTTGTCAAGCACCACCTCGCTGGAAGCCCCTACAGTGGTTTCTGAGGTGAGGGAATAGCACTCAAATTGAGAAAACATTCGGTTTGCCTCAGGCAACTGGATTTAGGGGAGAAAATGCCAATCCCTTTCCCTTTACCCAGGGATTTTGGACAGCATTTTTCCCTGAGGCCGAAAGGCATGCTTTCCCCCACCCTGACCAAAGTAGCTGTTTGCTAAATATTTCAGAGGGTGATGATGGTGTTTAAGAGCTGCCACAATTCCAGTGTTTTTGGTTGCAAAACACCCCTGCCCTTTCTGCCAAGTGTAAGGTTAGAGTTCAGGAAAAAGGAAACTATAATGAAAACCCCAAGTCAGAGACCTTCCCCCAAGGCAGTCCCTTATCATTTATCTCTGTTGTGTGTTGGGGGGGGGGGCCCATGTTGGGGGTCTTCATTCACATTCTTCCTCACCAATGACTTCATGCTACTTTTTAATTTATGTATTTTGAACTCATTTTAGGATTTACAAACGTAGGTTAACCTCAAGGGGACAGAGTACACTTATGCAGACTTCACACATTTCCGTAAAAGTTGCATATTTATCTTGTAACAACAGAAAGAAAAGACTAATTTTTACCCATCTCCCTTTGATTCATAAGGCTAGAGCTTGCCAGCATAACAATTGGTCACCCCTTGACTTCTAAGATTTTAAATCTTGACAATGAAGAGATTGAAAGGTGCTGGAAAGATTTTAAAAACATAAAACTGAAGCTCCCAGAGTATTGAGAATGCCTCTTATTTAAAAAGAGAAAGCGCAAAATGGATGAAATGAAAACTCCTGGTACCCAGCTCTGAACTTTCACGCTCATACCATTCCCCCTCCCTCAGTTTTCCCACTGTGATCAAAACCATAGCAGTAGGAGCCATGGAAATTTAGAAACAATAGCCATTGCCATTTATATTTAAATAGCTAGGAGAAGACAGTATGTGCAATGGAGCTGAATTAGTCACAAGGGAAGAGTGTTTCTCTCCATAGAAATAGAACTTTCATGACCATTGCTTATGAGTTATGGAATTAAGTGGTATGTTATATTGAGAAGCAAGATGCTGACATGCTTTTTGATATTTAGCAGATCACCCTATGTCCTCTGCTTGGAGAAATAATGAGAGCGCCCTTTCCTTTGCCAGCATTTGCCTCTTTTTTATACTAATCTCAGCTGAATTGAACAATTTCTCTACTCTGTACAAAATAAAGCTCCTCTTTGTATTCACTTGATATACAACTTGAGGGCATCCAATTTTTGCAAATACAGATCTGGGAATATCTGAAATGATTTAGGCACAGACTTGTGGGATTGGTCAAAGAACAAAAACCCATTAAGTGATTAATGCTTTGTTTTAAGGTAAAATTATCATTCTTGCAGTTATCTAAAACTTCAGCAATACTAAGAGCAGAGTGATGTAACATATATTTACTTTAAATGTTGAATAGATTTTATTAATTACATTGCCCTGGCTTTCAAATTGCTTAGAGGATGATTATTCAAAAGACAAATAAATGTAGAATGAAGTCATGCCACTGTGTTTTTAATGCAGTGATGATTTTGATCCTAGAGTGAAGCTGGAGGGAATTCTGTGTTGCCCAGTTCAATCTCTGAATTAAGACTACGTTTAATCAAATGGTGTGAATTTAACCCCAGGTGGCATTCAGACAGTAGAATTTGTTTTAGATACTTTAGAATTTGTTTCCTTTTAATACATGAGCAATTGAAATTGTTTTCAAATTTCCTCTTATTGATTACATGACATGTCCTAAAGTTTAAAATGTAAGAACCTGAAATACAAGTTAGAAAATGGAAGGTTTGGGGGTATAATCTTTCCATTCAACAAGTATTTAATGAGTTCTCATCACTGGCTTTTCCAACCCCCTGCTTCATGTTGGGCGCATACACCCAGACACCACACACACACACACACCTTTTTCTCTCTTTTCCCCCCTTCTCTCTCTTTTCACATAAATTAAGTGCTTTTTACCCTCTGGAAGGCATCTTGGCATGACTAGGAATAAAGGAGCTATCCTTTTTTTCCTCCCCCAGAGGACAAATTAACTTGTCCCAAAGAACAAATATACTTGAGACAAATATAAAATAAGTGTCTTGCCTTTGAGGGATTTTAAGCAAGTTTTGAGAGCGGCAGCGTCAATGGAAAAATGAGCCCGAAGTCTTTGAAATTATCTTTCCTGGAAAGATAAAGCCAAAAAAAAAAAAATTGTCCTTACATGTTGTGAAAAACCAGTTGCTTGTGGGTATTACTACTAGCAGCCAAGATTGGTAGTCTTAAATTTAAATGTTTAAAATATTAAATACTTTATTCAATATTTATGTCATGCCGTAATATTAATATTTTTATTAAATATTAATATTTAATATAAAAATATTAAAATTCAAATGTTTAATCATACTTAATAATTAAATGTTAAAGAAATATCCCCTAATTTATCAGTTTGGCACCTTTTTTTCCACTTAGCTATGAGAGTTGATTGACAGTCATTTCTATGCTCTTGATATTTTCCCCGGTGTAAGTACTTTTAAATTCATACTTCTTTTGCTGTGTGCTTTGATTATGGACTAGGCACTGACCATCGAAATGCTGGAGATGTCTTTTATTAGTCTGGGAGAATGCATCACTTAACATCGTAGATTTCATTGGCTTGATTCAACCCTAGGCCTTTGCAGTTTATGAAACAATGGCTCTTATCTATTTCCAGGTTCATATGTTTGTTTATAACTGCTTTATTTGTAATTGTCAAAAATTGGAATAAACCAAACTGTTTTTTAATGGGTGGATGGATAAGCATATATACAATGAAATTTTTTTGTTACTATTATTTTAAGTTCAGGGGTACTTGTGCAGGAGGTGCAGTCTCTTACGAAGGTAAACGTGTGCCATCCATGTTGGTTTGCTGCACAGATCGTCCTTTCATCTTGGTGTTAAATCCAGCATCCATTCACTGTTCTTCCTGATACTCTCCCTCCCCCAACCCGCCACATATTCCAGGTTCCTGACCTGTGTCAGCACCTACTTTGTTCTTCTGTGTTTATCTGTTTTAATTGTACCCACTGTCTTTTTTGCTGCTGAGATTTTATCTCTTTCCTTCTGAGATTTTGTCTCTTGAGATGGAGCCATTTCCTCCAGTCTTACCAGTAAAACAGGTAAGGTGGAGGAAGTGACTCCTTCTCAAAAGATAAAAATATGTACAAGAGTGGGTTTCTTTTTTGTTGTTGTTGTTTTCTAAGACAGAGTCTTGCTCTGTGACCCAGGTAGGAGTGCAGTGGTGTGATCTCAGCTCACTGCAACCTCCGCGTCCTGGGTTCAAGCGATTCTCCTGCCTCATCCTGCCAAGTAGCTGGGATTACAGGTGCCTGCCACCACACCTGGCTAATTCTTTATATTTTTAGTAGAGATGGGTTTTTGCCATGTTGGCCAGGCTGGTCTCGAGCTCCTGACCTCAGGTGATCCACCCACCTCAGCCTCCCAAAGTGCTGGGATTACAGGCTTGAGCTACCGCGCCCAGCCAAGAGTGGGTTTCATGTGGGTGTCAAACAGAGAAGGGGTCAATGAAACATTAAAAACATAGAATTATATAAAGAAAGATTATATCCTTCATTAATATTTTTACATGCTGTTCATTGCTAGTAATGTAATCATCCTTGTGCTACCATCTATCTGTTGTTGAAATACGAAACATTTTGTAACTTGATAGGATTAAGCCTAAATTTTTGGCTCCTTTTTTTTCACTCCCTTCTATTTAAAATTTCCCAGTTTTTCTTTTAATAAGGAGAACATTTAGACATCCCTACCAAGAAATGTATTTACCAGGTAAAAATATCCATTCACCTTACCTATTTCTTGAGGGCCTGTTGTCAAGCATTGCCTTTGGTACTAGGGATACTAAAACGTAGTTTCTTTTGCCCCAGGCCATTGGTAGAAACATGCAATAAAAACATAAGTTACTAAGTACTATGGGAGCTTGCATTTGTGAAGCACATTATAAGTGTGTCCCTGTTAACAATAGAGGTAATTCCATTTTACAAATGAGACTATAGAATACCAAGAATTTATGTGATTTGCCCAAGTGGCCAGACTAGTGATTGGTAGTTCTCTACCAAGAACTTGAGTAAAATGTTTTCCCAATTTGTTCTACACTGCCCATCTGTGGCAGAGTCTAGCCTAGCTCTGGGCACAGACGGAATCATGTTGCTGTGGTAGGTGTGAAGATCACACACAGGATGTTTTTAGATATTTTAATAGCTCCAGAAAGAATTACTTTATTCTTATAAAACCTAATTTAATGTTAAATTGTTTAGCAAGATTCATCCAACAACTGATATTATTTCTTTTTTCATAGAGTTTCAGAGGTGTTAATATCCAAAATCAAAGGATTAAGTCACTGTGTCTTCTGATTCCTAGTACAGGAATGGTCTACATCTGGTGGTGCACTAAGTTGAATTCTAGGCTTCGTTTGAATGTTTCCTTTTTTTTTTTCTGAGATGGAATTTCGCTCTTGTTGCCCAGGCTGGAGTGCAATGGCACAATCTTGGCTCACTGCAATCTCTGCCTCCCGGGTTCAAGCGATTCTCCTGCCTCAGCCTCCCAAGTAGCTGGGATTACAGGCATGTGCCACGACTTCCGACTAATTTTGTATTTTTAGTAGAGACGGGGTTTCTCCATGTTGGTCAGACTGGTCTCGAACTCCCAACCTCAGGTGATCAGCCCACCTTGGCCTCCCAAAGTGCTGGGATTACAGGTGTGAGCCACCGCGTCTGCCCTGGGACACTTTTTATCATAGAGATTATTTTATAATTTCTCTGCTATTTAGATGGCAGCATTGATTGAATCTGTGATTTTTACTCCATAATTTAGTTGAAAAGACAGATGTTCATCAAAACCCTCTTAAAAAAACAAACAAACAAAACAGTTCATACTGGCTAGCATCATAAGGGTACTATCTCCAGATCTAGGCAAGAGGGTTTTTGCCTAGGACCTCATGCTTTAGAGGGCCTTGCTTGATCCCTCTTTCAGCTGAGTTTATCACCATTAGCTGAGAAGTTGGTGGAGTTGTGGGGACAAGTGCAGCGTGAGCCTGTATCCCCCTTCTAGATTATATTCCAGGTACTTAGGATCCTAGAGTAGGTTGACCAGATGGCTGGGGTTCTGCTTCCATGATCTGAGTGAACTTCTTCCTTTGTCTGTCCACTGGAGGGCGAATGCAATACTGGTAGGCCTGAGAGATTACAATAGTGAACTGCAAACAAAAATACGAAGGTATACAGTCATTCTAGACGGCTTTCTCATTAGCTGGTCACATTGCCTGTAATATCTTCTTTGAGAAATCTGCACAGATGGTTTCTCGTTATTCAAAATTCTATTAAAAGATCAGATCTTTCAAAGAGGCCTTTCTTGACCACCTTACTTGAAATAGCCCCTTCCTCCGTAATCACTTTCTACCTCCTTACATTATTTACTTTTTGCATCATTTAACATTTTCATCAATAACTGTGAAAGTCAGTTGGCTGTTTTGTTCACTGCCATTATCTGGAGAGTGCCTCCCACTTAGGAGCTACTCAATAAATATTTTTACCATGAACAAAAATAAATGAAAGGGTCTTGAGGGTAGAAAGCACATTTTACTGCTTTGATGGGATATAACCATTTCTTTTTCACATTCACATTTCATCTTATCAAAACTGGGGGAAAGAAATAAGCAACAAACTGGAAAATCAGATTTTTAGAAGTAGGTACATAATAGGGGACTAGCTTAAGGGGAGAAATGTGATGTTAATTCTTTGAAAGTGAGTAATGTAATTAGAATAGTAACACTATGAGTTTTTCTATAAACAAAATATAGTGAGATTAAATTGATAACACACGTTTATAAAATTTTGGCTTCCTTAGAGAAAGCCAACTAAACATAAAATTTTACAGCAGAGTCCAGTTTTTCAGTTTGGCCTGTATTTTCTTTGGTAACACTGTTCTGAATGTACATGCAGTGTTTATTTCACAACTTCCCTCTGAATGACCTTTCAAAAATTATATGATTTTTCACATTCATGACCAGATGTTTTCTCTAATAGAAGCATCTGATGTTTGCAGTCATCAAATAAGATTCAAAATGCCTGTTTCAAGTAAATCAAGTAGAATTCTCCATCACATCAAAAGTAAGGCTTTATTTGGTTCACAAGTAGGTTTATGAAATAAACAGAATTTAAACAATCTTCATAATTTTTTCTTTAAAAAGGTGACAAAATGACAATGCCAGTATTTAAAAACTAATTAATGATAAGTTGCTAGATGGACCACAATTTAAAGTATGGAATATCCTTGTCTAACAAATACTTTTACTAAATTCTCTGATTTTTTTTTTTTTTTTCCTCACTGGTTAGCTTTGATGTGTGTTTTTTTTTTTTTTTTATTATTATTATACTTTAAGTTCTAGGGTACATGTGCATAACGTGCAGGTTTGTTACATATGTATACTTGTGCCGTGTTGGCGTGCTGCACCCATCAACTCGTCAGCACCCATCAACTCGTCATTTACATCAGGTATAACTCCCAATGCAATCCCTCCCCCCTCCCCCCTCCCCATGATAGGCCCCGGTGTATGATGTTCTCCTTCCCGAGTCCAAGTGATCTCATTGTTCAGTTCCCACCTATGAGTGAGAACATGGGGTGTTTGGTTTTCTGTTCTTGTGATAGTTTGCTGAGAATGATGGTTTCCAGCTGCATCCATATCCCTACAAAGGACACAAACTCATCCTTTTTTATGGCTGCATAGTATTCCATGGTGTATATGTGCCACATTTTCTTAATCCAGTCTGTCACTGATGGACATTTGAGTTGATTCCAAGTCTTTGCTATTGTGAATAATGCCACAATAAACGTATGTGTGCATGTGTCTTTATAGCAGCATGATTTATAATCCTTTGGGTATATCCCCAGTAATGGGATGGCTGGGTCATATGGTACTTCTAGTTCTAGATCCTTGAGGAATCGCCATACTGTTTTCCATAGTGGTTGAACTAGTCTGGAGAGGATGTGGAGAAATAGGAACACTTTTACACTGTTGGTGGGATTGTAAGCTTTGATGTTTTGATCAGAGTTTTTCGAAAATTTCTAGGATCTGTTGCCTTTGGACTTTAGAACTTCTTGGAACCGCATGTCAGTACTAAAATGTTTTCTTCAGCCCTTGCTTTCCATAGCAAAAATGTGTATGTCCATTATCCACCTAACTCATACTTAAAAACAAAACCCAAAGGGCCCTATTTCGTTTTCAAAATCAAAGAAGAAAATAGAAAGGGGAAGTATTTTTATGTTCTTTTCCCTAAATTGGTCAAAGCTAGTTAGTTCAAAAAAGATACAAAATATGGAATACCACCTATTTTATTTCCTGGCAACTGTTTCATTCAAATCATAGAGTAACATATAATTTACTACACTCATTTATGAATATTAATCTCACATTTTCACAGAATGAGTTAAGATCATTGATCAACTAGAACATCGACCTCACCTGTCTGTTGTTTTTAACAAAATGTTTATTCCTAGTCAAACCAGAGAATTAGACTCTCTAGATAAAATTTCAAAGCTGGAAGAAAGAGAGTAGAGGGCACATTTAGTCTACCTTCCCTCATTTTACAGATAAAAGAGGCCCACAAAGATTTTTGCAAGATCACAAAGGTGACTGGTAGCTAATCTAAGATAATGACCAAGCTCTTCCAAATCCAACTCCTTTTTCTTACTTTACCCAACTTTTCTTAATATTTAAGTTGTGTTGGAATATAATATAAAATCATCTAAGGCACTTTTTATGTATCTTTTTTTCTCATTAACTGCTTTTCAAAGAAATATGCTGTGATTTAGACATGTAGTCTTTTTTTTTAGCAACAGGATCTCACTCTGCCACCCAGGCAGGAGGACAGTGCCTTGATCATGGCTCACTGCAGCCTCAAACTCCTGGGCTCAAGTTATCCTCCCACCTCAGCTTCCTCAGTAGCTGGGACTACAGGCTCATGTCCCCACACCTGGCTACTTTTTTAAACATTTTTTTTTTGTTTGTTTGTAAAGATGAAAGTCTTGCTATGTTGTCCAGGCTGGTCTTGAACTCCTGGGCATAAACCATTCTCCTGCCTCGGCCTCCCAAAGTGCTGAGATTATAGGTGTGAGCCACTGGGCCCAGGCTTAGTCATATTTGAAATTGGTTTTTGATTTTATGATAGTGTGTATAGGTAACATATTCCCATGGATCAAAAGTAACAAGATTTAAAGGGGCATACAGTAGAAGGTCTCCCTCTTATCCCTGTATCCAGTCACTAGTTTTCTGCCCAGAAAGCAACCAGTTTATCACGTTTTTTGTGTATAATCACTTTAGAGAGATGCCAGAAATATAGTATCCCTTTAAACCATTTGTAACTTATGTTTTTTTTCCACTTTAACTGTATCATGGAGATGATTCTCTGTCAGTACATTAAGACCATTTCATTCTCTTTTATGGTTGTAGTGTACTTTACTCCATCATGCAGATATATTATCATTTATTATATTAGTCTCTATTGATACATATATTTAGGTTGCGAATAGTTTTTGGTTCTTAATGGCAGTATTTTAGTAAATAAACTCACACATTCACATGTGTACATAGGTAGGATAAACTCCTAAAAATAGAATTACTTCTTTCACCCTTTTTAAAGGAATTGTTTAATTAACCTCCAGAGTTGTACACGTTTCCATTCCCCTCACCATTATGTGACAATGAACCTTTTCCCATCCCCCCACTAACGGTATGTTATCAACCTTTAGCTGGTTTGTATCTGAAAGGTGAAAAGGGATATCTCAGTTTGGTTTTACTTGCTTTTGTCTTAATATGCATGAGGCTAAGTGTATTTTATATAAGAATCTGATTTACCTTTTCAGAGGTTTCTCTACCCGTATCTTTGGCTGCTTTTCCTGTTGAATTGTTCTCTTATTAATTGTTGAAACTCTCTCTGTGTTAAGGAGATAGTCTTTTGTTCATAGTAGGAGCTATACACTTTTGCCCAGTTTGTCTTTTACCTTCCCTGTGATGTTTTTTGTGTGTGTGTGTGTGTGTTTTTTTTTTTGGCCATGTCATTCACATTATTTTTATGTAGTTAAATTAATCAGTGTTTCTAAATCATCTTTTTGGTTTGTGTCATACTTAGATACAATCTTCCACTCTGAGATTAGTTTTAAACATCTCTCATATTTCTTATAGTACCTTTACATTTAAATATTTGATTCATTTGAAATTGATTCTGATCTAAGACGTGAGAAATGCCTTCAGCTTTACTTTTTTTTTTCCAGTTGGTGGTGGTTCCAACCAACGTGTTCCAAAACATTTATGAAGTCATTTTTTTCCCTACTTATTTAGAATAATCCCATTATCATATACTGTACTCTTACATGTTTTGAGTCAATTTCTTGACTTTCTATGCTATTACACTGGTATATCTGTAGACATTTGCTACTAGTATGTGTTTTAATTATTAGCATAATACTTTTTAATATCTAAAGGGCTGATTCCCTATCACTGCAGGATGCATTTTTAAAGCAACAGCATAATTTGTTTCCCATTTATATTTACGTAATAACTTACATGATTTATATTCATATGATCACATTTTTTCTCCTCCTGTTGCTTTCCCCATGTGTAGTATCAGAAAGCTGGTAAATTCCAATATAATGAGGTACAAGTTCAGCTGAGATTATGAGGCCGGGCTTCCCATAATTGTCAATTAATGTGTTTTGGATCTTATAAAGGAGGACATCTTTAGACAAAGGTTCTTAAGCAGCAAATGTACAATGTTTACTTGGACCAAGGTCCAAAGGGAAGAGAGTACTGTGAATAGAGGGAGGGAGTGTCCCTGAAATCATGTGGCACATGTATGTTTAAATTAACAAAGGATAGACTGACGATTTCAAAGGTCCTGTAGCTTTTACACTCTGGATTAACTGTAGTTCCTTAATGTGTTGGAAATAGAACTTTCAGAAGTTAAGCCAGTGAGGCAAAACACACAATAATTCCCTTCTCCTAGGCTGACCATAGTTTTATGAAAATGAATTTTTAAGTATCTTTTCTTTGCATGAGGCTTCTTGGCAAGAAATAAAATCTGTATAATGCATTACCTCTGGCTTTTTCCTTAAAGAGCTCAAGGATAGACATATGGATAATAGCTTAAAAATATAAATATGGTCTTTCCAGTCATAGAAACCTTCCGATCCAAGAGGTGCTTTTCCCACTTTCCAAAAAATACAGGGCTATATACACATACCCATAAGGCACCAAGGCAAAATACATGGTATTTGACGCTAAAAAAAACCCACTGAACTTTTCTTGAGTATTGCAGCCCTGTGATCAGACAGAGTGACTTGTAGTCAAATCTAGATGCCAAGTTGCTGTGTCACCTTCTAGCCAGTAAGTCCTGTAACTAAGCATTTTTGTTTGGTAAAATTATAGAAGGGATGCTGTTGGGTAAGATATTTTGTTCTATTTTGGTACCTATAGTTCATCTAGGAAAATGGCTGTCACTTGGTTTTCTCACATACTTACTTCATTTGTCTGTTTGAATGTGTGCACAGGGAGAAGTGAGTATTTATAGTGTCTTTCTAAGGAACAGTTATCCACTCCCACCCCAGGATAGACTTTCCTGATCTCTAGCAGTCTCTTTAATGAGTCCACACTGGGGGAGGCATGATACTTTCTGGTTTATGCACATATATAGGTTGGCAGTGTGGAATTTATGAACGCTTCATTAGGAAAGGCCACTGCCAATATAGGATTCGTTTTGAAAAAGAGTTGTCTAAGCAGCGTTCTTTTACCAAGCATGCAAATATGAACTTGTTAACTTTATTGGGATAAGACTTACAGATAGTAATATAAGGATTACAAGTTGCATAGTCAAAATCATCATAAATAGTCTAAGTAATACAGTGATAGGGCCTGTGTCAGATGTCATTCGTGGAGGTAAAGATATTTTTATGAAGTGGAGAATTGTGGAATACTTGTTACATTTCCTTGATAAAGTGTAAGTCCTTCAAAGTTAAAAGCAATTCTTGCTCATCTTCGTATTTCTAACACAGTACCTAGCACTTGTTTGTTGAATGAATGAATGAGTGAATGAACTGCATTCCTTAGATTTTTTGAAATGAGGAGGTTAACATGTTTCCTGGAAATAGAAAATGTACATACACACCCATCGTTGCTGCTCTACTTTGATTGAGAAGGATGCCTTAGGATCCCTTCTCCTCCGGTAATCTTTTAATTGAGTAGGTGAGAGAGGTTTTAAAATGTTCACTGAATGGCTGGATATGGAATTACAGCAGTGGACCACAAAGCCCGCTTCCTCCCCACTCTTTTTTTTTTTTTTTTTTTGAGACGGAGTCTCGCTCTGCCGCCCCGGCTGGAGTGCAGTGGCCGGGTCTCAGCTCACTTGAAGCTCCGCCTCCCGGGTTCACGCCATTCTCCTGCCTCAGCCTCCCGAGTGGCTGGGACTAGAGCCATACGCCCGGCTGGATTTTGTATTTTTAGTAGAGACAAGGTTTGCCGCTATTATGGGATGGTCTCGTCTCTGGCCTCGTGATCGCACGCCCGTCTCAGCCTCCGTGCTGGGATTACAGGCTTGAGCCACGGCGCCCGTCTCATTTTAATTCCGTTGTAGAGGAGGATAAATGGGTGGGAACAAAGGCAATTTCCAGGCATTGTGACTAAGTGAGCTATCACCAGAAGAAATCAAACAAAGGAGCATTTGGGCACAAATTGAAGAACGCCACCAGGGCTGATTCTCCATTGGAGACATCCCACTAAAACTGCAACATGCTTATTTTTGCGTTGCCATATGGATAATCTGTTTTAAAGAAAGTGTTCGCATACATACCCCTACCACTAGGTTATAAATTCTGCATTAGACTCAAGGGTTCTGGTTACTTTGTTTAAACAAGTTTATAACTAAATATTGAGACTTTTCTCAAATAGGGCGTGTTTGAATTTGAGAGCTGGCAGGGAGCCTGTGGCTCAGGAAATTGAGTGGCTTCTCCAATTTTGTGCCAGAGATAGGACTAGGGATTTGATTTGGTTTTTCTAATTCTCCAAATAGTGCTTTTCCACCGCACGGTGTTGTAGAAAGCCATTTAAAAAAAATTGTGATCCTGGAGCATTTTGCTCCCAGAAAGTTTTAAAAAATGGATGCATACTTGAAGTCAGGAATTATAAACTGTGGCATGTGGAACAAAATCCAGCCTGGTTTTGTATATAAAGTTTTATTGGAACACATTCACATCCATTCATTTATATATCATCTACGGTGCTGCAATGGCAAAATGAGTGATTGCATCAGAGACCATGTGACCTGCAAAGCCTAAAATATTTATTTTTTGGACCTTTATAGAAAAAGTTGACTAGCCCTTAGCATAAAGTAAGGATGACAAATTACCTTAAAAGTTAACATTACCAATTTTTAGTAAATTGGAAGTCAATAGGATTTCTGAGAAAGCAAAAAGGTTAGCTTGTTGTTGAGAGATATAAATAATCTATACATAAAAAAACTAAAATCCCTACTTTCATTAAACAAACAAACACAAAAAACCCTGGGTTTCTAAGGAATCCCTGAGCACTTAGACTCAGAGATTTTAGTTGCCACAATGAAACCTGTGACTTAAATAGCATTGACTTAAGATGGGAAATGCCTCAGACTGTCATTTATGTTGTGCTAACCCTGATGGAACATGAATACTCACCCAATGTCCTTCTTGGCAGGTGGAATGGATCCAACAGCAAGTGGTAAAAAAGCGGACAAAGAGGGATTATGACTTCAGTCGTGCCCAGTCTACCTATTTCAATGATCCCAAGTGGCCCAGCATGTGGTATATGGTAAGCTTGCTAAGGAAGCCTGGCCTAGGGCCATGTCATCCAGTTTTGTATTATATGCAGAGAATCTACCGGACTTGGGAGGACACAGAAATACTGACCAGGGGTTATTTCCTATCTTAATACCCACCATTTGAAATTGGTTAATGGCCTATGATGCTGTCTGGATTTTCTTTCTAACTTAGCTTGTTGATTATAATAAAGAGAAAAAGAAGGGAGCTCCGATTCACAGAAATTCTGTTTGAGAGCTTACTTTATGCAGTACCTTTCTAAGTTTGGGCCAGAGGATAGAAAAATATGCAAAGGTGCACACATCCTTAGACCTATCAATAATCATGTTCACCTCTGATACACATTTACTCCACCTTGAAACTAGTCTGGCTAATGCATACTGATTCTTGAACATCATTGAAATGACTCTGCTGGTAAGTAACAGACCCCAAACTTATGTCATCTAATATGTATCCTCTCACTTTAGGTAATAACTTTGTAAAAGTAGACCAGGAAAAGAAATCATTGGAAAGTGTTCGGTTTGGTAGTTCATGGTTCAAGCAAAAGATTTTTCAGTGAAGGAAACTTACTTAACATGTTGGGAAGAGTAATCCACCAGTTCACTTGGCATGGCCTCCTTTGAAAACATACATCTCTAATCTCTTAGGGATTTGAGGTCGTGATCACTGAGAAATGAATTTGAATATGTTATGTACTCTTACTCGTGAAATCCACATGTCACCAATTTACTCTGTAATGTGTAAATCACCCTTTACTTTTTTCTGTCTTGAAAGTTTTTATTGCTAAACTTTGCCGGCATATTATTCACTATACTACTTTAGCTGTTGTATTCCTGTTTTAGTTTTTGTATTCCTGTTCTTGCTTTTTTACAAAATGTCTGCAAACTGAAAGAAGGACATGAATCCATGGCATTCCCATAGCTGCCTCATGCTTTCCTGGCTCCCTGCCTCCCATTCCTTCTGCCTGGAATACGTTCACTGCCCTTCCCCACCTCCTTGGGGCAGGATCCCCTGTCCTCAGAGTCCACACCTCAGGCTGACTGCTCTGGAAGATCTTCCCTATGTTCCTGTCTTTTATCATTTTCCCTCCTCTCGTCTCTTGGACCCTCTCCCTGCTGCTCATGGCATCCATCATGGCACTTTACACTTAGTTATTCATATTGTTTTTTAACCTTCCCCGTTGGACTTGGGGGTCACTTGACGGCAAGCTCTGCATCTTGATCCCTTTTTATATCTCCCCAGAAACCTAACCCAGCACTTTGTAAGGCTGGGAATTTGTGCTTATTTTGAGATGGGTGAATGTGGCTAGTATTTCTCTTAATTTCCCTTTTCTTGGTCTTACCCAGAAATGAAAGGTTATGGAAATATTTTGGACTCCAAACAGAATTTTACAGAGAAATCTTTCTCATGTTTAAGGGGAAAAAAGGGAGGAACCTTAAAGCTAAGTTCAAGGGAAGGTGGGAATCTAAGCATCATTTTGGTGGGAATCCCCTGAGGGACAGGAAGGTAGGTGGCAGGTTATTAGCCCCAACACCCGCAGAGAGTGAACCTCAAGGGAAGGCATTGGGGGGAGCACTGGCAGGAGCTAAGGAGCTTTGTCTGCACTGACAAAATGATAAGAATGTAATGGGATTGAGATATAGGAGGAAACAAAGCTGCCTCTACACCCCTGTTTATAAGACCAGGTCGAGAGAGACCCTCTTTGCTTGTTCTCATAGGAAAGAGCCAAATTGCTGTCTGTGCATGATCCACTGGACAGTAGAACTATCTGGCAGCTTTCCCTGATCCTCTCTTCACCCCAGCAGGGCAGACTGAACTCTAGCAGGAGCCATGACCAAGGCTTTAGCCCTTTGGCTAGCCTGGTGGCTGAAGGTTTCAGTGCCTGCATAGTGAGATCTTGTCACTCTGAAGAACCACTATTGTTTCATGTCTTTCTGACATGAGGAAAGACTGAGAGAAGAGCTTTTGATTGGCCATTTAACATGTTGGGTGTTTTACAACACATATTTGATGATAATATTACAAATAGGTAACATTTATTGAGCACTTACTATGCGCCAGGCAATGTGCTAAGTCTTTATGAGGTTTTTTTGTTTTGTTTTGTTTCATTTTTCTTTTTGGAGAGAGTCTCGCTGTGTCAGGCTGCAGTACAGTGATGTGGTCTTGGCTCACTGCAGCCTTGACCTCCTGGGCTCAAGCAATCCTCGCATCTCTGCCTCCCAAATAACTGGGAGAGCAAGTGCGCACTACCATGCTTGGTTAATTTCTGTAGTTTTTGTAGAAGAGAGGTTTCACCGTGTTGCCCAGGCTGATCTTGACCTCCTAGACTCAAGTGATCCTCCCACCTTAGCCTCCTAAATAGCTGGGACCACAGGTGCATGCCACCCTGCTTGGTTAATTTTTAAACTTTTTGTAGAGACACGATCTCACTGTATTGCTCAGACTGGTCTTGAACTCCTGGGTTCAAATGATCCTCCCACTTAGCCTCCAAAGTATTGGGATTACATGTGTGAGCCACTGTGCCTGGCCATGAATATTTTTCTAATGCAGCTGGAACAAATGCATGTGTTAAAATTGGCCCTAATTTAAAAATGAGAAATCTGTGAGGCTTATGAAATTTAGTTAACTTACCTAAGATCACCAAGCCTGAACGTGGTGGAGATGCCAAGGCAGGCAGGTTGATGCAGAGTCCACGGGATTAGCACAGCATCCTGTCTCCACCCTTCTGCTATTTACGGGTGCTGTGAGGAAGCCTCTGATCTATCCAGAGAGAAATGACTGAAACACACATGACAGAATGGTGGGTCCCCTGTAGGATGAACAAAGTATCTTGAGGACAACCAAAGTGCTTTACAGATTCCTGTTAAATGACTACTTTCCCTTAATAAAAGGGATGGGAAGCAGGTTCCATACCTTATGCTTCTCTGTTAGGACAGAACGAGAGGCAAGACTCTCAGATCTGCAAAGCTAGATGCCCATCCCCATTGCTTCACTTAGAATCTCCATGATTGAATTGGTCCAACTCTCCTCAACTGTAACATAAAAGTGTCTAGCTCTTATGTATGAGTGGTGTTTTGCTGCATAACAAAACTTAGTTTTGTTAGAACTTAGTTTTGAAAACAATTATCTCCCAGCCTGGGCAACACGATGAAGCCCCATCTGTACCAGAAATACAAAATTTAGCTGGGTGAAGTGACGTGCTCCTGTGGTCCCAGCTACCTGGGAGGCTGAGGTGGGAAGATGCCTTGAAACCTGGGAGGCAGAGGTTGCAGTGAGCCATGATTGTGCCACTGCACTCCAGCCTGGGTGACAGAATGAGACCCCCTCTCAAATTAAAAAAGAACAAAACAATTATCTCATAGATTCTGAGGGTCAGGAATTCAGATAGAGCCCAGGGACAATGACTTTCCTCTGTTCTGGGATGTCTGGGGCTTCAGCTGGAAGATGCAAAGTCTTGGTGAGAGTGGGAGGGTAGACTTCAAGGTGGCCCAGTCACAAGGCTGGCACATGGGTTCCTCTCTATGTGGGCCTCACCACAGGGCTGTGTGAGTGTCCACTTGACATGGTCCTGGCTTCCCAGGCAGGTGATCCAAGAGGTCATGTTGGAAGTGGTGATGTCTTTTATGACATCTAACCTCAGAAGTCACAGACCCTTATTTCTGTAGTTTTCTATTGGTCACAGGAGTCAACGCTGATTCAGTGTAACAGGGAACATGTATGAGTGATGTACTAGGAGGTAAGGAGTGTTGGGAGCCCTCTTGGAGGCCGGCTACCACAATTCAATGAAATTTTTAATGATAAGGCTTTAACACAGTACCTGACACCAGAAAACCCTCAGTCAATCATAATTCTTATTATTCTCTGACTTCTTAATTGCAATACATGGTAGTTCCTTTTTACCTTTTATTTAAATTAGTCAAAGAAGGGTGAGAGCCCGTGTCCAGTGGGCATCCTTTGGAGTACTGTTTGGCAGCACATCACTGACACAACCCAGGCAGGGTGCCGATATCCTTCTTCCTTTTCCTGAGCCCTGGAGCTGCTGCAGTGTATCTGACCTCCGTAGGGTCCTGCCTCCAGCTCGTTAGCCTGGGCCCGTTTCTGTCATTCAATATTTATCACAGGAGAATGGAGATTAAAGAATGGCATGAAGTGTGCCTGAGTGTCTCTTTTAATTAACTTAAAAGTTTTTCCCATGTCGCTCCTCCCCTTGGAAACTGGTGTGCAAAATCATTATGTCTAGCCTTGAGGCTTGGGCAACATATTCAGGGAAAAGTGCTTTTATGAGTTTGTTATGGATATGATAGCTGTATAATTACTGCTCTATCCTGACATACTGTGTTGAGATTTCTAGGAGTTGGAGGGTTAATCTTAGAAATTCAACTCACTTCTGGTTGCATTGACAAACTTCTCCTGCATCTATTATTTGTTAGACATGGTGCTAAGTGCTGAGAGTTTAGAAAAACATGGTTTGTGCCTCCTAAGATTAATAAAGCAGGTGAGGAATATATAAGCATCAAAGAAAACTTGACTGGGCAGGCATCTCCCTGCTAAAAGTTTCTCTGGGATCATGTGCATACATTTAGCCTCTGCTGCCTGGACATTGGCCCGTAATTTTTGCTTGCAGATTTGTTTCTTCCATTAGAAGCTCCTGCAGAACTGTTAACAAATCCAAGCTTGGGCCTTCCTTTAGGTTTTGGTGTGGAATGGGGCTAAGGCAGTGGGATGTCATCAGAATTCCCCAGGTGATTCTA
This sequence comes from Papio anubis, assembly GCF_008728515.1. Classification (NCBI taxonomy): domain Eukaryota; kingdom Metazoa; phylum Chordata; class Mammalia; order Primates; family Cercopithecidae; genus Papio; species Papio anubis. The sequence continues at coordinate 21,412,360 of NC_044988.1, read as the reverse complement.
ACGTGTAGTATGTGGTAAATGCTCAATAAATTCTGATTGAATAAATAGATGAGCAAACTCTGTAATAAAAGCAAACCTGTGTCATTTCCATGGTACAGAACGCTTAGTGTGTGCCAAGCATTTTGCCACACTTTCACGTGTATTATCTTATCGCCAGTGTTCCAGTGAGTTAATAACTACAGTTATTATCTTCATGTTATAGATGAGGAAATGAAAGCAAAGTTAAGTCACCTGCCCAAAGTCACACCATTTACCAGGGACTGACCCTGGTGTTCAAACTCAGTCATTTACTTGTAACATAATTCTACATCATGCTCGATAAAGGACAGGCATTAGAATCACCTGGAGGTCTTCTTAAAACTTGCCTACCCTCCAACCCCCAGCACAGAATCTGGGAATTTGTATTTCTAGCAAGTTTCCAATTGATACTGATGCTGGGGTCTCAAAACCCCTTTGAGACACCACTTTCCTACCGTATTTAAACCCAAGTTTGTGTGAGCACAGCCTCCCAGTTATCAGATGGGGAAAGAAAGGCTTTTAAAATTATGGGGCATTTTAAAGCACACTTGGTCAATTTAACTTTTTCTTGATCTTATACCTTCCTCTTACTGACACAATTTTCTATTGAGAAAGCTGGCAGCTCTAATATGAGAAGATGTTTTCACTTTACCTTCAGTGATTGAAAATACCCTTGGCTTATATATTCTTTCAAGCTTCTCCAGAGACAAAGGATATCTGATAGGAAAGGTCATGAGGATTTGGCCACATCTTTGGGAACTCAGTGTAATAGAATTGGTTTTAAGGTACCTAGCTGATATAATGAGCCATATTTTCATGACTAAAGAAAACTCAGTTTGACTCTAGAGAGAGCAAGGTGAAGTAAGACTCTTCCCCAAGAATCTGGGACTATCAATTGAGAAAGTTCAAGGAGTTAAATATTTTTAAAATTATAAAATATTTAGGATGTTCAAGACAGCCTAGGCAACAGAGTGAGATCCCCTCTCTAAAAAAAAAAGTAAAATAATAATTAAAAAATAAGCTAAGCGTGGTGGCATGTACCAGTACTTCCTGCTACTTGGGAGGCTGAGGCAGAAAGATCACTTGAGTCTAGGAGGTCGAGGCTCCAGTGAGCTATGATTGCACCATTATGCTCTGACCTGGGAGACAGAGCAAGACCCCATCTCTAAAAATCACAAATAAATAAATATTGAAATGGCTGTCCACCCACCCCCAAACTAAGGAATGGAATGTCATCTGTATAATTGAAGTCCTTTGTGATCTCTATTTTAGTAGCATCTCTTCATCGTCTGCAGTCTACTTGCACTGAATTCGAAATACATTGTGAGGGTTCCCCCTTGTTGGTGGGAGGCTTCTCTTTGTAGGAGGGCTTATTCAATTTACAATAGATGTGTGTTTCTGAAATCAACGTAAAATACACATTCGTACATGGAATTCAACAGCTGGGCTATTGCATAGTCCCAAGATGACAACTTAGAAATGACACTTGGCTGAAAATGTGAGTTTAATAGAAAAGATCTTTTATTCCTTTAGTTATGTAAATATTTCATTGCTTAAGGAAATTGATGTCGCATTTATGGTATTTCAAGTTTAACTGTTAGCCAATAATGATTTTGGAGAAGCCCGTAGTAAATAACTGTAAATACACACACACACACAATTTTTTTTCTGCCTCACAGAAGGACTCAAAAGTGTTTCTATTTGACTCTCAGCCTCTAGTAATTCATGTCTGGTACTCCTGACTCATCATCCTAGTTAGCACAGTAGAACTTTTTGTGATGAATATTGGGTGGCCTATTTAATATGCATTATTTAAAGGCAGACTGTAATAAATGGATTCATTTTTGATGCACTACCTCAGATTTCATGAATGCTCTCTGGGTGGTTTTTCTGAGGGGGAAAAAAATTCATATTTGTCGATCAGCAGAGTGAAAATTAGCTGAGTTCGGTTATGTGTGTGGGGCATATCTGCCAAAAGCTATGAACTAGCTAGGAGAGTAATTGTGAAAAATGATTTTAAGCCCCATGGCTTTTTCTCAGCCAACTGGATGGTGTTCAGTACTCCATGAGTTTGAGACATCACTGTCTCTGCGGTTGGCACACATTTTTCTAATGATTTATACTGTCATTTGACTCATAAAATCTGGTGGAGTTTGTGGCATTATTGTCCTGGCAGCTTGGAAATCGTCCTTTTAAGACACCCTATTTAGCTGTTTTAATTGCAAATGCAACATGGTAGACATCTGCAACCATGTGGCACATTCTAATGCAAGCAGGAGACCTCCTGAGAAAGGACAGATGCCAGCTAGGCAGTAAATAATGAACTGGTAGGAACTCGTAAGAGTTGAGATGTAGTTTTATTGTACTGGTCCTAGCTCTGTGACCTCTAGAAAGGTATTTACCTCTCTCAACCTTAGTTCAGTTGAAAAACTGAGGAATCTGGACTAGATACTTTCTTAAGATCATTCCTGCTTGAACATCTAGTTCTACACGGCTAGTTGTACTGCATATTGAGCCTAGAGCGATCACGTACCATCAATGGGCCCATGTCTTGATCTCCAGCCAAGAGCTACCCCATGAGATGTATACCATGCTTTCATGACATTACTAATTCAAAGTCAATATGTACCTTGTTTCGGAGATCCCAAGACCACCTACAAATTTGGTAAATCACTAGGAAGACTTACATGACTCATCATGTAGTCATACTCATGGCTATGATTTATTTCCTAAAAAGGATACAAAGCACAATCAGCAGAAAGAAAAAGCACATGGGGCGAAGTCTGGAGGAAACCAGAATCAAGCTTCCAAGAGACTTACTTTAGTAGATCACACAGAAAGCACTTAGTTCCTCTAGCACTGAATTGTGACCACACAGGTGAAATGCTGTCTACCAGGGAAGCTCATTAGAGACTCAGTGCCCAGTATTAGGAGATGGTCTCATAGGCATCCCTTGCCCACCATGTACCAAAATTCCACATTCACAGAAGAAAAGCAAGTGTTCACAATAAACCCTATCATTTGTATAAACGGTTTAAGTGCAGTGAGCAATTCTAATTGGGGAATGACAGGAACCCTCCTGAAACCCAAGTTCCCAGATGCCAACCAGCCCAACCTTGCACACAGGACTTTCAAAGTCCACCAGTCTCAGGTCTGCTATGTCAACTCCTCTGCACTTTTCCAAACCAAATTCGTGATCTTACCCCCCAGATTTACCTGCTTCCACTGTTTTTGCTCTTAGCGAGTAGAGAGAAACCTGGATGTCATCCTTCACTCTACCCTTAAAACCAATCTACCACCAAGTCAAAGCTGTTTTACCTCTTGAGTCAGTTGCCATCTTCCCTTCCCCATCACCACCTTTTAGTCTAAGCCATCGCCTCTTAACTCGACTACTACAACAGCAACAGCTAGTTATCCACCTCCCAGTTTCTTTTTTTTTTCTTTTCTCTCTCTTTCTTTTTTTTTTTTTTTTTTTTTGTGAGATGGAGTCTTACTCTGTTGCCCAGGCTAGAATGCAGTGGCACAATCTCAGCTCACTGCAACCTCCATCTCCCGGGTTCATGCAATTCTCCTGCCTCAGCCTCTCAAGTAGCAGGGACTACAGGCACGTGCCACCACGCCCAGCTAATTTTTTATATTTTTAGTAGAGATGGGGTTTCACCATGTTAACCAGCATGGTCTTCATCTCCTGACCTTGTGATCCACCCGCCTCAGCCTTCCAAAGTGCTGGGATTACAGATGTGAGCCACCGCGCCCACCCCCACCTCCCAGTTTCTACTTCTGAACTCTTCCAGTCTGTTCCTCATACAGTAGCCAGAGTGATTATTAAAACCCCAAACCAACCAACCAAAGAAAACACCTCCCCATTTAGTCACTTCCCTTTGCTTAACACTTCTGAAAAGACTTCCCACTGTTTTAGGAATAAAAACCCAAATCCATGCCATTGCCTTTAAGGCCTCACGTGATTTGTTCTCTGCTCACCTCTCCAAACATCTTGCAGTACTTTCTACTTTCAGCCCATAGGCCTTATTTTTCTTCATAGAACATACCAAATTCCTTCCCTTCACAGATCCTGTACACATGGTCTCTGCCCGGATGCTTCTCCCGTGTCCCTCTGTTGGGTTAATTCCAGTGCTCCCTTGAGATTCCCATAATCTTGAGTAGCCAGGTCACCCACTCCATTTGCTATGTCACCATGCACACCTCTTTTTGTGTATTTAATGCAGTTATAATTTTCCATCTGTGTGTGTGATCGTGTGATAACTATCTTTCCCATTAGATACATTCTATGGAGGAAGAAACCATAAAAATCATCACGGAAACCTTAGTGACTCCCATAGTTCCTGATATAAAATAGGCCTCTATAAATATGTGTTGAATGAATGAATGGATTAATAAAGCATGAATAAATAAAACATTATCTGTGCTAATGTTTATACTGTACTATATTTCTAGTTTACTTTAACTTCAATAAACTGCCAGTAAAAGAAGAAATGGGTGTTTTATGATTTTTGGGGGATGTTTTGGAAGAAGTTATGTCTTTGTGATTTTATCTGGGAGTGCTTTTTCTGATGTCTTGAATTGAGTGTTGTGTTCCTGAGGTATTCTTGTGATTTGGCCCTCATATCTGGTGCATTTACAACTTTCCTACTTGGCTTCTAGTCACGGAGGACTATTTATTTCACTTACGTCTGTGGGCTAGATGGAGGTCCAGTCTGTTAATAGTTGCAAATGTTGACAATACTTTTAACAGGATTCATTCATACACACACACACACACACCCCTCTCTGATCTTGTTCTCTTCCCAATAATGATGACTTCAATAGGAAGAAAAAGTCAATAATATTTCATAATATTTCTTTACCATTTGTTTCCTACCCAGTATTTCTTTCATTGTGGGTAGTAATCATAATTTTCTGTGGTAGTTTGTGAAGATCTATTTCTACTATGGCATTTTGAAAATCTCTCATTTCCTTGATGAGTTTAGACCTGTGAGACTTCCAAATACTGGGCCAAGGCTATTTAGGGAGCCAAACATGTGAATGACTGAGCTGGAATAATAGCACCTCCTTAAAAAAAAAAAAAAAAACAACCAACTTTGTATTCATTAAATCAATAACACAAAATAAAAATTTTCATAATTAATAATTCCAAGAAAAAGCAAACTTGTATCTCAGGTGTGGTCTGTATTTGTTCTACAGCTTAGGGAATCCCAACTGAATCAAAGTTCCTATGAAGAAGACTTTTATTAATGCATTTATTTATTCATTCATTTATATTTGGCAAAGATTTATTTTTTCCAAGAACTTATATTATTCCTGATGCCAAGGATAAAATAGTAAATGCAATGACCATGTTGCCTTCTTTAATGAAGCTTAAGGGGAGCATTTTATGGGTAGGGATTTGGGTAATTTTTATCCTTTTGCCTAATCAGTTGATGCTGGCCTACTGGGACTTGGCAGAACTGTAATTGGGTACTTGTTAATTAAGTTATGATAATTATGATAACTGCAATTTCATTGTCCCACATGCTGGTTGTGATGGAAGTGGCTATATTAAGAATGTTAAATTGGCAGGGCGCGGTGGCTCACACCTGTAATCCCAGCACTTTGGGAGGCCGAGGCAGGCAGATCACGAGGTCAGGAGATCGAGACCATCCTGGCTAACATGGCAAAACCCCGTCTCTACTAAAAATACAAGAAATTAGCTGGCCATGGTGGCAGGCACCTGTAGTCCCAGCTACTCGGGAGGCTGAGGCAGGAGAATGGCGTGAACCCGGGAGGCGGAGTTTGCAGTGAACCGAGATAGCACCATTGCACTCCAGCCTGGGTGACAGAGCGAGACTCCATCTCAAAAAACAAAACAGCAACAAGAAAAGAAAGAATGTTAAATTAACCTATAAGTAGCTACTCAAAGTGCTTCCAGAAGACGCCAGTAATTAATGGTCCACTTAGAAAAATCATTTTGATAACATCTATTTCTGCAAGTGCAAATTATTACAACCTTTTAAGAATTTCCTTGCACAAGGTACAACTTACTTCATACTGGTAATTTATTTTCTCAGCTTTGCTTTCAAAGAGTAAAAAATTTGTGAGTAGTCTTGCCCTCTGGGCCCCTCTCTACCATGATGGTTCTGTTAACAGAAGCAAAGGTTTTTTTTTTTTTAATCAAGATTTTAGCTAAGATTTTTCTTTAATTAGTAACTCGTTCTCTTTTGGAGAGCAGATAGGATTGACCCTTGACCTGTCTTAATCTGTGGTTGTCTTCCTGAACATGTTGATTCAAGTTCTTTTATCAAACAGCTGCTCTGGTACCTCATTGCTCATTTACTTTTCACTCAGTATTGAGATTAGTTGTAGTGATCAAGGCACATTTTTCTGGCTTACTGTAACCTATCTCTCTGCCAATAACTAGGGTTGTTTTAGTAATTGCTCAATAAATGTCTGTGGATATAACATGAGGAGAGAGCCGGTCATTTAGATTTCTTCATTTACAAATTCACAGAAGTAAATTTGGCTATTTCTAAAAGGTGATTATGCCTTCAGATGTCCTGTGTTGAGATTCACGTTCTAAAATTATCTGAGATAGAGGCATCTGGAATGCTTCTTTTTCTTAATTTTGGTTGGCAGTGGACTTGGCTAGGAAATTAATGGAGTAAAAGGAATGATTTTTAGCAATCCAGTGATGAAAAGAATTGGAAAGAAGAAAAATGCCTAAATCGCCTGGGGAGAAAGTATTAACCATCTTCAAGTAGAATTCTCATGCACATCCATATGATTTTTCCAATTTCTTCAGTGTAAGGAGATCCTTGGTAGGCTGCCTCAGCCTAAGGTTGAGATTGTAGACTGGTGGTGGATAGCCTAAAATGCAGATGATTCAAGCTGAAAGAGCTTCTCCACAGCAGATGAAGTGAAATTACAGGGAGACCTGCAGAAGAAAACTATTAATTACTGAAACAGGATTTGATTGCTTAATTGCATAGGTTGGAATTGAAATTGGGTTCAGAATGCAGAGGTGTTATTTTTTGATGGTAGATGATGTGGACAGTGAAAAATGCATCCACCACTTATTGTTTCCATGATTAAAAAGAGGAAAAACCTGATGAGAAACCTAATTTCTTTCTTTATGCTAAAAAAAAGTCAGTCAGTTTGTCTGGATGGTGTCTATTCAAATATTTGGTACAAGAGTTAAAGAATAATCTTAAATGACTATTTGGAAGAAGTCTAGCTTTTGTTCTACATTTTTTCTCTTTTAGTTTCCTGGTGAGTTGAATTTGACCCTTATAAAAAGCCTACTGGTATAGAAGTTCTGATCCAGACATTCAAAATTAGTGTGTCTGAAGCAAAGTCAAACAAGCTATGGTCAGGTAGCACAGGACTGTGTTCTTCTAATAGTCTCGTTGCATGGTGTCCTGAAACTTAGTTAAATTAGTGCCTTTAAAACTTGGTCTTTGGGTGTGTTACCTAGTGATAGAGAAATCATTTTTATCTTTTAGAGAACTCATAGAAATTCAGCAGTATTCTCAGTCACAGTAAGTTAAGCATAGCAGGCCCACATAATTTTTTTTTTTTCAGCTCATTCCTGGTCTGCTGAAATGTTTTAAATGCTAATTCTGACTTTTCTTTCATTACTGTACTCTGTGTCCCAGGCCCTTCTACTTAACGTTTGTGCATTTACACAAGCACGCAAAAACAAACACTGTGCATGTTTTTGCAATTAGTGCTTACTTTGAATCAGGTGGTCTTTAAGAAGATACTGAAAAAGGGCTCACAGACCACCAAATTAGAATGGGTCTAAATCATAATTGAAGCCCTCAGCTCATGCTCAATACCAATGTAGTATGTTTTCAATAACTAGAAATATACTCAGATGGCTCTTTCTATAATGGGTGATTCCACTCAAAAACACTTCCTTGTACTTTATCAGAAACTTAACGACACTTGGTCTAAATTCCAGGCTGGGGATTACGTATTTGATCAAGTTTACATGCTTTCACTGTAAATATTATAGAAATCTTTTGGAAAATTTAAAAGCAAAAGTCAGGAGACTAATATATCATGAACATCCATATCTCCATTACCAACTTCAATAATTATCAACTCAAGTCCAGTATTCTTTCATTTATTGCCCCCTGATTATCTTAAAACAAATAGCATACCTCATTCATCACTGAATAGCCTAGTATCTATCTCTTTAAGATAGGAACTACTTTTCATAAAACCATATTATTATCATGTAAAAAATTAATTTATTTATATTATCAAATATCCAGCCAGTTTTCAAATTTCCCTATCTTAAAATTTTTCTGTGTCATTTGTTTTTGAGTCAGACTCCAAATAAGGCTTATACATTGTGATTGATTAATGATATGTCTCCTATTTATTTATTTATTTATTTGTTATTATACTTTAAGTTCTGAGATACATGTGCAGAACATGCAGGTTTGTTACATAGGTATACCCGTGCCATGGTGGTTTGCTGCACCTATCAACCCATCACCTACATTAGGTATATCTCCTAATTAGGTATATCCCTCCCCCAGCCTTCCAGCCCCTGACAGGCCTCGGTGTGTGATGTTCCCCTCCCTGTGTCCATGTGTTCTCATTGTTCAACTCCCAGACCTAAAACCATAAAATCCCTAGAAGAAAACCTGTGCAATACCATTCAGGACATAGGCATGGGCAAAGACTTCATGACTAAAACACCAAAAGCAATGGCAACAAAAGCCAAAATTGACGAATGGGATCTAATTAAACTAAAGAGCTTCTGCACAGCAAAAGAAACTATCATCAGAGTGAACAGGCAGCCTATAGAATGGGAGAAAATTTTTGCAATCTGTCCGTCTGACAAAGGGCTAATATCCAGAATCTACAAAGAACTTAGATTTACAAGAAACAAACAGCCTCATCAACAAGTGGGTGAAGGATGATATGTCTCTTAAATCTCTTTAATTTTACAGACTCCTCTCCATTTTTTTCTCCTTTGAAAATTTTTGGTTGAAGAATCTAAGTTATTTCAGGCTTCATGTGATCTGGATTTTGCTGGCTGCAATCTCATGGGGTCATTTTGCAAGTTCTGATATCAATGGGAATCAGGGATCCTGATATCAATAAATTGGTAGGTAGTAAGACCAAAAGGCTCAAATTCAAGTTTAATTTTATTTTTGAGAAGGTGAGGGAAGACTGCTTCCCAGTGATGGTGTGCATTTCCGTCTGTAGGTACAAAATGTCTGCTTGTCCCTCCCTGTGATAATAGCAGCTGCCATCACCTAGATCCTTATAAGTGTTCATTGAGGTTTGCCAGATAATGATACTCATTCTGTGATTTCTTCTTCATTTACTGGCTAGAATACTTTTATAAAGAGAAACTTCTCATCAATTATTTGTCACAGTGAGATACAGTTTTTGTAGGAAAGGTGAGATTAATCCTCAGTTCTTTCGTTTTCTGTATCGGGGCTATTTCCCTAGTGTTCACTAAAGGGCACCAATGAGATGTTTTCCTAGTTTCATTACAAATTCATGAACTTAAACATATTTGATGTGTTTTATTTCATTGATGTTGTAAACCTATTCTTGCTTGAATTGCCCCATCTTTGGCTAGAGAGAGCCTATTCAAGTTGACTTCTAGGTCCTTTAATGTGACCCCAGTACTTTCTTTTTCGGGTATAATAAATACTTCCATTATTATCTTGTATATTTTGTGTTCTGGGCCTGGAATCAACCTTTTCTCTGAGACCCTTTGTTCCTTTTTTTTTTAAATTCATATTTAGAGACCACAATATGAGTGTTGCGATTCTCATTACTGTTGGATTAATATTTAGGAGTTTCCAGTGAGCAGAGTTGAGCAATTTTTTTTACTTATAATATAGCCCATGAGTTTATACAGATATTTTCAATTTAAAACCCATTCAGTTTTACTCTCACCAATTTTACATCTGCATCTTTTCCCCATGTTGAAAATTCTGTTCTCAGTGTCACCAATATAATTACTCTTTGATTTTATCTCATGCTATATACAACACTCTCTTAGAATGACAGAACTACCATCAGCCCTGTGATAGCTGCCAATAATTTAAATTTTATATAGTTCTTTTTATCTTTAAAAATGTATCCCACACATGTCATGTGGTCAAGTTATTTGTTCAAAATTGATTGAAATATTTCTCTCTCTGCAAGTATTTTGAAATGACTCTTATGCTGCCCAGAATCTTCTCAAGATGAGCTATCTTTAGTCCTCCAGAAAAAAATCTTTGTTATTTATTACATGATTTCAAGTCTGCTGTACCATCATAGCTTTTTTTTTTTTTTACCAACATAGTTTAGTTTATGCTCTTTCTACTGTCATTGGAAGGTTAGAAAATATTACAACGATATGCATTACTCTAGCTTGCACAGGCAATAGTAAGTGGAAGGTAGCAAAACCATCTGTTCCAGCAACCTGATGCCCTGGAAATAAATATTCTATCTTGAAGGGATGACATTAACTCTATGAGGTCTTGCACAGTGGCATATAATTATTTCCCTTAATGTGCCTGTTTCAGAAAGGAGTGTGTTAAACTTTCCCTTCTTTATTAGTCTGAAAGATGAGGTAAAGCAGGGCTGGAAACATTTCTCATTTGTAGAATTTTGTCCAAGAAAATGAAAGATTAAAGAGATCCGTAATAATCAAACCTGATTCATTCTGGACAAGCGAAAGGGAATGTGCAGTGAACAAATCATTTAAACTAGTTGTACACACTAATGAGCATTGAATTCGTTCTATCCTCCCAGGACTAAGAACTAGGAGTTACTACCGGCTGCTCAATAAAGGCATTAATTTAATGTGTAACAGAAGGGAAAATGAAGGAAAGAAACAAGACATGTAATTCCCATAGAAGAAAAGTAAATTGGTACTGATTTTATTCATTCAGCAACATGTATTGAATTTCTCCTATGTATCAGGTGTAATTCAACCTGCTAGGGATAACAAGTATGAAAAGGTTATATACCCTGCTCACTAGCAGGTCATAGTCACACTGGGAAATAGCTAACTTTTTGTAATATCTAATAGTATAGTGCAGGCATGCATGAAGTACCGTGAGACCCTTACAAACATACTCAAGCATTTCAATCTTGTTAGGATCTTTAGTTTGATTACATGGGCCTCAGGTTCCTAATGTGAGAACAGACATATGTCAGATGTCAAAATTATGTGAAACAGGAGAGGATTTCTTTGCATGCAAATGAACAAGTTTCACACAATTACTGCAAAAATTGCCTCCTTTGGAAGACCACTTCTAAGGATTCTTAATAGACATCTCCAAATGTAAATCATACTGATATGAACAAACGTAAGATTTATTTACTGTGGGAATTCTCATAGACTTTATTATCCTAATATGCTATGTGAATTGACAGAAGAGATGTAAATAGGCAGTATTTGTTTCCCTGATCTATTTTTCAGTTTGTCCAGAGGGTACATTTTTACAGCAAAACATTGTGTCCATTGAGATTGGGTTGTAAGTGATCAGAAAATTCGATCCAAACTGGTGGAAGGGAAAAAAGTGAAAGAAGGAGGGAATTTATTGGCTTCTTGGACTCTGGCATGCCTCACTTGATCTCAGAGGTAAAGCAGGGCTCCAGGAACTCATTTCTTTCCGCCACTCAGTATAGCCCTGATCTCTGCCATTGCTAGATTCTCAAACAAGTCTTCTGCACATCGTTGCAAGGTAACTGTCAGGAGTACTCAGTTCAAGTGTAATAGGAAAAAAGTGAGAGCCTTTGCCTTGGTATGCCAAGAAAAATTCTCATGGGTGCACACTCTCCTTTCCATCTCTCCTTACCTCTTTCTGAGGTCTGTTCTTGTTTTCTGACTACTAAGCCGTGAGTACTTTGTTGGATGCCTTTGGGACAAAGTGATTTAGAGGGAGAGTAGCATGTAAGAGATAGCAAGAATCTGGAGAGGACTGCGAGGCTAGGGAAAGGAGGTCATCCCACCCCAGTAGAAATCCTGGGACATGGGCAGACATTCTTATCACATGTGTTCAATCTTAAAGGCAGCTCTTGATGAAAAGCCCTCACTTGACAGCTTTCAAGAAGAGACAGCTGGCAGGCTGAGGTGGGAGTATCACTTGAACCTGGGAAGCTGAGGTTTCAGTGAGCTGTGATCGTGCGTCTGCACTCCAGCCTGGGCAACAGAGCGAGACCCTGTCTCAAAGAAATAAAAATAAAATAGTGTCTGTGATGGTTTTTTTCCTTCCAATAGTTTGCTTTAATAAATTTGAAAAGTACAAACAAGTTGAAAGAGTAGTATAATGAACACATATTAATACCTTCCATTCACCTGGATTTACCAAAAAGTTAATATTCTTTTCTGTCTCTATACACACATAGAATGTTTTCTCTGAAGTCTGAAAGTCAGTTCCAGACATTGTGAAAATACAGTCCAAAATATTGCAGATTGCATCTCCTAAGAACAACATTCTCCTATATAACCAAAGTACCACCCTCACTTCTAAGAAAGTTAATGGTGATTTTATCAAAATTACTGTCCATATTCAGTTGTCACAAGGTTTTTTAAAATAGATTATCCCTTTTGATTCCAGAACAAAGGGTCATACATTGCCATTATTTATTTCATCTCTCTGTCTTTTATTTATTTATTTTTTTAGAGACAAGTTCCCACTCTGTCACCCAGGCTGGAGTACGGAAACTCCTGAGCTCAAGCAGTCCCCCAGAATAGCTAGAACTGCAGGTGTGCACCACCACAACTGGCTATTTTTTGTAATTTCTATTTTTTGTAGAGCAGGGTTTCATGTTCCACAGGTTGGTCTCAAACTCCTGGCCTCAAGTGATCCTCCTGTCTTGGCCTCTCAAAGTGCTGGGGTTATAGGCATGAAACACCATGTCCAGCTTGTGCCATCTCTTTTAACTACTAATCTAGAAGGATTCCTCTGCCTTACTGGAGGAATGGGAAAGTAGGGAGGGTACAAAGTGGTCTTTCCTGTTGATGATTTTGATGAGGTCAGGCTTATGGTTTGTAAAACAAATCTCACTTTGGATTTATTTGATGTTTTTTTGTTGTTGTTTTTTTTCAGGAGTAGTTGAGGGGTAAAATATTTTTAGCACAAAAACTACCTAGGGTAAGAATGCATCCTTTTCACGGCTTCCTGTCAGGTGCTATAATGTTAACTTTGTTCACTTGGTGGATTGAGATGACACCTGCTAGATTTCTCTATTGTAAAGATACAGTTTGTCTTTGTAATTAACAGGATATCTGAGGGATGATATTTCACAGCATGTGCATATCCTATTCCCTGTTAATTTTTCCCCAGGATTTTAGCATTTATTGATGACCCCTACCTAAATAAATCATTACATCAGTGCTTGGAAGGTGTTGGTTTTAATTCTGGAATCCCTTCTTTACTCTGCTGTTTTTTAAAAATATCATTATTAACTCATGGATTCCATCCAACAGTAATGATTCATTAGTGACGTTACTGACTTTCTTTTTTGGTTCTGAAATTGGCCCTCGTTTGATGAGTGGGAAACCTTTCAAGTTGACTCCTGTGTCCTTTTCAGAAGTTCCCATCAGTTTTTCAGTACTTCTTCCTTTATAGCACAACAGAATGTTCACCTTGTATCTTCTCTGCTCCAGACCTACAAATAGCTATTTCTCAAATAGGTGGTTTATCTTGTTTAGGAATGGTGTCTAAAAATCAAGATATCGGTGAGAAGGGTATCATTGGTTCTAATGTCCTTTTTCAGCCGACAGAGCTAAGAAGATATATGTGGAGATTATAGTGGTACCTCCAAATGCAATTCCATACCACAGGTTCTTCCTTTTCCTGACAAATTTCAGATTTCTTTCCCTTCCTTTCACAGTGAGAATCATAGTTGTTAACCATATCTGTAAATTTACTACAGTACATGCAAAATACTGTTGGAATTACCAAACCACTACTACTACCAACCGCAAACTTATGTGCAATTTAAGATTTCTCTTTGTCCTTAGAATATATTCCTCAGGGATACAGTCCAAATTATTGCAGATTGCATCTCCTAAGAACAACATTGTCCTATATAACAAAAGTACCACCCTCACTTCTAAGAAAGTTAATGGTGATTTTATCGAAATTACTATCCATATTCAGTTGTCCACAATGTTTTTTTAATAGATTATCCCTTTTGATTCCAGAACAAAGGGTCATACATTGCCATTATTTATTCCATCTCTCTTTTATTTATTTATTTTTTTAGAGACAAGTTCTCACTTGTCTCTAAAAAATATATTCCCTGAGGAATATATTCTAAGGACAAAGTCCTTAGAGTCAGACTCTTTGGTTCCAAAGTTGCTTGAATAAATTTTTTTTTCTATGACTGTGTCACTAATTTGATATATAGTTAGGTTAATTTTTCTCTGTTCTGTTCAGTTTTAGAGCTCTGTCTCTCATCTTTATATATTTAATTTTATTATTTAGTTAAATTTATGTTAAAATATGTGAAACATATGGTTCAAAGTAAAATACATAGAACACAATATACACACTTCTTTACATTTTGCTTTTATCACTTAATCTATTCTTGGAAATCACTATGTATTAGTTCATAGAGATCTTTATGCTTTTTTGCAGTGGTGTTCTGGTAGAGTTACCATAATTTATTTAACTAGCTACCAATGAGTGTGCAGGTAGTTTGTCTCCATGTGTTTCTACAGATAACTCCAAACTGAATAACCTTGTGCTTGTTTTTATAGATGTGTTTTCAGGATAAGTTCCTGGCAGTAGATTGCTCATTCCAAAGGTAGAAGGGAACATAGCATTATTAGATATTGTTCAATCTCCCTCATTAAGGGCTAGGATAGTTTACATTCTCATCAACCATGTTTGGATGTTTTCTTCCCCTCACCTGGCTCTGTTGTCAATTTTTGAAATTTTTCTTTTTAAGAGTCAGGGTCTTGCTTTGTCACTCAGGCTGGAGTGCAGTGGCACAATCGTAGCTCTCTGCTGCCTCAGATTCCTGGGCTCAAGGGATCCTCCCATCTTAGGCTCCAAGTGGCTGGGACTAGAGCCTCCTAAGTGGCTAGGAGCATGCCACCACACTCATTTCTTTTAAAAAATATTTTTCTAGAGGACAAGTCTCCCATCTTTCCAAGGCTACTTTTGGCTTGTTTGATGGGTGAGAAATGGTATCTCTGTGTGTTTTATCTGATATCAGAATCACAACCCTGCTTTGCCCCAACTCTTTATTCTTAGGCATTTGATGAAGTACTCTATTTTAGGTGTTAGATTTTGCTTTGTGAGACAGTTTTAATGTATTTTTATTTAATAGAGATTTTTAAGCTCATTTACATTTATAAATATGACCAATATGTTTAATCTCATCTGTCATATTGTTTTAGATTTTATGTATATATAGTTTATATTGTTATTATGTTTTATATGTGGCCCATTCCTTGTTCTTTTGAAATAACTTATTTTGGTTATGGGGAAAGTTGTATTATTATTTTAGTGATTATTAAACGTAACCTTTATATGCCCTTCATTCCTTTTTCCTTCACTTAATCTATATTTGGTTTGCCAGCTTTAAATCAGATCCGTTGAGTCTACCTATGGAACAATTCATTAGCTTATCCTATTTTACTGTTTCTGTCTCTTTTCTCCTTCTAAGTTCATTGTTTCTATTTTGTCCGAACACATAACATATGTTTCCTTACTCTTCTTATTTTATTTTATTTTGGTTTTTTTTGAGACGGAGTCTCGCTCTGTCGCCCAGGCTGGAGTGCAGTGGCCGATCTCAGCTCACTGCAAGCTCCGCCTCCCAGGTTTGCGCCATTCTCCTGCCTCAGCCTCCTGAGTAGCTGGGACTACAGGCGCCCGTCACCTCGCCCGGCTAGTTTTTTGTATTTTTTAGTAGAGACGGGGTTTCACTGTGTTAGCCAGGATGGTCTCGATCTCCTGACCTCGTGATCCGCCTGTCTCGGCCTCCCAAAGTGCTGGGATTACAGGCTTGAGCCACCGCGCCCGGCCTCCTTACTCTTCTTGCACCCTGGTTCCCTCCTTTG
Organism: Papio anubis; assembly: GCF_008728515.1. Taxonomy (NCBI): domain Eukaryota; kingdom Metazoa; phylum Chordata; class Mammalia; order Primates; family Cercopithecidae; genus Papio; species Papio anubis. The sequence goes on along the minus strand of NC_044988.1, from coordinate 21,396,300 downwards.
CTTTTATCTTAGATTTGTAAATAAATGTGTTTCATGCGCCATCAGTTCTTTTGCCAGTCATATCTTGATTGGATGAAACGCATCTGCTAGATTACCTAGAAAGGGTTTGTAAGTGCAGTATACCCTGGTTTCTTAATTGTATAAGATGTTTTCTAGAGGATTGATATTTGAAGGATAGCTTCACTGATACTTTTTTCCCCTGCAGGTAACCCTTTATTTATTTATTTATTTATTTATTTTTGGTGTGGAGGTCCAGGAGATTTTTTTTCTTAAAGTGTCCTGTTAAAAATTAGACACAGGTACAAGCATATTAGGTCTTATTCGCCAGTTTTCTTTATTGGTTATTTTTTCTTGAATACTTTTGACCTCTATGTTGCTTTTTGTTCTGTTTCCCATATTTATGCCTTTCCTCAATGCTCCTGATATTTTCAGTTGAATCACTGCTCTCTTGGACACCTTGTAATTAGTTTTTATTTCTAATATAATTTAGTGTTCAGTTTATTTCCAGGGTTTAATCAACTTTGGTTTTACATCCTTCTGGTTTTTGTTGTGTCCATATATTTTAAAAATATTTCTTTGAGCCATATTTCCATATCTTCAGTGTGTTTCACTGTTTCACTATTTCAGTGTGTTTCACTTAGGTTCAGATGTGTTTCATTTTTGTGCTGTTGCAAATTTTTGAGTAGAATTTTAATCAACTGCAATATTTTGATTCTCTTTTTATACTTCTTTGTTATAGAACATTAGGTAGATATTTGTCTACTAGTCTCCATTCATTTTGAGATGTTTTATTTTCTTAGATCATTAGTAGCAATTCTGTGTAGAAAGAGGTGGGAATTTGAATGACTTTTTAAGTCTCCTAGTTCAAAAGAATAATAATATTTTGAAACAGTAAGAATCATTTGATTTTATCAATGTACTTGGAAGGAGTGAGAGGAGGGTAGATGGCCTTCTGATTTAGTGATTCTCCGTTGCTTTAATATGACTTCTGCTTTTCATCACTTTCGTTTTTTTGAGACTGGGTCTCACTCTTGCCCAGGCTGGAGTGCTGTGGCGTGATTATGGCTCTCTGCAGCCTTGACCTCCTGGGTTCAAGTGATTCTCCCACCTCAGCTTCTATTTTTTGTAGACACAAAAAAGTACATGGTTTAGCCATGTTGCCCAGGCTAGTCTCAAACTCCTGAGATAAAGTGATTTTCATCACTTTCTTGTCTCTTTCTCCATCATGTCTTCAAGGGGTTCCACTTCTAATTTGCTCCTTCACTCCCAGAACTGGTGCCTCTCTATAATTTCCATCTCTGCTCCTTTGCACTCTGAGCTCTGTGCAGCTCTCAGATCTGTTCACCATATTTCCCTACTGACGAGGAGTTTTCTCTGTAAGATTGTTCTATTTGTGTCTCACCATTACTGGGCTTTTGCTTCCTTTTATTTTTCTGCTGTCTCTATCTAACTTTCTGCTCTGGAGTGATCTCAAGAGCAGGTGCTGCTGGATTTGAGTATTTTTCTCCTGCTTATGTGTAATTTGAGGTTGTTGTGTTCCCTTTTTCCTAGTTATGATAAAAAATTTAATAGTTTCTGCTTGTTTTATCTTTATGTTGTTTTTGAAGGATGCATGGGGAGATTAAGATTTAGATGGCTTTCATTATCCTGTTGAAGCCAGGATTAGATTCTTTAGATCCTATTCTGGGTAGGAAGCAAATAGAACACTGCATATTTCCTTCTCTTTGCTTTTTTTTTTTTTTTTTTTGAGATGGAGTCTCACTCTGTCACCCAGGCTGGAGTGCAGTGGCACGATCTTGGCTCACTGCAGCCTCTGCCTCCCGGCTTCAAGTGATTCTTCTGCCCCAGCCTCCTGAGTAGCTGGGACTACAGGCATGCGCCACCACACCCAGCTAGTTTCTGTCTTTTTAGTAGAGACAGGGTTTCACTGTGTTGGCCAGGATGGTCTCGATTTCCTGACCTCGTGATCCGCCTGCCTCAGCCTCCCAAAGTGCTGGGATTACAGATGTGAGATTTGCATTCTTACTACAGGCATCTTAATTCTTCCTTAAGAAAGATAGATGCCGTTAATTAAAGTTGGAGATGTCATAGGACAAATTAGTATTATGCTATAAAGTTACCCTTCCTTAGACTGGTGGCACTAAGGGTTGGCAGATGTAGAAAGTGAAAATAGATATTAATTTGAATTTCAGATAAGCATTGAATAACTTTGTAATGTAAGTATGTCCCATACAATATATGGGATCTACTTACACTAAAAAAGTTTTTCTTGTTTATCTGAAATTCAAATTTAACTGGGGCTCTTGTATTTTATCTAGCAGCTCTTCTTTAGGGAAAGAAATGTTTGTTACTATTTTTCATAGTCCACGTGGTACCTAGAATGATACCTGGGATGGTGCTGAGCAGACAGCATGTGCAAAATATTTGTTGAATTAAAGATGCAAATTTAATTTAATAACAACCTTAGTGATCATAATATGTTATTTCCTAATGAAATGTGAGGATAAAAAAAAAAAGTTGAGTTCAGTTCTATTCAATCTCAATTTCAGTTGGACTAAAACATTTATTTTTTCCAGTTATATGAATTGATGTTCTTCTTAATGGTTTTCTTCATGTGTGATTTTTCAAATAACCTTTAAAAATCCTACTACCCACTTTGGGAAGCAAAGGTGGGAGGATCATGAAGTCAGATCAAGACCAACTTGGTCAACATGATGAAATACCATCTCTACTAAAAATTAAAAAAAATATTAGCTGGGCATGGTGGCACATGCCTGTAGTCTCAGCTACTCGGGAGGCTGAGGCAGGAGAATCGCTTGAACCCGGGAGGCGGAGGTTTTAGTGAGCTGAGATCGTGCCACTGCACACCAGCCTGGCGACAGAGTGAGACTCCGTCTCAAGTTAAAAAAAGAAAAAAAAGAAGAAAAATCCTACTACCTTAAACTGTCACAAGGTGGAGTTTATATATATTTATATATGAGACATAGATCATATATAGCTAGATAAGTGTCATGAAAGCTAGATGGACGGATACATGGAGCAATCACAAAAGCTAAGTAATAACCGTATTTCAGACAGTGTCTTTTTCTACCCTATAATCGTACTTCATTATTACCTGCTTTATATCCCTAGGTTTATGTTTATGTAGCTCTGGTGGAAATTACCTCATCTCAGAGAAGGCAAACTGTCTCCTAGCCCTAGGGAATAAATCACGAGTGCTTCAAGCCAGTCATGGGATTCATGTGCGCTGCACCAGGGGTGAAGAAAGAGGTATTCCAGTGACTCAGTTTTAGCCAAATAACAACTACTGATGAAGTTGATACGGAAGAATTTCTTTCTCTTAGGAGAGAAAGCCTTTTGTGATGTCTTTCTTTCTGCTTGGGATACTGATGAGGGATATCATACAAGGAGCTATGGTAGTTATCTTCAAATCAGGAGGCACTTTCAGAGGACAAAGGGCCAACAGCTAAGTCTGGTGACTGAGAAAATAGTCCTGTTCCATAATGATGTCATTAACTTGAAACCACCAGCTTTCAGATTAACTGGATGATAATTAAATGCTTTTTCTGATGATGGTTAATTGGGGCTTTTTTTCCTTGCAGCTAAAAACATTCCAAACTATTAATGGTACAAACTTCTCACTAGAAAGTAACTTCAGGAATTGATAGGTTAAACACATCCTTTTAAAGGAAGTTTTATTTTTTGTTTGTCTTAGAATCTTTGGAGGACTGTGATCTATCACTTTGTTGTTCACTGTGCCCTTTCTTCCCTTTTAATGAAAAATAAGGTGTTGGAGAATAAAGTGGAAAGGGCTGCATTTTTCTGCTGTGTCGACTGAGCAGCTTTCTGGATCTCTGTAACTCCAATTTAACATCTTTCAACATCTTTCTCCACTTTTTCCACTTTGGAAAGCCCTATTCTAAATCATCAGTGAAAACATACCACTGTCAGATGTGAGGATGTTTTGGACTCTATCTGTAAGGTGTTTATGTTAGTTACCCATGAAGAGCTTACTAATTAGATAGAAAAGACGACATGCTTGGAAAACAATGTTCTAAAATATGTATGTGGGCTGCTGAATGGGGCTGTGGAAAGCTGCTACCCTAGTGTTGAATTTAATTGTGTTAACATTATTCCTTTCATTAATGAATGGAAAAAATGTGGGTTAGGTTACAGGAACAGTATTCCAGTTTACCTTGAATACGCCACTGTAACAGGTTAGAAGTTACTATAGAGTTCAGTGTCCTTGCTCTAGACATGAAGATGTGTCACTGAGTTTGGATAGTGACTTTTCTGGAATTACTGTTTTTCTCTAACAAGAAATTCTGTTGGATGCTATTAAAGCAAGTTGCTTGGTTAGATTCTTGAAAGGATTCGACATTTTTTATTAATAAGAAAAACATTTGCAATTACGCTTGCTAGTGGAGGATAAAAATGAGTTTGTTTTCTTGCTCATTATACTCCAGGGTCTGGAGAGAATCTCACCAGGTCGAAGAGGCAGTCTTCTCTGTAGGTTCCTTTATTGAGTGGCTAATCAAATGCATTATGGGATCCTTCATTTTTTCTGAAGCCTCTGCTACTTACCACTGTGCAAGAAGCCCTGGGCATATGATTGGCCTGTCCAGGCAAAATGTTTGATTTTCCTTGCAAGCAACTTTGTAGATTTTATACTAGCTTACATCTTCAAGTGGACAATAAAAGCGAAGATGTCAGGTAGAGTTGGACAATTGTTTTTACTCAGCCTAAAAGGAATGATATTAAAGCAGTCTTTTAGTAGCTATCAGAATTGATTTTGCTGATAGTCAGAAGTGAGATGGTTTTTCCTTTGCCCTGTAAGTAGGTTTATTTTTCTGTGGATACATCATAGCATAGCATATTATCATGCTCTTTAAACATCACACATACCACAGTGTGGATTGTTTTTGTCAATTTTCTTGTTTTTAAATTTTTATTTGAAATGTGGAAAAGTGCTCTGTTTTGTTTTTAAATTTTAAATGCCAATAGGTTGGGAACCTCAATTTTGCTCCGACTTGCTCTTCCATGGCCAGAGTTTATTGCCTGATGCCTATAAAAGCCTCTTTCCAAACTGAAGTTTCAGGGTTTATTGAATAAATGTCAGCTCAGTAACAGAAAAACTGTAAAGAACTCAGGGTATACATTTAATAACACATTTCCCTTAATGTCATGCAAGGTCTTTTTGTTTCCTTCATAACTATTACCATGATCTCTAATTATAGTTTGTCTTATTTGACTACTTATTTATTATCCATCTGCCCAAATTTGAATATCACCTTTATGAAGACTAGATCGTGTGTTTTCTCATTCCCCAATGTACACTTAGTGTCTAAAAGGCATTTAATAAGTATGGTTGGAAATTTTAAAAAACAAACACATGCAGAAGCAAATGAGTACATGTTTTGACAGTTTACAGATGTAGTATAACTGTAATGTAACTGCTATTGCTCTAGCTATTATGGGATAAATCATTATGCAATAGATATATGTCCTTCAGAAGAACTTTCAGATAACTCAACTATGACAAACACACATTAATAACTAAATCCTACACATCAGGTTGAAAATTCTCTTAGTGTTCACATGAATGAAAAGGCCATATTAACTGCCATGTCAGTCAAGCCTTCAAATGGCTTTATCCCCAGTGGACATCTGACTGCAAAGTATGGGAGGCCCCAAGTGAAAGCCACACAGCTGATCCTACTCAACCTGTAGAACTGTGAGTGGTAATAACAAATTATTGCTTCCGGCCATTATGTTTTGGGATAGCTGGCTTGTGCAACATGGGAAAAACAAAAATTTGGCAATATAGACTTCAACTATTGATATTACGTTATTCTCCTTTTCTAAGCAGTGCACCTTTATTGAGGTGATTGCGTGTATTAGACATACTCTTTGATTATATAAAAACATAATGATGAGTTTATACCTGAAGAAGTCATGTTACTAGGAAAACGAAAAGATTTGTGAGGGTCACAGTGGGCTAGTGTGTTGGCAAGAAAGCAAAGTCGAATTCAGATTTTGTCTCCAACTACTTATGGTTCATGCGGGTCTTAAGAAACCCTGCCTCTTTGATATGGTTGCTTGAGTTTACATTACTCCCTGTTTTCTGAGCTTCCATGCCACGATTGCGTCAGATGTCTTATAGAAATAAATATATTTTGGGTAATAACTTATTAGAGGGCATGGCAAAAATCCTTTAGAACTGTTAGAATATTCAAAAAGTGGAGCCAGTAATCTCATAGATCTAGAGAGGAGCAGAGTCAAAAAAATCTGGAAAGACCCATTTGAAATTCTGCATCCCCTTTTTTTTAGATATAATTGCAATACACTAAGTCTTTTTTGTCTTTTAAGGTATCTACCTTAGTGCCTTAATTTGAGACAGAAATTAGGGGACCACTGTTAATGTTTAATACCAAATGTCTGCTGCTCTGTTGAGTTTAAACAGGTTAAACTTGTATTTTACTAGGAAATATCAAGTAGGTCTTATTCTTGGAGTGGCCGAGACTATTTAATGATCACACGTCCATCACTTAAATGTGCACAGCTTCATTGTTTTGTGCATTTGATCCTGTCTTCCTCTTCATCCCTCTATGTCCTCTTCTTTTCATATATATGCCACCTGTGTGACTTGACTTTGAAAACATCCCTTGAAAGCATCTTATCTATGGGAGTTCTAGGGGTTGATTTAAGGAAGCTGAAGTGGCTTTTACTGTTCAGATGTTCTGCAGAGTCCTGGAAAGAGGTGTACCTATTGGTAAAAATTTGTGAGAAATTGAAATGTGATAGGACTTGGAGAGTAAATTATGTATTGCTCTTCTATTTATTTGTCTTTCTGTCTGTCTGTTCATTCGTGCATTCACCCATTCATTGAAAAGCTAATGATTATGTTGTCAAAAGCTGATTGCAGAGTGAATGAAGGCTTTGGGAGATATTATATAAATAGACCCCTGTGCTGCTTGATTTGTTCAACTGAAAAATGGATTATTTTCTCACCTAAAAAATAGCTGCCATCATATTTCATGAGATTATTGTCATTTATGAAGCAATATAAATGAAGATAACATATTAATAAAGTTGTTTTTCAATATTTTCAAATGATATTTAAATTCCCTCTCCTTGACCCTATATGTCTCCAACATTAGAAAAACAATTACTTCCCATATTTTTTTCTCAACTTTTTTTTGTGTGTGTGACTTTGAAGAAATAAAAGTAGTGGGAACTGAAGCCTGTTGGTTTTGCTTATCCAAGCCACACCACAGTCTACTCATTTTTTAAAAAGGAAAAAGTACTCCATTCTATGAGCACTGCTTCCTGAGACCTCAGTGAATAGAGAGGAAGCAGAGGTTTCTGAGCAAATTTATGCTCAGAAGGGACCGAGAGGGTGAAGAGTTCTATGCAGGCAGAATTTTGCAAATAATAGAAACCAAAAAAAATTACATTTTAGAAAAGAATGAGAACTGCTTACTGCTCATGTTCCCATAATTATTAAATAATGCAGTTCAGTTGCTTCTAAAATTCATTTTTATGAGCTCCAGCATAGGAATTGTTTCTTGGCATATAAGCACTTAAGGAAAACATTTTAGTTGAGATCATCCATAAGCAAACACGATTAACTAATATACTAATTGCACAATTTGTGTGAGAGGGTAATGTGTTAAGAAATATTTGATTTTTGATTCATAGTCAGCCAGGAAGAAAGTCATTTGGCAAAACTAAATTTCTCCTCAACTTATGGTAGAATTTCTGCATGACCTAAAAAGGGAAATAATATTCAAATTGAACCATGTACTGAAACCAGAGGAGAGTTGAACAATATTCGCTTCTGTCTTGCCTTGTGTTATTCCAAACAAACTTCTGCATCCCTGAGCTCCTCCCCTGACAGCAGAAATTTCCCACCAGACCTATAAACCCACCTGTTGCTATGTTACCGCTCTTCTGACTTCTTCTGCCAGAAGGATTGTACATTGTTAGTGACATATTAGAATAATCAGCAACCCCAAATGAATGTCTTCTCTTCTCATAGAATTCCCTGTGAAGGCTTCAGTCCCTGCACATTCCCTAAGTTCTGTCTTAGACCTTTACATTGGCAATGCCCCATTATGAGAGTCAATGTACAGAAGATGGAGATTTCTAGATCTTATTTATACCTTCTTTATTACCTGTATTGTATGTATTATCTGTATTATATTACCTGTATTATATATATAAAATATATATTATATATATGGAGAAAGAGAGAGAAAGACAGGGAGAGGGAGAGAGAGAGATTTATCATGAAGGATTGGTTCATGTAATAATGGAGGCTGAGAAGTCCTATGATCTGATATCTGCAAGATGGAAGCCTAGGAAAGCCAGTCGTTCTAGTGAAGCCCAGAAAGCTGGAGAACCAGGAGAGCCAAGGGTGTAAGGCCCAGTCTGAATCCGAAGACAGGAGAAACAGGAGCAACAGTGCCCAAGGACAAGAGAAGACGGATGTCTCAGCTCTACCAGAGAAAGCAAATTCACTCTTCCTCTGACTTTTTGTTGTATTCCGGCCCTCAACAGATCAGATGATGCCCACCCACATTGTGTGGACAGTTTTCTTTTACTAGCTCTATCTATTCAAATGCTAATCCCTTCTGGAAGCACGTGCACAGACATATCCAGAAATAGTATTTACTAGCTCTCTGGGCACTGCTTAACCCAGTCAAGTAACACATAAAATTAATCATCACGCCCTCTCAAAACATAGTGATTTATGAATTATTGAGTATTTTTATTATGAACTTTAAAGATTATAAAGATATAATAATAATACAGCACAAGTGGCTTGTTATTTCACTAGGAAGATAAAACACATATATAAGCAAAGATGACTAATATGAAGAGTGGTGGATGCGTGAGCAGAAAAACACTGGGCTTTCGTTGAAAAGAATGTTCAACGGAATGCCCAGGGATCTTAGAATTTGCTTTAGAATCATATACCGGACAAATTTAGGTGTTCTCATTGCATTTCTTCCCCAATTATACAGCCAACGCTCAGAGAAGTGGCTTCAACTTGATGCACGGATTTTCTCCTACCCTTCTGGTTTGGCCAACTTCCCTTAGATTGATAATCTTGAACATTAATGAGCTTTTGCTGTGTAGCAAACCACACCCTGCTCACCTCTCCAGCCTCAATTCTTCTGTTTTTCTCATCTCCCACCTCACCTTTTGTAACCTGTGTTCTTCAGCTATACTGACTTTCTTAAGTTCCTTTAACAGTCCAGTCTCTCTATGATTATTTTATACTTTTACCAAGATGGAACATATCCTCTTCATCCCCAACTTGCCCTTTGGCTAGTCAGCTTGTATTAGGGGCTCAGTTTAAATGTTATTTTCTCAAGAAAGTGCTCTTAGCCTTCCTGCACTTCCCCCTGACTGGGTTCCATGTTCCCACAGTATCCTGACAAACTGTGTTAATGATGCCTAACATGTATTGCCAAAGGGCAAGCAGGGGATGGAAAGGATATGTTCCATCTTGGTAAAGGTGTGGACCAACCATAGTGGGCTGTTTCCAGTGGTACACTGGATCCACCTGTAACTAATGAACAGTTATTTTGCAATTGCTTGTCTGTCACGTGGACTAGACTTCAAGGACCTAACAATAGGGACAGTATCATGGCCAGTATGATGACTGGAATGTACTAAGTGAGAAGGAGAAATGACAATAGAGATGGAGGCAATCGTTTCAGACCTAGATTTCTGAAGCCTGACTCAGCTTTTTGAACTGAGGTACTTGAGATTGGTGTGAACCCTGGCAGCTCCAGAGAGCTATACATATAACAGATAAGCTTGTTCTTGGTGCCTCAGAAATGCCCGCTAAGTTTTAGAAGCATAAAACATGGTTTAGCACCAAGGCCAGGTAATATAGTGGAAACCAGGTCTCCAAACACTAATGTGAGGCTTGTAAAGATTCCTTAAAGGTGACACAATATGTGTTTGTTGGTTTATCGGTTTTTATTTTGTTAAATGATTTTAAGGCTGGAAGTTTCTAATGTAAGATGGGTCAGGTTTGGAACGATTCAAAGAGGGCCACAAAATGTACAAATGAGAAATGCCATCCACTTAACTAAATCTAAAGGCCATCTAGTTATACTTCGACTGCTGTGCTTTGATTTCTTAATCCTCAATTATGAGTAGAATTTTGGAACTGGATTTATTCTGCTTTCCTCTCTATAAGCATATCTTGTACATCACAGCCTTCTTCTCCCAACCTCCACTGTTTTCTGATGTTCCCTTGGCATTACGTCAGGCGCTATTAACATTTCTAACTGAGAAATGATCTTATGTCAAGACTATAGCATAGTAGATGGGGATCATGGTTCTAGCAGAGTTGGGATAGTGGTATAACTGTGTGGAGTAAAAAGCATGATTCACAGGAGACCAAAACGTTTGACCAGTGTGCCAAAAGGCCGTTGCATGCTGTTTCCTCCTTGTGCACCACATCCCCAGGCTCCATTTCCCACTTCCAGCCCATGACGTCAAATGTAAAATAATTCAGGTCATTCTAGCTAACCTTACAAATGATCAATTGCCCTTTCAAGTTTGCCTAATCTATCTCTCCAGACAATGACGAAAATCATCCTCTCCTTATTTTATGATAATCGATCTCCTTTTTTAAAGAAACCTAAAATTTTCTTCCCTAAACTGTAAGGAAGGCTGTTGCCCCTATATAGGTGCTGCCATCAACAATAGCATGATCATAACAGCAACCAATTGTTATGTACTTTATCTTCTTTAATCTTTATAGCAGTTATCTGTGTTCAAACTACAGATGAGGTTTTAAGAATTTAGGTGACTTGACACTCAAGTCATACAGCTGGAAAGTAGCAGAGGTGGAATTCAAATTCTCCTCTGCCCGATTCTCTTTAGCTCACATCCTTATCTGCTCTGCTGAATTTGGTGTTACTGAAATGTATTGGGCTTCCATGGGATTTCTGGATAATCCACAGACTGAATAATCATCCTCTGAATAATTGCACAGAGCATCTGTTTTGTCTGGGGGCAATTGTGTGTGTGTGTGTGTGAGAGAGAGAGAGAGATAACTAAGGTTACTAAGGATTTGAAGTCCATCAAATTGACTTGTTAAGTATGGTAATGAACATCTTAGGACTTAACTACCTTGATTTATATTTCCAAGAATCTGTAAAGGCACCTGCAGTCTTGGAGGCACAGAATCTCTACTTCATATACCTCAAAAAGAACCCATCAATTGTGGCCTTCCTCACGCATGTCAAATGTTCATTTTTAAAAGGTGGTCTGGAGAAGGAAAGGTAAAGAAGGTCTCCAAAAAAAAAACAAAAACAAAAACAAAAAAAAAACAGGCAAGAGGGAGTGAAACTATTGTCTGAAACTACAAAGGGAAGAATGGAGTCTTGGGTAGTTCCCAGGTACTGAGAAGCAGATTTCAGACACCTTGGAAGGCATGACTTAATCAGAAATGGAGCAGGACTAACCATGGCGGGCTGTTTCCAGTGGTACCCTGGATCCACCTTCTATAAGTCATGAACATTGATTGTTGCACATTTAGAAATTTGCAGTTGTGGTAGTTTAAAACTAGCCATGATGTGAGTATTTACACTGTGGAAATTGGGAAACACGAACACGTAAGGGCTGTTTTTTAAAGCAGGGGTCCCCAAGCCCTGGGCTGCGGACCAGTACTGGTACTGGCTTGTTAGGAGCCAGGCTGCACAGCAGGAGGTGAGTGGTGGGTGCGCATGACCGCCTAAACTCCACCTCCTGTCAGATCAGCAGCGCCTCTAGATTCTCAGAGGAGCACGAACCCTATTGTGAACTGCGCATGCAAGGGATCTAGGTTGCATGCTCCTTATGAGAATCTAAGCAATGCCCAGTGATCTGAGGTGGAACAGTTTCATCCTGAAACCACCCCACATCTGTGGAAAAATTGTCTTCCACGAAACCAGTTCCTGGTGTCAAAAAGGTTGGGGACTGCTGTTTTAAAGAACTGATTTACCAGCTACTTTATTGCCTATTTAATAAAGAAGCGAACTTCCCGTTGCTGAAAATTTTCAAATATAAACTTGGTGTTTCCAGAAAGATGTGATGCAATAAATGGAATAAGGGAAAATTAGGTCTCTAAGGTCTTAAACAACTGTATTCCACTTTATCACTGGAATGTACTCATCAGAGTGCTAAGGCCAGAGTGATTTCTGTTATTTGAGTTTCTTTACAGGAATCTTTCTCCAACATCCATGCCTTATCTACTCCTTATCTACCCTTATCTGAATTTGCTTGTTTTTGACCCTGCTCTAAGCCCTTTCTGTTTTAGTTTTAACACAAGAGTTACATAGTCCAATGCTCTGGTGTCAGACTGCTTGGGTTTGAATCCTGATTTCACATTGGCCAGCTGTTTGAATTCTGGAAGGTTACCTAGGCTGATTAAGTCTCATTTTCTTTATCTGTTGAAAGCAAATGACAATAGTACCTCTTGCAAATAGTTGTTCTAAATTTTAAATAATGGTAATCCAGATAAAGTGATTAGTAAAATGCTTGGCCATGGTAAGGACCTAGTAAACGGTAGTTATATTTTCATTTAAGGAATATCAATTCTTTTTTTTTTTTCTTAAACTTCTAACCACTCCTGAACTCCAAGTTTTACACATAATTTCAAGTATATGTACCCTTTACCTAGTTGACTAGATGTGTGTCTTCATTTGTCTGTAAAGCAGGTTTTTGTATATTTAATTTTATTTTCTTGTTAATGTTGTATAGTCGGAGATGAAGTCTTATTAAGCCACTGTATCAATAATAGTGAACAACAGTTGTTTTCATTGTTAGCAGATTATTGACAGCATTTAAATTAGCAGTTCATTGGAGACCCTCAGAACTTAGAGAAATTTAAAAAATATAATACCAAAAGGCGCCCCCCCCCCCAATAAACCCCGCCAGCACCTCCCACCTCAGTCTTAAAAACAATGATCATGAGAACATAACAAAGGTGTTTATTTGGGGTAGAAACTATCTTTCATTGAAGTGTGAGATGTTTATGAAGACCTAAGAGAAATGGACACACCCAGAGTGGTTTATAAGCAGAATAGCTCGTAACCCTGGTGTGGATAAGGCCATTTCTTGAACTCACAGGACGATGTCTTTAAAATTTCATTCCTAAAAAGGCACAAGCTCATATGGATAAGAAAGTGGGGAACTTTGTGGTAATGGTTGTTTCTTCAGGATATTTTCTGTTTTATGTGTCCAGTGTCATTTCTAAATACTTAATAGAACCATCACTGAAATACAGTGCATTATTCAGAACTGAAAGTACCTACATTTACTGTAAATATTTATCTTGCATATACTGTGCCCATATGTGGTTTTCAATAGCTTCAAATATGCTGGAAATTTCTGACCGGCCCCTTTGGTGAACACCAGGCTGGGGGCTGCATGTGTGGTAACAATTCCAGACACTCTTCTTTAGTTCCAGCTCTGGCAGAGACCTTCTCACCATGGTTGATGATGTATGAGGGGATCACGGCTGTGTTCCTTTTGCCTCTGGGTGCTGCGGTAACATAGATTCCTGGCAAGTAAACAGGGCCTAGTTTAAAGACCATTTCAACTAGGTGGTTAAGGAAAAGAACTCATTTTCATCTCTGGTCAGTGTTGGGTGACATCAGTATTTCCCATAGCCTTTGGTCTCTGGATTCTTGAGGTACAGGAAACAACTACGTTAGAAACACATTTGGAAGCCTAGGCCACTTGAAATGTATTAAAAGTCAAAGATCCACATTCAGGGTTTAGGGTTCTAATTTAAATGCCCTCTGACCTTATTACTAACATTTGCAAAAGACACCCTAGGCTTTAACATTCCTTTTTGTCTTTTGTATTTTGGTGGCTTGCTATATTAGATTATCCAAATGAAAGCATCAGTTGGATATTTCTTCTTCTTCACCTCCTACCATGGTGATGTATATAAAGAAAACAAGCAAAAAGGTGGTACAAGAATATTTAATGGTAAAGTCAGATTCAATAGAAGCAGAGGTGGAAGAAAGGAACCTAGCTGCTTCACTTTTAACACACATGTTTTCCGTAGATGGCTGGTTTTCTTCAGTTTTCATAATTACAATTTCAGGCAGCATCCCTCCACTCCAGGCTGGTTATCCCATTTGTGGGTTACCCATTTCCTGTGCATTTCCTTCCTCCGGCCCACCTCTTGGCCACATTAACATGACTTCATGTCACAATCGATACCGCAGGTGGCCACAGCAGGTTTTGAAAGGAGAATGGAATAAAAACCTGTCAAGGTTGCTTTGGGTTAAATTAAAATATTTGGTGAGGAGAGGCCCAAACTCTTGGCCAGAATGAGGCTTCTGACAAATGGAGGCATTTCAGAAATCTACACTATTTTTTTAATCAATCTTTGTTAACTAAGTGTTAGCTGGCTGTGTATCTTGGAAGAGGTCAGAGCAGTACACGTACTGGAAATAAAGTTGAGAATATACCCTCATTTATGGGATATAATTAGCCAATATTTTTGAAATCCTAGGTCAGACTTAGTTTATTACATGGTCTTCTAGGGGTTTATAGTCAGGGAGACAAAATTCACACCCAGGATTCAACAGTCAACAACAGTTGGGCAGAATTCACTGAGTCGGTGTTGGATTGCATAGAACAGAGAGAGAGGGGGAGAGAAAGTGTGTGTGGGGTGGGGAAGAGGGGGTGGGGTGTATTTTTAAGTTCAGAGAAGGGAAAAAGACAAGTAGGCTGAAAAAGGCTATGTGTTAAGAGGTAGGTCCAAAGCTGGGGCCCAAAAACTGAAGGCACGAGGGAAGGAGAATTCGGATCAGTAGAGTAGAATAGTAGAGTGTGTGTGTTCAGGGCCTCAAGTGCCAGAAAGAAGTCAGGAAAGTGGGGGAAAAGATACAAATGTTCTTACAAAATTAGAAGCCCCTATTCTGTAGGAAATCAATGTTGTCTGTCATGAAAACATGGGTGCACCCTTTCTTAGAATGAATCCTTGAAACTACGCGAGTGTATTTATAACACTCAACAAAAGGCAGTCTCACTTGGGGAATACATTAATTAACAAATTTATTTTGGAGGCATTGGAAGCACCTGTAAGGGATAAGGTTTGGAAAGGAGCTTCCGCTTAGGATGTAGTTGGAATAAAAGCTGAGTTGTGGCCTACAACGCCCTGAATGATCTGACATGCCTCTGCTTCTAACTTTCTGCCTCTGTGCCATTCTCTCCCTCTTCACTAAGCTCCAGCAATACCCATCCTCTGATATGCTGAACTCTTTCCTGCTTTACCATCTTTGCATGTGCTGTGTCCTCTACCAGGACACTTGTCCCTAGGCTCTTGGGCAGACCAACTCCTTCTCACATTTCATATTTGCAGAGACTGGAATCTTTTTTCTGACCATCTCATCTAAAGTGGTGTGCTCAGATCCCTCAGCATTCACCATCATATCACAGTGTTTAAAACACAAAGAGCCTTTAAAACACAGGGAGCTCACTGAATGGTCTTGCTTATTTGGTGGTTTATCTTCTGTGTCTCGCCTTTAGGACAGGGACCTCCTCTGCCTTGTGCACAGCCACACCCTAGCATATAAATTCAAACCGGGTAACTGAGGAACATATGCTTTATAATTTCTTAATTATAGTAGGTACTCAGTGAAGTGTGTGTTAAGTGAATCCATAGCAGTGAAGTCTCCATTGTATTTAGGGCATAGTAAGCTTCTGTTCTCCTCCATTTCCAATATGCTGAAGTGTTTGTTACAAAGCAGGAAGAAAGTAATGAATGGGGAAAGATCTGGGGTGGCTCGTGTTGCTATGGAATTATATAGCAGCACAGCTCTTCTCTTTTGTTCCTGTCCCGAATCTTAAGAACCTAGAAAACAACATCACACAGAGGGATATTTCAAAGAGATGGACTTTAAAGGAACAATTGTGTGGGTTAGATGAATGCTCGTAAATTATGTCAGGAAAAGCTGCTGCCTTAATTTGTTTTTCAGTATGTTTGTATGTTGTAGCCATTGCAGAATGAAATTACTATACATAATGAGCTCGGGTTCCATGTTTTACAGCCTGCCCCTCGAAGCCTTCACACACATTGTCCTGTGTAGGGCACCTTTCTGGACTTGGCACTATTCTTCTTTGCCTTCTTGAAGAAATAGTGCTGGATGAATTTGTCTGCTGCCTACAAATTATAGTACAATAGCCATTGTTAATTTAGTGAAAGAAATGTGGACAACCTGTTATTTTTTCTTGCCCATGGGTTTTTCACAGGAGCGCATATCTGGCTGCTGTACAGAAGCTGCCTGAGTGGTTCCATTTGTAGCTGGATTCGCTTCTAGGCACTTGGTTAAGAAATTGTAAAGTATATGTTCTTCAGTGACATGGTTTGGATTTATAAATGAAATACTATGATGCCTATTTGTATGTCATTCAAACATGTTAACAATAAAATGATACATCCATTTTTCTGCTGTTGAGATACACTTTATTTATTTTATGCTTTTCCAAAAGACTTACAGTATCAAAACAGGTCAGAGCTGGTGGCGGAGAGATTTCTATTTCACTTGCTTTTCCCACATCTTTCTTTCCTGTCTTCCCCTGTTCATGCTGGAGATCTGTGTTTCTACACTAGTAGACAATGTGCCAAATTACTGTTAATTTAACGCATTATCTTAAGAAGTAGAGCCAGGCACAATGGCTCACGCTTGTAATCCCAGCACTTTGGGAGGCGAGGTGGGAGGATCCCTTGAGGCCAGGAGTTTAAGACCAGCCTCAGCAACAAAGCAAGACCTTGTTTCTGCCCAAAATTTAAAAGTTAGCTGGGCACGGTGGTGTGCATTTGTAGTCTCAGCTACTCAGGAGGCTGAGGCGAGAGGATCCCGTAAGCCCAGGAGTTCGAGGTTACAGTAAGCTCATCACACTACTACACTCCAGCCTGGGCAGTAAAGCAAAAAAGAAAAATAAATAAATAAATAAATAAATAAATAAATAAATAGGTAATTCTTCAATTTCCTCACTATTTAGTAATCTTGCAGCATGCTTTTCTTATTTCAGCACTGCAGTGACAATACGCATCCCTGCCAGTCTGACATGAATATCGAAGGAGCCTGGAAGAGAGGCTACACGGGAAAGAACATTGTGGTCACTATTCTAGATGACGGAATTGAGAGAACCCATCCAGATCTGATGCAAAACTACGTGAGTGTATGCTGTGGTTGGAAGGTCTTTCCTTCTGGGAAACAGGGAAACTCATGTTAGGGTTATCAATAAGGTGGATAGCTACTGAAAAATGTAGCAGCATACAATAAGGTATTGTGTTTTGTTTTTCTCTGGTAAAAGATGAGTTCTTTGAATACAGGAAGCATGAGATAACCCTTTCAACTTTCCAGTGACTCTGATGTTCTGACTTAACAAAAAGAAAGCAATAAGGTAGCAGAAACCTCACCACCAACACCATCTGCTACCAGCAACATTCGCTGTTCTCAACACTTTATCCAACCAACCAGGCAGTACTCTTTATTTCTTTTATGGAGAAAAATGTACTTCAAACTTTTCTCCAGTTATCTGATGGTCTTCTTTCTCTCTCTGCCTCTTCTTTTTTTTTTAAAGGACAGTAATGATCGGCCTCCCAGTGGTCTGTAGGAATCAATTCCTTTCTTAAGAAGAAGCCACAAATTCATTTAGTTCTCATTTGAACAAAATGGTTGAGTTGCTGCATCCAAGTGCACCCAGACAAACTGTGTCTCTTTACAGAATAGAATTTTAAAGCTAAAAAGGAACTTCAGGTTACTCTCCTTATTTGATAGGAGAATAAATTGTAGCCTGAAGACAGAAGGGAGTTATCCATGGTCAGATAGAAGAACAGAAACTATGGCTCTCTGTGCACCAGCAGAGATATCCTTCTTGTCACACGCAAAGAGGGTTTTACAGCATGCTGCTCTTCCCCACTGCATATGAATGTATTTGACTAAATACAAATAGCATTCATGTAATTGGGAGTGCAGTCTTTTATCTTTTTCATTTTTCTCCTCTTGAGAAAAAATTCTCTAGAATTATCTGTGCCATTAGCATGATTGGCGCTCTCTTGCTTCTTCTTTATGCTGGACCTGGTGGGGAGTAGAGAAAGCACATTGGGTAACATGTCAAAGACTTGGGTTCCTTCCAGTCTGGATTTGTTTAATCACTTTTAAAGGCAAACAAGCAGATCCAACTTTGGTTTTGGCGATACTGTTTCTTCATATTGAAATCTTAGTGTAGGAAAACTTTGTTTATCATTTTGGTTGGTCCTCTGTTTCGGGCCTCTTTTTCCTTACCAGTAAAATTAGTAAGATACATTAGATACACTCTGAAGCCTTCGTGCTCTAAAGGACACTAAGCAGGTCCGTCGAGCCTCTTTTGCACAGGAAGCAGGAACTTACCACCTGTATATACAATATATATTTTGCTTGATTTCCCTAAACATTTCAGTCTTTATGTTCTAAAAGTTATTTTCAGAAAGAAGAGCCTTTGATAAAGACAGAAAATCAAGATAGTGTTTACTTTCACTAACATTGAAATTAGGAATAATAATAAAGTATAAGAACATTCAGGCTAGGTGCACTGGCTCACACCTGTAATTCAAGCATTTTGGGAGGCTGCAGCAGGAGGATTGCTTGAGCTCAGTAGTTTGAGACCAGCCTGGAAAACAGCGAGACCTTACCTCTAATAAAAGTAAAAAAAAATGAGGAGAGAGAAAGAGAGAGACCAAGCCACTCAACAGAAGACCACCAGAACTGAAAATAAGCCAGATTATACTCCAGAGAAGGGGTCCCAATAATACCACATTATTCCAGGCTAGAAGGTGGAAGCAGCCCATTTTTCATTTGATAGTAAGATATGTTTCTTATAGCCAACTAACCTACATAGAAAGAAACTTCTGCCAAATTATTCTAGTGACTCCATACACTTGTGGTCTTAATCTCTTGTATTCCCTCTGAGCACTTCTTTTCCCTCCTTATATTCTTGTATCTTTCTAAAAGTTAAAAAAAAAAATAGCTGGGCGTGGTGGCACCTGCCTATAGTCTCACCTACTCAGGAGCTGAGGCAGGAAGATTGCTTGAGCATGGGAGATCAAGGCTGCAGTGAGCCCAGCCGTGATCACGCCACTGCGCTCCAGCCTGGGTGACAGAGGAAGACCCTGTTTCAATTAATCAATCAATCAAAGAAAATTCAAAGCATGTTAAATTAGGCTGGCTACAGTGACATAAATTTGATAAATGGTAACAGTCTAGTAATTTTTTTTCAGTATTGCAGATATTTTTCACAATCATTTTTAAAAGCAAACAAGCAAATCCAGCTTTGGTTTTGGAGATACTATTTCCTTATTTTGAAATCTTAATGTAGGAAAACTGTTCATCATTTTGGTTGGTCCAAAAGCCAATGGCTATTAGTAGAATGTCTAAATCATGGACTCCTTTATAGTAGATACAATATCTGGTTTGTATCTAATAGACGAGGGTTGTCTAATAGTGGTCCCAAGATACCTGACATAATAAAGATCTGATATTGATTGTTAATTGGCTTGCCAATGATACGTGAATGATTTTTGTCTTCTGAAATCTGTATTATGATAAGGAAGTTGCAAGCTCAAGAAATCAAGTAAGGAGTAGGGAGAGAGTCTGTGGAGAATAAATCACTTTGTGCCTAGGTAGTCAAGAGAGAAAAGGTAATAATGAGGATGTCTTTGAAAGATATACATTTCATGAACTGGGTCATTCTAGGTATGAGGGGGAAAAGTCTGGCAAGAATGAACCAGGCAATTCTTTGGTCTGTGTAGAGTTCTTCTTCACCTTAAGGGGGAAAAATACAGCACTAATTATCACTGAATGAGCACTCCCTCCCTAAGGCCTGACACCACTGAACCGTGAGCGTATTAGTTAACCTAATTACTTTCTGGCAGAAATGTATTTAAAAATGCATGAGCCTGTGGGTCAATGGCTAATTAATGAATGTCCATTTCCTTTCCCTTGCTCTCTCCTCTGTGGCTATAGGATGCTCTGGCAAGTTGCGACGTGAATGGGAATGACTTGGACCCCATGCCTCGTTATGATGCAAGCAACGAGAACAAGTAAGGCCCAAGTGAGGGGTGGCTGTCATGTGGCTGGCAAGGAGCTTTGTTTTCTGCTCATGCTGAGGGAAGTATTTTCTTCAAAATCCTTGATAACATATGTAAAGGTAAACTGAGGCTGGAGCCGAACCGGGAACGAAGACACAAGGCAAATGGCAGTGAGAATAGCCTTTTATTAGGGCTTGTGGGCGAGGTTCCTCAATCCAAAGGCGTGGGCTGAGGAAGTTGTGCTGAGGGAGGAGGGTAGGGCCTTCTTACGGCCTGAGAGGTAGGGAAGCTGATTGTGCAAACAGGGTCTGGGGGGTCTTGAAACTACTAGGGCAGGAGTTGAGTAAGGGTCATGAGGAAGGGGTCTTTGGAAACTGTTCACCGAAACTGCTGTTTACAAACTTGTGGAATGCAGGTGAGCTGCAGGTCATGGGGGAGTGTGGTTGCCCAGCCGGAACTCTGACGCATGTAAGGCTGCGGGTGTGTACAAGGGTGAAGGGAGTCTTTAACAAAAGGCCTGCTACGCCGGGTAGCGCCGCCATGTTAGGTCTAGATTCCTGCCTAACAATATGATTCTTAATTTGCTCCGATAAGATAAACAAGTGTCTTTCCACTGAAGCCTCTGAGTAAGAAAAAACGGATGCTCCATATAGAAAGAATGGTTGCAGAGAGAGCCCTGGGGAATGGCTCAGCATTTCCAAATCTTGAGACTGGAACTAAGAGATGACCCCTCACATGGTAATTGCCCTGTGACCCATTTGTTTAGGGACAGAGGTGGTGAAGGGAGAGGCCAAGCAAAGTACCTCCCAAAAGAATTCTTTGTTCTGTTAAATTCAACACATGATTGAATACTGCATTTGAGGTCCCCACCTGAGAGTTTATTTTACTTCTCCTTTGCTCCTCTCTCCTCTGTAGTTATTGTGTTTTTCACTAATATACCTGAAATACCTGGAAGGATTATTGCCAATTGAAGAAGGCATTACCTTTCTTATTCTCCCCCCGCCCAGGCAAGAGGCACAGAAACCTGGTTAACCACAGTTATGCTTTCTGTTTACTGCTGTGATTTTTGGTGAATGCAAATCAACATTCACATCCATTTGATAACAGAATATTTTAACATTCCTCAGGCAAGTAAGAGAGAATGGTTTTTCTTGCTTACGTAATGACCCAGATTCCTTACATTATTAGTAGATATTTCTAATCTCTAAATCACATTAATTAACTTTTTTCCCTTTTACTATGAAGCTCCTCAGGATAATGCTGTAATTTAGATACTTTCATGTGAATTTTTATTTACATGTTTTATTTACATTACATACACAGAAGTTGCAAAGAGAACTGTTTAGCCCATTTATTTTGTTATTTCTAATCTGCTTTTTTCTTTAGGGAAAAATTTCTTAACTAGGTTTATTTGATTAAGTCAGTAAGTTTAGATAAAACCATGTGACCTAGAAAATTGTCACTGTACCTATGTGGTTTTTCTTTACTGTCTGCAAAGAAAGCTTAACAAAATAACTAGAAGCATGCTGCTGGTTGACATGAACAACCAAGTAAATCTTCTAGATCAGATTCAGTGGTGAAAGCATTAATACACAAATTGCTATAGGTAGAATTTTCCAGAACTTCCAAGCAAACAGAGAGACCTACGTTAAACTGGATAGTTTTCTTTCAGATTTACTGTGACTGCCCAGTGGGTTCACCTTGTCCACAGCCTAGACAGAGCCAATTTATCAAGACAGGGGAATTTCAATGGAGAAAGAGTAATTCACATAGATATGCCTGTGCTGGAGACCGGAGTTTTATTATTACTCAAATCAGCCTCCACCAAGCATATGGGGATCCGAGTTTT
The DNA here is from genome assembly GCF_008728515.1 of Papio anubis. Taxonomy (NCBI): domain Eukaryota; kingdom Metazoa; phylum Chordata; class Mammalia; order Primates; family Cercopithecidae; genus Papio; species Papio anubis. The sequence continues at coordinate 21,374,347 of NC_044988.1, read as the reverse complement.
TAAAGACAATTTGGTGGGTAGGGACTTAGGAAGTGGGGACTGCTGATTCATCAGGTTGGAGATGGAATCACAGGGGGCTGAAGTGAGGTTTTCTTGCCATCTTCTGTTCCTGGGTGGGACGGCAGAAATGGTTGAGCCAGATTATCGGTCTGGGTGGTGTCAGCTGATCCATCGAGTGCAGGGTCTGCAAAATACCTCAAGCATTGATCTTAGGTTTTACAACAGTGATGTTATCCCCAGGAGCAATTTGGGGAGTTTCACAGTCTCAGAGCCAGAGGCTGCATGACCCCTAAACTGTCATTTCTAGTCTTGTAGCTAAATTGTTAGTCCTGCAAAGGCAGACTGGTCCCCAGCCAAGAAGGGAGTCTTTTCAGGAGAGGGCTATTATCAGTTTTGTTTCAGGGTTAAACCATGAACTGAATTTCTTCCCAAATTTAGTTTGGCCTACACCCAGGAATCAACAAGGACAGCTTAAAGGTTAGAAGCAAGATGGAGAAGTCGGTTGGGTCTGATCTCTTTCACTGTTCATAATTTTCTCAGTTATAATTTTTGCAAAGGTGATTCCAATCCCTCCCTTTGGGTTTCATAGCACCTTATTCTTAAAGTGTGGCCTATGAAGATGGGAAAAGGCCATCGATCACTCTGACTTCTTCTTGCTGATAGGGGCATAGTGGGGTAGGTGTTGACCCCAAGGTGAGAGGAGTGGAACTGCTTTGCAGCTGTCTGAGCTATCTGACCATACTCACGCAGGCCAGGCTGGGGTTCCAAGGCTTTCATGACAAAGATGTTAGTATTCTCATCTATAGTTTTAGTACAGCATTTAAGCAGACAGTGTACTATAAGGTAAATAATGAGCTTTAGGATAAGGAGTGCAATTCCCAGTTTTAAAAGTAAAGATTTGAAAGCATTAGTTTGGGCACTTAAAGTCCACCAAAAATTTAGGATTTAGTTTAAATTGAAGAAAAATAAAAATGAAATCTCAAAAACAACTAACAACAGGTGTACTGTAGTTTTGGGAACGTAATTTTTCTCTTTCCAGTCATTTTTATTAAAACAAATCATGATAGGACTGATTTATTTGCAAATAAACTTTAGTTTTTTTTATGCTTGGCCTGATTATTTGCATAAGGTACAGCAAGAGTAATTATTTTTTACATAGGCTTTTTAAATTGGCTTTGATGGAACTGTGTTCCATAAGGAATCTCACGTAAGAATTTTTTAAAGCCAAGCCCAGCCATGGGTTTTTACCCTCTAATACCTGTCAGTTGGGTAAATTTCTGTCCTCTTGAGGTCCCAAGGTAACTTAGGGCTCCTGGGCCTGTCAGAAAGTGGCATTCTTTACTTACCACAGGTCAGGCACCCTGTAAAGGAACTATGTAGGCAAGGTTTGAGGCAAGTTTTCGTAAGGGGCTATTATTGACTTTACAAGTCAAGTTTGATTCCTTAAAGGAAAGCATGCCATTCCAGTCAAAGCCTTGGTAAAATAACCAGTTTCTTCAACTGTGTCCTGTTCAAAAGAAAACATTCTTATTGCACTTATGCAAATAACTGTATTGCCATAAGTTAAGAATACTCACAGATAGTTTCTAAATTCTGGAGAAATTAGGTAGAGAGAATCAAATGTGCTCTAAATTTTGTCCACAGGAGTATACTCAATTGTTAAAAGCTGGAAATAGCTCAAAAGAAAAGTGTTTTTGTCTCTGAAAAACAAAAAGGATCAGCAACACTTGAAGCAAAAAAAAAAAAAAAATCTAAAATATTTACTTCAGTTTTGTGTTAGTTCAGTCCATTTAGTTAACTCCTGTTCTGCTGGATATTCATAAACATTTTAGCTCTCTGCAAGAGTCCTGAAAGTTTTTTTTTCCTTTATTCTAATGTCATAATCTCCAAAGTTATCAGAAACTTGCATTCAAGAGCACCTATTAAAGTTTTATAGCCGATTATAAAACCATCTTCTAAAGAGGACCAAATCAAGACAACAGTTATCTATGGATGACAAAAATATTTTAGGGAAGCCACAGTCAAAGACACAATTGACAAGGAAATTTGTTAACTCTGTGACACACGATAATTCAACATAACAATTATAATTATTACTGATGACATGTATTGAGACATACCAGAATTATAGGAATCTTACACAATTTTGTAACACATACTAAACAAATTTATACGAGTATAACCAAAAGAAAGTTAAAAACCATTTTATACTTAACAGTGTTTCCTGCATGATTTTAATACATTAAGTAAGCCGAATATGTGTTGTAGTCTGGATTATAATGTCTATATGTAAAGACAATTCTTTGAATATTTGCTTTGATGGCTTTTTATAGTTTATCCTTTTAAAACTGTTTTGTTTTTTTTTTCCTAAGGATTTCTTTTAAACTTGGCCACTTCCCAAGACCCTTGTTCAAGAAGAATCATGACAGTCATGCTCATCTGGGGTATTCTAGTGTGTCCCGCTTTGACCCATCCTAAGCACTGGTCATGGTTCATTGAGTGCAGTGGGGGATTGATTGTTGGAGGACACAGACATTGTTCCCAATGTGTGCTTAGGTTTGCCATCTTGACAGTGAAATATGGGATTTTCACAGGTATAACTCCCTACCTCTGTTTTATGGAAGTCAGCAGTGCCCTGAGGGTATAGATGTACCATTAGCTCCTCTCAGTAGTTCTGCCTGATTTTTTTTTTCCTCAGCTGACCAAGAGCATGTAGTCAGGCATTTAGGATTAAAATGCCCTCTTTGCTCATTAGACCGTAATAATGGATATGATCAGTGGATCTATCTTTAAGCATGGATCCACAGATAAATAACTCTGTTTGGATAGCAGTCACCTAGAGTTAGGAAATGAGTAGCTTTGTAGTTTGGAGGAGTTGACTTTTAGCTTTGGCTCTCCTTGATTATCTTGTGGTCTTTTGAGCTAACAACTCTGAGCTTTCAGTACTTTTTAGAAAGTCTCTAGAATGGGCATAATAATACTTCCTTCTAGGCTGGGCACAGTGGCTCACACTTGTATCCCAGTACTTTGGGATACCAAGGCAGGAGGATCACTTGAGTCCAGGAGATTGAGACCAGCCTGAGCAACATAGGGAGACCCTGTTTCTACTAAATAAATAAATAAATAGCCAGATGTGATGGCATGCAGCAGTGGTCCCAGATACTTGGAAGGCTGAGGTGGAAGGATTGCTTGAGCCTAGGAGGTCAAGGTTGGAGCCTAGGAGGTCAAGGTTGCAGTGAGCCAAGATTGTGCCACTGCACTCCAGACTGGGTGACAGAGCAAGACCCTGTCTCATAAAATAATAATAAAATAAAATAAATACCTCTAAAGATTATCAATAAAATGTGTAAAATACCAAGTTTACTACATAATAGATACTACATAATTATAGCTGTTATTGTTGTAATTGTGTGTTCTATTCATATATCTAATTCTTGATAACTAGTTAAAAATTACAGTTATCTCAAAATATGTGTGCTTATGAACACTTCAAATTTACATTAAGATTTAGGGTTTATTTCCAGGGTTAGAAGTTGAGACAGGTTTGTCTGCTTCCTTGGGGCTGGGAGTTGTGACTCTTCGTCTACAGTAAGTCTGTTTTTCTTTAATTCCATTTTCCCATCTCCCTTGGTAAAACATGAGTCCTTGAATTTGATACAAAATAGTGAAGGTGAGGAATTTGTAATTATCATCAGAATAAGGAAGCTGAGGCATGTGCTATGCAAATGCCTCCTCACTGTACAATCAGACCAGTAGACTTCAGAACATATTTGGAATTATGTCATACTTGCCTGCATTTGTTTATTCGTTCAAGCAGTATTTATTAAGACACTGCTTGGCAAGTGGCTCTATGCTAAATACCTAGGGAATCAATGATGAAATATAGATTATTAATGGGCTGAATTGGGAGAAAATGTAGTAAGAAACTCTAATGCCTGAAGGGTTTTTAATACTAATAGAGGATCTAGCCTCAAAACTATGCAAATTATCTCTCTTAGACTTGCATGATTACATTTCTAGTGCCAAGGCTTTGGAGTGAGGGAAATCACCTCTGAAGTACAAAAGTTATAAAAATCCCTTTCTCGTCACTTTTACAAGTTCCCAAATGGTGGTATGTCAGATTTAAATAACTGATGCTAAAGAAATAGTGTGATTAGAAGAGACCATAAAAACCCATCCTTTGATTCAGCTTTGCCTCCATTCATATTAGCTTGCCAAATAAAGCTGACTGCATTGTTCTAGGCTTAAAATAGAAAATGCCTCCCTACAAATGAAATAGTCTGCTGGCATTTCATACTACTACTCCTATTTCCAATAAAATGAATTATTGATGTCTGAGTTAGATCAGCCCTTCCCTAGGTTACTTCCTTTTAGAAGTTCTCTGCTTAAAAGTCATAGCAACATTTAGTAGGAGCTGAAACCACGGCATTATATTTTGAAAGAGTGGTATATTTGGGCCCAGAGTCTAATTCCTTTTCAAAATAAACCAACCTCTGGGTAAAAGACTCATTTTCTAAAAGGAATAGATTTTTCATTTTGTTTCTTATCTCTGTTTCAAGGAAGATTTAACCAGGGTGAATGGAAGTAAATATCTTCTGGTTCTTTAGTTTCTTTTCACACATCATTTCTTTTACGAGTGTTGCCATGTTGCAGAAACCAAAGTGTGTCCTTCTCTTTCCCATTTCTGTAGACAAGGACTGTTGTGAGGAAATAGTGTTCCAAAGCAAAGCCAATAGGTATAGTCAGCATTTTCCACATATGGGGGAAATATGTTAACTTATTATAATAGTACTAGAGAAAAAAAAAAAAAACACACACACACACACACACTATAGGTCTGTGGCCTTAACAAGTACACACATTTTTTCTTCATACCAAGGATTTGGCCAAATATATTAAGATAAAGTTATACTATAGCTTAGTAGGTCAGACAAAACTTAAAGAAAATGAGGGTCAGTATCAGAGGCTGATTTGATTTTCAAATATTTTCAAATTTTTTTCTCTAATACTTTTGCAAAATAACATCTACAATATACTACATAGTAGATACTTGATCAATGATTATCAAATGAATTTAGATAACATGGACTAGAAGTGTACATTACTAGAGCCTTAATGTATACCAAACATGCAATTGTGGGAAAAAAAAAATCTGACACTTTCCATACACAGCTGTCTTAGCTGAGGCTGCTATAACAAAATAGAGTGGGTAATGTATAAGTAATAGAAATGTAATGCTCAGTTCTGGAACCTGGGATCAAGGCACCAGCCATTTTGTTGTCTGCTGAGGGCTCGTTCCTCATGAAATGGTGCCTTCTTGCTGTGTCCTCACATGGTAGAAGGGGCAAACAAGCCCCTCAGGCCTCTTTAAAAGGGCACTAATCCCATTCCCTAGGGCTCCACCTTCATGACCTAGTCACCACTGCCCAAAGGCCCACCTCTTAACACCAGCATGTTGGGGATTAGAGTTTAACACATGAATTTTGGAGGGACACAAACATTCAGATCATAGTAATAGCTGTAGATGTTCTATTCATGAAAGAACCTACAGCAAATATTTTAGAAAATTCATTTCTATACATACAAGTTCATGATACATTACACTGAAGTAAGTAACATCTTTGATCATCATGTAGGTTCTGGGAAGTGGCCTCCCATGGAAAATTGCAGTGTGTAACAGGAAAAGACTTCTTTCAGACCAGAAGCCAGCCATCCCTTCCCCTTCATCTCAACAACTGTTAGTCAGTAAGTCCTGACAATTCACACCATTTAATTCCTCCTCTGTAGTAGCTCTCAAAAGCCTTAGACACAAACCCCCAGCCACCCACACTAGCCACTATGTTTATTCCCCTTCTCTTACCTATATCCTTGTAAGAGTCCATTAAGTCATTTTCTTGTTTCTGGTTTTCCCCCATCCTGCTGTCTGAGTGATATTTCTGAACCAAAATAAGAACATTAAACTCCTTTAATATCTTGACATGTATTAAAAATACAAGACTCTTCAGGATCCATTCCCTTCCTTATTCTATTTTACTCTATCCCCTCCTCCTCTTCCTCTTCTTCCTCCTCCTCCTCCATTCGTCAGCCCTACAGGATTTGTGTCATTCCTCTAATGTGCTCCAACTGTTCATCCTTCCACCATCTACACTTGGAGAATTCCTCCTCTACCTCTAATGCATGTCACTTTCCTAGTGATGCCTTCTCTCACCCCCCATGGTATGAGCTGGTTATCCCTCCAATCAGTTTCTCAGCACCTGTGAACTTACTATTTCTTTTATAAAACTTTTAAAAAATCATAGATGGGGTCACATTTGTCAGAGTAGGAAATAGAAAGGCAAGAACATATACTAAGTTGATTTTCAGTTTAGTTTGGGATATAAAATGTCTATTTGTTCTTTCTTAGAATAATTATGAGAGTACTGACCTTGATCGGTTCATCTAGATGAATGAGCAAAATGTGTCCGAATTGAAGTTGCTGACCTATTAAATGGTGTTATATAAAGTGGTCCTTTGTGCTAGATACCTTTTTCTCTGACCTTCCATTTCTGCTCTGTATCCCAGCAGGCTGACTTTGAGGGACCGCATTAATTGTCTGTCTTGCCCACTGTCTTCCCATTGGGTTTGGGAAGTCCCTTGACTAAATTCGAGTCAATAAATTCAAGCCCCTTGAATAAATTCTTCTCAGGTTTCCTATTGTAAAAGAGCCCAGTGTTTTCCTGTTAGGCCCTTGACTGACATGAGTATGTTCTTTATCCTGGTATCTTTGGTAGAATAAAAGGAAAAATGTTTAAATACCACTGAGAATGAACTAAATTCATGGCAGTTGTCTAAATACCTGTTTATTCTTTAATGAAAGCCAAGTAAATATAGAAAATGATTATCTAACCTCAAATTCCTATATACCTGTTACCTGCAGTGTAAATATTCATCTTTGTAAAACAATGCGTTAATTACTCCCAGGCTCATAATCATGATGATGCATTCTTCGGAACTGCTTATTTTTCTCTTTGCCAATTTTAGTATGTTCTCCGGATTTGGGAACTTCAGTTTTGATAAAGGGTCTGATTGATGTTACAGGTTCAAATGAAGTATGAGTGTAATTTATGCTAACTCAGTGTATTATTGACATGAATAATTGATAGTTGCTTGAATTTAAATTTCTTATTTAAAAAACAGACTTACAAATTCCTGGGGCCTCTAAAGCAGATGGAAATTGCAGTAAAGAGATAAATATCCTTTTTAAATAATGGATTAAGCATATAAACAGGTTTTCCAGACAGGTGTATTTAATTAGCTTTCTCTTTTAATCTTCCCTTCTAACCTTCTCTTGCATCCTTATATTTTCTTTTTTCCTTATGTGTAGAAATCTGTAAGATGTGGAGACTGAGGCCCTTGAGAGGTCAACAATAGCAGTTTTTTGTTTATTTCATTACTAAACATTGGAGAAGACATCTAAGAATTTTCAGATCTCATCAGCCAGTGAACACTCAGGTTAGTTGCTGAACAAGGAGGAGAAAAAAGCCTTATTTTATTTTTTTTCGCTCCCTGTACAGCTACCAGAAGACCATGCTGAAAAAATAAATAAACCTCAGGCTTATAGATTATTCATTTTAACATTACCAAAATATTGTTTAGGTATTGATTACCCTACTATTCATATCATACAGCTTCTCAGTTAAAGAACTAAAGTTAGAATTTTATTTTTGTAAGCTAAAAGAAAGGTTATAATTTTTATATTCTAGCAATTTAGTTAATTACAATGCAAGCTTTCTGTTCCAGTGTATTTAAGTATTTGTTTATGTGTATGTGTGTTTAATACCAATGATAGGTATGCATTTTAACTATAATCCTTAATAAAAGATGAATAACATTGGGTCTGTAGGCTATTTAAATAAAAGTGGAAAGGAAGAAAATATGTCCTTTAGATTACAACATATTTGATTCTCATAAAATACTTTACCAAAGAAGGCAGGGTGATAGAGGAAAAAATATTCTGTTTTTAGAGGAGATCTAGGTACCAGCCCCAGCCTTTTTATTGACTATGTCTGTGACCTTGGAGAAGCATTCTTCTCAGAACCTTCCTCACCATATCAGTTTCTCCATGTTCTTGTTCCAATTAAACAACCAAAACACCTACAAATGTCTGGGGTTGCTATTTGACTCTATTTGAGTGCAATGTAAACAACTGCTAACAAAATTAGTACATCTTCATGTTGTCTCATTTACTGCTCACAACAACCCACATTCGGAGCGAAAATCTAGAGAGGTTAAATAACGTGCCTAACATCACTGAATGGCGGAATCAGAATTTGAGCTTGTTTGTTCTCACACTGTCTGATTACCTGCATAACTAAATTAATCGGTGGTCAAGTAGATGAGTAGATGAGAAATCAATTCTTGTGCGGAGCACAAGCTTCAGTAAGTTTACTATCAACGGAGAACTAGAATCACCAGAATTTACAGCATTGTGTTCAGTAAGCACTTAATAACTTGGCTGTACCAAGTGCTGGTACTCAGGTCCCTGTTTCTCCAGAGAGAAGGGATTGGTCTGTGTCGTTTCCTAATACCGTGTGTATGCATAACTTTGAACAAGTAACAAAGATTATTTTTTACAGTAAATGATTATATAAATTTGACTCCACAGTGGTGTTCATTTTGTGGAAGTAACTGAAGGCCACCCAAATGAGACAAGACACTGTTCAGAGCTTGGAATAGCAAGGAGTCAGCCACCATCACTTGCAGAGAGACTCAAAAGCAGACACAGGACTGGGAAAGCTTTATAGTGAGGGGAAAAAAGCCAAACAAAGGAAAGAGAAAACTTCACATTTGGTCTATTGGAGAATGTCTTGGAGAAGCTGGAGTTTGGGTCTCTTTGTTCTCAAACAGTTCTACTCAGATATATTGACATGTTTGTTTGTTTGTTTGTTTGTTTAATTAAACTTGAATGAGTTCCGGCTGGTGATAATATAAACAAAAGGTTTTTGGAAACTATATAGAAGTACCACAGGTACAGATGTTGTTAATATTGTTACAGGTGACAGTAAGCAGAGATAAGGTTTTAGTCTAATTCTCAGAGGGCAGGTGGTTAGTTTTCATATTTCTCTATTTGGAGATATGGATTCTTTGAGGTTGGAATCACATAAAATAAAAGACACTTTTGCAATGTTTTTGCACTTCAGCGACAACCTTTGTGAGTCCCTCCGGAAATGTGGGCTGTGGAAGAAAGATCCTCTGTAGGAGGAAAAGACTGAGCCAAAGAAGAGCCTGTGAAAATCAGAAACCTCCTCTTACCCTAAGAAGGGGATGGGATAGTGAGGATGTGTCCTATGTGGGGAATTGTAATGAATTCTCTTGCCTATACAACACCTAAAATAGCTCCAAGGAATTAAGAAGAGCAGTAGGGTACCTGTGGAATCCCTGCCAATTCTCCTGAATCCCCTCCTTCTCCACTCTCATCTGAAGCTGCCATCTCATGAATTTTAGAAAACAGTGACCTTTGTTAACAGTTTACCACTTCCTATTTTTAGACATCCACGCACCAGCTGCATGTAATTTACATATGCTAGTAAATGCATTTGAATTTGCATGAATTGCAGATAAAATCCCTTGTGGTGACATCCTGAGCTGAGATGAGCTGACTGCTAACATTTTTGTATGACCTTTTTGCTCTTGGTTGGTATTCCCTCCTTCTGAGGTTCATTCTCAAAGGATCACACCCCCTCCCATGCCTGTCCCAATTACCATACATAGACTCTCATTTTCTCTCCAGCCCTTCAGCTCCCCTGCCCCAAGTATCAGGTTGTCACATATCCCTTTCTTTTTCCACTATCCTGATACCCTGATCTTCCCATAGGCTCTAGTATTATGTTGTTACTCTGCAGAGTCAGAGGGACACGTTTGTGTCTAGCAGTTGCCTCTGTCTTGGGACCGGTTCATTTTAATTTATGCTAGGTGATCTGATTTGAATTCACATTGGTCAGCGGTCTTAATTGTGACCTGTGTTGTTAATTTCATTGAATGTCATACTCTTTCATAAAATTTATTTTTCCTGAAGAGTGACAAATCCCTTTAATGTTTTCCAAAGGAGTGGGAAATAGGTGTTGTTATACTTGAAACAAAAACACTTGATTGTTTTCTTCTCTTATCCACCCATCTCGTGTATCGCATAAGAAGTAATGGGATAGGTTGGACAGTGGAGCATCCAAGGGGAACTGCAGTTTGAATTGAAGAGATCAAAGAGTTAGGATACTTGGCTTTGTTGAAATTTAATTCGTAAAGAGGGAAGGGAAATCCCCAAAGTCAGAAACAATCTTAGATGCAGCTCCACTGACAACCATGCTTTCACTTTATCACCCATATATTGAATGATGCCATTCCTGGGACAATAGGAGCCCCATCATTGCGACTGGGTTTTTCCAGTACGGAGATGCCACAGCAACTGGGGTTTAATTCTTCCATGGGTTGATTTTTATATCAAATTGCTCAGCCCTTTGCAGGGAGAAATACTAGTGGCATTGTTTTAGTAGAACCACATTCCATAACATGGAGTGCAGGAACAATACCAATTTCACTGTTATATTTGGAGGTGTGTTCACATTTGTTGAAATCTTTGTAGGCCGAATGCAAATATGAGGAGGTATTGAGGTAAGCAATTGCAAATTATATTTCTGTTCTTTTATATTTCATGTTTTCAGATACTGTTTTTACATCAGTTCGTTCCATTTATGTTCATCCCATTTTCTCATTGTGTTTTTATAAGCTTCTGTTAGAATCCCCACTGTAAAACTTACTTCAATTATAGGGTATACTAACACATGTTTAATACATCGTGGTTGAAACAAAAAAAAAATACCCAGAACTTCTTTATATCTGTGATGTCAGGTTTTTTTTTCCCTTGTCTTTGGTTAGGGAGATGTCATACTAATAAAGTACTTAGTTAAGGATGCTACCCATATCTTATATTCACAAAATGATTTTCTTTTTCCTTTTATTTATTTTTTTTAGACAGAGTTTTACTCTTGTCACCCAGGCTGGAGTGCAATGGCGCGATCTCAGCTCACCTCACCTCAACCTCCACCTCCCAGGTTCAAGCAATTCTCTTGCCTCAGCCTCCTGAGTAGCTGAGATTACAGGCATGTGCCACCACACCTGGCTAATTTTGTATTTTTAGTAGAGACAGGGTTTCTCCATGTTGGTCAGGCTGGTCTCGAACTCCCGACCTCAGGTGATCCACCTGCCTCAGCCTCCCAAAGTGCTGGGATTACAGGCGTGAGCCACCACACCCGGCCACAAAATGTTTTTCTTAACAAAGTTATAGATTTCTGAAATGCATATGGATAGTACGTACTCATAGATTTCTAAGACATGTATTTGGAGGAAAACAGGAAAATGTGTATGAGGAAGGGAGGCCCAAGTAACTGCTAGGTAAATTGTTTAATAAAATTTAATAATTCTCTTATATGCTAAGAGAATGTTCTAAGCAATAACCTATAAAAGCATGCCTATGCTGAGCCATGGACAAACACTACGTGTTTGTACTTGAAAAGTTATTGTCATGTTGTTACAATAATTTTTAAAACGCAGTATACAAGAACTGCTTATTTGGTCTTCCTGTGAGCCGTTCTACAGCTTTGAGAAGCTTGATGTATGATTTGGGTGGGTAAACGAAGAATAACTTTGTCTTCCAAAAAAACTTTGGCTGCTTTTGCCTTGGGCAATACACTCAGTAAAGACTAAATAGAGTTCAGCAGGGTCGTTATGTGTTTTTCATGACAGATTGAGAAAAAATAACACATCTCAGGTTCCCTTGAATGACATTAGCCCCTCCAAGTTGCCTGGGATCTCACCTTGTCAAGCAAGGAGGAGCTATCAACTAAAAATAATAATTTATCTAGAATTTTATAGTTCACAAAGTCCTTTTACATTTATGCTCACATCACTTATAAACATTCGTGTCAGATAGGTCGGGTAGATTTTTGTTTTTGTCCCCCAGTTTCTGAATTCTTTTTTATGTATAAGGAATCTTCTGTCTTAAGTCTTGGTTGAGGACAAAGACTGCTTGGTAGTATGGCAGCTGAAAATGCCTAACACTCCTCACTTCATGTACTGTAGGGCACAGGCCAGTGATCTAGATTGTAAAAATCAATTGCACCTGCTATTAAGAGCATAAGTCAAGTAAGGTCTCACTCCCTTGAATGTGTTCTCTGTCTCTCTCTGTCTCAACAGGTCTTTTCTCGTAGATAAGCTGTGTCTTTTTCTTGATCCTTAGCTTCTACCCTGGTTAATCAGTGCTCCCAACAATTCTGAGCTTTCCAAGGTCCCTTTAACAAACTACTTTTCTGCTTAACTCAGTCAGTTACAGCAAAGAACCAGAGATTAAATGTCATTACCAGTGCCCCCTCTTTGCAGAGAAAGAAAGTAAAATTTAAGGCAGGCTCACATAGCTTATGAAAGTGAGTCTGACCTCCAAACCCATGCTCTTTATATCACATAATACACTCTAATTTGAGGCAGGATCCGAGATGCTTTTTCTGAACATAGTGTTTACAAGCAGTAGACAATGTTTAATTCATGGAAACAATTGTAGTTAATTTATGAAAATTTAGTGTTTATTTTATGGTATATCATTTCATTTAGAAAGGCTTTCTGAATACCTAGTAGAAACATAGCAGTGTTTTGGTTATTCATTAAAAATCTGCTAGTGATATACTTACAGTACGTAGAAATTTAGTATTGATCCATCACTTAACTAATGCAGTGCAGTTAAAACAAACCACTAGGCAGGATGTGATTTGGAGACCATCAGTTTTCCAAAAGCGTTTCATGGAATCCTGGAGTCTGCTGATGGATTTCACAGGCTGTCCAGCTGTGGCTTTGAGGGTGTAGCTCTCCCTCAAACAAACCAAAATCTATTTTAAAATCTTATTTACATGGTAGAATTTCTCTTAGAATTGTATTTGAAGTAAAAAGTTCTTTTTATGTAAAATACAATACACAATGGTAAACCAGGGCCATAAACCATAGGTACAGGATTTAGAGGAGTTGTTACTATAGTTGAAATTCAGAGAAGACTTCTGCAGGCAATAGTAATTTCACCTGAGTCTTAGAAAATGACTGATGGAAGGGAACAACCATTCGTGAGATGACTTTTGTAATGACTGACAGTGCTCTGGTATTAGTGAGCTCCTTGCAAGCTTTGAAACAAAAGGCATCTTCTTCTTAAGCCAGACATTTCTTATTTTCCCTGGAGCTTCTCCTTTATCTAAAACGTAAATCTGAATGTGTTTTGCCTCTATCTTCAAACCCCTTATGACCACATCCAAACTCTTTAAATGTATGTAAAGAATTTATGGCTAGGTGCGGTGGCTCATGCCTGTAATTCCAGCACTTTGGGAGGCCAAGGCGGGCGGATCATGAGGTCAAGAGATTGAGACAATCCTGGCCAATATGTTGAAACCCTGTCTCTACTAAAAATACGAAAATTAGCCAGGCGTGGTGGCATGTGCCTATAGTCCCAGCTACTCGGGAGGCTGAGGCAGGATAATCACTTGAACTGGGGAGGCAGAGGTTTCAGTGAGCTGAGATTGTACCATTACACCCTAGCCTGGGTGACAGAGCGAGACTCTGTCTCAAAAAAAAAAAAAAATTTATAATATGCTCTCTATCTTTTTAGCCTCACCCCTTAACCCTTTCTACAATATGCTAAGGCTTCAACTAATGTTTTTTACAGTTATCTGAAAATAGCATACCTCATTGAATGCTAGAGACTGATGAATAGTAGATACCCAATAAGTGGTCATGTTGTTATTCCACAGTGCTTGGAGATCCTTATATATAGGATGTTACCTTGTGTGTTATGATTAATTCTGATTTAACCTATTTGAAAGCTGAGTTATGCTACGTCCCTGTCCTGTGTCAAGATCATTGCCCCTTTTTCACTTCTTGAGCAAAAAGGGGAAAGAAAAAAGGCCATGAAATGCAAAATATTCAAGTTGTATGGATAAAAAACCTAAAACCGCCGGGCGCGGTGGCTCAAGCCTGTAATCCCAGCACTTTGGGAGGCCGAGACGGGCGGATCACGAGGTCAGGAGATCGAGACCATCCTGGCTAACACAGTGAAACCCCGTCTCTACTAAAAAATACAAAAAACTAGCCGGGCGAGTTGGCGGGCACCTGTGGTCCCAGCTACTCGGGAGGCTGAGGCAGGAGAATGGCGTGAACCCGGGAGGCGGAGCTTGCAGTGAGCTGAGATCACGCCACTGCACTCCAGCCTGGGCGACAGAGCGAGACTCCGTCTCAAAAAAAAAAAAAAAAAAAAAAAAAAAACCTAAAACCAGGGGCAGAAATAAGTTTTAAATGAACTTTAGTCTTTTTCTGATATTCCAAATTTTTGTGTAAAAGCATACTGCTATTTTTGTCTTTTGTTTCTATTTCTCTTAAATGACTTTAAATGACTAGAAGTTTCAGGCCAGGCACCATGGTGGCTCACGCCTGAAATCCCAACACTTTGTGAGACTAAGGTGAGCAGATCACTTGAAGTCGGAAGTTCAAGACCAGCCTGACCAACATGGTAAACGAAACCCCATTTCTACTAAAAATACAAAAATTAGCTGGGCATATTGGCATGCGCCTATAATCCCAGCTACTAGGGAGGCTAAGGTGGGAGAATCGCTTGAACCTGGGAGGTGGAGGTTGCAGTGAGCCGAGACCATGCCACTGCATGCCAGCCTGGGTCACAGAGTAACACTCTTTCTTTAAAAACCTAGAAGTTTCAGCAAAGGGAAAAAACTTGACTGTAGACTGAATGTTTGTTGCCTGAATGTTTGTTGTATTTTCCCTTAGCTAGAATTAAGAAGCACTCCATCCCCACCAAATCTCCAACTTACTTACGTACAAACTTACATAAAGTATTAGCACAATCACATAGTGATGTTCCTTCAGATGTTTTTGATGAACATGCATCGCAACAGCCTGTAATTCCTTCCCATGAAGTGCCTCCTCTTAAAGGGGACAGTGATAACAGTGAAGCTGTTATCACTGTGGATTGGCCTGTAGCACTAGTGAGATGAAGAGTTTGAGGTTTTAATTCCAACCAATCTCCCAAGATTTTCTATTGCAAAAGGATTGGCAGACTAGGAAGGGATAAAAGATGGTAAAGAAATGTATTTTCAGGCCTGGCACGGTGGCTCACATCTGTAATCGTAGCACTTTGGGAGGCCGAGACGCGCGGATCACGAGGTCAGGAGATCGAGATCATCCTGGCTAACATGGTGAAACCCCGTCTCTACTAAAAATACAAAACAGTAACCGGGCGTGGCGGCGGGCACCTGTAGTCCTAGCTATTCAGGAGGCTGAGGCATGAGAATGGCGTGAACCTGGGAGGCGGAGCTTGCAGTGAGCCGAGATCACAGCACTGCACTCCAGCCTGGGCGACAGAGTGAGACTCCGTCTCAAAAAAAAATAAAAATAAAAATTGCATTTTCGAAGTATTTACAGATATTAAAAGATAGGCTTCCATTTAGGCTCTGAAAAAAAGACTGCAATTTTCATGGAAAGAAAATGTTGCAAGCTGCGTGGGGCTGTTTTCATTAACACTGACTAATTCTTATTCTTAGGCATCTGAAAGGAAATTATGAATTAACCTTTGATTTGCAGGTTTTTGTTTTTCTTTCAGATGTCATGTGCTGGCCTTGCTTATAGGAGGTAAATCAGTGGTATAAGCTTTACAAAATGTGTTCACTAAGAAATTTTAGGATGAAAAAATGAAAATGGGCCATGTGCATGTAATTATTGATTAATAAAACTTTTTATTTTATGTATGTATTTATTTTGAGTCTGAGTTATGAGACTGGCTAATTTTTGTATTTTTGGTAGAGACAGTGCTTCACCATGTTGCCTAGGCTGGTCTTGAACTCCTGGGCCCAAGCAATCCACCGGTCTCAGTCTCCCAAAGTGCTGGAATTACAGGTGTGAGCCACTGTGCCCAGCCTGATTAATAAAACTTTTGAAGTAATCCCTTGAGATATTTGAATTTTAGCCAAAATCAGTCTTTCTCTCTCTCTCTGTGTCTCATCACACACATGTACACTTAACTAATTATAATTAGGGACAATTTTTTTAAAATAAAAGAAGGTGGCTTGAAAAATGTTATCAACTTTCTTGTTATTATAGTCTTATTAACCATATAATTGTTAATAAATATAAGGTTAAGCCTCTTAAATCGCATAAGCAGAAATGGGGAAACAAATCAGATATAATTAGACCAACTTAAGAACAACTTCAGATGTAGAATTTGGCTATAGTTTTAACAACTTGAGATTTTAAAAATCGGAAATAAGAATAGTAAATGAGTTGGCATGTATCTGTGGTAGTATTTGAAGTCAGACATTTCCACACTGATTTATCTTTCACTAATATGAGGAGATTAGAATTAATGAGATGGGAAGTAAATGTGATGATATTTTTGAATTGGGGTTACAAGCTAGAAACATGGAAATGTGCCTGTGCAGGACAGTTGTGAAAGTCTGATATGGGGAAAGAAGCTCAAAGGTTGTAGGAATAACTGAGGGCAAGTCTTATTACCACTGGGAGACTTAATTATCTTCTTTGTGTAAAACAGTGGGGGGAAAAAAAGCTACCAGCAGTTTTCTGTGAGCATTACAGATGATGCATTCTGAATGTTTGGAATGCTGTACGCAGTGCAACCTTTTGTAATAACTCATGGTATTAGAGCTAATTTAGAGGTTTTGGTCATCAGGAAAGCCTAGTAATAGCCTAGTAAGAGAGCTCCAAGCTAAATAAATTATTGACATTTTTTCATCCTGTTACTCCTTTGTGGGAAATTATTAGGATGTTTGTATTTTAAGTGTGCAAACAGTCAAAGTAATACCTGGATTTTTCTTTTTTTTTTTTTTTTAATGAAGGGGGCCATTCAAATTCTCTTGGAAAGGCTGAATGGTTTTAAGAGCTATGAAGATTATTTCTGCTTTGTAATAATTGGTCATTTAAATAGTCTATTTAAAGTCTGATTTTCATGGTAGAGTTTCAAAAAATTGAATACTCCTCCAAATCTTTTCGCAAAAACAGATCACAGTCTCTTCCTTCTCTGAAAATCGTACTTTCTTTCCTCATACATTTGCTAAGAGGATGTAGAAGCGGAACATGATAATACATTTTGAATGGATTTCAGGGGTTTGGAATTTTCCCATTTTCAAATATAATTTATTTATTGGATTTAGAGCAATTTGTCGTTCAGTGAATGATCAGAAAACCTCACTAGGATACAGTAATTATCGTGATTATGAAGAAGAGTTGCAACAATAAAGCCGCAGTGAATTATTTATCCACACAGACATCTCTGTGTGTTTTTGGAGATTAGACCATGCTCTCATCCTGATGCAAGAGAAAAGTTTTAAAACAGTGATTATTTCAACATTCTTATTCAAAAATTTGATCTACCTTGTTTTCACCAGTTGGTGATTGGTTTCCATGGAAATGGAAATGGAATAAGCATTCCTCCTTTTAGATTCTCAGCTACCCCATGCCAACTGAGAGCTGTAAATGCCATTTGGTTAACAGCAAGGATTCAGAATTCTTCCATTTTAAAGTGGCAGAGGGAGAGGAAAAGAAAAGTTTTGCCAAGTCATTTCATTTTTCTCCCTTTGAAAAGGACACAGTTTCATGATTGTCTGAGCTATTGACAGATGACTATCAGACGAAACAAAGTCCAACAGTGTCTCTTGACTAATCAATTTAAATCTCTTTTCTACCCTTCACCAAGTTCTTTACTCATTGTGATTTATTAATAACTGACCTGTGATGGACTTCCTGGTTCTCCACCTGTTATCCCTGTGGTGGTCACTGAAGTGATTTTGATGTTGGGAGGAGACAATTTGGTGATCTCAGTGATCTGTAACCTGAGGGAATGATAATCTGTTGATAAAGGGTGTGGCGGGGGTGGTAGATAGACTGGGGTTGTCAAATTCTCACTTCTGAGAGATTGTTAGTTAATTTGCCATAAGGGTTTTCCATTTCTGCAAGTATTGTTCATAACTGCTACATTTTCCCAAACTATTCCATAGGAAGGAGAATGAAGAATACTAGAAATAAATGCTTTAGCATGCAATGTTTAAGCATTAATACAGTTGTTTTCTTTTGTCTTGTTTTATGACTCTGGACAGGTGAATCAATATGAATGCTCAAATGCTAACTTTAGTGGCATTAACACATAATTTTTTCTTTTATATTTTATGATGTTTAGATACTACAGTAAGAAGGAATACAACTCTAGTTCTTTTTGTTTTGTTTTGTTTTTGAGATGGAGTCTCGCTCTGTCACCCAGGCTGGAGTACATGATCTCAGCTCATTGCAAGCTCTGCCTCCCGGGTTCATGACATTCTCCTGCCTCAGCCTCCCGAGTAGCTGGGACTACAGGCGCCCGCCACCACTCCCGTCTAATTTTTTGTATATTTAGTAGAGATGGAGTTTCACTGTGTTAGCCAGGATGGTCTCCATCTCCTGACTTCATGATCCGCCTGCCTCGGCCTCCCAACGTGCTGGGATTACAGGCGTGAGCCACCGCGTCCGGCCAACTCTAGTTCTTAAGTGTCGTCCAGTACTGTCTGTGAACACGCTTCTTCTCCTGGAGATAAAAAGGAGTTTCTGTATGTCCCAATGTCTGACATTAATGAAGAAAAGCAAACATAATGGCTTCGAGCCATGCACTGCCCCTGTGTCTCTAAGTGTGATATCATAGCTAGCCAAAACAGGTCAACCAAGGAAATGAGATCCTTATTTCTAAACTTAGGAAACTGCATGGATACTTCAAGGGAAATCTTACTGATGCTGAGATTGCAATTCAGACCCTGAGATTTTCTATTATCATATTCATGGGGGGACTATCACTTTGATAACGATTTTGGTGTAAACAGCTTGTGACTTCTAGTGACTTGAGAAAGTTATTGAGGATATGGAAAGGGACTTGCATAGAATATACGTTAGAGGTCAAGGTAGCAAACCAATTCTGCATTTGGCAGTGACTCGATCGCTGTCACCATTTCTGCCCTCTCAAGAGAGGGGAGCAATTTCCTTCTCTTATTTTATCTACGACTTTCCCAATTTGGAGAGGCAGTGCAGGGGGGACTCATTAATGGGATAAATGGGCGTTGTGGGGAGAAAACATTAAAAATGAATCTGTTTAAACCGAGGCCAGAGTCTTGTTATAAACCTCGCAAATGGTGCTTTATTTGTAATAATAAAAGTAAATGTATGAAAATTCATGTAGTTTATTACCTAATAGAGCATGCAGATATAGTCATTCTTGTATCAGACAAAAATGAATCATGTTTAAAGTTGTAGGTTTTCTGTAATGTTATGAAATTTGAATTTTAGTAGGGTTGTAAGCAGACTAAGTTTATAAAAATCTTTATCGGTTTTTCCAAGGGCCATTTGGAATCATTTTATTGACAAATCATTCTCATTTAAAACCACTGTCACGTTGCCATCCTTGTTGATTTTCTCGCTTCCATTTTTACTGATCTCACACGTCTGAATCCTCTTTCAACATGACTTTGAGTGTGACCGAAGCTGTTCTCAAATATTATTTTCATTCATTGTAGAAACCCTATGTCCTGAAAATTCATTAGGAAATCGATTTGCTTGATTTGACTTTTATTGTTTGTTTGCATTTTATGTCTGTACAGATTTAAAGTCATGGCACTAAAGAGGAGAGGGGTTCTCAAATTGGCACTAATTTCATTAGTAACAGTATCATTCTTGCATGGATTTGTTTGGCTTTCTCACTTAGGAAACCTAATAGTTATGGTATCCTGTTAGAAGGAACCTGTGAACACTGATCTGGATAGCTTCAAAGATGCGATTTCTGAGCAGTTGTCTCAGGAAAGATCTCAAATCATCATTACTTTGTTCTGGCACTAAGTCCGTGTGTACCTGAGGATGTTTGCATGTTCTTGTTTAAATGTATTTTTCATTTACTGTTAAGCTCTAGGACTTGGTTTCAGAAGATCTGGGTTTAAGTTCTTTCAAAGTAAGATGGCCGTATTACTTTAGCAAAGTCACTTAACCTGCAAGAATTTCCATTTTCTTACCTATAAGGTGGGGATAAAAATACATGTAATACAAGACTATTAGAGAGATCAAATGAAATTAAATATGAGAAACCTAAGTGAAACTGCCTGACAAGTAAAAGATAAGTGATCCTTACAACCTTAATTGATGTGATGTCTACATTGCAAATTATGTTAAGTATTCTTTCAAATGGAAATTATTTCAGTAGATATGAATGATACATTATATTTATTGAGTTTATTGATTTACGTAAAACAGAATTCAGTATCAATATAAAATCCTAGCGAGTGGAGGTAGAAAAGGTAGAAGCATGTGTTTTTTGGTTCCCAAGATGACATAAATGGCTATGATCATCTTTATCATATGTATCCTTTATACCTGGAAATTAGAGATTGGCAGACTACAGACTAGGGGTCAAATCTACCCAGTGACCCTCTACCTGAGAGCAGTTTTCATGTTTTCAAAGGGTTAAAAAAAAGAAGAAAGGAAAAAGGAGACATATCAGAGACTGCACGTGTCCTCATAAAGCCTAAAATATTTACTACTTGGCCCACTGCAGAAAATATTTGGCGATTCCTGTTCATAAGCTCTTGCAAATACCATCATAATAAAAACCCATCCCATAAGTTTTTCTAAATGAAATATGGTGTATATGCTAAAATGTTGAATTGATCATTAGGGATTATAATAAATTATATGTTTTGAAGGGGAAGCATTCTTTAATTTTTGGTTTAGTACTTCCATAATGCTGATAGTCTCCCAATGTGTGTGGAAATGGCCCTGATGAACTCTGCAAAAAGAACCAGGAATAACTGTCAGTAAACAGACGAGTCTGTGGTTGCTTGGTGTAGGTAATTTGAAATGGTAACATGAAAGCTCGGTGAATAGATGGTGTTAGTCCTGCTTATCTGTACTCAGCACCCCCTGTGCAGAGTGCAGAATAACCCTGGGACGAAGCTCCACCCACCTCACACCCTAAAGTGTATTGCAGAAGAAACAGTAACACCAAGGAGCCCTTGGATCAGAATTTCATGGCCATTGTTTACCTGTATTTCAGTCAAACAGGTATTGTCAACCCTTACTCCCTGGGAAGGAAGGCTCCTATTTTCAGAAGTGTTTTCACAGTTTGCTTATGATCAGGAAACAGCCCTGAGCAGAGTGAAATCAGACATTTATAATATCATCTTTCTCCATCAGTCAATCATTAACAGATTTTGAGCAAGACAAGTATTTTTGGCCTATTTTACAAGTATTGAATGCTATCTTTATTTGAATATTTTAATAAAAGCAGATCCATTAAATATATTCATTGTTACATAAACATAGACTTGTAAATTATTGTCCATGATTCAGGATTTTCTGGCCAACAGAATTTATTGAAACTATGTCATACCATGTCTTTTTTTCTCACTGTTGAATCCTTAGTGAATAATCACATTCTTAGCAGGTAGTTGGTACTTGATAGATATTTACTGAATGAATGCTTCAGAAAAATAAATTGATTATGAGTCAGAAGATGGAAGTAGTCTCATTAGGTATAGTTAAGAAGGTCTTTATAATAATATTCATAAAATTGGATTTTACCTATATACAGGAGTATAGGTGAAGTTGAAACGTGGTCTGTTTCCATTCTGCCCTACTGGTCCCTTGCTTTGTTACTTCAGAAATATTTACATGAGATCAATTTCAATGTACATTTCAAAAAACATATATATGGAAAGAAGTAGTCCCCCAAAATCAAAATTATAATTTGATACAGGTCATTATTTCTTTCATTCTCTTTATAGATCTTTTCTAGTCTCTTAGCATATGCACTCGGTGTACGCTTCATATTTTATGCTTTACTGCATTCTAATTATAAAATTTTCTTTTAATTATGATGTGAAATTATAGGCAAATCAGTTCAGGTGTAAGGAGGAGGAAGCTGCTTAGATTGCATACTGTACATTTTCACAAACACCAATCCCAAACTAGAACAACTGGAGCAGAAATTCTTATAACAGCTTGTACATAAACCTCGATTAACATGTATCACAATACTTGGTGATTATTTGCATGAGCTTTGCAATGCCCCTGTCAGTGGTCTTAGGTTCCATTAGTCAGTCAAATTCATGGAACTCACTAGGCCACCGGAGGTAATTATTCTATCCTTCTAGGATAGAAACAATGTGCTAATAGGGTAGTATCTGGTTTATATCTTCACCAAGAGTGACCAGCAGTCCCAGAACAATTTTCTGCTCCTCCCCTGTCTCACTGCCTCCCAAGTGACACCACAGTTGTAAAGAATGAGCCATATGGTGGAGGGGGGTATGACAGTCACTTTACCTTAAAAGCCCATGCTCATAAGAGCAATATTTTTTGCAATAGCCTATGAATATAACTTCCAAAGCCATGCAAAGAAGGCCACACTCCATTTCTAGGGGTCTAACCTCAGAGGCCCAATGCTAAGGCTCCCCATCATTTATTTATAGTCCTGGTCACAGATCTCTCAGTTCATGGTAATTTACCAACCAGGGTTCATTTTTACTGTAAGCAGCATTGCTTAGTGTCTGACATCCCACATTTATCTAATATCAGGGAGACCAGA
Organism: Papio anubis; assembly: GCF_008728515.1. Taxonomy (NCBI): domain Eukaryota; kingdom Metazoa; phylum Chordata; class Mammalia; order Primates; family Cercopithecidae; genus Papio; species Papio anubis. The sequence goes on along the minus strand of NC_044988.1, from coordinate 21,351,675 downwards.
GCTAGAAAGTTAAACCAAAGTAATTTTTCCAAACATGAGGAAAAAAAGGTTTTGTTAATCCTTTACTCAGAATATTCCCCGCCAAGACGGTGAGCACCACAGCCCTGCATTATTCAGCTTTGTGTGCCCCATGCCCCAGAAATGCTCACTACATAGTACGTGAATTATTTGGACTCGAGAAAGGAAGGAGGGAAGAAGAAGCGAATTAATATTGTTAACTAAAATATTTCTTAAGTGGTACTTTGGTATTTTCCAGGAAAATGAAAACAGCATTTCTGACAGTTCATTCCTTACTTAAAGAGAAAGTGTCATATTTTTATTTTCTGATATCATAGGTAATACTTAACTCATTAAGGCAGACAGATGTCCAAAAAAAAAAAAGAAAAAATAGGCACCACATTGACCCCTCCAATTTCAAGGAAGATTTTGGTCCTCCAGATTCACATTTGTGTGAGGAAACACTGCCTCCCAGCACACTGAGAACAGACCTAAAGTGAATCAGCAAGAATGACGACTTTCTGTAATTTCATTGTCAAGGAGTAAAGAAGACAATTTCCCAGTCCTCCGTTTGTGGTGGAAAATGAGACAGGCTGCTCCGAAAGCTCCAACCACATGGACTAAAAACTAGTGGATCTAAGTCTCAGAAGACTAAACAGAACCCTCTGATAGAGTTAGAAAGCTTGAAGCGCAGGATTTGAGAGTCCTAGTAGACCCAATGCAGAAGGAAAATCATGGCATAACTGGGGGCCACAGACAGACATGGGCAATCTTTTTTCATAGAAACAAGCTCAAGTACCACATCAAAAACTAATCATTTAAAGAAGAAAAGGAACCAAAAGGCATGGCAGGGTAGATCTGGAGTACTAACCAGGGAGCCAGGACAAGGGGTTGCATTTCATTGTTATGATTAGTATATTTCATCAACAGGGAGCTCTCATACCCTATGACCTTGTTGTTGATCCCCAAGATACAAATGAGAAGAAATGTTAGTAAGGAGGTGCTTAGTGTGTTGGTCAGAACCATAAACATATATACGTACATAAACCCTGTGCATTAGTCTGTTCTCATGCTGCCAATAAAGACATACCCAAGACTGGGTAATTTATAAAGAAAAGGAGGTTCAATGAAAGACCTCACAATCATGGCAGAGGTGAGGAGGAGCAAAGGCAAGTCTTACATGGCAACAGGCAAGAGAGTATGTGCAGGGAAACTGCCCTTTATATAACCATCAGTTCTCATGAGACTTATTCACCATCACGAGAACAGCATGGGAAAAAACCCACCCCCGTGATTCAGTTACCTCCCAGTGGGTCCCTCCCACGATGCGTGAGGATTATGGCAGCTACAATTCAAGATGAGATTTGGGTGGGGGCACAGCCAAACCATATCATTCTGTCCCTGGCCCTTCCCAAGTCTCATGTCCTCACATTTCAAAACCAATTATGCCTTCCCAGCAGTCCTCCAAAGTCTTAACTCATTTCAGCATTAACTCAAAAGTCCACAGTCCAAAGTCTCATCTGACACAAAGCAAGTCCCTTCCACCTATGAACCTGTAAACTCAAAAGCAAGTTAGTTACTTCCTAGATAGAATGGGGGTACAGGCATCAGGTAAATACAGCCATTTCAAATGGGATAAATTGGCCAAAATGAAGGGGCTGCGGATCCCATGTAAGTCGCAAATCCAGCAGGGCGGTCAAATCTTAAAGCTCCAAAATGATCTCCTTTCACTCCATGTCTCACATCTAGGTCACAATGATGCAAGAGGTGGGCTCCCATGGCCTTGGACAGTTCCACCCCTGTGGCTTTGCAGGGTACAGCCCCCCTCCTGGAGGCTCTCACAGGCTGGCATTGAGTGTCTGCAGCTTTTCCTGGCAAATGGTGCAAGCTGTCAGTGTATCTACCATTCTGGGGTCTGGAGGACAGTGGCCGTCTTCTTACAGCTCCACTAGGCAGTGCCTCAGTGGGGACATTCTTGTTGGGGGGGCTCCCACCCCACATTTCCCTTCTGCACTGCCCTAGTAGAGGTTCTCCATGAGGGTTCCTCCCCTGCAGCAAACTTTAGTCTGGACGTCCAGGCGTTTCCATACATCCTCTGAAATTTAGGTGGAGGTTCCCAAACATCTGGCTTCTTGTTACTTATGCAAATTTCTGCAGTGGGCTTGAATTTCTCCCCAGAAAATGGGTTTTTCTTTTCTGTTGCATTGTTAGGCTACAAATTTTACAAACTTTTATCCCCTGCTTCCTCTTGAATGATTTGTCACTTAGAAATTTCTTCTGCCAGATACCCTAAATCATCTCTGTCAACTTCAAAGTTCCATACATCTCTAGGGCAGGATCAAAATGCCATAGTCTCTTTGTTAAAGCATAACAAGAGTCACCTTTGCTTCAGTTCCCAACAAGTTCCTCATCTTTATCTGAAACCACCTGAGACTGAACTTTGTTGTTCATATCACTATGAGCATTTCGGTCAAAGCCATTCAACGTGTCTCTAGGAAGTTCCAAACTTTCCCACATCTTCCTGTCTTCTGAGCCCTCATAGTCTCTAGGAAGTTCCAAACCTCTGCCTGTTATACAGTTCCAAAGTCACTTCCACAGTTTCAGGTATCTTTACAGCAGCACCCCACTACCCAGTACCAATTTACTGTATTAGTCTGTTCTCATGCTGCTAATAAAGACATACTTAAGATTGGGTAACTTATAAAGAAAAAGAGGTTTAATAGACTCACAGTTCCATATGCCTGGGGAGGCCTCACAATCATGGCAGAAGGTGAGGAGGAGCAAAGGCATGTCTTACATGGTGGCAGGCAGGAGACCATGTGCAGGGAAACTGCCCTTTATAAAACCATCAGCTCTCATAAGACTTACTATCACAAGAACTGCATGGGAAAAACCCACCCCCATGATTCAATTACCTCCCAACCGGTCCCTCTGATGATGCGTGGGGATTATGGGAGCTACAATTCAAGATGAGACTTGGGTGGGGACACAGCCAAAGCATATCACCCTGCCTTGGGTTTTTTTACTGTACTTCATCATTCCATGCAACATTATATTTGAGAAGACAACCAAAGTGAGGTGAAGAACTAGATTTTCTGGTAAACCAAGCTACTTATTCATTCCTTTAAACATGGACCAGCATAATTTTTCATGTTCTTTTAGTTAACAATGAATAAGCTATTTTCCTAGACTGGGGCAGATAAAAGGAGAGAAAAGATATCAAATATCTAGGCAGGGAAGGATAAGAAAGAGGCAAAATGACAGGTACGAAAACACTTCTAAAGCAGTAGATTGACCACTTGAATTTTATTTATTTTGATGTTATTTTATTGTCAATATTATTTGTGTTCTGACCAAAATCTACTTGAATTACAACCAGTCTTATAAATACCTACCGATTCTTCAAACCTACAATTATTTTTTTAATACTGTTTTTGAGAAAACATTATAAGCTCGCAGAAATTTGCAAAAATAGTACAGAGGTCTTTACTTAGTTTCCCATGATGGTAACAGTTTATGTTATTCTAGTATAATATCAAAGTCAGGTAACTAACATTGATACAATTTACAGGCCTTACTCAGATTTCACTGGCTTTGACATGCATGTGTGTGTATGTGTGTGTGTCAGACAATACTTTAACTCACCATAAAAAATATTTTCTTGTTTTTGAAAGCTTGCTAGTTATTTACATTTGATATATCTAATGATAATTATCAATAGTGATTTATTATTACTCAGTACTATGAAATATACTTTTCATTGTTTTTCTTGCCTACAACATATCTGTCAGATGTTGGAGCAGTTGATGAATGCTTTTAATAATTTCTTAAAATATTGTACATTATTCCCGATGGCCAAAATAAGGATTCAGAATCTCTATTGCTAGATCTAAAAACCATCATAATTTAAAAGTTCATGCTTAAGATTATTTCAGTATTAGGCTCTCAAAGGATCTCTGAACATAATCTTATTTTATGTATCTATTTATTTGTTATTTTGAACCAAGTTTTCCTGACTCTCTTCCCCCATAACAAAAAATTTAATGTTTTTAAGGCCTCATGGACTTCATGTAATTCCAAGTACTTCAGAAGCTATTATCATGATTGAGTCACAAAAACTAATCACCACAAATAGACTATATGATTTCTTTTTACTTCTGAAATTTTTAAATTTTTTTCCTCAAATGTATTTTGGTAAGCTTTTCATTGACAACAGGGGGATAATGCATTTTCAGCTATTTTCCATTCTTAAGTTTCATTTTTAAGATTATTACTATTTCCTTCTGGTAAGTAAGTTGAAAAATACATCATGGAGGTTCAGTGAAACATGGAGGTTCAGCAAAATATACTATCAAATATCCTGTCATCAATACTAATGGAGTATAGTCACTGCTCCTCCACAGAGCATCGATAATAGGCAAAAATTAGGGTAGCAGATAAAGGAGCCATGAAATCTTGGCAATCATTCAAGGCCTTAAGAATGTAGGCCTTTGTGAGGCTTAGCAGAATGGTAGAAAGTCATTATACAAGGAGCTAGGATACCCTGGCCTAGTTCTCATTTGTAAAATAAGAGAAATAATATATGTTTTGCTTACTTCACAGGGTTGATGTGAGAACCAAATGAGGCAAAAGTACTTTGACATTACAGAGTGTGATATAAGCAGAAGGTGGTAATATGATGACCCACAACATGACCAATTGGAAACATCAATTTTGCACACTATGTTGGAGAGCATATTCCCATTTCTGGCTCTCCTCTCCCCTTCTAAGAGGACTTTTGAAATAAACCTAAATGATTTTTGCCTAGATTCATACCAAATTTAAAACCTACAAGAAAGAATAGACACCCTAGGTGTCAGAAGGGAATACCAACGGTGAAAGTAGGCAGAATCCATGAACACCTGAAGATGTTTGTTCCAAGAAAGGAATGAAATATAAAGTCACTTTTCTCCCACTTGCCATTGCTTGATAACCTATAAGTATAATTGTGACTGTCAAGCAATGCAATATCAAGGGTAAAGGGTGACCCCTGTGTGTGACCTGATGTCTCTGATTCATTCTGAGCTCACTCACATCTTGTCTTCCGATCTGGGGTGAAACCTCAAATAAGTTAATGTTTCCATCCACATTAACTGATACGGAAAAAAAAAAGTTCTCAAAGCCATGTGATGGGAGGGCAAAAGGAGAAGTGAAGGCAATATCTCCCCACTTAGCAAGATACAGTGACCCCATGAAGGCCCCGTGCTCACTTCACCTAATTTGTATGTGTTCATGATATACAGAAATTAACAGGCACTTTCTCATCTGATTTTCCATCTTTTCAATAAGGCATTCCAGGTAAAATTTTAGACCTTTAATTATAGTGGTTTATTGTTAGTAGTAGATGATAAAACTTGGTAAGAAAGGCAGTAGAACAAAGGCAGTCATGATCTTTAAGTCAAGATGCTCTTCAAGAGTTAAAATGGTTTTTTGAGGTAAAAATTATGTAACAAATTGTTTCATGCTTACTAGGCTTTGACAGTAATGACAGTATCCTTAAGAGAATAAGAAGTGATGCAATAAGAGGCATCTTTTTAAGTTATTAGTTTGTCTGCAGCCAATTTATTTTAGATGACATCCAATTTCTTTTAAGTCATTGGTCTATAGATCAATTATGATTTACAGAGTGGATTATCTTCTGGAAGTCTAGGAAAATATGCATCTTAGTAATATCGTGGGCATATGCAAGAGAGCTTAACAGATGACTGATTTTCCAATGAGTATTTATTACATAAGAATTGGCTAGTAAAATTCATGTGTAGGTGCATGTATGTTAGAGTGTAATATAATGAATATATTGTTTTTCTGGACTAAAATCTACTAAAGTTTTTTCCCCATGCTGAAAGTATTCTAAATGCTCATACTCTGTGTTTTGGTCTCTGAGCAAAAGCACATCTGAAACATACACTTCTGTTTTTGTGACTTTGATATTTAACTGACATCGTAAACATACCTCTTGCTGACCACCCTTATAATTCTGTGGGAATTTAAAAAATGAATCTGGTTCATACACTTGAACTTCAAACAGGTCATGATATCTATTGCTCTATAACTTGTTTTAAATCCATGTGAAAACACTGAGTCCCACTAAGATATAAAAATGTAAGATGACTGATACTTTTCTCGGGGTAGTGATCGTTGTCATCTGAAGAGAATGGGCTAGGGTGATTTAAATGTGGTTGAGCTAGCCGTTTGGACCATCAATTACAATATGCTGGAATGTGTTATTTAACTGTTACATAATGCATATGTATCGGCAGTAGAGTGAAGGTTCAGCTCAGATAATTTCACTCTCTCCCAAAAATGGTTCATATAATATGGTGTAAAGCAATGTACAGAAATCTTTATAAGAAGCCCTTTATAAGGAAATAGTCACTATATTATTCACTCAGGAACATTCACTATGTATTAATGATGCATGTAATCTGTGCAGGGCTTTTTTACATTGTTGGACTACAGAACCAAGTTAGCTCTTCCATATTTTAATAATATGGTAGAATAAATATTCAATTACATCTTTCCTAGTATAGTACAGGGAAGTATTCAGGGATGTTTTTTTTTTTTTTTTTTTTGGAGACAGGGTCTCACTGTTGCCCAGGCTGGAGTACAGTAGCATGAACACAGCTCACTGCATCCATGAACTCCTGGGCTCAAGTGATCCTCCAGCCTCAGCCTTCTGAGTATGTGGGACTACAGGCACTTACCACTATGCCCAGCTAATTTTTGTTTGTTTGTTTTTTTTTTTTTTATAGAGTCAGGGTCTCAGCATGTTGCTTATTCTGGTCTCCAACTTCTAGGCTCGAGTAATCTTCCCAACTTGGCCCCCAAAAACTACAAGGATTACAGATATGAGCAACCATGTCCGACCCTAAGGGACTTTTTAGTGTATGGTTGAGTTGGCGGGACACCAAGAGAATTTCTCTGAGAAAGTTCAAATCTATACGACTAGGCAGGTACATGCATTTTCGAGAGTGAGCAACCAACCTCATCTAGCCTGGAGCTATTTTTTAATAAGCTCAGGGCCTTGGTTCAGTGGGGTGAGTGAGGATTCTGTGTAAAACAGAACCCCTGAGATACCATCTACAGTACTTTAACTATATGGGAAAAGCAAAACCTACACACAGTGAGATAGAGGACATACTTGACTTTCCCAACCTGGGTAAGAGATGAGACAAGAGGAAAAATAAATAACTACACTTGTGTATATGAATTACTAACATCCTCATAGGATTTACACCTGTAATTCATATTACCTGTATGGCCCAAATTTTAAATGTGGAAGTGGCAAATTTAAATCTTCTTTGGATCAAGGAGCTTCCCCCTCAAGCCTCAAAGAATTCACAGAGATAAAAGCTCAAGCAATGTGGCCTCTAAATGGAAAATTCATAGCTACATGGGGAAAAAAATTGATATGAAAACAGAAGGACAGCAGACACAACAGTGGGATTAAATTCACAACTTTGGAATTATTAGATACAGGATACTGTGTAGGTGTAAAGAATATTTTTGAAGTGTTTAAATCAAAAGAGACTATCAGAATTAACCAGGCAGATTTGAAAAGGAACTTCACAAAATGAAACTTTTAAGCCAGGCATGGTGGCACACACCTGTCGTCCCAGCTACTTGGGAAGCTGAGGTAGGAGAATCACTTGAGCCCAGGAGTTTGAGACCAGGCTGGGCAACTTGGTGAGACCCACCCCCACCTCCCCACACAGACAAAAAAAAAAAAAAAGAAAGAAAGAAAAGAAAAGAAACATATAATAATCTAAGTGAATAATGCAGTGAATAGATTAAATAGCAGATTAGTCGTGATTTAAGGTAGCATAAGTGAAATATAGAATTGAGCAAGTTACACAGAATACAGCCCAGAGAGAGAAGGTTATGGGAGTCTGAAGGACAGAGTAACCTTTAAGGTGATGTGAGAATATCTGATGTATGCTTCATTAGGACTTCAATTTTTTTCTTGTAAATTTGTTTCTTTGTAGATTCTGGATCTTAGCCCTTTGTCAGACAGGTAGATTGCAAAAATTTTCTCCCATTCTCTAGGTTGCCTGTTCGCTCTGATGGTAGTTTCTTTTGCTTTAGTTTAATTAGATCCCATTTGTCAATTTGTCTTTTGTTGCCATTGCTTTTGGTGTTTTAGTCATAAAATCCTTGCCCATGCCTATGTCCTGAATGGTATTGCCTAGGTTTTCTTCTAGGGTTTTTATGGTTTTAGGTCTAACATTTAAGTCTTTAATCCATCTTGAATTAATTTTTGTATAAAGTGTAAGGAAGGGATCTGGTTTCAGCTTTCTACATATGGCTAGCCAGTTTTCCCAGCACCGTTTATTAAATAGGGAATCCTTTCCCCATTTCTTTTTTTTTTGTCAGGTTTGCCAAAGGACTTTGAAAAAGGAACTAGAGAAAGAAAGGCAGTTTTCAGAAAGTAAAGCTGAAAATTCTGAGGAATTAGACTTTATAACGACAGGTTTAAGAATTCCTCGAAAGAAATTTTTTAAATTCTAAAAGATTATAAATGTTTTAAATTTTTTTATCCTACAGAATAAGAAAAAAAAAAAGTCAAACAGAGAAGCATCCGAGACAAATAGATTGCCCAAATACCTGATTTCTTACCAGAAACAATGCAAGCTAGAAGACAGTGGAATGACACTTTTGAAGTGGGCTTACTCTAGAACTCTGTATCCTGTGCAATCATTTTTTAAGAAAAGTAAAAAGTTATTTTCTGAAGACTTTCAAGAGCCAAAAGACTCTCTGAAAGGCCTTTTCACATTTGTAGAATAAATGCCCAGAATATTTATGAAATGTTCTTCAGAAAGAAATAAATGATCCAAGAGGGAAGCATGAGCTACAAAAAGAAACAGAGCAAAGAATGTACACTTGACCCTTGAACAACTCAGGAATTAGCCATGTTGACTCCATTCCATGCAGCTGAAAATCTGCATATATCTTTTAACTTCCCCCAAACTTAACTACTAATAGCTTACCGTTGACTGGAAGCCTTATTGATAAACATAAACAACTAATTAACACATATTTTGTATGTTACATGTATCATATACTATATTCTTACAATTAAACAAGCTAGAGAAAAGAAAATGTTATTAAGAGAATCATAAAGGAAAATTATTGTAGTATTCATTAAGTGGAAATGGATCGTCATAAAGATCTGCATCCTCATCACCTTCACATTGAATAGGCTGAGGAGGAAGAGGAAGGGTTGGTCTTGCAGTCTCGGGTGGCAGGGGTGGAAGAAAACCCATATATAAGTGGACCTAAGAAGTTCTGTGCTGTTCAGGGGTCAACTGTATTTGTAAATCTAGACAAACACTGTTCAAATTAGTAACTAATTAATTTCTAGGGTTAAAAAATCCAGGGTATCACTATAATCATAGGAAGCTTGTACATGGGTATAAGAGATGAGTAATCGGAGTTAAATCAGTCTAACGTCTGTATTGTTTGGAAAAAGCGGATTGATAACTTTAGACTTTGTGTTAGGTATTTGTGATCCAATACCTAGGATTGCCACTAAATAATAGAATGCATAACAACCAAGCTGATATAGGGAAAAAGGTTACAGAAATGAACATGAATATATCAATAAACACAATTACTATAAATGGTCTTACTCTTTAGTTAAAGACTCATTGAACGTCTAGTTTCAAAAAAGACCAAGTTATATTCTTTTTATAAGAGACATAACTAATATGAACATAGAGTATTTGAAAGTAAAAAACATATGTATACAAATTAAATAGTCACTAAATATCTTTTTTTAACTGCAAGAGCCATTCAGTGTTACTACATATTTATAAATGGTGTGTTTCATTAGAAAGATTAATAATTCCATTCTAAGTAAAACAAAATTGATAAAATTGCAAAGCATATTAACAAACCAACAGTATAATAAATAAGCCTGATATGGTGGACACATAAAGAATAATTGGAGAATATCCATCATTTCCAAGCACATGGAACATTTATTAACATTGATCACAAACTCAGCCATTGGGTAAATCTCACAAAATCCAAAGAATTGGTTCATATAAATAATATTATTTTATCACAAGTTAATTAGATTATTATTGATATCAAAAGATAACTAATTACCCACATATATTTTTAAATATCAAAACATACAAGTAATCCATGGGCCAAAAATAAACCAGAGCTGAATTTCAAAATAAAGGCCCTTGTGGTTCAGTAGCACTGGGCATTAATTAATAGTAGATACAATGAACTATAAGAACAGTAGTCTCATTAAAGAAATTACACATTTGAATAAAAATAACTTATGAAGCCTAGTGAAGGATTATAGTTAATAATTGCTAGGTTTGGGAGAAAATTAATAGTTGAGCTTGGAGTTTCCAAAATAAATAGTTTTTCTTTTAAAAATTGATCATAGTTTACAGTTGATTATAGTTTACAGTAATCTATTGTATATCTCAAATTATCTAAAAGAGAATAATTCAAATGTTTCTAACATAAAGCAAAGACAAATATTTAAGATGATAGATAGCCCAATTACATTGAATTGATCTTTACAAATTATGTGAATGTATTAAATTATCACATGTATACTGAAAATATGTACATCTCATATATCAATCTATAAAAATTTTGAAAAATGTTTTAAATTGATCATTTTTTGATGATTAAAATGATATAACCACATACCAGAATGGGAAGATAATTACTAGTACATCAAAATTAAAGATCGTCTCTAATTCCATTGGTTTGGGAGGCTAAGATGTGAGATTCACTTCAGGCCAGAAGTTGGAGATTAACCTGCGTAACAAAGCGAGATCCTGTCTCTACAAAAAAGTTTAAAAATTAGCCTGCTGTGGTGGTGCACACCTGTTGTCCCGGCTACTCAAGGGGCTGAGGTGATACAATTGCTTGAGCCCAGGAGTTTGAGGTTACAGTGAATTATGATCAAGCCACTGTACTCCAGCCTGGGTGGTAGAGCAAGAACCTGTGTCTTAAAAAAAAAAAAATGAAATTGTGTATGACAACCCAAAATTGATATAAATAAGATTGTATGTTCCAAATATTAAATTTGGAAACATTTGTGACAGATAGGACAGGAAGGAAATTAAGAAATTTGGGCAAAGGGCATGAAGAGGTTATTTACAAAGCAAGAAATAGAAATAGCTAATACATATTTGAAAAATATTCAACATTAAATATAAGGGGCAGGAGGAGGGAAACGACGAGATAACAGTTTTCATGTCGAATTGTCAAGGATGAAAGAGATTGAAAAACTCGTATGCAGGGGTGTGTGTACATGGGGTTTATCCAGATATTTTCTCCATATGTCATTCAGCTTGGCGTATGGCCTTTTTGTTTGCCATGGACAAAATTTAATTTTTTATAGTAATACTTTCTTGTTAAAAATGTTTGATTGATACATAATCATTGTACATATTTATGGGTTATATATGGTATTTCAATATATGCATGCAATGTATAATGACCAAATAAGGGTAACTACGTTATCCATTGCCTTAAATATGTATCTTCATTCTGTGGGTAATTTTCCAAATCTTCTCTTCTAGCTATTTTGAAATATACAATAAGTTATCATTAACTATTATCATTCTACTGTGCTATTGAACACTAGACCTTATTCCTTCTATTTAACTGTATTTTTGTACCCATTCCCCAACTCCTCCTCATCCCCCACACTGTCCTACCCTTCCCAGCCTCTCTTAACTATCATTCTACTCTACCTTCATGATCAGGTTTTTTAGCTTTCACATATGTGTGAGAGCATGCGATATTTGTCTTTCTGCTCCTGGCTGATGTCACTTAACATAATGACCTCCGGTTCCATCCATGCTGAGAATGTCAGGATTTAATTTTTTTTTTTTTTTTTTTTTTTTGAGACAGAGTGTTGCTCTGTCAGCCAGCCTGGAGTACAGTGGCATGATCATGGTTCTCTGCAGCCTTGATCTCTTGGGCTTAAGTGATTCTCCCACCTCAGCCTCCTGAGTCTCTGGGACAACAGGTGTGCACCACCACACCTGGCTACTGGCTAATTTCTTTTTTATTTTTGTAGAGACGCAGTCTCCCTATCTTGCCTAGCCTAGCTTTGAACTCCTGGGCTCAAGTAATCCTCCTGACTTGGCCTCCCAAAGTGTTGGGATTACAGGCATGAGCCACTGCATCTGGCCAGGATTTCATTCTGTTTTATGGCTAATATTCCATTGTGTACATATACCACATTTTCTTATTCATTCACCTGTTGATGGATGCTTATCTTGGCTATTGTGAATAGTGCTGCAGTAAACATAAGTGTGCAGATATCTTTTCAATAGGCTGACTTCCTTTATTTTGGATATATACCCAGCCTTGGGATTGCTGGATGATAAGCTAGATCTATGTTTAGGTTTTGCAAGACCCGCCATACTGTTTTCTCTAGTGGCTATACTAATTTACATTCCCACCAGCAGTGTTCTCTTTTCACTGCATTCTCGCCAGCATTTGTTATTTTCTGTCTTTTTGATAATAGTCACCTTAACCAGGGTAAGATATCTCACTGTGGCTCCAATTTGCATTTTCCAGATGATTAGTGATGTTGAGCATTTTTTTCACATACCCGTAATCCAATTATATGTCGTCTTTTGTGAAATGTGTATTCAAATCATTTGCCCATTTTAAAATTGGATTACTTGGCTTTTTGCTATTGAGTTACTTATACATTCAGTTTATTAATCCCTGGTCAGAGAGTTTGCCGGTATTTTCTCTCGTTATGTGAGTTGTCTTTTCCCTCTGTTAATTGCTTCCTTTGCTTTGTGGAAGGTTTTTAGCTTTATATAATCACATGTGTCTATTTTTGCTTTTGTTGCTTGAGCTTTTGAGGTGTTACTCAAAAAAATCTCTGCCCAGACCAATGTCCCAAAGAATTTCTTCAATATTTTCTTCTAGTAGTTTCATAGTTTCAGGTCTTATGTTTTAATTTGATTTCCATATAGGGTGAGAGGTGAGTGGAGGGGGGTGCGTAATAGTTTCATTCTTTTATATATGATATCCAGATTTCCCAGCATTATTTATGGAAGAGCCTCTTCTTTCCCCAGTATATGTTCTTGACACCTTTGTCAGAAATGAGTTGGCTGTATATGCATAGATTTATTTCTGTGTTCTCTATTCTGTTCTGTTGGTTTATGCTAGTACCATGCTGTTTTGGTTTCTACAACTTTTAGTATATTTTAAAGTCTGCGGCTTTGTTATTTTGCTTGGGATTGTTTTGGCTATTTGGAATATTTTGTGGTTTCATATGAATTGTAGGATTTTTTTTTCCACTTCTGTGAAGAATGTCGTTGGTATTTTGACAGGGATTGCATTGAATCTGTAGATTGCTTTTGGTAGTATGAACATTTTAACAATACTAATTCTTTCAGTCCAGGAGCATGGAACATCTCTTCATTTGTTTGTGTTCTCTTCAATTTCTTTGATCTGTTTTTTATAGTTTTCATCATGTAGTAATTGTTTCGATCTTGCAACTTTTATGAGTTTTGGTTATATTACTTTTGTGTGCTGTTAACAATTTGACAACATACTGTCTACTCTTTGATCCAGTAATTCTACTTCTAGGAATTCGTCCCAAGCCATAAAATGATATCTGTACTCAAGATTGCTCTTCATATTGTTGTTAATATTAGTGAATAACTGAGCAAAGTTGCAGGAAAAGAGGACTTGTTAAAAAGCTTATGGTGTGTGTATATATTGACAGATACACACACACTACACAAACATTTATATATATCATTTAAGGAATTATGTAGTACATTAATAACCATTAAGGTAATATATAGATTAATATTTATATAGAAAGATATGCATAGTATTACTAAGTGAAAAAAGCAGTATATATCTCTTTTCTGTAAACTTGTATGTGTACCTTTCAGTTGTAAGCAGTAACTTGATTATAGTTGCACAGAGAGTAGTGGTCTGAGGCAGCTGTGCTGTGAAATTAAAAGCACTGAAATGGATTCGGGGACTTGAGTTTTAGTTACTGTTTTGCTAACTGTGCTACTCTCAACATACCTTTTCATATCTCTGGTCCTAGATGCCCTCTTCTCTAAAAACGAGGGAAGGGATGGGCATTTAACTTCACTAGCAATGACAGATAAACCATAGTGACTGTTACATCCCCCTTCTGCAGGCATGGCAGACATTAGAGGTCAGTCTTAGTGTTCTTTCTCTGGGCTCAGTCACACTTTAGAATTCTTCCCAGCACACAGTTTTAGGCCACCGTTTCTAAGCAAATTGTACTTTATACTGAAAACTTCTTTGCCGTCCTTAAAAGAGGATCTTAGAAGTTCTTTCAGCTAAAAGATTTCTCTGATCAAGGCACAAAATTATTGTGACAAGAAATAACAAAGAATGCTTTTTCGGTAAATGTATTTTTTTTAATTTTCTAGTATCCACATTTCTTTTAAAAAGGTGAAAACAAGTAAAATAAGTGTGGATGACATATTTTATTAAATAAAATATTTTAACATGTATCTGGTATAAAACAATGATTAATAAGATATTTTACCTTTTCATTTTTGCATACAAAATCTTTGAAATCCAGTGTTTATTTAAAGCACATCACATTTCAGCTAATAAATTGTATTGGAAATACTTGATCTGTATTTAAATTTACAATTTAAAAAGCAGATTCTCATACCCATCTTAAGTTTTCTAATAATTGATTTGAGTATTAGTTCTTAAGCTTAAATAAAAAATTGAGATGAGGTTGCAGTAGTCACATTTCAAACATCTGGTAGCACATATATCCAGTGACCACTATGCGGATCAGTAGATGTTTGGGGGATATAGAAACAGAGTTTTTCTAACTTTTATCCTTCAAGGAGATTGTCCAGTTGGGAAAGCAAGATATCCAAAATAAACATGTCAAGAATATAATCCAGAACGGTCTAATTAAGTGCTAGAAGTTTGCCATGGACAGACAAAGTGCTACTTGGGAAGGAAGTTCCAGAAACACCACAGCTGGGTACATTCTTCACCACTCTGAGTGGTGGCAGTGATGCGTTGGCTTTGTGAGAACGGTGCTTGTCTTACTTTAGAAAGTGTGTGTGTTCTGCCTGCAGGCACGGGACTCGCTGTGCTGGGGAAGTGGCAGCCGCTGCAAACAATTCGCACTGCACAGTCGGAATTGCTTTCAACGCCAAGATCGGAGGTATGGGAAACCAACTTACGTGGATGTAGAAATGCACCAGTGAGCTAGCTCTTTGGTTGACTGGCTTTCAGAATCCTTTTTAAATGGAGGTTAAACGATTGGGCATATCTTTACGTAATAGCGTTCAACTATTGCTGGCCCCAACATGACCATGTTAGCAGGCACTGTTAAATGTATTTAGTTAAAGACTTCTGAAGCAGTCACCCTAAACTATTGTAAACACTTTTCTTTTAAACAGACTTGAAAAAATGTTATCTAGTAGTGAAGATGGGGGTCATTGACATTTGTACCAAAATGCTACAATTGGTGCCTGGGTCAGAAAGAACTAATCATATAAACATTAGGCCATAATACCTCTATGGAAAGAAGCATTTTGTAATTCTCTCAAAGTAAAAAAATCCTGGTTTTGTTTTTGTTTTTTTCCTTTGGCTTAGGCTTTTAAAAAGTTCCTTTTAATTGTAATTAAAATGATACATGGCAAAAATCTCCTTTTGTAGTCCCATAACATAGTGATACTATTTCTATGAATGATTCAGATTATATCTGTATGCAGGCATGTGTATGTACAAACTCAATTATTATAAGGACCCAGCCAAAGCTGTATAAATTTAAGCATTAATAAAAGCAAACTCTTAACTTTCCCATTTGTAATCATCTTTGTAAGAAACAGCCCGGTGCCACAGCCACACACAAATGGGAAGAAAATATTGTGATACAGTCTATGTATCCTCATGATTTTATCGTTATGCCTGAAGGTATTCCCTAGGGGTCTCCTAAGGGCGTCATAAGATGAATGAAGCTCCTGGAACCAGGTTGACCTCCTTGTTTCCAATGCACTATTTGTTTTCAAGTGGGAAATAGTGTTGGAGCTAAAAAATTAAAATGACAATTCTGTCTGGGATAGGAATATGAATATAGAGTTTCCTTAACATGAAATATTTAAGGTATACAATAATAGAACTAAGAAAAGGCTTTCTGAATCTACCTTGAATATCAGTCCACAGTGCATTTGATCTCTTTCCTTTTTCTCCCCCTGAATTCTTATGAGTATGATAGTTTGTTAAGCAATAATTAATTAGCGGGGAGCATCTGCTATTTATTAAGCACAATGCATATGAAAGAGCTAAAGAAAAGAGGCAAAGAAAAAAATTCGTCATTCCCTGAAGAACGATGAGAGTTCTGGAGGCCCCTCATGATCCCAAGAGAATTAGATCAGAGGCTGCCAGGTCAGCCCTTCTCATGGTCCAGGATATAGTCTCTCGCATACACAGACACACAGCTCCGGGTTCTTATCATTACTCTCCAGCACAAACCCAGAAATCTTAATAATTTTGAAAAAATGAGACGATGAACTTGTGAACTCACAGATAAACCAATGACCTAGCTTACAGAACCTTATTTTTTTAAAAAAAAAAAAGGAATGTATGGCAACAAATCAAAAATGTTCTAAAACAAGAACATTCTGAATAATAAATTTAACCCCCATACCCAAGGCATGAAGGCTTGGAGTTAAATGAGGAAAAAATAGCCTTTTATCTTTAAACTTGACAAAGTAAAAATCTTTCTTGTGAAATTTCTATTAGAAAATGAACATCACCCTCTAAGTATGATTTACAAGCATTTTTTTTGTATATGACATAGAAACTGAATTCAAGTGTTATGTCCTACTCTCCTGTTGGCATTTAGAACACTAGTGACCTTATTTGGGGCAATTACTGTGTTTATTTCAGACCTCATTGTACCAATAAAATAGTTTCATTTTATGCTTTTCAATAGGAAGTAAGAGGATGGAGTCGTCCATCTTTCTTTGCTAAAAAACATGCAGGTGAATTTTGAATATTTAAATTAAATTAGGCCAGTGGTTACTCAGGATGCAGTACATTGAGATCATTATGTAGGGTTTTTTACTCACGCAAAACAAACCATGGAAAAGTTTTCCAATTTTCATTCCAAAATTTGTAATGGAACTTGTTCATAGCTTTCATTCTCCGCCTCTCCTGTTAACACACATCTCCATTAAAAATTCAAAAGTCTCGAGGAAAGACAGTCAAGAGACATTAACAACCAAATGTCTTTAGAGATACATGGAGGGGAATGGAATGTTGGCTAGATATTAGATGACAATGGGAACTTATTTCCCTATTTTTTTGTAAAAAATTTTAAAGGATGAAGGGTTGTATCTGTCATGGAATTTAAAATAGTTCAACCTAATATCTATATTTTTGGATTAAGGAAATGAGACAAAATGGTAACAGTTATTGAGTAGTGGCTATGTGTATGTATATGTTCATTCTTCATTCTATTTTTCCTTGTTTGCAAGTTTTATAGTTAAAAGTTAAACATTTTTTTAATGCACAAGGAAGATATAGTTACTTCAAGAATATTTTTATTTCTATCAGTATTCCCACCTCAACTCACATAACTCTATCTAAAGCTATTTGGTTTGGGGTTTTATTATTTAATCCCCGTTTGTTGATAACCAATAAAAACTTAAAATCCTACTGATGACAAGGTTTTCCTAAGGATTAAATTTGGCCTGTAAAAATATAATTTTTAAATGATACAGTGTTTCAGTGATGGTATTTAATTTAAGCTGAAGGAGGGATATGTTTACGTAACAATTAGATGCTTGGTTGTGGTTGTTTTTATGAGCCTCCAAAATAAAAGGAAAAAGGAAAGCCTGACATTTGGCATAGAATTTATTTCTGAGTATCTTAGTGTCTCTTTTTGCAAAGTAGGGTTAATAATAAATTCATATCTGTTTGATAGAAATATGCTTAAATGAAGATTAATAACTAAACATGGCTAAAACCCTTTGAGAATTATTTGAATTGTTGCATCCACAGAGATCATTCTCATTTATTATTTGACATAAATAACTTAGCAAAAAAAGAAACATTAAGTTCACATCAATCTTATGATTAGAGGCTAATATTAAATATGGAAGACATGAGACCATCCTACCTTGGCAGCTTTCCAAATAGTATATGACTGCTAAGGTTAGATAGAATGTTTTATATCAATTAAGAACACAAGTTATTCAATAAAGAGTTTAAGGAAGATGAATTGCTTGCAGATCTCTTTGTCAAGTACTCACTCAAGAGAGGGATGCAAAGGGAGAGACTGTGGCAGCTGTTATAAGGAATGGAACCTTAGAAAAAGAAAATGATGGATTAAAAAACATTTTTAAGTTTTGCTCTTTTATATACAATGTGACATCCTTTCTGCCCAAGACACTGCCTGCAAAGTATACATTATCCTTTTGCTAGGGGAAGATATGCGCACTTAAGTGTTGATTAAAAATGTATTCTTCCCCCCGAGAATCCTGCAGCTGTGTTTTTGGAGTGTTGTGTAGTGAAGCCCTGTAATGAACTAGTTCTCCTTTCTGTGTTGAAGGAGTGCGAATGCTGGACGGAGATGTCACGGACATGGTTGAAGCAAAATCAGTTAGCTTCAACCCCCAGCACGTGCACATTTACAGCGCCAGCTGGGGCCCGGATGATGATGGCAAGACTGTGGACGGACCAGCCCCCCTCACCCGGCAAGCCTTTGAAAACGGCGTTAGAATGGTAGGTTTTAAAAGCATGCAGGCTTATACTGTGTAGATGGGTGATGATTCTCATATGAAGAATCTATGGGTTTCTGGCTGCAGTCTAGAGAATTGGATGGAGCTCTTAGGCTGAGCCAGCAGGTAGGCTAATGGAAAGAGGTGGTGAGCATTTGGGATTGTGAGTTATTTCTGTTCTGCCAGTGAACTAAGAGCTAGAGAGTTTCTTCTGAAGAAAACAGGTACACTACAGTGCTTAAATTCTTTCAAAGAAAATATATTAATACGTAAATCTTGCATTCAGAGAAATACATTCTTAGGACTGTGAAATTGAGTGAAGATAATTTAACACTCTCCAGGTAGTGAATAGATTGCATAGTGATGCCCCTTGGGGCATCTCCCTTTTTTTAGTACTTTCCCTAGTTTCTCCCACCTCTGTCCCAGGACAATATTATTTGTGTTCCAGCTCCTGATCTCTACAACCAAGTAGCTTAATGCATCGTTCTTTTCCTTAATTACACCAAAAAATTGATTGACCACTCTCCCCCAAAAAACTAACCATATAATCTAATGTAATAAAATGTCTATTTCAAATTACAGATCTTAAGAAATCCTGTCTTATTTAAATTAAATTTTGAAAATAAGGATACTAATCTTTGTAATCATGAAAGGAGGAGAGCTCCACCAGAAGTAATGTCTTTTTCTTATTCATGAATGGACCTTTGGGTGATTTAAAGCATACCGTTAGTCTTGTTCATTTAAGGCCATTATTGATCTGGCCCTAACCTCGCTTTTCTTCCTCCTCTGTTTTACTCCTTATAATGTAGACGTGCTCCACTCCTATCCAACAGCACAGAATGTTTTCCTTGTTCTTCCTACGTAGTTCCCGTGCCCCATTCCCAAGTCCTCCCACTGTAAGCCCAAATCCTGTTTGACCATCAAGCCCCAGCTAAAAAAAGTTTACCTCTTCCCAGAAGCCTTCTCACTGCCCAAACTAGAATTAACTATAAACAGACCCTACCTGTGCTTTATATTCTTACTACTGTTACATAGAGTTCCTCTCATATTGTGCTTTATATCAGAGTTAGTTCTGGGTATATCTTCCATACTAAATTGCGAGTCCTAGAGAGCCGCCCTTGTGCTCTATACATCTTCATGGGCTTTGCAAAACCTAGACAGTGCATTGAATTCTAGTGAGTATTCAATAAAGTTGTTGAATCAAATTTAATTAACTACAAATGATGCTAACCACAGGGTTGTTAAATATCCAGCTCAGATATTTACAGTGGAATGCATTGTTGATTAATGTAATGTTGCAGCTGGAGTAAAAATGATTTGCCCACATCTCTGTGGGATTTTTGTTAGAGTTTTAATAGAAGACTGAGCTAAGCTGTCTTCTAGTTATTCTGAAATAGACTGGAGGAGAAAATTATATACTTATTTTGTAGATACTTCCTAGCTGAAAGATAGTTCACGTTTGGTTAAAACATTCACTTTTTTAGCTCTTTGTCAATTTTCAGCTCTCTATATTAGAGTCTTTTAAATCATAGGATAATGTTTTAACTCATTGTCTAGAAGTTTTCTTTCAAGGTGCCTTAACAGCAAATGAATATATTCTGTGTAATCTGGTGATTTCATTGCTGAAGCCACAGACTACAAATTGCTGTGATCTCTATGTTTTCAGTAGAATGATCATTCAAATTAAGTAAACCAAGCACTGTTCATATTTAATCATAAAACTGTATGTATATGGCTCTTATAATAAAGAGCAATCTGGACTTTCTCATTAATCTGAAAATACTTAAATTAGTAATACACATAACCTCATGAATGCGCATGTATATATAAAGAATGCCCCATATTCAATAGCTGGTTTTACTAACAGACTAGTAGGCATCTCACTGAAGCAGAACACATAAAACAACAATTTTCAAATTTATTTTTGCTGGGGAGTCTTTCATTCGATGGAAATCTTAACTGGAAGCTTAGTGTGTAAAAAGTTAAAAATGTGCTTTGTTAAAAGAAGAGTAAAAGGAGGTTAAGATTAGAAACAAAATCATCTGAGAAAATTATTCAAACACATAGGAAGATTATATTTAGAAATTTGGAGGAAATTTACTTTATATTCATTATTAATTATGAAAGTAACCTATGCTTATTGTAACAGATTATACAAAAATGAGTGTAAAGATGAACTTAATAATGGATTTCCACACCCAACTGGGTAACCACTGTTAAGAGTATAGGCTACATGTTTCCATACTCTTGTGCATATTAACGTGCAAACAGGGATTATATACCTCTGCACGTTACTAGTTGCACTTAATGGTCTATCCTACGCATCTTTCTGGGGCAACCCTTAAGAATAGAACTCATTTATTTTATTTGTTTCAAAATTTTTAGAATATAGAGATACCATAATTAATTCAATATTCCATTGAAGATCTTCCAAGGTTTTACTTAGGGAAAAAAAGGAATTCAGTTTTAAATCAAACCATTTGCTTTTAGAGTTGAGGTAGTAACAAAAGAAATAACTATCAATAAGAACAAATTGTTTTTTTGGCTCATAGCATTGCACATCTAAATATGGAAAAACCGTGGTGATGCATTTAAATGTGATGAGGTCAACACGATAGTGTTTTCATGTATTTAATACAAATAGGCTTTCAGGTTAGGCTAGGATTGAGTCCAACATTTGCCATTTACTTCTCTCTAAGCTTATATAGATCAAATTACCTCTCTGCTTCCATTTTCTTATCTAAGGTAGGGCACTAATAGTGATGTTATGCTAACTAACAGATGTTATAAGTGCAAAATGAGATGATAATGCATATAAAACAACTAGTATAATACCTGAAATATAATAAATGCATTTTATTTTTCAGAGAAAAGATCATGTCCTCCTACAAAACTATTTAAATTTGTCCTCAGTCCATCATCCTTCTCTCCTATACCATTTCCACACTGCCTAGTTCCTGATAATTCCATTAAGTTACCTGCTGGGGTAGATTAAAAATAATATGATGCAGGCCGAGTGTGGTGGCTCATGCCTGTAATCCCAACACTTTGGGAGGCTAAGGAGGGCGGATCACCTGAGTTCAGGAGTTCGAGACCAGTCTGGCCACCATGGCAAAATCCCATATCTAGTAAAAATACAAAGTTAGCCGGGTGTGGTGGTGGGTGCCTGTAATCGCAGCTACTTAAGAGGCTGAGGCAGGAGAATCCCTTGAACCCAAAGAGTGGAGGTTGCAGTGAGCCAGGATCGTGCCACTGCACTCCAGCCTGGGCAACAGAGTAAGACTCTGTCTCAATAAAATAATAATAATAATAATAATAATAATAATAATATGATGGAAGTCAACGTAGCCTTCCTGAGCTGTGTAGTGTCATTTATTTTGTTCTTCCTATGTCTGTACGAAAGCTTCAATTTCACTTGCCTTTAAAGACATATCTTCAATTTCAGTGAGATAGCCTCTGGATATACAAATTCAGTCTAGTTATTCGTGTTTGTAGTCCTGAATTTTGTTTGTATTTTCCCAAAGGATGTTCCTCTAAATATCTATTGATATACAATTTAATATTTTAAGCAGTGTATTTCTCTTTTCCACGTTAATTAAATCTTTTTTATGAGGCATCAAGTGAGACAGGAAATTTTATATTCTTTGATAGTATTATCATTTGTATTTTTGTATCACATACATTGTCAAAGATAAAGAAAATAATTGACTAAAAACAATACAATATTAGACTATAGGGTACAACAAAGAAATAGAAAAGTGATTTATTGGCTTAATTACTTAAGGAATGAAGAAATAAATGACTGATAAAATAATTCCTTCGGTTAGCTAGCTGAAAACCTACGCAGCAGCCTAAAGTCATTCTGGCCTATTGGGGTTTATCATCTACAAAAATGTAGAGATTGGAATTTATTTATTCATGATATTAAGCTTAGCCAACTCCCACTTTCTATATACTGTAGATAAAGGGGTGAAAAAGACATCTGCATCTTATATGTGATACATAAAAGTTCCTACATTCTAGCAACAAAACAAGAAACAAGGTAGAAACAATCAAGACTATTTCAGCTGAGGGTAAGTATAGGAATGAAAGTAAACTGATTTCTGCTGAGGGAAAGCACAGCTGCCTTAGGGAAGACAGAATATCTTCTTTGAGGAGGTGATATTTGAACAGAGACATAAATGATAACAAGCTAATCATATGAAGAACTATTATATGCAGAAGGAACAGAAAGAGCAAAGAACCCCAGGTAGGGAAAGATTTAGGTGTATTTCCAGAACACAATACAAATGTAGGTGTTGAGAGCAAGTTGGAACAGAAAGAGGGCAAAGGGAGATGTGTTGGAGGGGAAGGTGGGGGCCAGCTCACAGGGCTTTCTAAATGATGGTGGACGTGTCAGTTGTGTTCTGTTATAGGAAGCCATGAAAGACTTTAAACAGAATTGTGGCCTGACCTTATACAATTTTAAAAGATCACTGCTATGTAAACAGTAACTGTGTGTGGGGTGAGAGATGAAGAGGCATGACTGGAAGATTGAAGTGGTCCAGGAGAGTGTTGGATCAGGGTGGCAGCAGCGTCAAGACCATCAAAGAGATCAGGCAGCAATAGATAAGCCCAAGTATCGAAAGATTTTCACAGAGGAAATAAATATGTTTTGCTCAGGGAGTCAAGTATTGATTGCATCCATTATTTCTGCAAGCTAATCAAAAAATGTAGCAAATATTGAATTTCAAAATGCTCCCTATTTGTTTACTATAAGATAAGCATTTGGCTCAAAGAATGTAATACTGTTTTCAAAGACTTTAACAAAATCAGAATTGATTCAATTTATAGCCCCTTTAGAATTAATGTGGCAAAATTACATTAGAGAAACAGTGTTAAATAAACCATGTCACAGTTGACAACTTGCTCTTTCTTCTAAGGAATGCATTTTATTTGATGCTAAGGAGCTATAAAATTAAGTGCAAGAGTTAGAGTTATATACTTTGGGCTGTATACAATTAATAGTAATAATAATAGCAACATGAATATTTAACATTTTGTTCAGTTTATTATACTGTAGTCATCTTCTAGGACTTAAATGATAATATTTAATCTTCATGATCTCAAAAGATAGGTACTGTTCTTCCCAATTTATAGAGAGGAAAACCAGAAATTCCCCGTAGCCAAGAAGACAAAACATAGGCTTCAAAAAAATCTGGTAAACTCTGTTACATGTTGTCATTTTGATTTTATTTGGCACACCGGACCTTCCGCCTTTATCTGTGGCCACATACTCTAGCTTTTCTTCTGTTACTATGGTGAATTAATTGTTCATCTTCTACCTAAGGCCACCTCCTCCATTTGTTCACTGGACCCTATCCCATGTCGCCCCATCAAAGACCTCCTCAAAAAATTGTTTTATCTTCAAAATTTCTCTCTCAACTCTATTATTACCTTCAATATACATTTGTACTGTTCATTCTCCTGTCTTAAAGAACGAGAGGAGACTCCCTCTTTGGTCTTTTTAAAAATAATCTCAACTTTATTTTAGATTCAGGGTTACATGTGCAGGTTTGTTACATGGGTAAATTGTGTGATGCTGAGGCTCACCCAGGTAGTGAGCATAGTCCCCAGCAGATAGTTTTTCAACCCATCCACCCCTTCCTCTCCCCTCTCCCCATAGTCTGCAGTGTCTGTTGTTCCCATCATTATGTCCATGAGTACCCAATGTTTAACTCCCACTCATAAGTGAGAGCATGCAGTATTTGATTTTCTGTCCCTGTGTTAATTTGCTTAGGATAATGGCCTCCAACTGCATCCATGTTGCTGCAAAGGACATGGTTTTATTCTTTTTCATAGCTGTGTAGTATTCCATGGTATATGTCTACCACATTTTCTTTATCCAATCCACCATTGATTGGGCACCTAGGTTGATTCCATGTCTTCACTATTGTGAATACCACTACAATGAGCATATGAGTGCTTGTGTCTTTTTGGTAGAACAATTTATTTGCTTTTGGATATATGCCCAGTAATGGAATTGCTGGGTTGAATGGCAGCTCTGTTGTTGTTGTTTTTTTTTTTTTTTTTTTTTGAGACAGTCTTGCTGTGTCGCCCAGGCTGGAGTGCAATGGCGCAATCTCGGCTCACTGCAAGCTCCACCACCTGGGTTCACGCCATTCTCCTGCCTCAGCCTCCCTAGTAGTTGGGACTACAGGTGCCCGCCACCATGCCTGGCTATTTTTTTGTATTTTCTTTTAGTAGAGACGGGGTTTCACCGTGTTAGCCAGAATGGTCTCGATCTCCTGACCTGGTGATCTGCCTGCCTCGGCCTCCCAAAGTTATGGGGTTATAGGCATGAGCCACCACGCCCAGCCTGTTTTAAGTTCTTTGAGAAGTCTCCAGACTGCTTTCCACAAATGGTATCTCATTGTGGTTTTGATTTACATTTCTCTGATGATTAGTGATGTGGAAAATTTTTTCATGTTTGTTGTCTGCTTGTATGTCTTCTATTGAGAAGTGTCTGTTCATGTCTTTTGCACATTTATTAATCAGGTTGTTTGTTTTTTGATTGTTGAATTATTTAAGTTCCTTATAGATCCTCGATATTAGACTTTTGTTGGGTGTGTAGTTTGTGAATATGTTCTCCCATTCTGTAGGTTATCTATTTATTGATAGTTTCTTTTGCTGTGCAGAAGGTTTTTAGTTTAATTAGATCCAACTTGTCAACTTTTCTTTCTGTTACAATTGCTTTTGAGAACCTGGTCACAAATTCTTTCCCAAGACCCATATCCAAAATGGCATTTTCTAGATTTTCCTCTAGGATTGTTACAGTTTGAGTCTTACATTAAATCTTTAATTCATCTTAAGTTAATTTTTGTGTAGGGTGAAATGTAGGGGTCCAGCTTCATTCTTCTGTATAAGGCTAGCCAGTTATCCCAGCACCATTTATTGACTAGTGAGTCCTTTCTTTGTTACTTATCCCAGGGCCATTTACTGGGATAAGTAGAGATAATACTGGGATAATAGAGAAAGAATAAGGAGTCCTTTCTCTATTGCTATTTTTTGGTTGACTTTGTTGAAAATCAGATTGCTGTAGATGTGTGGCTTCATTTCGGGATTCTCTATTATATTCTGTTGGTCTACATGTCTGTTTCTGTACCAATACTGTACTGTTTTGGTTACTGCAGCCTTTTAGTATAGTTTATATCAAGTAATGTAATGCCTCTGGCTTTGTTCTTTTTGCTTAGGATCACTTTGACCATTCGGACTCTTTTGTGGTTCCATGTGAATTTTAGAATAGTTTTTACTAGTTCTGTGAAAGATGTTAGGAAAAGCATTGAATCTATAGATTTCTCTGGGCAGTATGGCCATTTTAACAATATTGATTCTTCCAATTCATGAGCATGGAATGTTTTTTTCCATTTGTTTGTATCATCTCTGATTTCTTTTAGCAGTGTTTTCTTATTCTTCTTGTAGACATCTTGCACCTCCTGGGTTAGACGTATCCTTAGGTATTTATTATGTGTGTGTAGCTATTGTGGGTGGATTGCATTTTTTTAAAAATTGAGATGGAGTTCACTCTGTCACCCAGGGTGGAGTGCAGTGGCGTGCATGATCTTGGCTCACTGCAACCTCCACCTCCCAAGTTCAAATGGTTCTCCTGCCTCAGACTCCCAAGTAGCTGGGACTACAGGTGCACACTACCATGCCCAGCTAATTTTTGTATTTTTAATAGAGATGGGGTTTCACCATGTTGGCCAGGCTGGTCTCAAACTCCTGACCTCAGGTGATCTGCCTGCCTTGGACTCCCAAAGTGCTGGGATTACAGGCATGAGCCACTGCACCCAGCCAGATTGCATTCTTTATTTGGCTCTCAACTTGAACATTATTGGTGTATAGAAATGCTACTGATTTTCATACATTGGTTTTATATCTTGGAACCTCACTGAAATTGTTCATTGGTTTCAGGAGCCATTCAGTGGAGTCAAGGGTTTTTCAAGTATAGAATCATATCATCAGCAAAGATAAATAGTTTGACTTCTTTTCCTATTTGGATGCTTTTTATTTCTTTCTCTTGTCTGATTGCTTTGGCAAGGACTTCCAGTACTGTGTTGAATAGGAGTGTTGAGAGTGGGCATTCCCTGTCTTATTTCAGTTCTCAAGGGGAATGGTTTCAGCTTTTGACTGTTTAGTGTGTTGTTGGCTATGAGTTTGTCATAGATGGCTCCTACTATTTTGAGGTAAATTCCTTTGATGCCTAGTCTGTTGAGGATTTTTGTTATGAAGGGATGTTGGATTATACTGAAATCTTTTTCTGTCTGTATTGAGTTAATCATGTAGGTTTTGCTTTTAATTATGTTTATGTGGTAAATCACATTTATTGATTTGCATGCGTTGAACTAGCCTTGCATCCCAACTTGATTGTGGTGTATTAGCTTTGATGTGCTGCTGGATTCGGTTTCTTATCTCCTCCCTAATACTGCCTCGTTTCTCCTTTTTTCCCCTGTAGAATGAAATTCTCTGAAGCTGTTGTCCCACCTTGCCATCCTCCAACTTTCGTTTTCCATTATCTCTTGAAGCCACTGCTTCAGGACTTCACCGCAGCAGTCCACTGAAGCTGCTTTTGACAAGGTCACAGTGACCCCTATATACAAAACCCCATGCTTCCCTGAGCTCTCATCTAACTTGTTTTTTTAAAAGGCTTCACTGGTTTTTCCTATATACAATATAACACACACGTACTCCAGCCCTTCAGAATCCCTTCTTTGCAATTATTATACCTCCTTCTATTGATTATTTCTACTGATCTCATTTTCTCTTCCATGCTTGTTCTACTGCACCCAAGTACCCACGATAGTGTCTGGCACTCAACAGGGGTTTAATGAAGAAAGGATGAATGAGCGAATGAATTTATAAATGACTTCCATGCCAATTTGATGCATGTACTGAGATAATTTACTTAAGGATCACACTGGTATTATTTTTGCTTAATATTCTAGAAATGTGATAAACATACATGGTATAGTGTGATGGTTAAAGTACCCAGGCCCTGGATTTGGAAATATGAATTCCAGTACTTTCGTATCATGTTCAAGTTAATTAGCCTCTCTGAGGATCAGTTTGTTTCTATATTAAAATGGAGCTAAATTCTAGTAAATGCTTTATAGTAATGTTGTGGTGATTTTATGATTAATTCCCATAAAATATTCAGCAGAGCTCCTGTAACAATGTAAAGTCTCTAAATATGTTATGAATCTTAGTCATTATCACTATTTAAAATGGGCAAAGGTAATAAAAACAAAAAACTGACTAATCACGCAAAGTACCATAAAAAATTTTTATTGTTCTAAGTCTCATGTTGCTGAGTAACCCTTATAGAAAGTCATTATATAATCTTGAGATTATTATACAAGAATGGCCTATATAAGTGGGAAAAATATCAAAGATAATATTTTCTTAAGTATATGGCATAAATCACTAATTTAATAAGATGATAGGCAAAAGGGGTTGGGGGTAGAGAGGTTTTACTGTCAAGTATACTTAAGAAACTCCACTTCCTATATGCTCCTTTTGAAGATTTAAAAGCATATTAAGGCTAGGCGTGGTGGCTCTCGCCTGTAATTCCAGCACTTTGGGAGGCCGAAGTGGGCAAATCACCTGAGGTCAGGAGTTTGAGACCAGCCTGGCCAACATGGTGAAACCCTGTCTCTACTAAAAATACAAAAATTAGCCGGGCATGGTGGCCTGCACCTGTAATCCCGGCTACTCCGGAGGCTGAGGCAGGAGAATCGCTTGAACCCGGGAGGCGGAGTTTGCAGTGAGCCGAGATTATGCCATTGCACTCCAGCCTGGGTAACAAGAGCAAAACTCTGTCTCAAAAAAATAATAATAATAATAAATAAATAAAAGCATATTAAGGGCTCTGAGAAGTCCTGTAGTGAAAGCGATGCATTTAACCACGGTTCTCAACTTTAACTACATAGAAGCTTTTCTTATTACTTTTTTGAATTGCTTTTAAATTTAACTTCGTTTTAAAATTTGCGGAATTACTTTGTGCAGTTCAGCTAAAGTCATTAGACCTTTAGAGTCCAAACATTGGAACTAGAAATAATATTAGTGGTTAATTTTATCAACATGTATGTATTCTCTCACTTGTTGATGGCACTCCCATTCACCCAGTCTCCCTTCCTAAACCCTAAGATTTCTTCCATTCCTCATGCTAGTCATCTAGTAAGTCTTGCATGTTCTGTTTCCTAAAACCTTATGAAATCCATCTGCCTTCTTGTCCTTACAGTTAGAAACAAATCTCTCATACAGACTTCTACAATATCATACTTTCCAAACTTCCCAGCTTGAGCTTCAACTTTGAATTCTGCCTGAATACTGCAGTCAACGAAGTATTTTCATAGGCAAATCTTGTCATTTTTTTTCTCTTTAAAACTCATCACTGCTCCTTATGACTGAGAAGGAACATCCTAGACTTCTTAGTAGGGCATATAGGTTCTCTCACAGGTTCTTTCTCAGTTTTGCCAGGGTCTCAGAATTGAAATTTTACATGTCATCTTAGGAAAGGATAGTTTAAAAGTTTCTCTCATTCAGACTTACACAGTTGCGTTTACCATGGTGAGCCTTTGGCTTGGCTCCTTGGCATGACCAGCAAAGCATTCTCTCAGGGAACATTCTTGGCTTCATCTTCCCAGTCAGTCCTAAATAGGAAAATGATTTTATAAAACAAGTGAGTTGACAATGTTTTAGCTGTAGATGACCCTAGGGTTTGTGTCAGAATAAGAAGCTAAGACCCTAAAGTTTTCTATGATTGATTCTTTATTCATTCATTTATTCCTGGTTGCACTGAGGAGGCATTGACTGAGGGGTTATAATATTCCAGGCACTTTTCTAGATGGTAGGGAAAGATGAATAGCACTCAGCCCTTGTCTTTGGGGAGCTCACTGTATAATGATGAATAAATGTTCTAAATAAAGTGCCAGCAAGCTTCCAAAGTCCCTTCAGTTTACAGAATCTGGTAAGCTAGGGCAGAGTAGACAGCCCACAATAAGAAGACTTACTGTAGCACAGTCTAGTTGCCTTGGAATCATCTTTTTTGCTCCATTCGGATTTTAATACACTTGGTGCAATCGATATGCATCAGCAGGTGTCTAATATCGACAGCATTTCACAATTTCCTGACAAGTGTGTTTAATAACATTTTTTAGAAAAAGAAAAAAACTTGAAATGGAATCTTTTTCATAGTCAGAAAAGCCTCTGTTAAGGTTACCAGTGTTCCTGTTATTATTTGACTCAAATATGTTTTAAGGCCGGGCGCCGTGGCTCATGCCTGTTATGACAGCACTCTGGGAGACCAAGGCGGGCGGATCACTTGTGGTCAGGCGAGACCAACATGGTGAAACCCCATCTCTACGAAAAATACAAAAATTAGTTGGGCATGGTAGCACATGCCTATAATCCCAGCTATTCAGGAGGCTGAGGCAGGAGAATTGCTTGAACCCCAGAGGCCAATGTTGCAGTGAGCTGAGATTGGGCCACTGCACTCCAGCCTGGGTGACACAGCAAGACTCAAAAAAGCAAGATATCAAAAAAAAAAAATTCTTTAATACCCACTATATGCCAAGCACTGGTTTGGCATTTATCTTAGTCTTTTTTTTTTTTTTTCCTGGAGAAATCATGCAGTTTTTTGTAGATATTTTAGGAGCATAGCTTATAGAGTTTGCTTTGTCATTTTATCTACTAGTATACTTTGGAGTTCAAGTCATTGTTCTTTGAGCTTCTTAGGCTTTAGTAATATCAATTAAAGCTTTCCAGTGAATTCTAACAGAACAGAGCCACTGTCAAGGATGGTCAGGAAGAGTCAGTGAAGTCAGGATCATTGGCCCCTTCACTCTCTGTTGAAACTGTGGACCTCATCCCATCCTGACTCTTTTGTATTTAGGGGTCCAGATGGAAACCAAGACATCTGATAGACATCTATTGGCATATGTCTGACTGTTTGGTCTCTTAGGAAGACTCTGTTTACTATTTTCCCTTCCCATCATCAATTGCCTTTTCAATTCACCAGATTTAAAAACTGATGGATTATATGGAGTGTTTGCTGAAAGCAAAGGTTGCTTGAACATACACACAAGTGAACATACACATATTTCCCCACCCTTAAATTAAAGGCATATGTTCACCAGGAGGGCAGAGAAGAGGTATAATGAAAGCAGTAATAATAATCATAATAAAGTTAACCAATTCCATCCAGGAGGGATATGTTTTTATCTGATACACGCCCAGCTGTAGCAGGATTAGTACCAGTTTGCTTTTTAATAAATGACAGATTACTGTTAAACTAGTTGGCAAATGTAAAATTTTGGAATGATACATAACTAGGCGGAAAGAAAAGGGAGCTTCTTTAAAAATTGGTTCCACTTAATGAAAATTGACTTTAACTGGGATTTGCTTTAGAAATTCTGCCTTAAGATTTAACTACATCC
Source organism: Papio anubis (assembly GCF_008728515.1). Classification (NCBI taxonomy): domain Eukaryota; kingdom Metazoa; phylum Chordata; class Mammalia; order Primates; family Cercopithecidae; genus Papio; species Papio anubis. The sequence continues at coordinate 21,320,408 of NC_044988.1, read as the reverse complement.
TGGTGGAATTCTGTGTATTTAGAACATTAACAAAGCTAAGACGTGGCTTGCCGAGTGTACCCAATATAATATCCATTTTGGAAACAAATGTGCGTTTTTCATAAATACATATGTGGTTTCACATTATTTAATTGCACAAAGTTATCTGACATCCAAGTATCAAATTTAGGTTACTATATTAATGTGAATTGTTGTGCATTTTTATGGAGAGGAACACAAATCTATTCTAACCTTGCATAGGTGCAAATTTCAAATTTTTATTAACATCTTGTTTTCAGTTTTAGTTTAGAGATCCATTAGTAACTGGGCAGTTTAAATCAACTTTTGCAAATCCTATTTTAATTCCCTCTGTTAGACTATTCTACTACTAGATTAATCAGTTATCAATAACAGTCGTTTGTTCCTTTGGTTTGTTTGCTCTGTTTATAGTTACTGCTGGGCTACCTGGGAGGTAAGTGAACTCCTCCTCACAAGAGTGTTCTAGTATAGTATAGTATGGGTGTCCCTGTTAAGGGAGGATTCCAAATCATATAGGGATTAGATTAGGTCAAGTTGAGGTCTATACTAATTTTGAATTGCTCTGATTCTCAACATAGTTTTGAGAAAGTTGATAGGGAGAACAGACAGATTAGTTTCCTTCAACATAACACGGCAGTCATCGGAAAAGAAAAACCACTATTTAATACACAACGGCCCATTGAACTCAGTTGATAATATCAAATGATTTTAAAGTACATATGGCTTAGATAGCAGGTTTGTTTTTCCACTTCACCTGAGCTTGCTTTCCTCACCTCATGTTTGATGAATACAGTCAAACCTAATATTTAGCTGTGAACATTATTATAACGCCTACAGCCAGTTGACATAGGCATGAGCAGGAGCCTCACAGGAATACTCAGCTTATTGATGTGTAAACTGAGTCTTGGCAAAGTTAGGCAACGGGGCCAGTAAGAAATATGACTGTGGCACTTTCTGCCACCATGCTCTGTGCAATAGCAGCTCCTGTTGGGTGGGACATGTGGGCCCATCTGTTCACACGCAGCTCCCAGTCAACCGTAGCTGAATTGTGGTCACCAAAGTGAACACCACAACAAAGATCTCTCTTCTGAGTTCCTGGAGAACTGATCATTCAGGCAACTGATTTGGCACATCCCTGAACCCTACCGTGTGGTCTGTTCTCTTCCTCTTCATCCTTGGATGTGGCCTGCAGTGGTATAGAGTCCCTCCCTTGCTCAAGTTGGTTACTCTCTGGCTATTTCACCTGAGACAAACTATGAGCACTGGTTTCCCAGACAAAAGGCTATGATAGGACTTGCTTTACAGAGCTATCGTGAAGGCTGAATGATATTGCACATATGAAGTGTGCAGTCCTGCAATGGGCTTCTTATAAAAGGAAGGGCCACACTGGATGCATCTTTAAGGACCCGAAAATAGTCACTACAGAGGCTTGTAAATAATGTGAGCCTGATAACAGCTGTAATTTTCTCTAAAGCATAGTTTGTTTTAATTAAGACAGGATTGTGTTCATGGGTAGGAAATGGAGAGAGCTGATCTTTATTTCAGAAATGTTAGGAGTTACTCCGTGTAAGATCAAGATTACTACTTCATATAGTAGAGGCGTGTGACAGTTCAGGCCGCATGCTGGGCTCTAGATGAGGGTAGCTTACCCTTGCAGACTTGAGCTGGCACTTGGAACCACTTCACAGTGAGAGATTTCATAATTTAGAGCTAACTTAGGGAAGAGTATGAACTTTTCATTATTGTTGGAATATCCTTCTATCCTCCTTTCCAAGTGCCTGTCCAAATATTTACGGTAAGTTCCTTTCATACCTCTGTCGATAATAAATGTTTTTATTCTTTATGAAAGGAATTTTTCAAATTTTATGCCTTCCATATACATTTAAAGGTGATATATATTTCTGAGCAGTTTCAGCATTGGTAATCAATGTTAATATTAGAAATGTCCTTCTTAACTTCATAAACCTGGCCCTGCTGAAAGTCTGAGCATGGTTTTGCCTTTGCTCTGGGATGAACCAAGTTGTAAAAACTTTTGGAAGGTGTGAGAATAGCTTTTCTGGCCGGGCGCAGTGGCTCATGCCTGTAATCCCAGCACTGTGGGAGGCCGAGGCAGGTGGATCATGAGGTCAGGGGTTCGAGACCAGCCTGGCCAAGATGGTGAAATCCCATCTCTACTAAAAAATACAAAAATGAGTTGGGCGCGGTGGTGGGCGTCTGTAATCCCAGCTACTCAGGAGGCTGAGGCAGGAGAATCACTTGAACCCGGGAGGCAGAGTCTGCAGTGAGCCGAGATCACGCCACTGCACTCTAGCCTGGGCAACAGAGCAAGACTCTGTCTCAAAAAAACAAAACAAAACAAAACAAAAAAACAGAGAATAGCTTTTCTTCTCCCAAAAATGGGGATGCTGAGATGGTGGATGTACCCAGAACAGCTGTGTTGTTGCTAGTAATTGTTGATTGTGGTTATTTCAGAGAGCATATCAGATATACATTTATTTTCTTAGCTGCTTGGAGTGAGGAATTGAGAAATCTAGTCTGCCTGCCCCTCTTTCCAGCCAATGTGAGATGCCCCCACACAATGGGAAAACTGTTTGTGCAGGGGCTCAAAACATAGAGGATGTAGGAAGGAGTGACCGGAAGTTAATCACCTGATTCTTGCTGAGGCTTCTGTGAACAGATGAGATGAGGTCTGAGAAAAAACAGAATTGACCAGTATGAATTGACCATCGAGGGACTATTAACGCAGCTAATTATTTGGGAATTGTTGATTTGGCAAAGGAGATAAGGCAGAAGGGAAGGTTGTTTTATTTTGTTTTTTATTTTTAATTTTCTCGAATCCACTATGGTTAAGCATGTTTTCCTAAACAAGCTGTTAAGTATTTTTAGGAACACCTGGTGTCAGTACTAGTCAGGGGAAATCAGCATTGGATGAGGTAAGACTGGGTGCATTCTGGTCCCAGCCCTGCCTCTAACTGGCTCTGGTAACATCATTTCCTGAATTCCCTTATGTAGAAATGTAAAATTATGCTGAATGAACCTTTTATGTGTCCAACTTTACATAATATCCATAGGGCATTATTCAGCTCCAAAATTATATTATTTGAAGTTCCTGAATGACCAGAATATCTAAAAGTTCATCGAAATAGAATTCTTTGTATGAAAGTGTATTTATTTTCATTGGTAAACACACCCAGTTTTTATTTCATCATACATATTCTACTACTCTTTCTGCATGTAAGACTGATTTTCTTCTTCCAGTTATGCTGTGAAAATAAACAAAGTAAAAGAAATCTACACGATTGTGATATTGCTGTCAGGAGCCAAGGGTCACACCAACTTGTACACTGTTGTGATAAAGTTAAGAAGCTGTGTTAAGTGTGTAAATCCTCAGTGTCAATCAACCCTTATGAAGAAAGGGCATCTCTGATAAGGAAATTGATTCTACTAAGCCTTTAGTGAGTTGGTGCTCTACCAAATTTATATTCTAGCAGATACGGTGAATAAGTAACTCAATTTTTTGCTTTCTATTCACACAATAAACATAAAATTAGCTAATGATAGGGATGCAGGCAAGTTCTGTATTTGCAGCACCGATTCATTGTCCTTGACACTAGCCTTTGACCACCTTACTCACCATTTCCAAGTGTCACTTTAGAAAACTGACCTGAAGTCCCTGAATTCAGTGCAACGTGCTCTCCATTCATGGACTAGGAAATGAACAATATCATGAAAAGACCCTAAAAGTAGCTTATAAATGACATTTAAAATTTTGTCATTTGCAGTTGATCCTATAGTCATTATTAGGCTCTCTATTTTTTGAAAAGTGAAGTTGGCTGCATTTGGTATGCTCAGGAAGCATATAAAATGGATTATCATTTGTGAATGGTAAAATTAATATGATTGTTAATAACTGCATCTGATAACTTGAGTGCATCATTAAAAAGTCAAAAGAACATTAAAAATTTCTTGGCTTAGTGACCTATTGTGTGCACAGAAAATCATAATACAGACTACCTGGTATGGGGCTGAAAAGATAGATTGGTGAGGTTAAGATGCGATGGAAGAGGAGGGAGCGAAATCACGTCGCATAAGAAATGGCAAGAAGACAGAAATGAGCGGAAATAGGTAACTATCCACAAAAGCCTTCTTTTCTCCATTTTTCTTACCAGAGAAGTAGAAAATCACTGCATTTGTATTTCCCATCTCTCTCATCAGCCATCTTTTGAGTGGCTAAGTAGCACAGAATGTGAATGATGAAGATACTCCCGTACAGTGTTCTTTGGAAGCCAGTCTGATGATGTTTAGGCAGCCCTTCCTCAGAGTCTCTCTTAGGCTGCATGGGTGGGTCTGGCAGCGGACAGGCTAAAGCAGGTGCATAAAGATTGAGACCACTAGCAGGGCCAGGAACTGGGCTGCGGGAAGCACTGGACATCAGCAGGTGCTGGTGGAGGCCACTCACTGGTTGTTGGCTGGTTGCAGAAATCAGCTTTAGGGAGCTGTTGCTTTCCATTGGTAAGCATTTTCGATCCTGGAATTTTTGCTTGGAAACAAGTGGAATTAATGAACTGTTTCCTTTACTCAAATCACCAAATAAATAAAGCATAATTAATGAGTGTTTGCTTTAAAATACATATAATAGTTCCTCTGTTTACCCTAGTTATTCTGAGAGCACAGTTATGAAATATTCTAAGTGTAGAAGCAGAACAAGAGAAACCTGGATACTCTCTACATTGGACAAAACATCTTATATTGTCTCATTCAAGTTACTTGTGGATTTTTTGAGGAGATGGACCACCTTATTCCCTGAATCTTAACTTGATTCCATATAATTAATTTCTGTAACCTCAGCTCCATCTTACTTGGATGAACTGATTGAAAAAACAAGTCTGGGGCTTAAGTAAGCTCTTGTCCCATAGATGTCTTCATACACCTTTACCATGACTACATCATCTCTGTGCATGACCAAGAACCCTTTATCCCACCAAGTTATACCAGTTTAGCTTGTTTCTAACAATAGGATAAATGTGATCAAAAAGTTATTTAAGTTGCTTAAAGAAGCAATATGTTTTAGAATTCTGGAACAAACGTTTTGTGTGAGTGCTACAAAAAACAGTAGTTTTTAAAGGGCGTTTTGGTGGTATTTGTGAGGTTTTTTAATTTTTTTTTGGGGGGGGGTCTTTACATTATGTTTCTAGACGAGATCTATTTCTTTCAATGAACCCTGTTCTATAAAGCAACAAGATTTATTTCAAAAATGCTAGTCAGAATATCCTTGAGCTTTAAAAATAGAAACAGTTCTTTATTTCTTAGCTACTAAGTCATTAGTAGTAAGTGTCCTTGTCTCTCTCCAACTTCTTCCCCTTATCCCTGGATGCCCCTTTATCCAGGGAATATGCAGTATGGAATAACCATGGCATAAAAAGCTTACAGAGAGAACTGTGCTCTTTTCTTCCCAAAAGGAGGAATATCAAAAAAGGTGGGGAGAGGAAAGACAAGGGGCTTTGATAAGTTGGGTATTGAGGCGGTGCTTGCAAGACATCATGAATGAATGGAAGTGCCTCATTCCAAAGTTGTTTTTTTGTGTCTCTTCAAGTTGACATATACAGATCCAGAGGTTCTGATCAGACTCAGGGTCTCGACCTCTTGTCTCTACCACGTCCTAGTTATATGATACTGGGCCTATTACTTAACGTTATCAGTTTCCTAATATGGAATAATCCATTCAGTGCTATCTATTTTGCTGGTGTTGCTCTAAATTCTGCTCTAAATTAACTAATAATATGTGAAAGCTTCTAGCACAGTATCTAGCCACATATTAATATATGTTACTATCTTTCTGACTCTTTTTTATATCACAAGAATTTACTCATGGCCTTTTAAAAATACTTACTAAGCAATACAGGAGAAGAAAGTAATACTAAAATATCAAATAAAACCTAACTGCACTGACTAAAAAATAATCACACTATTTTAAAGAAAGAAATTTAGTTCCATCATACACTAATGTTCTCAAAGCCTGGCTCGGAGTGTATGATTTAATTGGTAATCCAGCATAAAGTGGCCTTTTCTGACCTTCTGAGCCACAAGGAAATCCAATTCTTTTCTATCCTTTAATAATAATGCTGATAGGGTATTACAAATTGATTTTCATAGGGCATTCATGAGAAAAAAACGTGCATTTAGATACAAAGAGAGTATTTACAGGTTGTTCAAATGGATCCTGCATGGATTCCACAATGTATTTTGCCTTAAGTTAGCTGACTTTTAACGGAGCACTCAATTAAATTGAAGAGATTTTTCTTTTTTTTTTTTGCCATGCAAAGCCATATTTAAATAGCCAATTGCAATCACACTACTTCACCAAGCTAGAAAATGTCATTATTTCCCACACTTTAGGAAAATATATGCCTCAAGATTCTTTTCTCTTCATAGTACTCCTTACACCCTCCCTTCTCCCTATATCCCTCATTAAGATTTAATTCTTAAATTTACTTTTTTTTTTGGAGAAATGTCCAGATTTTTAATTTTTTGCCACATATGTTTTGGTTTCTGGATATTTCATATGAATGGAAACCCCCTGTGCCTCTGTAGGAAATGTATTTTTGAATTGCTAATTGTTTAGGATTAACCCCATAGATCTTTAGCAGCTGTCTTGATGGCATTTCTAGCCCACAGATTCAGTCTGTTTATTTCTGAGACTAAACCATACTCACAGGAATAAAGGTCAGCTTGCCTCCTGGGTCGAATGATGGCAGTCTCTCTGCATTCTGTGGCAGAGCACACAGAATCCAAAAAGGGGCAGGCTCCTGTTCTTCCTCTCTCCTCGTGTTAGTCAGCCTGGGCTACTGTAACAAAACAGCACAGACTGGGTGGCTTAAACCAGCGGTCCTCAACTTTTTTGGTGCCAGGGAAAGGTTTCATGGAAGTCACTTTTTTCACAGAACGGGGGTTTAGGGGATGATTCAAGCACATTACATTCATTGTGCATATTATTTCTCTTATTACATTGTAATATAAAATGAAATTATACAACTCACCATAATATAGAATCATGGAAACCCTGAGCTTGTTTTCCTGCAACTAAATGGTCCCATCTGGGGGTGATGGGAGACAGTGACAGATCATCAGTCATTAGATTCTCTTAAGAAGCATGAAACCTGGATCCCTCACATGCGCAGTTCATAAGCGGGTTCGAGCTCCTATGAGAATCCAATGCCGCTGGTGATCTGACAGGAGGTAGAGCTCAGGCGGTAAGTGAGTAATAGAAAATGGCTGTAAACACAGATGAAGCTTCGCTTGCCTGCCCACCACCCACCTCCTGCTGTGTGGCCAGATTCCTAACAAGCCACAGATCAATTTTGGTTGCAGACCCCTGGCTTAAACAAGGGAAATTTATCTTCTTACAGTTCTGGAGGCTGGAAGGCTGGAAGTCCAAGACCACAATGCTTGTAGAGCTGGGTCCTGGCCCTCCTCGGCTTGCAGATACCACCTTCTGGCTGTGTCTTCACATAGCCTTCCCTCTGTGCCCACACCCTGAGAGAGAGAAAAAGAGAGAGAGTGTGTGCTAGAGAGATCTGAGCTCTGATATGTCTTCCTCTGTTTATATGGACACCAGTCCTGTGCGGCCCCACACTTATGACCTCATTTAAGCTTAATTGCCTCACTGAAAACCCTTTTTCCAAATATAGTCACATTGGTCTTTAGGGCTTTAGCATATGACTTTAGGGGAACACAGTGCGGTCTACCACACACCTTCAGGACTATTCCAGTGTCTCCTATTTAACCCTTAAGATCTCTTCTTCCCTTCTCTCCACAAGCTCTGTGCGTGTGGATACTGATCTCTATGGGTTTTAATGAGGTTTGGCCAGTGGGGTACGCTGGCCAGAAATTGGAATGTAAGACGGGGAGACTGGGGGCTCAGGTATACATTCACCTGCCCCTAATCTGCAGGGCCAACACAGGCTAGTGTGTCCCCTGACCAACTCTGATTAACCCCTCTGTCACCAGCTCCAGTGACTCCCCTCTCTCTGTGCCCCTTCAGGCCTAGAAGTGGTTATTGACCCCACACGGTCCTTTGAGGTTTTCCTTCACCATGCTCAGTTATAAAACAGTTCCCTCAGATTATTTGTTCAAAACAAGGACATCACCTCTGTCTGGAAGGGACATTTTCAGGGCAGCAGCAACCTACTGTCCTCTCAACTCAGGACTCTCTCAACCCAGTAGATCCCCAAAGCACCCCTCAGCAATGCCATTGCCCCTCCTTATTGGTGTCTTCCGTGAGTGCTGCCAGAACAGAATGACCTGTGTTCACACTTCTGAGGGAGTCCCCCCTCAGGGTGGGATTTCAGGGAACTTGGGGGTTGGAAACTACATCCTACCTCTTGGGGGCAAGGCATACATCTATTCTTTATCAGTTCTAATACTACTGCCAAGTCTAGAAAGGACTTGAGTGCTGGTCTGCTCTTACATTCTAAGGCCAAGCTGCAATGAAGTCATGGGAGATTTGGCCAGAAAGGGTACAATAACCAGTAGCCCTCTTTTTGCCCAAAAGAAGACTGTTGTAAGGATTAATAGCTCAGGCTGTGGCTCCAGTCAGTTTTCAAGGTCTGGCATTTTCTTTTTTTTTTTTTTTTTTTTTTTTTGGTTTAGAGACAGTCTTTCTCTGAGCCCTGTTGCCTAGGCTAGAGTGCAGTGGTGTGACCATAACTAACTGCAGCCTCGACCTCTTGGGCTCAAGTGATCCTCTCACCCCAGCCTCCCTAGAAGCCAGGAAAATAGGCGCATGCCACCGTGCCTGGCTAATTTTTTATTTTTTTCTTAGAGACAAGGTCTCGCTATGTTTCCCAGGCTTGTCTCTAAGTGCTGGGATTACAGGCATGAGCCACTGCACCCAACCCGTTAGTGAGCAGTTCTGAGAACCAGTTTGCTCATCTGTAAAATGATGATAATATAAACTTGGATCGTGCAGAGTAATGTTTGTACAGCGCTTGGCGCATAGAAGGTTTTTTAGAAATGTTAGCCTCTGTTGTTTTTAGTACACAGTGGACCTTCTATGGGTAAAACCCCTTTTGGCCATAACATGAAAAAATTATCTCTTAAGAATTGACTCTGTGTTTTCCCTCTTAGTAGAGGAATTAAAGTTCTTGTTTCTTTTTATTAAAGTAAGACATGGCCATAGAAGATTGACATAAAAAAATAAAAATAAAAAGCTTTTCTGATCTTACAATACAGGATAACTTCAATTACATTTTCACGTTATGGTATGCCTCTAAATTTATGCGTATAGACTGCTGTACACACACACTTTTTTGTCTTTCCCTTTGTTTTGTTTTTTTTTTTTAAAGATACAGGGTCTTGCTCTGTCACTCAGCCTGGAGTGCAGCAGAGCAATCGTAGCTTACTGCAGCCTCGAACTCCTGGCTCCAAGCAATCCTTCTACCTCAGCCCCTGAAATAGCTGAGACTAGACGCATACACCACCACTTGGATATTTCTTTTTAATTTTTTGTAAATATGTGGTCTTACCCTGTTGCCCAGGCTGGTCTCTAACTCCTGGCCTCAGATGATCCTCCTGCCTTGACCTCCCAAAGCACTAGGATTATAGGCGTTGGCCACTGCACCCAGTCTACACACATTTTTTCCTAAACTGAGACTATGCTATATCATTTTGTATCCTACGTTTATAACTACATTATCACAAAAATGCTTCCTAAATATTTTCTTATTAAATATTCTTTAAAATCAAGTTACTTTTTAAAGATAGTTTAATTGAATTTTATTCATGGGCACACTGTCATAATTTTACAAATATACACACACACACACACACACACACACACACGCTTGTACCATATATGCCTTTTAGTTGCATTGTGAGTCTTTGTCTATCATCTGTTATGGCGCTGTTTAAATCAGGTGGGTTTTTGCACAATCCCATATACTCTATTGACCTGTCAGGTGAGGCCCAGTGGTACCCTGATTTTTGCCTGTAACACAGCCCCTCTGTGTCTGATAGAGAGGGAACATATTGATGATGACTTGGAACATTCTTTCTTTCCCTCTGGTATGTTGTTCTGTCTCTGAGGTCTAGACATAGTTTCTCAGTCTGACCACCCTCACCATAGTGATGCATAATCCCTCCTAGAGATTATCATAGCATTGAACAAGATTCTTAGTTTGTGATGGCTTGGTGATTACTGCACCTTTCTCTCTATTTCATGAATATTTTGATGAAATGTTAAGGGATGGTAAACCAGGCCGAGCTGTGAGCAGCAATAACAACTGAAAGTTTATCCCCCTCTCTCTTCATGAATATTTCCAATTCCTGGGTAATCATAAAGCATTTTTTCCAAGTTCAAGTACAAAAAGAAATGTATGATCAGGTCTGTCAAATCATGTCATAAATATTCCATTCCTTGAAGAGTCAAGGTCAGGAAGAGTTTATCACAGATATTCTAGACTTTGTTGTCTCTTTTTTTTTTTGGCTCTTTTTCCAGAAATTCTAAGAAAGCATCCCCCAAATTTTCCTTCCACCTGGGGACCAGAAAACTAGGGCCTGGAAGGAAGAAAGTCTCTGCCATCACTAGCTTTGTGACTTGGGTTCTCACTTCCTAATAGAAAATGATGGATTTGGCCTCAATGTCCTCCAATTTGCCTTCTAGCTTTAAAATGGCACAATTTCTTAGAGATTCAGCTGTAGCTATTCCCAGAAATACTCTCCATTTTGGCTTAATTCTGTTTTCTCCCGAAGACATCAACTTATAGTCACTTCACTGTGTATGTCTATATTCTACTTTTCTTCTATTCCTTAATTATTGAGAACTTTAAGAAAGTCTTTTTTTTTTTAGACAGAGTCTCACTCTGTCGTCCAGGCTAGAGTGCAGTGGTATGACCTTGGCTCACTGCAACCTGCACCCTCCACCTCTCAGGTTCAAGCGGTTCTCCTGCCTCAGCCTCCCGAGTAGCTGAGATTACAGGCATGCACCACCACACCTGGCCAATTTTTGTATTTTTAGTAGAGACGGAGTTTTCCATGTTGGACAGGCTGGTCTTGAATTCCTGTCAGGTGATCTGCTCATCTCTGCCTCCCAAAATGCTAGGATTACAGGCATGAGCCACCATGCCTAACCAAGAAATTCTTTTAGTTATTTTTAGCTACCAAGCTTTGGTATGAAGAATGTGACACTGTCTTGTAGCATTCTAAGAAAATGTTAATAGATCTATGGTCAAATATGTTTGGAAAAATTACATTAGACTGTATCCTGCTTTTAGAATTTTACAGTAAGCATTCATTTATTAAAGGTGCTTAGAAGTTTTGTAATAAAGAGGCTCACTTAATTTTGTTTAACTCAGGGATTCCCAAACATATGTGATCTTGAAATCCTTTTATTTATGGTAGCATCCATTAACATCCCTCAGTAATTAGTGCCCACACCACTCATGGGAAGGTCAGTTCTATAGAAAGAAGTACTGTTAGTACTTGCTTCTGACACTCACCAACAGTGTGATTGAGCATGGAGGCATAACCTCTGCATAGCTCATGTTCCTCAGATGTAAACGAGGGTGCATGATAGCACCCAATTCATGGCAGATGTGAAGATTTTAAACAATAGTGCGTAACTATGGTAATTACAACTAATAATATCCCAACTCTCATATCTCACTGGGTTCAAATTTTGGCCCTACCACTTACTGATTATGACCTTAGAAACATTATTTAAATTCCTTTTTTAAAAAATTTTTCATTTAATTACTTAACTTCTGTACCTCAGTTTCTCCACAGCATAATGGAGACAGGAATTGTGCCAGCCTCACAGGATCGTTGAAAAAATTCAATCCAGTTCATGTAAAACTCTTTGACTTGTGCTTGGTCCATAAATATTAGCCATTATTATTGTCATTATGTGTGCTCCTGTAACTTTTCTGACCATTTTAGTCTATAAGACCAACTCTTCTTACTCCACTCCCAAAAGCTGCTTAAGCCCAGCATATTAAGATAGCAACACACGCCACCTGCACATACTCAGTTCAGCTCAGTGGATTCTGACCTCTTCATTTAGAGTCATTTCACACCATCATTTAGCTTTCTCTGTTTGTGAACAGGGGCGGAGAGGCCTCGGCTCTGTGTTTGTTTGGGCATCTGGAAATGGCGGAAGGAGCAAAGACCACTGCTCCTGTGATGGCTACACCAACAGCATCTACACCATCTCCATCAGCAGCACTGCAGAAAGTGGGAAGAAACCTTGGTACCTGGAAGAGTGCTCATCCACGCTGGCCACAACCTACAGCAGCGGGGAGTCCTACGATAAGAAAATTGTACGTGCCATGTGCATGCCCATCACGATCTGTTTATTTAATGTTCACTTTGAAATACAAAGGGAGAACTATAAATACATATACACAAGTAATATATGGAAATAGAAAATTAGATTCGTTGATAACATCAGAAGTCGTAAACATTGCTAATTGAAAATGCTTGTGCAGTCATCACATTGCAACATTTAATGCGGCTTTAGACGTGATTAAGCTTCAGTTTTATTGAGGATAAATGATTGGTTCACATTCACATTGTGAGTTAGTGGCAGAGAAGAGACTGGAATCTATGCCTGACTCAGCCCTGGGCTCCTATCACTGTGTTTCCACACTGACTTTTTTTTTTTTTTTTTTTTTTTTTTTTGAGACGGAGTCTCGCTCTGTCGCCCAGGCTGGAGTGCAGTGGCCGGATCTCAGCTCACTGCAAGCTCCGCCTCCCGGGTTCACGCCATTCTCCCGCCTCAGCCTCCCGAGTAGCTGGGACCACAGGCGCCCGCCACCTCGCCCGGCTAATTTTTTGTATTTTTTAGTAGAGACGGGGTTTCACCGTGTTAGCCAGCATGGTCTCGATCTCCTGACCTCGTGATCCGCCCATCTCGGCCTCCCAAAGTGCTGGGATCACACTGACTTTTAACTTTAGCTTTAGTGCTTTGGTTTCTAAGTACAGCCAATTCAGTGTGAAAAACAAAAGTGTGTAAGGAAACTCAGAATTCCATTGAAACTATACTTACTTAACATGAACTAAACCTCTATAAAAGGTGCAGTTTTTTGTTTGTTTGTTCTTGTTTTTATGATGTTGATGACGAAGTCTGTTGCCCAGGCTGGAGAGCAGTGGCGTGACCTCGGCTTACTGCAACTGCTGCCTCACAGATCCAAGCCATTCTCCTGCCTCAGCCTCCCAGGTAGCTGGGACTACAGGAGCCCACCACCATGCCCAGCTAATTTTTGTATTTTAGTGGAGACAGGGTTTCATGATGTTGGCCAGGCTGGTCTCAAACTCCTGAACTCAAGTGATCCACCTGCCTCGGCCTCCCAAAGTGCTGGGATTACAGGTGTAAGCCACCACAGCTGGCCAAAAAGTGCATTTCTTATAGACAGCACAAAGTTTTCTGGGTGGAGAAGCACAGAAGCTGCATGGGATCCCCCATTTACCAATATATCCTGTACTCTAGGCAAACAGCCAGTGTGATTAAGAGTTCAGGTGGCAGGCCCGGCCTGCATGAGTTTCTTTCACTCTTGAGCTATTTGCTAGTTGAGTAATTTTGGACAAATTAATCTGTCTGTCTCAGCATACTTATTTATACAAAGAGGACATTTAGTAGCACAGAGTTCATGGAGTTATTACAAAATAATGAGGAAGGCAGTAAAAAGTGCTTAGCATAGTATCCGGCCCTTCATTGCTTACAAAAGCTCTAACTTTTCGGGGGTGCCCAGCACTGTGCTGCTGATTATAAATTTCACACACCTTTGCACTTTGCCCTTTTTCCTGATCATGATTTTGTAAACTTCTCTGGATTTGTCTTTTTAAGGTAGAGCTAAGATGCTGTACCTGACACTTTTTAGCGCTTAGCCAAGATCCTGCTTCTGGCTCTAACAGATCTACGCAGGTTGGGGTCACTCTACTGGTGCTCCCTCTGCCTTTCCCGCAGTCCATAGGGGATAGGACTGTACCTCCTTTGTGCAAGTCTTAATCCACATCCATTCTATTCCTCTTGATTCCTGGTTACTATATGATTTTTCTGTTTCATTTATCAGTTACTTTTTACTACCTTCTTCAGTTACATTTTGTAGATGGATTTAGGTAAAAATTGCCTCCCCATATACATATCCCCCTCTTTCCCTAATTGCTCCACAATGTCTGGGTTTAAATATATACACCCAATTCTACCTGTCAGTACCTCCAACATTCATCAATAAGCATAACTCCGAAGCAGCAAGTAAAACATAAAAGGCGAAAATGCAGAGATGAGCTTTGCATTTGAAGTTTCTGGCTTCCTTAACTGGAACGGGGATGCCCCAGTGAAATTTTGCCTCCATTAGAGAAATGTTATAATCTAGAAATATCCCTCTGCTTTTAAATAAGAAGACCTTGTGTCTTCTAACTCATGGTCAACGTCCATTAGCACGGAGTGACATCCGTCAGCCCTGCATCATGACATTCCTGATGACAACTCTGGAATAAGAGTTCTCGTTTTTTACCTCTGGAGTTTGAAATCATCTTAAGGCAAACTCACTATTGCTTCAAAGTAATTATGCCCATTTAGTCAGTCCTATTATTCTCCGTGGGGTGATTGCTGTGGGGAGAGTATTGTTAAGTTTTATCAATGCCTTCTGTAAGAGAAGCATATAGTCTCATGGCAAGAATATCAAAGATGTAGGAAAGGTTGTCGCGGTCCAGATGGGAGAACGCAGTGTGTACAGAGGGACTGCAGAATCACTATTGTGAGGTTTACTCTCTAAACCTAACCTCCTGGGGCCTTCGCCATTATTTGCTGTGGTTGTGTGGTTGCTGCTGTGACTCCCATGGCAGGGGTGTCATTTCGGATTCTCCCATGGATAGACAAATTGATCCATTCTGTGGGCAGGGAGAGAGCTTCCCAGGAAAAGTGGACGCCATGACGAAATGTTAATATCCTTTCGTGAGGTCATATACTTTTCCCCAGTTTTTGCTTATGGTTTCAAAGCCTTCTGTGACTCACTCTATGTATTTAACTTAATTTGTTTCTTCCTTTTTGTTTAATGCCTTTCTTCCGTTTTTGTGAGATTATATTAGTCAATTTTCTCTAGCTAGTTCTTAGATTCCCTTACTTCGCCTGAATTCCCAAATTACCCCCAGTTGGAGAGGAAATTTGAAAGCTGTTTGTATTAGTCTCTAGCTTCAGAGAAACCACTCAGTGGATAAGCAACCCTCACGGAGTCTCGATTGCCTCGTCTGTAAAATGGAGATGATACCAGCGCTGACCTCAGAGATTTCCATGAAAATAATAAAATACTGACCAGATACCTGGTTCCTGGTCCACAGGAGCAGCTCAACGCATGCTCAGCCGCGTTTTCACCTACGCTCCTGTAACTTTCTGCATCCTGGGAGGTTAGGGCGTTTTTCCTAAGAGAGTTGCTTGTTGCACCTCAATCTTTCCAGTCTATAAAACACTGTGATCTGTTCCACCCATCCCATAAAGAGAGACACCCTGATCAGGAACACGTTAACAGTTTGAACATGAGTGGCGTTGGCAGCAACGTCAGCCTTTTATGGTCCAACTGACCCCTTTTCCTTCTAGATATCAGAATGACAAATCATCCTGTGTTGCGCCTGGGACCTTTCCTTCACCAGGCTTTGAACCCAGATGCCTTTGGTCCCTCGGTGATGCCCACATCCTGTTAGTGGCATATGTGATTGAGTGCTACAGGAATGGCAGTGCCTGTCTTTGTACTAGGCCCCCTTCCCTGAGACATTCATTTCCTTTTGTCATCTGCAGCATCCCCAGAAGAGCACAGTTGTCATTCTTCATTCATAGAGCACCTTGGTGATTTGTACCAAGACAGTTGCTGAGGATCTGAGGAGAGAGGGGAAAAAATCTCCTCTCTGCTTCTGGGAAAGCATTTTTGTTAAATAAATCGTACTTGTTCTGGACAAAATGACTTTTCATGATACGCAAACAGGAAAGCCTTGCCCTGGGTTTCAAAACATAAGGAAGTCCCTGTCCCTTGGTTTCCTGCCATTACTTCTAGCACAGTTGTGGACCTTGGTATTGCATTCATGCTTTAGTAGATTTGGATCAGCAATGGCCTTATATCTTATTACAGCAAAGCAAGCGTTCAAAGTATAAAGAGTACAATGAAAGAAGCTCTTTCATAAGCTAAATAGAAGTCATTTAAAATGACTAGTTTTTTTAAAGTCATACAATGAAAGAATGTTTTTAGGAACATATTTGTTCACATTGTATTACATGTCTCACATGTGATACATTTATATATTAACGTGTTGAAAATCTCACATTTTTTGCCCTTCTCATTTGTGCCTGACACTGCGCTATGCACGTCGAATGCAACATCTCATTGTATTCTTGGGAAACCCTATGCAGAAAGATCATGGTGCCCCCACTTTACAGATAAGAAAACTAAAGCTTGAAAAGTTAAACAAGCAAACAAAAACCACAGCTAATAAATGGTAGAGCTTGGATTCCAATCAAAGTCAGGATGGACCCCCAAACTCATCTTGTAATCAGTATGCTATCCCACCCTGATACGTCTTAGGGATATCCAGTATGGGGCTATGTGAAAGAATAGTGCTTTTCTTACCTATTTTGAGTTCTTTTCAGAGTCATGAAGAAGCATTTAGAATATATACATTTCCATGGTTTTTCACTAGTCTCCTCATTTTGAATTTCATTCCTTTACCCTTTTTCATACCCCCTCAGACAATTGAACCTCTTGGAAAAAACTCAAGCTGAGTTGCTAGTTCCTATGGCAGCAGAGTTAGCACTGAGCTCCCAAGGTTATGGCTTTTGTATGATGTTCAAACCAGGGCTCTCTGATGTGCAAAGTGCCCTCTGTTAGAACACTCCTCTACCAAATATCACTTCATTTTTGTCTCCTCTCAAATTTCACCTCAAAGAGGATTTTCTTCATCGCCTTTTCTAAAATAGGGGCACACCCCTCCACCACTCTCTACTCTACCCGGTTCAATTTTTTTTTTTTTTCCTAGTGCACTTATAGGTACTTCACATGGTGGTACATATTTTCTTACTTACTGTCTGTTTTTCATGCTACAATGGAAACTACTTGAGGATGAAGACCGTGTTTTGTTCCTTTCCAGAGTCTGAGCTCAATAAATATTTGTGCATAAATGACTAGCAAACATTTGGAAGGATGGAGGCTTCACAAGTTGTTTATATAGCTGCAAGAAGACAGGGAGCTGCTCTGTTTCTTTCAGAGAAACTTCTTCTATTGGTAGGTTGGTGAAAGTTAAACGTTATTAGACAGGATATTTAGCATAGAAAATTGCCAGCAGGAACCCTGCTACATGATAAAGCTGTTCATGTAACCTGTTTTTAGTGTCAAAAAGCCTAAAAGATCCCATCTATAACCCCTCACCTCCTCCTGACGTTTCTGTCAAGTTCTGTTTTATGAATAAGGCTCCCCCTTCTCTCCAGTCCCTCCCATCGTTAAATTATCTCTTTCTTTTTGGACTTGTTCAGACTTTGACTTTTTTCCCCCCTAGTAATTTATCTTAGTGATTGGGACATAGGGTCTCTCAGATTCCTCCTGGGAGGGGTTCTCTGAGCCAGAGTTGGGAGAATATATGTTCTGCTTAGCCCTCTCCTGATGTCATTTTATTTATTTGTGTTCAAAACAAAGTTGCTGCCTGGGGTATCTCAGAGTTGGCCTGAAAACCAAATTCCATGTGGAGGAATTATCTTATTGCTTTTAATGCTTCTAAGCAACTCTCCATTTTCTTTTGCAGAAATATTCTGCTGTCTCCTCTCCTTCCTCTTCTACCACCCAATTCATTTTTCAAATACATTCACCCTTTGCACTGGGTTGTTCTCTGTCATCTCTCCATTTCTTCTTTTGACTTAAAAAATGCCATTATTTTTCATGAGTAAAAGTCTAGCGAATCCAGATGTGTTTAGTTTATTTGGAAGTTTGATACATATTCTCTTGAGAAAGTTAAAAAGCGAAAAGGAAACGTTGCTTCTGAAAAGGTCTCATTTTAATGGCCCAAAGGAACCTCCTTACGGACTTGCTGACTTGGGCTGGGCTACAAGGCCAGTTCTGCCATTGTTGTTGCCTTTGCTCTCATGAATGACTACACTTTGTAACTCAGCTTTTTTTTCTTTTGCTACTATTTAAGAATTTGATATCTTTACCACTTACGAGTCCTTTTGTAGCTGTTTGCCCTTGGGCAAGTTACTTAACCCCTCTGAGCTTCTGTTTCCTTTGGTAATAAAATATCTTCCTTGCAGTGTTTCTGTGGGTTTATATATCTTTTATACAGACACACTTAAGGACCTCTTGCACACTGTCTCACTCATTGCAGGCTGCTCATTGTGGTAGTTTTAGAGGAAGCAGTGGAGTTTTAGAGGTAGTTTTAGAGGTAGCTGGTGGTAGATAAAGCATCCCTAATACAAAATTTCAAAATCTGTAGTATTCCCATGAGCATTTCCTTTGAGTATCATTTTGACATCCCAAAACTTTGAGATTTTGGAGCATTTCAAGTTTTCAGATTAGAGATGTTGAACTGGTATAATGCAGATATTCCATAATCTGCAAAAATGTGAAATTGAAAACACCTCTGGTCCCAAGTATTTTGGGTAAGGGATACACAACCTGTAGTGCTTCTGAGAGTATTAGCTGTACTTCAAACCCTGGATTGTATATACATATATGCACACATAATTTTTGTAGGTTGACTACAAACTTCTGTGAGTTTTGTTTGGATGGTGGAAAAAGAATGACTTTGACTGTTTTCTAATGAACGGAAGAGTTGCAGTATAGAATGAAATGAATATAAAGGGGCTTGATTTTAGGGATTCAACTTAGCAAATAAATATTGTGCCTCTTGGTGCATGGAACTGAGCTGAACATTACGGAGGTACAAAAGCGATATAACATGGGCTTCTTCTTTAGTGATAGCAACCCTCCATTTGTGAGCAAAATCTATTTGTACTTCACATTTACAGATTCTTTTAGCAATATGAGAGTGGGATTTTGTATGGACTTGTCAGTCATGATTGAATTTTTCACCAGTCTTTGCGACTTCTGTGGACGCAAAAAGCTTTCTTTAGTCTTCAGTTCCTTTTTATTTTACTGTGCTTAATAAATCAGCTTCTTCTATTTTACTCATTGACACATTTAAGAGTTAATTTCTGCCCTTCTCCCCCATAGCTGTGTCTGAAACAGCTTTCTTGACACAATTCTAGTTCAAATCAAAATCAACACCAGAAACAAATTCAACCTAACAGACAGTAAAATCATTTCATGTTTCAAAAATATCTGTTCAGTTGCTCTTTTAACAGATATGAGACAATATGGCACCTTCAAAGTAAAATAGATCACTAGATATCAAGGAGAGAGAAACGCTTGACTATGGGGTTGCTGTAAAAGCTTGTCACTTATGGCCAAAGTCAGTCTGAACTGAGATTCCCTGGAGAATTACATCAATAGGCTAAAACCAAATGTCCAATCAGAACAAGTAATGAAATGTGAAATATTAGGAAATAATTGCTTAAGGTGAGAAAAAGTGATGGGTCATCTTAGTGGAGGCTGTCTAAACCTGAACAATATCCACCGCTTCTCACCAAAGGAAGATGACATCCCTAACATAGTGGAGTCCAAAAAACCATCTGCTACTGATCCTGAGAGATACTGAAAATCTAATTTGCTGATCAGGACAGCTTTGATCTGGCTCAGGGCCTGGTGTCCTTTCCAGTTTCCATCACTCTGATGGGCACAAATGATATTTTCTCGAGCAATCTGAGAAGTTCTTTGGAGAAAAAATTCTGTTTCTGATTTGTGTAGTGAATTTGGGGGAATCTGGAGCATGCAAGATGTGCCATCAGGATTGAGACCAAATTCTGAGACATTCTTTAAAATGGAATCTAAAGTGAAAGGGCTTGCATGTAGAATCTTTGCGCTCCCTGCCCCATGTCGTGGGCCAACTGTTGAATGCAACTTGCCTTTAAATTACACTGTCAGATCCTATATACATGTGTTGTGATTAATGGGGATATTCCATGTGGTTCCAGTTTTCATAATGTCATTTTTCTTCAAGATTGCCTGCTCTTTGGTGGTCTTTGCCTTTTATTTCTGAAGATAGACACAAAAACTCCAATACTGCGGCTTCTCTTAATGACGAAAACCCTGCCTTAGATCTTTCCAGCAATTTACACCTAAATATTGCTCCCTCTGATAGTAACGTCCTCATGAAATGACCCAGCTGGAACTTCCATTTCAAGCAGGATGAGAAGGGAGCGGGGGATGTTTTTGTTTCTTTTCTCCCCATTCCTTTTAACTACTCCTTTCCATCACCTTTCTCCTCCACCCCATCCAGCCCTAGCCACCAGTCTCAAGTTTCATTTCAAGTGGTTGAAAAAAATTATAACACAATGAGGATTTGGAATTACACAGACTTGCCTGCATTAACAGCATTTAACACTTCATTTGTGTTTATATATAAATGTACTAAGTGACTTTATATTAAAGTATATGTTGTATGCATAGATACCTGGTCACTGTACAGACGAAGCATATTCCTATTGCAAATGCAAGATCATAAAATTTTGATTGTTCACATTTGAGGTTGGCTGAAGGTGGTTATTTATTAGACTCAAATGCTGCACACACTTGGAGTGTTTATTCTGGATTTGTTTCTGTGCATTGAAAGTGTCTGGTGCAGCTGAAGAATAAGCAAGGAGAGCCAAGCGGGGAAATATCATGAAAAGTCTTGAATCCAGGCACAAATCATTGAAAAAAAAAATAAAACTTGAACAAAGGAATGTGACCATGGGGTGAGGTAAAATAGGAAGAATGCAAGCAAGGCCGTCTCAACAACAGCAGATCTGGACACCTGGAAACAGGCTACTTCTGGGGTGTTCATGCATTGACTTACGGACCAGGGCTTTGGAAAATCAGGCTGCACATTCACCCATAATTTCAAATGAGGCAGCAATTCCTTTTCACAATCCAGCAATTCCTCTTCTGGAATTAACGATTTGAAGGAACTCAAAACAGGGTCTCAGAGAGATTTCTGCTCCCCCATGTGCGTTTTCAGCCTTCTTCACAGTAGCTGAGAGGTAGACGCCACCCATGTGTCCATCAACAGATGAATGGATAAAGAAAACATGGCATCATGGAATATATTCAGCCTTATAAAGTAAGGAAATCCTGTCACATGGTACAATATTGATAAACCTTCAGGACATTATGCTACATGAGATAATCCTATTATGAAAAGACAAATACTGGATGATTCCACTTACATGAGGTATGTAGAGGAATCAAACACATAGCAGTAGAAACAAGAATGGTGGTTGCCAGGAGGTAAGGGGAGGGAGAATAGGGAATTGTTCAATGGGTACAGAGTTTGACTTCTACAAGATGAAAAAACCTAGTGATATTGTACAAGCTTGTACATATGGTTAACAACATTGTACTGTACACATAAAAATTGTTCAGAGGGTAGATTTATGTTATATGCTTTTTAACAGAGTAAAAGAATACCTTTTAAAGTCAACAATGAAAAACCCGATTTCTTAACATAGAAGTGGGTAGGGCCCTGTTTACCCAAACATCCTGCAAGCATCAGATGTCGAGGTTCAGTAGATGGCTTCAGGGTTTTACACACCATTCATTCATTCAGGAACGCACAGTGAAAGGTTTGACTCCTTCCCCACCACCATATCTATGGAGTTCTATAGATCTTTGTTCATTCTTTCACTCCTTTTATATCAGTACCCACATCCATCTAGTACAGGTAATCTGATAACATTAGCATTGTCAAAAGGAACGAAGAAAGGATAGTAAGAACTTACGGTCTCATGTGAAACTAAATCAGCCAGAATGCCTATCTAGATCCATGAGAGGTCATAAAAGAGTCTACTCAGACATCTTCGTGTGACCTAGAATAAACTTCTAAGTGAGACTCTGTCTCTAAGGAGCTATAAAGCACTTTGTTCTTGTGAAGATCAAATTTCTTTCCAAACCAAATTTAACTGATTTTCACACTCCTCTGGAAAGAAGCACTTTGAAGGAGAGGGCTTTGTTTTCAGCTGCCTGGATCCCCCTTCACCTTTCTGCTGACCTTTATCTGTAATATATGGTAATATACTTGCCTTGATGCCAAAGACAGATACTAATAGTCTTCCAGTAACTTCAATGAGACCACTAACTCCTCTCACAGCCCTCTATACTCCCCCAGAGGTGATAATGTCCCCAAGAGGTCAAAAAATGGATTCTTGTCCAAGAGAGAGGATTTTAAAAATCTTAGAGCTATTACAGTGGTTTCTAGAATCTTATTCCATAGTATTTAAGTAGAATTTAAATTTAATGTATTTTTTTCCATAGTGAGAAAATAATGAAACAAAGGTTGAGAAACATTGCCTTTGCTGGATGATAATATTATTCCATCACAGCTGAAGTGAACTGGATTTAAGCCAAGAGGATAAAAATGACTTAGTTCTCACATTTTGATTAAAAAATAAAATGGAGAAATAACTAATTTTCTCTAATATACAAGCTTACACTTAGTGCTGTAATTGCATATCAAGTACACTGGCTTCAGCCTTATTTTTAGTATCCATGTTATGTCTTTGAGGAACTCTTGCTTCATCCATGCAACATTTCTATTGATTCTAGAAACAGGTCCACAACCAAAGGTTCTTTCTATGGCAGAGCATACTTTTGGCTTGAACCCCCAAGGTAACAGTTCTGGGCTGCAGGGACTGTGTACTTTTATTCTGTATGTTGCCAATGCCTGCTCAGTGTCTGGATTTGATACAATGTGTTTGATTATTTTAAAATGTTGGGGCAAGGGAAGAACTTCAGTTTTAACCAGAACTGGCACTAGGGAGAAGCAAGCAAGATGCTTACAGAGCAGAATTTAAAGAGGTATTTGCACAGTCTTTGTGTTTTCATCCATAGGCTCATCCTGGTTTTCACCCTGGTTTTAACAGAAATGGAGTTCAGTTTCCAAACCCTTCCCTTTTCAGAGTTGATCTATGCAGGCAATTCTCTGGAAGTGATATGATTTACAGGCATGTAGAAACAAGGAATTTAAAACAAGTATTTAACATATACCCGCATTCTATTTTTGTGAGTATATTTCTTGCTACTTGCAGATAACTCACATTGGCCTCAGAGATCTAAACTTTTCACTTTGTTTTCCAGATCACTACAGATCTGAGGCAGCGTTGCACGGACAACCACACTGGGACGTCGGCCTCAGCCCCCATGGCTGCAGGCATCATTGCACTGGCCCTGGAAGCCAAGTAAGCCTTGATCTCTATATGTCTTCAATGGTGACAACCCCTGATCTCAGGGAAAACGTACCCCTTCCCTTGTATATGGCCCCTAGCATGACAACCTAGAATATAATCTTCCCAATCCCACCTTTAAAACTTCAAAGGTTTGGGCTTTTAAAAAAAAGATTCCCCTATATTAAGAAGATAAGGTTTTTGGTTTTACATGCTTAAAAAATCAAACTGTGTAATTACTTTATTATGGAGTCATAGCATATGCATGCCAGTTGGCTCCCTCTTTTGCCTTGTTGAGGTTTTTATTCTAGTCTGGGAATGTTCCTGAGCGTCCCAGAGAGGTTAGGGCTGCCCATTTCTGGTCCCTTGCTCTGAAGCATGACTAGGCAGCTCAGATTCCACGACAATAGCACAGTCACAGACTGGCTCTGCAGAATAGAATATGCCAGGGATTAGGACAACCCACTTATATCAAATCCTGTTCAATATAGTCAAATTCTATGTCAAAAAGATTACTGTGAAAGACCCCTTTAGGCTATTTGTAAATAGGTCCCCATCTCTTTTTTCTCTAAGAACAAATAGGTTAATTTGTCTTAACTTTTTGAAAACCTAATAATACAGATCTAAAATCTCTTGTCCTCAATTTTAAAATCCTAAATGCCAGGAAAACTGAACGTTCTTTTGCAAATTTAACACTAGAGTTCATTTTTTGGCAAAGTTTGCCATATACTTATTTGAGGCTATTTACAGTATTATTTATAACATTTATTGTGAAATATTCATGTATTTGATTGTGAGGTGCTGGCTCAGCCCCCCGCTGGAGGTTTTGTGTCATGTATGTTACAGGCACCATCTCTGAAAAGAATCTGAATTCCAAACCCGTCTTGGCCAATTTTAGAATAGGGATGGAAGGCCTGTTCTCTGAGGCTCTCCCTGTCGGAAGATCATAAGAAAAAGGAACTGAACTAATGATATAAGCGGTATTCTAAAAATAGCCTTGCACCACTGCCCTAGGGAGGAAGGGAAAGGCCCATTCATCTAGTTGTACCCTGAAGTAGCGCAATAGCCAGTGACAGGGAAGGAATATGAAGATAATGAAGAGGCTTAGCGATTACAATAAGAACTGTGTGGCTGGGCGCAGTGGCTCATGCCTGTAATCCCAGCACTTTGGGAGGCCGAGGCAGGTGGATCACAAGGTCAAGAGATCGAGACTATCCTGGGCAACGTGGTGAAACCCCATCTTTACTAAAAATACAAAAATTAGCTGGGTGTGATGGCGGGCACCTGTAGTCCCAGCTACTGGGGAAGCTGAGGCAGGGGAATCGCTTGAACCCGGGAGGCGGAGCTTGCAGTGAGCCGAGATCGTGCCACGGCACTCCAGCCTGGTGACAGAGCGAGACTCCATCTCAAAAAAGAAAAAGAAAAAAAGAATCATGCTAGTTCATTCTCAGGACACGGGTAATTTCCCAGCATTCGCAGCTGCCCCTCTGTAAGACGGAGAGCCTATGTTAAGGCAGCTGGACCTGAATATAATGTGGATACAGTAAATTGCTAAGTCATGTGTTGGACTGAAACTGGGGGAAGAACATGGGCTGTGGATATGGTGCCCTGTCTCTGGGTGGCCTCTTGCCCAAGCCTTGCCATTGAGAGATATCCAAGCCCACATGAACGTTTGGATTTCTTTCTTTTTGACGAGGTTAAATATGAAGTCATTTTCAACATATTACATCTTTTAAGGTGTTAAAAGTTTGGGTTTAGCAAGGAACTGGCACTTATCCTATTAAATTCTCACTTTACAACTTTTCACTAACGTGTTCTGGCAGCAGAAGTCTCAATTAAGTGTCTGTGTTTTTAATTTGGTGAACTCTACCCAGGAGTTTTGAAAAATACATAGTTTTTATTCTGAAATTCTAGATTGTTTCTCTGGAATATGTTTCCACAAAATATTAAAAGAAAAAACATTAGGAATTCCTCTGTCCTGCTCTCCCTCAAAGGCTATCTCAAAGTAAAACTTGGCAGCCTGATACTGTAACTATTGCTACATAGAATTAGGTGATACTCAGTTCTTTGAGATATTACTATAACACTGTTATTTTTTTAAAAAAAAAAAAACAGTTGTTTTAATCATGATTTAAGCTGAAATGTAAAAATCTTGCTTTGTGCCTCAAATAGCCTGAGATAAGGTCACTTCGGACTGCGTAACACATTGAAAGACTACAGCTGTTTTTTTTTTTTCTCTCTCTCTTTTGCATTTTGAGCATTTATAAAGATCTATTTTTGACAAAACTGTGGTGAGTAGAAGGAAGTTCCTAAGATAGAGGCTACCTGGAAAATCCACTGTGTTTTAAGATGTGAACAGTCCACTCCAATTGTGGGGCCAAAATGGATGGTAAACTATCTGATAAACTGAGAAAGAACAAACCTTTTTTTGTGACTCCATTGGTTTGTTGTACAGACCAATCTTTGCCTGTAAAATGAAGCTCAAAATTACGGGAAAGAGGTCTGAGTTACTAAAAGGGTGGGTCAGATACTGATGTTAAATTAGCATCAATAAGCACTGGGCCTCCAGCTTAAGGTGAAACATACCTAAAACTAAGAAATTAAAGAGAGGAGCTCCAACTGCATTAAGGCTGCAGTTGCTCTAAATCTAAACCTATTCCTTGTATATGTGCCTCACTCATTTACCCAGCCCCACCCCTTGCAATCTCCTCTTACACTATTACTTCTCAACAGCACTTGAACTTTGGTATTTTGAGATTCAGCCTTTACTATCACAAGTTGAGGAGCAAGATCTACAAGATACTCTCTTTTAAGAAGAGAGGAGAGAAAGCCACAGTGCTAGGCAGAGTTATGACTCAGGATACTGCCCTACTCGCTGGGAATGCATGGCCTGTCAGGGTTCATTTAGTAACTGGATATGCTGAGCCTTTGAATGAAAAGCTGCGGGTGTCTGCCAGTCCCTATTTAACTGCATGTCCTAGCTATCTCCGTACTATCAGGAGAAATGTATTGTTTCTCTGAACATCACTAGATTACTGTATTTACTCAGTCCTAGGAACATTAGAGAAAACTAGATCCTGAGCTTTTCCCTAGCCTCCTTTCCTTACATTCCAGATGTCTGCCTGCATGGGTAGGACTGTGGTGCTTTCTGTGATGCTGCTTCTACCATTGGCCTCTCTGCCATTCGAAAGCCTTCCCAGGAAACTTAAGGGAAAAGAAAATAAATACATCCATCCTGTAGTCCTAGCTACTCAGGAGGCTGAGGCAGGAGGATCCCTTGAGCCCAGGAGTTCAAGGCTGCAGTGAGCTATGATCACACCAGATTCTATTGCACTCCAGCCTGGGCAATAGAATGAGACCTTATCTCAAAAACAATGTCGTGGGGGAGAAAGAAAAAGAAGTGGAATGAAATACAAAACATAGAAACAGATAAAGTATCCAGATCTCTTATTCAAACATAACAAGTTTGATCATGAAATAACTTTGCTAAGGCTGGGCGCAGTGGCTCATGCCTGTAATCCCAGCACTTTGGGAGACTGAGGCGGGCAGATCAGCCACCTTTGACAATCTCATCATGAGTCTTGCTTTTCTGCTAAAATGGGAGATTTCCTCCTTGCTCTCAAAGATGCTTCCAAAAATTATGGACAATTTCAGAATAAGAGAAAATACTTTAATCTTAAAAGAGAGGGGAGAAAAAACTTTTTGTGTTGTGGTACCCTCAGAACATTTTTATTGGTTCAGAGGGTTTAACAGTACGAATTTTTTGTGTGTGTGTGGATTTTTTTTTTTGGTAACTTTCTGGTGTTTCAGCTAAGTGAATAGGGAACATGTAATCAGTGATTATAGGATATCATTTGGGCTATTGCTGCTTAAATGGTGTCTTTTTACGTAACCTAACTCAAAAAGTTCAAATAAAACGAGTATGCAAGGAAACAGGTTTATTAAATGAAAAACCAAAATGAAAGATGGCTGTACTAATTTTAGCTTAGCAACCTGGCCAGGACACCTTCTGTCTGTAAGTGTTTTGCATCTAGATCCTAGTATATGCTCCTAGTGCTATGGACCTATGGGGAAAAAAAATAAAAGAGCTTGCTGTTAAATGATGGTTTGTATTAAATGGTTTATAAAATAAAGTCTAACTAACATTCATGAAAGTACAGAGTGCTCAGAATAATAAGTTGTACTGAAAGTTTTCCTCACCCATCTGCAATTATTAGCAAAGAAAAGCTTATTTTAGTGGAATATTTCATATGTAAAAATATCAGCATCAACTCAGGAAATACAAAAATTAAGTTCGTCAAAGGAACCTTTCTTCTTCTAATTGCAAAGGGTCTTTCATTGGAAAATGGAAGAATATATGTTCAGTGATCAAGAAACGTTACACTATACTGTGAATGGTAAATAAAAGGGACTGAGTCAGGTTGAAACGTCTGAAATTATCTAAAACTTCCTAAAAGGGTATTGGTATAAAGAATCTCCTACGAATTCTTGCTGTAAGTGACCCCAAAGCCTTTTTCTTACATTTCATATCTCAGAGGCCACAAGAATACCTTACTGTGCGAAAACCCAATATATCTAGATCTAAATTTAGAAAATAAATTAAAATAACAGCTGCTCTTATACAGTAGAAATATACCTGATGCATATTGAACATTAGCTCCCTCTGGTATCTTATATATGCACATACATATACACATTCACATGTTTCTAGGTAGGCTCATCTACTTTCTCCTTATTACTTATCTTTTCCCTCCTATTGCAAATTAAATTTAAATTCCTTGAGAATAAGGATTATATCTTATCTTTATTTATGTGTATATAACAAATATATTGAACGCTGCAAAAAATTAAAGCATCATACTAGGCACTAAGTTAGGGCATAATTCAAATATGTATAAAACATTATATATCACTTGCTTTCAGGGGATTATATATTCTCATTAGGGAAGCAAATGTACACTAACAGATATATGCAAATTATTTAAGGAAGTCAATGAAATCATTCTGGGGGAAAGCTTGTAGAGGGTGCAGGACTTTAATGAAAATAGAAATGCCCAGCTTTGATGATTCAAACTGGAACACTGGTTCCATAGAAATTTGTATCCTCCATGACACCTAAGTATAGTGTTTTGAACAAGGTCCATTCTCAACAAATATTAAATTAATTCATCTAGTCCAGCGTTATTTTTTGTACAATGGAACTGACTCCTAGAGAAGTTAAAGAATTGCTCATTAATTACTTTTACCTTCCAAATACTTTAGCTGATACTCATTAGTGACTTCTTTCTCCCATACTGCCTCAACTCGTCTCTCATCCTGTTGATTTATCATTCATTAGAAGTGGACTTCACCTGGCTAAAATAAAGACATGATGCTATTCCCCCTCTCACCTTCCAAGAGAAGCCCCTCTACCTTTTATCTTTGGAGGAAGGGATCATTCGAGACATGGAAAGGTCAAAGTGTGAAAAGTTAAAGAAGTGTTGAGCCGAAGGATGAGTCACACCATATGCTGTTGATTTCACAAATCCATCCTGAAAATTTTCTCAGGCAATTAAACTGACCATCCGCATTTCTTGTAAACCTAAAAAGTCCGTCTATATAAATCTTACGTAATTCAGATGAATCAACTGCTCTGTTTCTGTTTCACCTTTCATCATGATCTGTCTTACCTATGTGTTTCCAGTGTTGGAAAATTGTTGGAAAATGACCAGAATATTTGGGATACAGTGATTGTGAGAAGTTAATATGTGGGACAGTCGAGAAGGGGTTCTGGAGTTTTGAACCAGCCAGCTCTGAGTTAAAGTGCTCACTGGGGTGAGGGGTGCGTCAGATTTCTAGAACTGAGCACTGTTAACAGAGGCTACAGAAGAAGGATAGACATAAACATTTCTTAATATTGAGGTTAGCATCTTAGTACTGATATCCTGTAAAGTAGTCTTATCATCTTTGTATTTTTTAAATTAAAAACACATTTTAGTATAAAATGTCTCATTAAAACTTTTCCCGAGGGCCACATGCAGCTCTGTGAGATGCTGCAGTGGGCGGGGAGCACAAGTGTATTTGCTTATTGAGGTAAAATTGCAGAGGGCATACCAAGCTTTTCCTTTTACGACAGTTTTATTTATTTTAATTAGAACTTAGGAAGTGCTTGCACAGAGAGAACTACAAGCATATGTGCCCTGATTCCACACAAATACAAGGGTAAAGAAGCAGGTATTCCACACGCCCTTCCTTTCACACACACTTAGGAGTTTTTGTGTATTGGAGCGTTGGATGTTGGGCTTAAAATTTTGCTGAGATTTCTGGTATGAATGCTTGGGGTATACAGTGTGAAGGGGTGAAGAGAACTAGAAAACCAGGGAGGAGGGCTGAAAAAGGTTTATAAGGTAAAAACAGTGCACATTTCGACTTGAGGCCTAGCGGACAGAGAAGGGATGTACTGTCCTGAACTCTTCCCTATAGTGAAATAATTGTAACCAGACCCACAGAGCAGTTACCACGGGCCTTCTGCCAGGACTGTGCATGAAAATAGCTTTGTTATGTCTACATACACACAGACAATACACTCTGTCCTCTAGTCCTTCTCAAGTTCAAATTATGTAGAAGCCAATTTTTCCTGGACTCAACTTTGTACCTTAACTAATGGTTTCAAAAACTACAGCTTCCAGAGGTGTCTATTATGACTGGAAAAGCCCTGGTCAACGGCTCATTCACCTTGGATTATCTTGAAATGTAGCCAGTGTGTTCCAACTCCTTCCCTAGATGAGAAAACTAAGAAACATGTTGGATAGTTGAATTGCTCAGAGACTGAACTGAAGACAGAAAAGTTCTTAGGAGACTGTTACCTGCCTCTTTTTCCTTAGCTATATTTTGAAAAATGTATTAGTTACTAAAAACATTTTATTCTTATTACTGTAATAATAAAGATTGCTTTTCCCAAAGAATAGTTGTCAGTCCTGTTGCAATTGCCAGACCTTTTCCTTGTATAGCTGATGAAGTATCATTTTCAAGTGTCAAATGTTGGAAGTGTCTCATGTTATAAATATCCAGTTTGTGCTGGAGCAAGGCAAGTAAACCATTTGGGAAACCAGTGTAGTAGTGCAGGAGAGATTAGGCTAATCTGGTCAAGGTGATGGGAATGGGGACAGAGAGAAGTGAGTAGATTTGATGTATATTTTGTAGGTATAACCAACAGGTAATGAATTACATATGTGCCTTTGGGAAAAGGAAAAAAAAAAAATCAAGATCTAGTTTCTTTGCTAAACTCAGGTAAATTGTGGTACCATCTATGGAAATAGATATCCTTTATTCTTCCCATGGGATTCTGGGGATTAGAAGCTGCATAAAAATCCAGTAGTACAAGAAAGTCTCTGGGCCTACAGATTTTGCAACAAGACCCGTAGCAAATTTCTCTGGCAATTATTGACTGTGCTCTGGTACACCAGCCTCCCCATCAGTGAATTAATCCGCGAAAGGTGCCTACCCAGAGATCATGATTGCTGTCAATGACTGAGACGGTTCCCATTTTTAAAAAGTAAAAGAAAACAGAGAATATTATTTACATTATGAATTGCTCATCTGCTTCTGTGTCTTTTAATTTAAACAGAGTGTTAGCAAATTAACCTTTACGCAGTTACCCGATAAGATTGCTTAGAAACTCCACTGATGTATTAGTGAGTTTACAAGAAATATGTGAAATTTAGTATTAAATTTAGTCTCTTGAGGGTTTGTGGATTTTACTCACTGCCAGGACATTTTTGTTCTTGATAGTGCCTATGGTAACACCCCAAATACCATCAAATATAATTTTTCTTGCTAAGAAAAAGAGAAGATGACTTTTTTTTTAGGGTCCATTAGTTTCACATCATAGCCTGCTACTTATCACTTTAGTCAAAGCATATTAAAAGATTCATTGCATAATAACTCATTGGATGGCTTCATCAAATATTGCTGTTTTTGTATTTAAAAATTCTCAGATTATATTCCTGTACTCTATATTGAAACACAATTCAAACTTAATCTGTTTATATGCTAAGTTTTCTTCGATTGAGTTTTGAATTGATCTAGCCTATGGCTACATTGTCTTGCCCTGTAATTTTTTACTTCCAGGACAGTTTTGTCATATAAAAGTTAAAATTGTTTGGTGTCATTTGCTCAGAAGAGCCTAATTGTTCCTAGTGGCATTGGAATCTAGTTTTTGTATTAACTGATTCCAGCATTCTTTTTTTTCCTCTGTTTAAAAATTTATAATCATAATGCATTTTGCCATCACTAGGAGAGAAAAGTAAATAAGGAAAATAAAAAGGACAGATTGAAAGCATGTCAGTTTACTAACATGTAAGATTTTATTCATCCTGACATCAACAAATTGATTATGGCATCTGATGTGTTGAAAGCTCCAACCGACACATTCATAGTGAAATGAACTGTAATACCTGCAATAGAACATGCAACACAAAAAGAAAGACATTGTGTGTTTATAAGATTGCATTATTTCTTACCATCTTAGATTAAGTTTTCATTTCTCTATTCATAATTCTGAACTTTATTGAGTAACCACCTCATGTGTGAGTAAGATGAAGTAAAAGTTTATGTTGTTTGCATATCACAGAAAAAGCAGTAAGTCTGTGATGCCTGGTAGTATCATCCCTACCAGTAAAGATTATAGTACATCAGACAGTGATACCCTGTTTGTGACCCAAAAGATTCTTCTTGCCATTGGCCCCCCTTGAGTGTGGAGATGTTGCATAGTGCAAAAAGATAAAAGATAAAATGAAGAGAGAAAACGGTGGAAAAAACAGCAGTCAACCTTCATTGAATGCTTGCTTTATGCCAAATACTGAGCTGAGTGTTACACTGGTAATCTCATTTTATCCTCAAAGCAGTGCTCTAAGGTAGGCATTATCACCACATTTCCTATGTGGAAAATGAGGAGTAAGAATTCACACAGGTGATAGGTGTGGTAGGTGGATTCAAGGTAATGTGACACCAGAACCCACCATTCTACCACATCACCTTTCTGTGTTAAGTACTGTAACGGGACGGTTAATTACAAATGGACACTATAAACTGCAAAGTGAATGAATGAGTAAATGGAGAGAAGGAACTTTCCCTACAGCTATTCAAAAGTAGGGATAGGTATCTATTCCAGTATCTGTAGTTAGTGAGATATTGTTTAAACTCTAAATCTTGATTGATTCATTCAGGAAATATTTATTGAGTCATGCTTGTTATCATAATTTCTTTATTTTGAAACAAACTTTTTCTTCATATTTCTAAACCTGTAATACATCTTACAAGTCATTGTTGCAATGTTTAGCTAGTTCGGTATGTGCCTGGCACTGTGCTAAGAACTAGAATACATCTATGAACAAAACATGCATGGTCCTTGCCAGAGCTGCCAGGAACAGTCAAGTAAGTTGAGCACAAATGTGTGTGAGGCCTTGAACTTGGCTCCAACAGAGCCTACATTTCAGTCTAGGGAGGTAGAGATTAAAGATAATTATATCTGGCGTGAAGGAAAAAATAGAACAAAACATTATATTGTGCTAGCAGGATTGATGGTAGGGTGAAGAGTAGGAAAGGATGAATAACAGCAAATAAGGAAAAGAAGTGGCAAGGTCATCAAGGAGATGACAGCATTTTTGCTGCAACTGGAGTCATAAAAGTGATTCAACTTACAGTTGGTTTTTGTGAGTTTTTAACTGAGTTATTGCTTTCTGGCAACGTTAAGCACATCTTACCTTTTTCATCTAATAGAGCTTGCAGTCACAACCAAGCCTTAATAGAAGGCCAAATGATAAAGAGGAATACCTGAATGATCCATAATTTTTATATTCCTATAACAAATTTAGAAACCTGCCTGTATATGATTGAAAACAGGTTGAAAACTGGCATGACTTCACAGATGAAAATTGTTCATCTAGTCAGCAAGAATGCAGTTATGTAGTCTTCAGTGAGCACTCGAATTTATTTGAAAATCTTGATACACAACCAGGGAATGTTGGTGCGAAGGAAGAGAATTCTAGTGAGATTTAAAATAGGGAGGTGAGGGTCTCTCAAGGGCTCTCAGCAGAGTCTGCTTGTTATTTAGCTATTGGAAACCTTTACAAACAACTTGAAAGAATGTTGTAGCGAGCTTCCTGGAGAGAGTGTGATACAGGAGTGATCGTATTAGTCATGCTGAATTTTTGTTCATTGCTCTGAATTTAGGTGCCATTGGAATTGACATTTGATAGCCTCATTTTCCATAGCAGATGTATTCAATTTTATAATTTTCAGTGTGCTAAAACTCTCAAGCATTTGGGATCCCATACCTGGAATATAAAGCAATTGTTGTCAGTTTGTCTGAAGAATCATAACATTGGAAGATTGCCCAGAAACCATCTGGTCTGTAGAGATGCTATTCAGTGAGAGTGTTCAGGGGTCACCAGGCAAAGGTGAATAACAATGGCAATGTAGGTTATTTTTAAAACAAAGGTATATTTTTTAATTTAAAAAAAGGAATTTTTAAAGTGACTCATTCTGATTATATATACTGTTTTCGCATAACATTTTCCTACTTGTAGGAAATGATGCTATCCTTACTTAACAATGAAAGTGATGAATCTCACGTTGATTCCCAAGTTGAAAAACAATGTTCCAGTCTTTGAAATACAAAAGATTGAGAGCCTTTTTCATCAAAGTGGTGCTTGCAAGCATTCTACTAATTTCATTTGCCACTAATACCTTAGAAGCAAATAAATATTTATTTAATACTGACAGATTCCAGGAAGAGCAATCCCATGATGATTATAATATATTATTAGCAATAGAACCATTTTTAAAATTTAGGTATTTATTTATATAATGTATTATTTATAATATAGTCTTCAAATTAATATAAGTATTATCAAAATACATTTTATATAATATATATATAAATCATGTAGAATGTAAATCAAATATCTCCCTACACAGCCAACTTTAAGCATGTTTTAAGCTTTTAGTGTAACTCCTAATGCTATGATGCTAGTTCCAAATATTCTTAATATATGCATCATGTTTACTATAAAAATACTGCATACTTTGTCTTCAGTCTGCATTTTGCCTTCCTTTCAGATTGTGTTGTTCATTTTGTTGTTCCCCTCCCATTTGTTTTTTTAAACCAACCTTTTTTTAACCAAATAATGTTCTTCTAACCTGCAGTCAAGCAAGATTAGATTAAAGAAGGTTTCAGGTTTTTGTAGGTGCTGTCTCCATTCAGTTCTTGGAAATTAGATGCTGAGACATTTTTGAATTGTAAGGACTGGTATTCAAATTGAATTTGAAAAGTGTATTTCAAAGTCACTCGAAAAGATAATAATGCTTTGAATCTTCTACTAATCGCCTAATACTCTTTCATGTTCATATTTGTCTTACCTGCATATACCCAACATATTACCTTTTGGCCATAGTTATAGCAAGTAATTTTTTAATTTTTCATTTGCTTTTAGGTATTGTTTATATTGTTTTGAAATAGGGAATTTTTAAATTTATTTTAAAAGTATTATTTAGTCAAATACATGTGTTCTTTATGAAATCTTCAATTAGATAGGCATACCTGATCTTTTTGTACCTCCTAGAGAATTTTACATATGCTGATGAAGCTATGTATGTTTCACCCTAAATGAGTCCAGATTTACATGTGGCAAGGAATTTCCTGTACCTTCGGGGAATTCATGGACCCCAGGTTAAAAAGCCTCAGGCTAGGAAGTTCTTTCCTATTTCAAAATTTATTAATGAGTGACATTTTCATGTAATGTTTTCTTTAATTTTTGAGTTTTTAATTTTTAATATTTTTGTAAGTACATAGTATGTGTATATATTTAGGGGGTACATGAGGTGCTTTGATACAGGCATGAAATGTGTAATGATCACATCACAGAGAATGGGATATCCGTGACACAAGCATTTATCCTTTAAGTTACAAACAATCCAATCACTCTTTTAGTTATGTTTAGATGTACAATTAAGTTATTATTGACTATAGCCACCCTGTTGTGCCATCATTTAGTAGGTCTTATTCATTTTTTCTAACTATTATTTTTGACCACCCCAACCATTCCTACCTACCCCCAGCACTTGCCATCACCACCCTTCCCAGCCTCCATAACCATTCTTCTACTTTGTATATCCATACGTTCACTGGTTTTAATTTTTAGATGCCACAAATCAGTGATGATATGTGATGCTGCTTTCTTGTTTTATTTGTATCATTAAAGTTTAACCAACTAGAGTTTATTTTGTTGTCCAGTATGAGGATCTGAATTGAGTTTTTATAGGGATCCTATTTGCCCAATGTCATTTGTTAAGTAATCTATCTCCTCCAAAAGCAGTTTGTTTTGTATTCTTTTAAGTTGTTGCATGTATGAAGATCTCCTTTAGTATTTTCTGTTCTATCATTCTACCAAATCTTTAAACATTACAGAATCACTTCATATCTCAAACATTTTCTTAAACATTCTTGTTCGTTCATTTTCCCAGATAAAATTTAGAACTAGTCTTTTGTGTTCCAAAAACAATCCCAGTGGCAATTTATAACAATTGTGTAAATCTTGGCTTCTTTACAAGTATTCCCAATCAAGAAAATCATTATACATTGTTTAGATCTTCTTTTTATTGGCATATTAATGTATCAGACTTGTCCTTAATTTCATAGGTTTTCAGATGTATTTTTTGGAATAGCAAATATTTGTTTGTTTTGCTATTGCTATTATTTCTTTAACTGATTTTTACTTATCTGTAACAGAGCCATTATTTTTGTATGTTTTTCTTGTCTCTAGGTCCTTTAACTCACATTATATTATAACTCACATTATATCTTGTTTGTTTTTTTCAGAATATATTCATAGCATCTGATGATAGTAATACTTGTCTGTGTTTTAAGAATTTTTCATATTTGTTCTTACTGGATAGTGGTACAGATTAGTCATTATAAGTTGAGATTTTGGAGTCAAGCTAACTTCAGTTCCAATCCTGCCTCTACTATTATTTCCTGGATAGACTTGAGCAAGTGGAAGTTGTATTTCTTAACCTTGTTTAGTTGTAGTTTTTTCATCTGAAATCTGGGTCAATAACTCAGAATCACAGGATTGTTGCTGGTAAAAAATGAACTTAGGTATATGGAAAGTACTAAAAATGAGGAAGCTGATATCATCACAATATTACTTCGATTACATTAACCCTTCAAAAAATGGTAAATATTATGAGATAGTAAGCGTTCACATTTAGATCCTGATTTTCTATTGATTTCTTTTTTTTTTTTCACCTTCTGTTTCACTTTTTGTCAATGTTTGTGTTTCTTTTAGATGTTCTTCATAATGCCTATGCAGCATTTTTGGTTTTATATTATCATTAGGAATGAGATTTGGGTGTTTCCGTATCTGTTGAGATGAATATATAGTTTCTCATACTAGATTTGTTGATATGATTTATTAGAATAATACATTGTTAATATTCCCTGCTTATATTTATGAATCAGATTTAGTTATTTAATATGCTATTGGTTTAATTTTAGCATATTTTATGTCTGAGTTTATTTTTCTGAGATTTTCTTTTACTACATAATGTATGTGTATATATGTGTGTTCTATGTTATTATTACGGCAGCTAGCTAACATTAGTTGTGTACCTACAGCAGATAAATAGCATTTTCTAAAGTATATTTTTGGTATATTTCATGTAATTCTTATCTATAAGGTAACACGGGTAGTAAACGGAGAGTCAAGCTTTTAACTCACGTTTTTTTAAACCCATGTTGGTTTGACCTTGAAACTGGCCTCTGTCTCTGCAAGTTTTTGGTATCAGATGATGTTAAATTCACAAAATAAATTATGGAATTTTGCAATTTGTATTTTCTCTCCAGAGACCCTTGGGATCAGAGTTCTTGCATGTTTGAAGGAAACCATCTGGCCTCAAAGCCATTTTTAGAAGTAACCCCAGTATTTTCTAATACTATAAACATCTCTTGTATTGGTTTTTATGACTGCCTTAATATTTAGAATTTATTAGTGTTTTCTTCTTAATATTCTCGATTAGTTTTTTTGTTACTGTTTTTCAAAGGTCCAGTTTTGAGATTTCTTTATCAGTAATTTTTTTTCCATTTTTCTTTCTTTCTTTTTACACTTTCTTTCCTGTTTTCCTCTTCATTCTTTTATGAATCTTATTGGCTGAATCATTGTTCATTTATTTTTCCTTTTATATTAATAAAACTTTTTAAAGAAGTGAATTTATCTCTGAACACACTTTTGAGAGACTGTCATATTCTAATGATATTTTCACTTCCTGTTTGATAGAATGACAATTGAGTAAAGTACTGTTAAGTGTTAAACAAACTTTATCACTATTGAGATTTGACCCTTTTTTCACTACATTGTAGTCAGATAATAGGGTTAGATGATAACAACACTAGTGTTTTGTGAGGTATTGTTTTCGCTTAGGGCAATTGGTGAAATTTCCTTTTGACCTAATGTAACTTCAACTTTTCATTACAAGCTCTTAAGTTGATCTGTGAAGTCTTAAAAAAAAAAATGACTCTTGGCCGGGTGTGGTGGCTCACACCTGTAATCCCAGCACTTTGGGAGGCCGAGTCGGGCGGATCACGGGGTCAGGAGATCAAGACCATCCTGGCTAACAGTGAAACCCTGTCTCTACTAAAAATACAAAACAACTAGCCGGGCATGGTGGCGAGCGCCTGTAGTCCCAGATCCTCGGGAGGTTGAGGCAGGAGAATGGCGTGAACCCAGGAGGTGGAGCTTGCAGTGAGCCGAGATTGGGCCAGTGCACTCCAGCCTGGGCGACAGAGGGAAACTCCGTCTCAAAAAAAAGAAAGACTCTTTATAGGACATATATTTCAATATTATTAAATTTTAACTATAATGTAAACAAATCCTGTATGTTTTTTCTCCTGACATAAATGGATTACATTTATCTGAACATTACTGTGCTTCCATCAGTTACTTATTTTTTCTTTTTTCTTTTTTTTTTTATATTGAAACAAAGTTTCGCTCTTGTTGCCTAGGCTGGAGTGTGGTGGTGTGATCTCGGCTTACTACAACCTCCAACCTTCACCTCCCAGGTTTAAGCTTTTCTCCTGCATCGCCTCCTGAGTCGCTGGGATTACAGGCGCCCGCCACTATGCCTGGCTATTTATATTATTATTAGTAGTAGTAGTAGTAGAGATAGGGTTTCATCATGTTGGCCAGGCTGTTTTCAAACTCCTGACCTCAAGTGACCCGCCCACTACAACGGCCTCTCAAAGTGCTGGGATTACAGGCATGAGCCACTGCGCCCCGCCTACTTCTTTTTTCTTAAAGTCTTTGATTCATCCATTTTGATGTGCAGATATCATGCTGTTACATCTTTAGTTTACTTTATCTTTCAAGTAAATTCAACTTTTTGTCCTTTTAAGTGTTTTTTATCTAAAATGTTATATTGTTTGCAATGAATTCTCCCATTCGTGAATCTTTGTATATGTTTTGTGCAGGGGAAAAAATCTATGTCTATTGTTTAATTTTTAGTTTTCATATTTTATACATAGTTGTAAATAAAGCCGTATTTTGAAAACAATGTGTTTTGTAATAGAAGAGGTATCACCTTTGACTCCTTGCTATATAAACATGGCTTACATTTACCACCCTCATCTACTTATTTCCCTGTCTTTAATACCATAATTTGGATTTCTGCCACAGACCATTTTTGTTAATTTTTCTTAGTATTTTTTATTCCCAGAAGAATTCTTTTAAAACAATTATTAAGTCTCAATTCTGTTCATTTTATTTTGGAGTCATCATTAGGTCTTTTCTAATAACAACTACATATTCTACAGTTTTAAATTTTGAGTTATTCATAAATCGAAATAAATCTTTAAATTATTTACTTATTTTATTTTGATCTTCAGTGTCTGTATTTGTCGACGGGCAACTTAGTTTTCTCAATCCTGCGAATATGTCTTCTGTATTCACTCATGAAGGATGACAAGGCTAGTGTAAAATTCTTGGGTTTATTTCTTTTAAATCATTTTAACTGTTCTATTATTATCTTCTAAAATTAGCTTTGCAGAGAAATCTTAAACTAGAAGTCCTGTTTTGCTTAGTTTTAGGATTTTTTTTTTTCATTTGTATTGTAATGAAAACGTATATATTTTAGGACTAGTCTAGGGGATGCAGCTCTTTTCATTAATATGTCTTGGAAAACATTAAGTATTTTTAGCCCACCTTGAACATTTTTAATCAAATGTGACTTTGATTAGTGGCGAAGATCACCACAGAGCTTCAGAGCCTGCGTCCTGAAGTGTATGAGAAACCTTCCTTCAAATTCCTGTTCTGCTTCTTACTAGTTACATGGCTTTGAGAAAGAAAGTTAACCTTTCTAGGCCTTAGTTTCCTTATCTGTAAAAGGGGAATAATAATGCTGTTTATCTCATGGGGTTGTGTGTTCATTAAGTGAACTTATATACCTAAAGCACCCAGTAGAGCATCTGGTAAATAGGAAAGACTCAGTAATTGTTAGTCCTGAGAGCAAGGTAAAGCTAATATTCTGAAGCCAGATTTGTTTCCTGTCCTCCAAATCCATCATCTTGCCTTCTTTGTCATCTTTTTCCTTAAAAATATGCAAGAAGTGGCCGGGTGCAGTGGCTCATGCCTATAATCCCAGCACTTTGGAAGACCGAGGCAGGCGGATCACGAGGTCAGGAGATCGCGGTCATCCCAGCCAACATAGTGAAACCCCGTCTCTACTAAAATACAAAAAATTAGCCGGGCATGGTGGCGTGGGCCTGTAGACTCAGCTACTTGGGAGGCTGAGGCAGGGGAATCGCTTGAACCGGGGAGGTGGAGGTTGCAGTGAGCCGAGATTCGTGCCACT
This sequence comes from Papio anubis, assembly GCF_008728515.1. Taxonomy (NCBI): domain Eukaryota; kingdom Metazoa; phylum Chordata; class Mammalia; order Primates; family Cercopithecidae; genus Papio; species Papio anubis. The sequence goes on along the minus strand of NC_044988.1, from coordinate 21,280,222 downwards.
GCACTCCATCCTGGTGGCAGAGCAAGACTCCATCTCAAAAAAAAAAAAGGCAAGAAGTCCTCAGATTTGTATTCCACATCATTAACTCAGCTTTCCATGATATCAATTCCACCTATCCATGTCAATTTACTCTTTCCTATGCATCCTTTGCTTTTGCTAATACCACTTCATACTCCTCATAATCTTCCTTTCTCTCACTCAGTTTGCTTTATTACTTGGTTGATTCTTTTTCCCTGCACTGTGTTTTCCATCAGCTCCATATTATTGTTATTCTTCCAGTCTGGACTCTTCTCTTTTTTCTCACCACTTCGTTTTCCTTTCCCTGTACTCTTCTCTTGCATTTCTTTTTCCTTCTTTTCTTTTTCCTTTCTTTGTTTCCATTCTTTCCTTTTAAAAAAAAATATTCATTCTCAATTAAAAAAAAAAAACTGCTACAGAAAGGCTGTGGCTCTGTCCTTGCTCTGCTTAGCCTCCAAGCACAGACCTACTCAAATCTGCCACTGAAGGATGGGATGAGGAGCAAATCTTCCTGTCCAATTCTGAGATTCTAGCAGAGATCCCTCTGAAGTGAGAGGATCATTTCCTACCCCTTCTGACAAAACTAGAGGCTGAACGGCCAGTCCCTACAAGCACCATTAACCTGACTCTTTCCATCATGCCCCCCTCTAGTCGGAGACAGTGCAGGTGGCGGGGGTCAGAGCTGAGGCTCTGAAATCAGGCTGCCTGGGCCAGTCTCAACTGTGGCTAATTGTATGACTTTGAGGAAGATCATTAAACTTCCTCTGCTTTGATGTTTTTATTTTGTAAGTGAAAGTAATAACAGTATTTGTCTCACAGGACTGTCACGAAGAATAGATGAAATAATGGATGTAGAATTCTTTTGATAGTGTGTGTGCCTGGCCCACAGTAAGCCTTCAATACATGCCGTCTACTACGCCGTACTTTGGGAGATACATCTTTTAGGAAATGTCTTCAGTAGTAAGAAAGAGGGTTGAAAAAGAAAAAGTCCACGAGTTAGCAGTCAAGATGTTGACTCAAGGCTACCAAGCTCAAACTACCAAGGCCAAGGAAGCTGAAGGCTACCAAGGCCAAGGTCTATGTGGGGTTTTTTGTTATTCTTTTCTGAACGGTTGCTGCAGCTCCAATCATCATATCCACATTCCAAATAAAAGGAGAAAGGAAAAAATGATGCAGGACCAGCAATCCTTAGAGCAGGAAAGCAAAGCTTTGTCAGAAATGCCCAGTAGACTTTTGCTTTATTAGTCAGAACTCTGTCTCCTGGGTACCCTTCACTGTCAGGGATTCTGGAAAGATACCATTTTGGCATCCCAAGATGTATAATAGAGGGAGACAATGAAAAAGAAAGTTAAAAATTATTTTCCTCATAGTCACATCAGCTCATAAGATTTTTTGAAATACTTCCAAAATTTCTGAAATAGATTTGTTAGTCTTTGTTGATCTTTTCCTGTGCGTGTGTGTGTGTGTGTGTGTGTGTGTGTGTGTGTGGTGTGTATTTTTTAAAATATTTTTTGTTCCTATCAATGATGTCTAATAATTAGAAAGACTGCTAGGAATTGATACACTAAACTGGGAGTTTCTAAGATAGGCATAATAATTCAGCAATTAAAAAATGAAATAGGCTGGGTGCAGTGGCTCACACCTATAATCCCAGCACTTTGGGAGGCTGAGGCAGGCAGATCACCTGACATCGGGAGTTTGAGACCAGCTTGACCAATGTGGAGAAACCCCGTCTCTACTAAAAATACAAAATTAGCCAGGCATGGTGGCACATGCCTGTAATCCCAGCTACTCAGGAGGCTGAGGCAGGAGAATTGCTTAAAACCAGAAGGCAGAGGTTGCGGTGAGCTGAGATCATGCCATTGTACTCCAGTCTAGGCAACAAGAGCAAAACTCCATCTCAAAACAAACAAACAAAAAAAGAAATCATGTGTTTTATAGCAATATGGATGGACTAGAGACTGTTATCTTAAGTGAAACAAGTCAGACACAGAGAGACAAAATACTGCATGTTCTCACTTAAAAGTGAGAGCTAAATAATGTATGCATATGGATGTTGAGTGTGGGATGATGGACAATGGAGAATGAGAAGTGGGAGGCGGTGGGAGGGGGTTAGATGATGAGAGATTACCTAAGGGATACAGCATACGTTGTTTGGGTGATCCATTCCCTAAAAGCCTTGATTTCATGACTATGCAATATATGCATGTAACAAAATTACACTTGTACCCCGTAAGTTTATACAAATTTTTTAAAAATAGGCATAATAACATTTACTTCAAATTCTAGAGGCCAAAATTCTTATTTTCATTAAAGTTGACAGTGAAAGCTGATCATTGAAAAGCCTCATTTTAAAATATACTTCAATAAACATCAAGAGAAGCATCATTTTAGTTCTTTTACTTAACAGGAAAAAATGGGATAAAAAGGCTATAAAGTAATTTAGAATCATAATAATAATGGCAATGCAACCAATGATTTCTGTTGCCTCTCCAAGGGTTTAACTACTGGCTTTTGAGGTGAAAACTCTGCAAATCTCTGAACTATGTAGAACAGTATCAAAAGCACTTCAGTCTGGCAATTTGGCTAGGCAAATAAGTATACTTGTCCTCATTCTAACATTTGATATTCTGAAACACTCTCATATCAAACCAAAGAACATCTCACAATCCTCCACAATTACATCAATGGCTAACTATTAAGAGGGAAGATTTCCCACACATAGAGTGGATTTATTAACAGTCCTAGTGGATCCAAAAAGTGCCACCTACACTATTAGGCTTGTGAAAACCAGATCTTTTTGACAGATCTTAGTAGCATTGTTGTTTCACTAAGCAGAAATATACTAAGGTGTTTAAAATGCTGTTTTGTTCATCTGTTAGTGAAAGTAAAAAACATATTACTAAAGTTTAGGAACATTGCAGAAAACTTAGCCTAATTATATACAGATTCATCAAATGCTGGTGTAAATTCAGCGAAAGTAGTCCTTCTGAGTTATAATGGTACAGTAGGTTCTTAATCTCAGTAAATCATCATGGCGCTTGTCTTTGGTAGCCTGTCATATGCCAAGCTCTTTATTTCCATTACCTCAAATTCTTGCAACTATCTTGTGGAATCAGCGCTGTTTTCTCCACGTTGCGGCTGAGGAAACAGAGACCTCGAGAGGTTCAGTAAATTGTCCGGTGTTACAGAACTATCAGGTAGGAGGTCATGATTCACCCCTAGAAGAAATAGAAATGAGGGGGGTAACCATGTCTTCCTGCAGGACTTAGTCTGTGAGCCTAGAACTGCATAATTTATTCATGCTAAGTGCTGGGACAGCCCACAGAATGAGCAGAAAAGGGAAAGTGAGCAAGAGTTTCTCACAGGTTGAGGGGGATACGTTTAGGAACACTGACACTGTCACGTGTTGCCTACTCTGAACAGTTTTCAAGCTTGGGGTAAAAATGAAGGGCAGAACTAGATTCTGGGTTATGGGTTTGAATAAAAAGAGGCCTTAAGGATTATATTCAGGGCACAATTGTTGGAGGGAGTTAAGTCTAAAGGGAGACCTGGTGGAAAGCTTCATATTTGCGATTTGATTTCAATGCTTGTGATCTCAAATGACTGACCCTTCCTCAAGTTCTATTTTCTAAGAGCTTATGTAGCAAAGTATTTCAAGGAAATGATTATTGAGCTTGCAAACAACATATTATATTTTCATAGGGCCTGCATAAAAACGTAATTTTTGTCTTTTAGATGCAATAAGTATTTCCAGTGATAAGCCAGGATTTCTAAGGAAAAGAAGATACTTCAGCTTCAATGACAAAATTTTTCTTTATAAATTAGGGGCTATCTTTTCTTAAGTGTGTTTAGAATCCAAATTTACCTTTGGTTTAGAGTAAATCCAGGGGATTTGAATATTTTCACAATAAAACTTCACGTGGTCCTGAACCAATTTTTTATTTTCTTTCATTTTTTCCACTTTGGTTCAGGTGTGGAGGAATCATAAGTGGGTATTTGGATAATACCAATACAACTCACATTTCTAAGTCTTGAGGCATTATTAGCTGTATTTTCCAATACTACAAACCAATTTTAGGCCTGAAACTTTTGAATTATTGTAGACTACAAAGCAAAACAAATGCACCCCCAGTGGTGGATAATCCTGCTCGCAATGGGACTGACAATCTGATGATCCTTTCGGGCTCTTCATTACCTAACAAAAGAAGATTGTTTTTCTTTGTAGGAAGGTCGGTATTTTATTCTTGAATTACCACTTTCATACACTAGCTGCAATCAGAGTAATGTTTTTACCGATCTCAGCAGGCTTTAAATACATTCTGCCTCATCTTTGTGTCTCCAGCTCACAATGAATCTGTTCCCGTAACTGCCGATTTCTTTTAGCATCGGTACAGTGACATTAATTTTCTGACTGTTTCTATATCTATTTTACATATACAAAAGTGGTTTTATTTTGCATTGAAGGAGACTAGTTTCATCTTGGATTGGTTTTGAACATTTAGGAAGTTGGATATTTGTGATGCAATTTTCCCATTGATCTGGGCCTCATCATTTCATTAGACAGAATCACTCTTGTATTTTAGGATTGCTCTTTTAGGAAACAGGTTCATTATCTGGACTAGCTGTTGCTCCTCTTATTGATAAATTCTCTTTCTGTAATAAGATGTGTATCTGTTGTCTTTTTTATCAGCTGCCCCTAAATGACAATGAGGATGTATTTGGGTGGTGGGTTGAGCGGAAGGTTGGTTATCTTTTTCTCCTTAATAAGTGCAGGTGAGTCAGTCACCCAAGATTTCAAATTGGTCCTTGTTTTTAAAGACCACTAGGTACAGATGTATTTTTTTTTGAAACGGAGTCTCGCTCTGTCACCCAGGTTGGAGTGCAGTGGTCAGATCTCAGCTCATTGCAAGCTCCGCCTCCCGGGTTTATGCCATTCTCCTGCCTCAGCCTCCCGAGTAGCTGGGACTACAGGCGCCCGCCACCTCGCCCGGCTAGTTTTTTGTATTTTTTAGTAGAGACGGGGTTTCATCGTGTTAGCCAGGATGGTCTTGATCTCCTGACCTCGTGATCCGCCCGTCTTGGCTTAGCACTCACACATGAATTTCCCAGAATTATCTGGGAAAACCTTTTGGTGAAGCATTTTTTTTTCAATTGAAGTGCTGGCAGTTGCACTTAACCCAACAAGAAACACTACACAAAATGTCTCTCTTGGGAGATGTCCTGCTTCTTCTAAACCTTGTGTTGGGCCTGTGAAATACTCGGAACTGCTCAGAGTAGAAATGTAATGCAAACGCTGTGTAGTGATAGTGTCAATTATGCTGTTTTTGCAGCTGAAAACTAGAAGTGTTTAAGGTGAGGTTCAGCTGAGGTTCATTGAACAGAGAAGGGTCACATAGCCTGGCTGTGAACCACATCCAAGTGTGGCCATGGCAGGCAAGATGAGAAGTTCATAACAATAATGGTATGCAATAATATACTGATGTTATGACACACAGCATGCATGTAAACTATTATAAAAATCATGTGATTTTCCTGGTGTGTTATTTTTCTGTTTACCTTTGAAAGAATGGGTAAAAGTTAGGCCTTTGGAACCTGCAGAACAAGTTAAAACTCAGGAATCTTCTGAATGTTATGGTAAACAAAAATCAACAGAGTCGAGAAAGAGTGTGTGTACAAAGTGTGTGTAACCATGAGGACGCAACGTGCCATACTTGGCTTTTTGATCCAGTTGTCAAAGAACTTCCTGACAAATAGATGTGTGTGTGTATCCATTAGGAAATAGTGTTATATGGTGATTGATAGCATAAGTTATATAGCCAAGTCCAGCTGGCTTGAATTCTAGTTCTACTTACTACCTGTGTATTTGAGTTACTGTGTGTAACTCATAGCCTCAATTTTGTTGTCTGTGAAACAGGAATAAGAATGTTACCCACATCATATGATTTTCAATATCATGCAACAGTGATGTACATAAAACATACAGTGCCTGGCCATGGCCAAGTGCTCACTGAATGTTGGTTATTACTATGAGTTCAGCAAAGGATGCAAAACTAGAAATGATTACATATATAGAACTCCCCAGAAAGTCATGTTCATTTCATTGGTTTGAAAGGTCATAGATGGCTACCCGTATCTTGTAGGTGTTTATAAATGTTACTCTCTTCATGTATATTTTTGTTTAAGGGCATTTGTTAATAATTCCAGGAAGACATTTGAGGGGTGTGTAGCATAACTACATGTGATTTATTATAGGGCGGTGGTCACGAGACTCAGGATTGGGAGATGTTCTTTTCTCCAGGTGGGTTAGACTTTTGATCTCTCAATAGTTGCTTGCTTCAAATCTCTTGTTGCACAAGTCTGTCTATTCTTGGAGATCAGAGAGGTCTCGGTTTTCAGAGGCCATTGGAGTTTGGGTCCAAGATACTTGGCAGAGAGGAATAGGTATTAGGGAGTCCTAAATTATGGTTGTGGACTGTGGAGTTCCCTGCAGAGAGCACTCAGCCTTCTCTCTCTGCATTTACTTTATAAATGGTTTACGAGATCTCTCATAGTTTGACTTAGTCGTTACTTCTGCATCATCCCTGTGAGTATAAATACAAATGAAAAGTAAGATGTGAATCAGACGTATCCATAAACAAGAGTCGTCTCTGGATTCTAGCAATAAATAAACCATAATGTCCAGTAAAATTAACCTATGGCTGTTTCTTGAGCTAATTATCTTCCCACAGATAGAAACACTACTGATTCCAGGTCCACTGGTTTTTCAATTTGTCTTCCTTACTTTATTTTGGTGAAATTCAGGAAATTTTCAAATTAGATCATTTCTGAAGTTGTGCATTACCAAATATCAGAGTAAAACCATCCAAATACCTTCTCTTTCCATGTGTAGTTCCAATTTCCTGAAGCTAATTTCTTCCTTCTAATTACAAGCACTCCAAGAACTAGGTTTTGCTACTCAGCATGAGAACAAGTAACTCTTATTTCTTCAGTCTGAGTTTGAATGCAGGAGGCTTCCTGAATCTGCCAGAATACAGGTGCTTAAGGTATAAGATCAATATAAATGTTCCCTGTTCTATTACGAAAATTAAATGTTTAGTGCTAAGGTTAACTAGGGAAAACGTAGATCTCCCAATGATCAGAACTTCTTGCTTGATATATCTGAAGGAATCTTGCCCTGGTGACAGGTAACATGAGACACTGACTTCTTTTCTTATTTTCTCCTCCCTAAAGGGGGGTTAAGTTTAAGGAGTTAAAACGTGGAAGTTCTAACTAGGTGTCAAATGTTGCTTTAAAATTACTAGGTTGATGTAGGTATTTTCATCAAATCCAAGTGTACTCTTTGGTGTCTCACTGTTTACTCATGACAAAATGAAAACATATATGTTCATTTGGGAGGATTCTGCTTTACCATAAATAAGTGGCTAGAATGCCTTTCTGGACCAAGCTTTCTTGTCATTTTTACCCTTCACCCTAATAACTAGGACATACCATCTTAGCAGAGCTAGAACATCTTATGTTGAGACTGGCATTCAAAATTATCCCTTGACTTACTTTCTGATTTCCCTGACAGTAGTGCATTGAGTCTACTGAAGGATCATGTGAATGAATTTAGTGTTAGTCAGCAAAGGGTCAAATCATGCAATTTGTTTTAGAAGCAAAACGTCCTGCCCCATTGGATTCCACCAAACAGCCTCCCTCCCTTTCTTGAAAGTTTCTTGCTTTATCAGATTCTAAAATTGATTCCTAACAAGTGCTGTAACCTAAGAGAACAAGAATAATTCTGTTTTCATCGTTCTCATAGTTTTAAAGTGTATGTAGTTGGGATTTAATTTCCACAATAAAAGTTCCTTTGTTAATATCACTTTACCAAGTAGTCTAGATCCAGTCTTACCCGCTTGGGAAACTTTAAAAAATGGCAGGACTCAGTCTCCTTTTATTTTTAATCTGAGACCATAACAGAAAAAGGGTCAGAACTCAATAGTACTTTTCTTTCCCCATTTCTTTCATATTCAAGCCACCAAATAAGAGCTGTGGCTGCAAATTTTAGCAAAATGCTTTGCTATCTACCACTTCTTAATGGCTTATTATGCACCAGGCACAAGGTTAAGTACTTGGCATTATTTTAACTGATTCAATCAGTATAACGATATAAAGCAGATACTAGCATCCATGTTCTAAGTGGGGATACTAAGACTTTGAGAGGTTAATTTCACATAGATAGAAAATGAAGGAGTCAGAATCTGATCACTAGACCCCTTCTTACTAGAAGGCCACCGTGACCACCCGAAAAAGCATAGATGTGGTGCGTATGATGGGGGAAAAAATGTAGTATAAAGTGAAGAAACATACAGCCCCTATCATGAAAAATTAGGCACAATTAAGATACTAAGTTCTCCCTCTGCCTGAAAGACCCCAATATCCATACACCTATAAAAGAGAGTGCAGAAAGACTACCTCAAGGCCCATCACACCTCAAGGCAGGTAGTGAGAATTTTCTCCTCTTCCCTTAATCTTCTCTCCCATCCTTTGCAAATATTTCTGCTGAAGTGAAGGTGGCTGGTGAGAAATAAATAAAATGGCTGCACACGCTGCTTGAAAATTGTCATATTTCTTAGTTAAGGAAAAGATCAGCACACCTCAGAATTCAAGACTGAATCAAATAAGTATCCTGATTAGAATTGCATGCATGCCCTGAGTCAAATGCCTTCGAGTACATACATAGTCAATGAAAGGGAATAAAAGTCTGTGTGTATGTGCTTGGATTTGTTTTCTGTGTGATTACGATTAGCATTGCAGTTCTCCAATGAAAGTATCTCCTGCTCAGTAGTCTCTTTTGTGTTCTTCAGCGCTAGTAGCCATAAGAACTAGGTATCTAATAACACAGTATAACAACTACCCATTGCAAATTAAGAATGCCCTTATAACTGTCTGTGCCTTGGAGCCCAGCTTTGGGTTCTGTACCATATTCTCTTCCTTAAAAATGCTGACAATTGGGATGCTGTTTCGTTGAGATTTTTCCATATCCCACATATGTATGCATAGAAGGTTCAGCATTGCTGAGTTCTTTTGGTTAATTGCAACTCAGTTACCGAACTATTCAATGATTAAAGAAGAAACGTTCCAGAGGCCTTCTGTTTTGATTCTAGCTTACTGTAATCTTCTGATGATGATGCCAGCTTTTATACAAAGGACGACAGCACTATAGTGGGCAGCCATTTTGTTGAGGAAACTGGAAACGCTCACCCTTTTAAAAACCTAAGCTACCCTGACTACAGTCTTATTACTTCTTCAGTTTAAGGTTACATTTTCTGCCTCCCACAGACTAATGTCACTTCTCCATGTTGAGAACAAGAGCGACATTTGGCATTTGGTTATCCCAAACCCAAATCTCTGACCCTTTGTTTTTAGTACTTTGCCATTTTGATTTTGCTTTTTTAATTTGCTTGTGACTCTCTGCTTCCCCCATCTTTTTTTTTTTTTTGGTACAATGATTCTTACCTTGTCTTTCCCCAGTCCGTTTCTGACCTGGAGAGACGTACAGCATGTTATTGTCAGGACTTCCCGTGCGGGACATTTGAACGCTAATGACTGGAAAACCAATGCTGCTGGTTTTAAGGGTGAGAACTTCTTTCATATTCTGTCACAGGCAAAATATTTTTATTTTTCCCCCATTTTAAACGGAGAGCAGGAAATAGAACCCCTCAAACAAAACTTTAAATTTTGTGCTGACACACAAAGAGCTTGATCTTTTAGTAAATAAAAGGCAGGTTGATTTTTTTAAGTTAAAACTACACAGATAAGTGAGATTTCTTTGGCTTCCCACATCATAGGTCAATTTTTTTTAAAAGATCGACCAACTCCCATGTATAGTCGACCTATGGGACCCCTGATTAGTTTACTATTTGCTGTCATTGAGTATCTAAGTGATATTTATAATAATGTATTTTAAAATTCCTCACCTTCTATAGGACTACTTTCACTTCAATAGTAACTGATATATATTGTTCACTTTAGTGTAGCACTGTTAGTTGCTAAGGCCATGCATTCTACAAATTTTGCTTTTGTTTGTTTTAAATTTTCCACAAAGAAAAACAGGGAATAATTCTAAGAAATGTTACTTTATATAAACTAAAAATTCTGATGAAGCTTTATAATGTCCAGTCCTTATGCAATTGTGCACAGTATGTAACAAGTACTGAAGATTTTCCCATGGCTAATATGGATCATAGTTCCCAAAGTCTTATTAACAGTAGCTATTCTGTCTATTGTCATAGGTAATATATGTTATAATAACAATAAAATGGCCATATAAAACATATATCCTAAAGTTTAGTATATTTACTCAAGTTGTAAGTGACCTAAGTTATAATAAAGTTTTAATTCAGTAATCTAACTTATAACAAAGAATAATTTGTTTATATCTACAGACTTAAAACGTATTCCCAAATAATCTTAGTATCATCATATATCTGTATGGATGAAATACAGTGTTCCATAGCACAGGGCACATCTACTTAAAAATTGAGGTTCTGATGGTCAGACCATTGGTAACATGGTCCTGAGCAAGTCATTTAATTTTTAAGGGCCCTAATAATTTAAGCATTTTGGATGCAAACTAATATTATCTACATATCATATCTTACATATGATCTTAATATATCCTTATATATGACCAATATATGCAAATATTTCTACCAGAATGTATATTTTTAAAATTACTTGTAAATAATTTATTATAGACTCATGCTGAAACAAAACCTATAAATATCCTGGATTACCAATGCCACATTAAGAATTCTTTGATTAATATCTTCACAGAAGGCTTCACTCTATTTTTAGGAAAAGAATATGTCCCTGCTTTGGAGTATTATCAAATACCTTTCCATGCATGTAAACTATATAATGCAGCAGTTTTCAATGAACTTTTAATCTAGAATTGTAAATACCTGTTGGCATTGCATTCTCTGAAGCCCAAATCAGGAGATTTGATCCCAAAATTGTAATTGTATGGGCAACATCAAAATTATTAGAAATTTCAGTTGTTCCAGAAAGTCCAGGATGTAATTTGCCATATGTATGTTTCGTTTTGATTAGCTTCCACATGCTCCCAACTCCTACAATATAAATCCATGAGGCTGCAGGGGAGAGAAGGAGCTGACACATAACCTTGGCTGATTGAAAGCTGGAATGAACTTCTTAGTAGAGGGATCACAGACTAAGGACATTAACCTCCATGAAGTTGAGGAAACTTTAACCCAAATAAATGTCTTAGTTTTACTTATTATTCTTTGGCAATTTAAAAAGAGCAAATAGTTCTAACAAAAATGCAGCTCTTTTGAAAATCTCTGTTGGTTTAGGAGAGGGGGAAACGGAGGATTTAGACTAAATCACCAGACCCAAACCTGAATTTGAAGAGGGTTGTGCACTGCTTCTGGCAAGGAGGAAATGGTATTTTACTATTGCACGTGGCAATATTTAGTATAATATTTCACTCTTCTCTTAGATGGCTGCCAAGAGTAACAATTAAAGTTCACTTTTTCACAGATGAATTATTCTGAATGGGCTGGGCTCCCAGTGGGATTGTTTTGTAATTTTGTTGATGGCAAGTCCCATATTTCATCTAAACAGGATCATAATAAGATGACTTTAAAAAAAAAAGAGTTATTTTCTTCTCTACTCTAAACATTACCATCCCCTCCCTAGAGTCCCACAAATAAATGTGATTAAGGCAGAGGCTAGCAGGAGAAGCAACATGCTTTGGGGAAGTGGAGAATGCGGGGTACTAGGACTGCAGAAAGATGCTATGACTTTTTATGAAATAACATCTGAAAGAACAAAAAAGAGCTAAGGCTTAGAAAAGGTTCCTACACCAAGAGCTCAACAAGGGCTTGTATTTAAATTAGGTCGGCCGGCTTTCGCAGGTCTTGCTTAGCAGGAATCCATAGTCATCTATTTCTCCTTAGACTGGGAAAACGGAAATTGCCTGCCTACAGAAATGTATGGTCCTGGGTGCCCTTCTTTATCCCACCCAACTCTGTCCTAACACTGAGTGAAATATATGCATGAAATGAATCTGAAAACTCCTGTTCTTCCTTGGGCTTGCTTTTGTGTCCCAGTGTTGAGTAATTTATTAATAACTTGTTGGAAGAGTAGTTTAAAAAAAAAATAGAACAATTTCACAAATTGCTTAATTGCCAGTAATAGGGACATCAATGTCCCCCATCAGAATTTCTTTCTCATCAGGTAAGGCAGAAGCCACTTAGGGTAGCAAACAACTCAGTTTTGGAGTTCAGACATCACTAGACTTCATAGTCTTTGTTATCACTGATAACTTCAGTAAAGCCAACACCCCAAAGAACAGTCTCTACCAAAACCCTACCAAATCCATTTTATCCAACCTCCTTACATTTCTTCAGACATACCCCATGTCCTACATCCTAGGCAGACAGCAGCACTAGATGATGTTTGAGCTAGACTTGTGTGCGGCCCTCCTGAAGGCAGACTTGATCCATTCATACCCACATGTGTTATGGACTGGAACAGGGAAGGTTTCTCATTCTGAAGCAGCTGCTGGCTTGGACAGATACTCATTCAGGCTAGGAAGTTGGCCTTGAACAACTAAAGAATGTGGCTTTCTGATGACTCATCTCTGTTTCTCGGAGAGTGGGATTACCCTGGAGGTGCTCACTGATGAGCTAGGGACAGAGAACTTTCTTCTCCTTTTTCTGTGCCCTCCTTATAAAAGCACTCTGTAAATGACCCTATCATGAGATGACCTCACAGGGAAGCCACATGTAAACATTCTTATGCTAATAGCACCTTAATTTTCAACAATTTTAATCAAACTAAGATTATTCTGCCCTGCTGCTTCTTAAATAATAATAATAATCTCTTATAGTATAATTAAAATATCTTTTCCAATAGATTAGTTTTTCAGAATAAACATAATCCGATGAATACATACCTATGGAAACTGACTAAACATTGTTTTGCTTTGTTCATCTTGTGAATAATCCTAGCTAAGTTTCAGACAACAGCTTTTGACTTTAAACCTCCTCCAGAGATAGTTTTTTTAAATTAAATGGAATAAAGATCATGTACCTATCAGAGAATCTACTTTAGATTGCCCATGAGAATAGGGAATTATTTGCCTTAGACCAGATGAACAGATGTGATATTCTGCCACCAGAGAACTGGAATCCAAATTCCAGTATTTTGCTTCTGACCAGTATTTGCAACGCCAGGAGGTGACTTTGGCATTAAGCTGTTTGGGGTTTTGTTAATATTATTTCTTTCCTCCCTTGATCCCTTCCCTTTCTGCTTATGAAAAGTCTTTTCTGTTTTGTTTTGTTTTCTATTCTTTTTAATTTTCCCTCGTGTTCCCTAAAGCATACGAATTAGCCATAAAAGTGAAGGCTGTTGCCATTCCAGCTGGTTTTTCTTCCTGGAATTTAATGGATGTTGTCTCTTCATTTATCTATTTCCCAATATTTCCTGAGCACCTTCAGCATGCCCACCCAACACATGTTGAAGTGAGCACAGAAAGTGGGAGGGGAAGAAATTTCAGGGACACCATGGCATGGACTAATCTGACCTGCCCTGGTGTAACTTACATACAGAAACAGAAATTTACACTCCATCTCTTTTTTTCTTTAGTCAAGCCCAAACAATCTGTCAGGTCATGTTAGATAAGTGATGATGATCCTTCTCTCATCATCTAAAATTCAGGTTAATGTCGGCAGCAGAAGGCATCTGCTATAGAGAATATCTTTGTCTGCTGTGTATTTTGACCAGCTCCATTTGGGCATATAGTATATGCAGATCCACAGAGCCATGCGGAAGACTTCAATGCAGGCATTTTTCATAACCTGTGGCTTATCATCATTTCAGGAAGAAGTGAGCTCTGTCTTGTGATCTCCTCCCTTTTACTGCTGTAATCTGAGGAAACTGTAAATCCACTGACCTCTCCCACCAGTGCCTGGGCTGTGCGGGCTGATTCTTGCCCCGAGTCCTTATCTTTGGTTTGGGTGTGCAGTTATAATTATAATTGAATGCATGCAACATCAGTGATCTAGTTTTCTTTTTTTCAAAGTGTTTATATTGGATTATATGACTGTATACAGTTAAACTCTCTTAAATCTAGGAACAGGAATAGACGTCAGATAATAAATTAGGACCTTCTGTCATCTTTACTAGGCGAAAGAATGAAAAAAATGTCATTGAAAATCAAAAAATGACAACTAAGTGAGAGAGGTTACCACGCCTTCCATTTCACTGCCCTCCCAGACTATGTAAGTCTCTTTTTTTCTACCAGCATGTTGCTGAAACCTCCCCCATCCCCACTGACTCTTTCTTTGACCACAACTAAACTACTAGATTTTTTTTTTTTTAATTTCTAACTGATTACCCACCGTGGGGAAAATAATTGACAGTCTAACATGACTTCTTAGCCTCCGAGGCCTTAACTTTTAATAACCTGTATTACTTTTAATTGCCATCATTTTATTTCCACTGGTAGGGTTGATAATTTTAAGATGTCCAAAATATTTTTAATACCTACCTGTCTTGTTTTCAGTTTGTAACACTTATTAAAAAGAATTGAAAGTGCTGAAACCATTAAGCATGCTGTGTGTTCAATCAAAACGAAAGGTTTTAAAATGTGTTTTTGAGTGTTTTTGAGTTGTGTTTTGAGTGTAAAGTGATTTCTGATGTGTTACCATTTGAAAGGGTAAAGTTTCATTGTACTTTATTATTTCACTGTACAAATAATATTCCATCTTCACCACCTGCTATGCTCATACACTGTTGGTAGCTATGATTAAAGCTACATAATGCACTTTAATTGGTAATCTGTACATTGTGGTTTTGAAGAAAGGTTGAAGTGAAATGGTACTCATCTGGTCAGTGTCTGAGGTGGTATTATCAGAAAAATCAGTCGCTTGACTCCAGTCTTGATCCCACTTGCAGAAATAAGGCCCTTCCTACTTGAAAAGACAGAGGGAGGTAAATACATTTGATTCCACCTAATAAAATGTACTCCCTGGAAATGCCGCCTCATATATTTTTTTAAGATAATGTGTTTTCTACCACTGTGCTCTGTGAACTCTTACCCATTTCATATTTATTGACTGAAACCCTTTCATTTTTGTATTTATTGACCATTGTATAGATGAGTTTATCTTCTAGCTCATTTACAAAAAAAAAGTGTGAATCACACAGAATTTAGGAATTTTACCCTTATTGTTTTGCCTGGTAGATGATTTACCATAACATCTCCATGGGAATATAGAAACCCTGATAGCAAACTCTGCTTAATCATGGCTTCATCTGGAGTCTTTCATCCCAAATGCCCACTTGTCTCATCAGAATGTTCAACTCATGCCTACCGAATATGTGACGCTCAAAAATATTTTCTACAAATGAAAAGTGATGATTTCTGTCTGCCTGTCCTTGACTGAATGGTGGTATTAGGTTTGTTAGGTTTTTGGGGGTTTCATTTTGTTTCGTCCTTTCATCCCTGTTAGTGTTAAATGCATGCGGTTTCACACTTAAAAACCATTCTCAAAATAGAATTAAAATGATGGTTGCACTCTTTGCCTGTTATCTCTATACAAGATGTAATTAGTTAACGAAGAGAACTACATTTGGAGTGGTTTTGTGATTTTGCCAAAATCTTAAGAGCCTTTAAATTCAAGTAGAAAGTCTATTAGTGATATTTTCTGTGGCCTTTGAGGAAGTCAATTAGAGTTTTTGTACCTTGGTTTTTGAGGAATGTGGATAGCTAATACTAAACATAATGAGAAGAATGAATTGAATGAAAAGTGCTTTGAAAATGGAAAATACCAAACAAAAAGAGTCTTAAAACTATATTTTCATACGTGAAACTTTCTACTCCCTGAAATGAGAATAAAGACATGGAACTGTGATGTGAATTAAAATGTTTTTTTGGGTTGAAAATTAATTCAGTTACCTGGAGTGGGCTACAGAAAATATATCAAGGACTTTATAATAAAATATTACTAATATGTCATCAATGTTTTTTAACCGTTAATTGTGTATCAGTGATACTGCAACTATACTTAAATTCTGTTTTGCAAATTAATTTAAATGTTTAAATGTCACCTTAAGTTCAACCTGCTAAATCTTTAAAGCTGTAATTAATTGCTTCAACTTAGGAACTAATGATAGAAATCTGAACTCATTGTAGCCTATCAACAGCCTATCAACTCTAGTAATTGATATACAGTGTAAATCTGTGAGTTTAAAATATGATTTTTAGCAATGTGTAAAAGCATCTACATTTAAGAGAAAGTAGACATCTCTTTTGTGTAATCACCTGAAGAAATTCAAATCTCTAATTCTAATGACACTGGACTTTAGGTATTTGTAAAACTCTTCTTTCAGCCCATGACTTTGACTATTCTTAATAACAGCAACTCTTATTATTTTGTGGTTATGGTTGATATTTTAGGCAAAGATATATGTCGTCAAGCTCTAAGCTTGTGATTATAGAGGATGGTGTCAGTCCAAAAGTGTATTTTGACTATAAAGTAATGAAATTGAACCACTCATAATTGGATTCTGAATCCAGTTCCAAAATAAGATGCCCAAAAATGATTTAAGTCAAGAGAGTCTTAGCAAAGTACACACACACACCCCTCTACATTCCTTTTACAGCCTATTTTGAAATTCAACAGTCATCTTCTTATTTGAGGTTTTGTATTTATTTAAAACAAAAAATTCACTCAGCTCTGAACTCAGTGGTTCAGTGGTTGGGCTCCAGAGTCCAGCAACATGGAAGTGAATGCCAGCTTTACACAGTGTATCTGGTAATCTTCATACATTCTTAATCAACTTTATTGAGGTAAATTTACATATAATAAAAAAACACATTATGTGTACAGTTCAGTGAGTTTTGACCTATGTATACATCCATGTGACCATCACCACAATCGAGTTATAGAAACCTCTGTCACTCTAAATAGTTATTCTGCACTCCTTTTTCATCCTCTGTCCTTCTGCGCTGGCAACCACTCATGTACTTTCTGTCCCTATAGATTAGATTGTCTTTTGTAGGCTTTCATATATATCGAATTATTTGAAACCAGCTTCTTTTTTGCCATAAAAGATTTTTGAGGTTCATCTGTGTCATTAAGTAAGTCAGGCATTCCCACCATAAAAAAGAATGAGATCATGTCTTTGGGGGAATGTGGATGGAGCTGGAGGCCATTATCCTTAGCAAACTAACACAGGAACAGAAAACCAAATACTACATGTTCTCACTTATAAGTGAGAGCTAAATGATGAGAACCCATGAACATAAAGAAGGAACAACACACACTGGGGTCTATGTGAGGGGGAGGGTGGGAGGAGGAACAGGAGCAGGAAAAATAACTATTGGATACTGGGCTTAATACCTGGGGGATGAATTAATCTGTACAACAAAGCCCCATGACATGAGTTTGCCTATATAACAAACTTTCATAGGTACTCCTAAACCTAAAATACAAGTTAAAGAAAAGTAATGTTTTAAATTTTTAAAAGTATATCAGGCATTCATTATCTTTTATTGCTATCTAGTATTCCACTGTATGAATATACCACAATTTCTATACTCATTCACTTTGTCATGGAACATTGTATTGTTTCTGGTTCCGAGTTAGTATGAGTACAACTGCTCCAAATAGTTATGTACAAATCTTTATGTGGACAAATTATAATTTTTAAATATTTAGTTAGAAAAGTCCTCTTCAATTTGAACAATTGAAGAATAAGGGATCAATCCAAGAGGCTAACTAGACATAGAGCATTTCAGGCAAGATGAACAGCATGTACAAAACCTGTTCAAAGAAAAACAAGAAGGCCATCCTAGCTGGGGTGGGGTGAGCAAAGGGAAGGATGAGGAAAATCGTATCATATAAAGAATTTAATGCCTCTCTTCATTCATAGTATGCACTTAAGGAAAATTATTTATGAGCTATATGTCATGCATTCTAATATAACATATTCAGTTAATATTCTGTTCAGATTTTTGTAAGATAAGAATCCAGCATATTTTATATAGAGATACAGATGTAGATGTATATAGAGCTATATCCATTAACATGGAATTTGTATTTTAGAAATGAAATTCGGTCCCTAGCCCTTTCAAATATTAGACTCACTACATTATAGTCACATATATCTTGTGACACTTCTTTTCTTTCTTTATAGTCTGTTTTCTCTAATTTGGGCTATTGTTTTCATTTCATATTGTCAGTGATTTTAGTTGATGGTTCTGGATAAATTATTAACCTCCTTATTTTCTCTTTTTTATAAGATTGCTTGGATTTCAGTAAACAATAAATGGCCTCAAAAGTGTTGGAAATAGCATAATCTGCCAATGATTATGAAGTATATTAATGTCATATCCCTAACCTAAATAAAGCATAAGTAAGTACAGTGAAAGGGCGAAAGGTTTTTGAGAACTTGAGGGTTACCAAAAGTTGGAGAACCAAGCTTATCTGGAATACTGTAGTTTCTTTTAGTTTAAACAAATGCCTTCTTTTGTTTGTGTTTCCTGGGGACTGGAAATTATAACTGGAGGAGACAGCTATGGTGAAGGCAACAGGTCGGGGGAAGGAGCAAAAGAGAGGGCCCAGTGTGCAAAAAGGACAGGTATGGTGTGATGAGGAAAGTAATCTAAAAGAAATCAAAAGCAGAGCTACTTGAATTCTACAGTTAGGAGTTCTCATTTCATTTGAAAACCATTTTGGAGCCGCTGCAGTGATTGAGAAAGTGAGCTAGATAATAGTAATGACTTTCAAGCAGGTTGATTCAAGTTGCTAGTCTGATGTCAAAAAGAATATTATTTCTTACATTGATGGTGTGAATCTATTGTTCCTATGATATGTCTTACAAAATGGCATGTATGTAACAAATTGACTGGTTGAAATGAAATTGTCTTGCAGTGATCATTTTATATTATCTTAGTATGCAGTTGTGTATTCGTGACCTTAAGACTGTGACATTCAGCGAAATTTTTTATCATCTCTTGGCCTTCTTCTAAATGAGGAAAGTTGTAGAGTTGGGATATATAATCATCTTTGCTACATCCCACTTTCGTTTTTTAAGAAGAGAAAGAAGTGCTTTTTGAAATGACTCTTTAATAAACCCCGGGCAAAGGGCGTGGTGACAAGATTGCTTCTTGAAAAGTATCAGGTCAGAAATTGTGCTTTGAGAAGCCTTCACATATTTCCTTTGACCAAAGTCTTTTCGTTGGTTGTTATTGCTCACCATGACCTCCAAAAAGCCATCTAACTTCTGATATTTGAATTTCTTTTTAGCATACAATTGTAGTCTTTGTATTTGCCATATAACCTTACAAACATTTAAAGAAAGCAAGTATACATAATTGTGGTTAGCATCTTGAGTTGATGTACACGTGCTATGCAAGCAGAATGACAGAAGCTCTTAGGGTTTATAAATGACTTTTCCTCCTTCCAAAGTATTGTATTCATATTCTTTTTCTAGGCCATGAAGCCAACTTAGAATTTTCAATAGTCTTAAGAAGCTATATTGTTTTTCTGAACCCACCAGAGGTTACAATGTATATGCTTTCTTAATATACTATGTGGGATGGTTTTGTCAGGAAATCATCTGCTTCTTTTCTTGTTTTACCTTCAGAAGTACATTTACAGCCAAGGTAGAAGATATGTATCCAGCTTGGTTCCAAAGTTCAATACTGTGCATCTTAGAAGCCTAAAACCCCCACTGAATTGCAGTCACATATCATGAAAGAATCAGAGAAGATAGCTAAAAACATGAGAAATATCTGATTGTTTGACAGAGCTGCCACACTTGGTTTCATAGGTTGTTAACTGCACAAGGGAGCCAAACTAAAGGGTTGAGTGGGTGGGGACAGAAATCTGGCCTTGGATCCAGTCACCAAGGAATGTGCCGTGCCCTACAGTGGGATGATGTCCACCTTAAGGAAAGAGGTGCCTTTCTCTAATCAACAGAAGCCCCACATGGGCATCCCCGTTGCATGGAATTCTGTTGTGATTTCTTCCAGAGCTATCAAAGGCACAGATATCTTTTAAGAAGTATGCAACCAGAGATGGTTCTGTTCATTTTAACCTGCAGCCATTGCTTCAGTCTTGATACCCACAGAACCTATTTCTTCATTGGCAAAGTAACTCAGTGTTACTAGAGTTAAATAAAATTTTGCAATATCTGTCCAGGAGCAGTGGCTTAGGCCTCTAATCTCAGCAGTTTGGGAGGCTGAAGTGGGCGGATCACGAGGTCAGGAGTTCAAAACCAGCCTGGCCAACATGGTGAAACCCCATCTCAACTAAAAATACAAAAATTAGCTGGGCGTGGTGGCGGGCGCCTGTAATCCCAGCTACTCGGGAAGCTGAGGCAGGAGAATCCCTTGAACCTGGGAGGTGGAGGTTGCAGTGAGCCGAGATTGTGCCACTGCACTCCAGTCTGAGTGACAGAGCAAGACTCCATTAAAACAAAAAAAAATTGCAATATCTGTGACTATTTCATCACTATCTTTATCATCAGCTCTCTAAACAAAGTTTGAAGTAAAATCTCAGAATCTTAAGTGAGCATAAGTGCTAAGCACAAATCTATAATTCTTTTCAGGTACTTTTTTTACATTCAACAAAAATGATGGAAGCTTCTTGAATTCAAATGTATGATTCTTTCATTTGAGTTCCAGTAGAAGATCCATATTTGGGGTGGAGTCCTTGTAAATATTGGCATATGTAGGATACATGAGCCCAGAGCAGGGGTGAAAAGGCTTCATTTGAAGTCTTCCATGATTATCATCAACCTGTCTTATGAACATACTCCCCATAGCTCATTTTTTCTACCAAGGAATAGAGCTTTCAATGTGAAAGGAATAAACTGCGATTGAGGTAAACAGGAGAAACTCTCTCATTGAAATTAATACATGCATATAAGTTTGGATTCTGGCATCAGATATTCCTGGCACAGACTGTAGCACCAGTTTCATATCCCACATCAGGGACAGAGGACTCTAACTTGCTGTGACCACACCGAGACTGTGGTGGTAAGTAAGCCCTGTGGAAACTAGTTGAGGATCAATAAGAGGGCCCAAATAAACAGGAGGAAAGGGGGCTTATGATTACATCTTTTCCAAATTCAATTTTAGTAAAGATGGCTTAGCCTATCCTATTTTGTTGTCTAGAGAGATCTTTATATTAGTGCCAATGTCTATAATATAAACCAAATCCAAAGGCTCCAAAAGAAATGCTGAAAATTAATCCTTCCCTGGTTCTACGCATAACTTGCTAAGTCCACTGCACCTAGCACTATACAGTGAGATTCCAGGCAGTTGCTTTGCAGAATCCATCTGGATACATCTTCTGGGAAATAAATAGATCCAGACTCTTTTTTTTTTCTTAGAATCTCAATTCAGACTCTTTACACATGCTCACATCTTGCTAGCCTTTGGCATTTCAAAGCAATTAAACTTCTATCACATGTCCCAATAATGGCTTCAACAGGCTTCATTTTATGGTGTTATACCAGAAGACGCAGTACACCCTGAAATTTCCAGAGTCATCCTTGGAAGAGCCAAAAAGAAAGCTATTGTGATCACTGCTGGATGTTAACAAATGGGAAGTTGCTCTTTGATACTCAATGTCATTCTTCAATCTATAAGTGCCACAGAAAGTGTTAGGGACCAGATGTTAAACTTTCCTTCCAAGTCCAACATATACATATATATATATATATATATATGTTGCACATGATGTTTTAATGAGTTTTGAAGATGAGAGCAGTACTTTGTGTAGTTGACTTGGACAAGACAAAGTTATGTAGATGATTTCCTAATATGTTTTCCCCCTTTATTACCTTGCAGGGTTATTCTGAGGATTATAATTGATTTTCTTACCACCTTAGTGGTAAGAAATATTGTATGTCTTGTAGACCACAGTAATCAATGGATAAATATATAGTAGAAAGAAATTCTGAAGACTTGAGCTTGAGTTTCTATGGCTTTGCACAAGTTCTTTTCGTGTTCATGAGACCTAGTTTCTTCAGCTAGAAAATGTGAATAATGCTATCTTGCTAATAAGATCGTTGTGAGGATTTTATTAGCTACTGTGTAATAAAATACATATGTGAGATATGAATTTTGCCTCCCCTGTAAAATTTCCCCCCAGCCTCTCATTTTGAGAAGCATGCTCAATGCATTAAATGTGCTTCAATTGTAGGGGCAGTAGGATTCAGAAATAGACACGTCAGTGCATTTTCTATTTTCACCTTTGTACACTGAGCATGATTTTTCATTCAACTCAGTCAGACCCTGATTCTATCCTAACACTGCTGATGTACTTAACACCTTAAGGAATGTGCATTCAGACTCCGGTCTGACTGACAGAGCAAGACTCCATTAAAAAAAAAAATTGCAATATCTGTGACTATTTCATCACTATCTTTATCATCAGCTCTCTAAACAAAGTTTGAAGTAAAATCTCAGAATCTTAAGTGAGCATAAGTGCTAAGCACAAACCTATAATTCTTTTCAGGTACTTTTTTTACATTCAACAAAAATGATGGAAGCTTCTTGAATTCAAATGTATGATTCTTTCATTTGAGTTCCAGTAGAAGATCCATATTTGGGGTGGAGTCCTTGTAAATATTGACATATGTAGGATACATAAGGAAGTATCTAGACTTCCTTCTTTGAGTGATAATGCAAGTGCAAGTTAATTAAGGGAACTTTTATCTTCTCAAAATGTTTCTGTAAGAGAAGCAGAAATGTTTGGGATAACCATATAAAAAGATACTTACATCATATACTGTGTAGTCAACTCTCATTTCTTTTGCTCCTGGCATGAGGGAAGGGGTATTTGAGAATCATGCCTGTAGAGTCTCAGGGCCTATGCTGGAGATGTTAGCCTAATTAACCAGACTTTGCCAGGAGATGCCATCCCTAATAACCTAAGTGTTCTCAAAGTGTGGTCCCCGGACCAATAATATACCAGCATCACCTGAAAGCATGTTAGAAATTCACATTTCTGGGCCTTACCTCAAAACTCCTGCATCACTGGGACCGAGCAGTGTGTGCTTTAACAAGTCCTGGGTGATTCTGGTGCACATGCAAGTTTGAGGACCACTGTCCTAAGTCGCCCACCATATGTAATGAATTACCTTCTCTCCTGTGCATCTGGAAGTACCATCCTTAGAAGAATAAAGTGCCATCCCTAGAAGAAATGAAAAAGTAGTCTCTCAAATCGTGTTTTTCCTGCTGTTTCAATATGGAAGTTGTGAAAGGCTTTCCTCAAACATCTCTCTTGTCAGTAGCTGAGCCATTTGCTCCCAGCCACATCCATTCTCTTTTCTGTCAATTGGACCATGACCCTATGTTTTCAAACTTCCTATCACTCTTAAAGGGGGAGAAAAAAAAACGAAAACCTTTTCCATTCTACTGCCTTCGTTCCATCCCTCCTTTCACAACTAAAAATTCCCAGCAAGTAGTCGAATTAGCTGAGTCCATTTCCTTACTGTTCATTCAGTCCTTCCGTAATTCTTTGCAATCTTGTTTCTACTTTTATTGTTTCTACTTCTACCTTTGAAGAGAAATTATTCTACAACTTTGACCCATCTCCTGCTTGCCATATCTGAAGACCTATTGTCTTCCTCTAGGATTCATGCTCTAGATCAACCCAGTCTAGATCTCTCTTTCTTTTTAATGATATGCAGATATAGCCCTGGTTCTTTGACTCTTTACTTATTCTTTTCCCCCCTTCTTTAACCTTAGCCATTCCCTGAGGTCTGTTGTTTACAGAGGGAGAGAGGGAAGGAGGGAGTTTTTCTCTTTCTTCCTCTCTCTCCCTCCCTCCCTTCCTCTCCCATCCTCTTAATGCCACTGCTTTTCTTTCACATGTCTGCCTTTTTTTCAGTTACAAGTATCATGTCTTCAGTAAAATATCACTTGTACGTCTTCAACATTGACTTCAACCATTACCAATCTAGAATCTCTGCACAAGGCCCTCTCTGTGTCATTTACAGCTGAGAACTTCTAAAACAGAAGCTATCAATCATCTTTCACAAAACAACTTCTCCCCAAAGCTGACCTCTGTTGTCAGGGGATACCCTTCTGGCCATCACGGTGTTCTTGACTCCTTGGTCACCTCCAGTTTTAATTGCAAAACTCCATTGCTTCTTCCTTACCTGATCTCTCATTTCGAAAATTCACCATTCCCATAACCTGGTTTATAATCTCACGTGCCTGCACCATTGCAATAGGTTCCCTGCCTCAGTCCTTCTGCCCCTGATATCCCGTATAACAAATCCCAGATTAATCTTTCCAGAATATCAATTCACTTATGTCATTTCCTTGATCGTTGGCACTCATTGCCTCCAGAGTAAATCGAGCCATGCATTCCAGGACCACAGAGCTTCCTTGAAAATGTTACCATTCCAGATATCCTGGTCTCATTACCTTTTCTCCATGAACCCAAATCTTACTGAAGGATTTAAGGGCCATCTCAAGTCTTATTTCTTCTAAAAGGACATCCAGTTCTCAGTAATGACTTACTTTTCATAAATTTTACAGAAATTTCCCTACTGATATCCATTAAGCTTAAAAATTATTTGAGTTTCATGAAAATAAAGGAAATGCTCCTGAGAAGCCTAACATAGTGGCAGAAGCTGAGAAGGATATGTGGTAGTTTTCTTCTCAGTGAAATGGTGACATTCCCACTGACGAGGAATAATTTTTCTTTGTTCTTTGCCATCATCACCTCCAGCAGTGGGTGAAGAAGGCTCCTTGTGAGGTGAGCTGATGGATGTGTAGCTGGATGAAATAACCAAATCTTTGTAATTACTGTTAACCACTGAGTAAATAGGCATTCACTTGAAATAAATGTCAACTAAATTTTCTATTCCTTTATCTTATGAGAACTTAAGGGAAAAGCAAAGCAAAACTAAAGGAAAATTAAATAAAGAATTATCTAAAAGTAATATGTAAATAATCCACAAACAGGAATTTTGGCTGCCGGCTAACCAAACTCCCATTTCATTCATTGTTTGCTCAAGTTTTACATCAAGAAGATCTAGGCTGGGGAACTGACATCTGGTCAATCTAATCTTCAACTAGCCTTTACCCAAAAGCCCTTGTGGTACATTTTCTATCTTGTTCTCATCTTTGTCCAGACAGTCATTCCTAAAAACAAGCAAAAATGGGATCTGGGTATGCTGTGGGTTACATGGCTCGGTCTCCCCAGGCTGGTATAATAGTTTTCCTACTCCTGTTCAAGAAATACCCATTAATTACCTTAAGCAAATTACTTGCCTATTGTAACCATGCTGGGAGCAAATAAATGAAGACTGGTCAGAAGAAAATAAGAAAATAATTTGACACTTTTTTCTTTTCTTAAAATGGAAAGAGGCCCTTGACAGAAAGCAGACATATCTCCTTCTTGTTTTTACTCTGCAAATGAAACAAATAGTAATAAATATGTTTCTGTATGTGCATATAGAATATAATAAATTGTGTGTGTATATATAAACATTATATTCCTATATGTATAATGAAGTACATCGTACATGGAGAAGAGGAGCTCCGCAGTATTTTCCTAGTCTGTACTAAAGAGCCTGTCTGACTATGTACAGCTGCTGACCAAACCCATCCCCAAGAGTAGCTTTGAAGTGCAGGCCCAGGAGACAGTATCTGGAAACTTTCCATGTGCAAGTTCTCAGTAGCACTGTTGACGGCTGGCATGTTTGGATCTGGCTGGAGTTGTTATGAGAGCCTGAGATTTTAGGAAGAGCAAGGGAAAAATAATAAACCAGGCAGCCGGGAGCAGTGGCCCACACCTGTAATCCCAAAAGTTTGGGAGGCTGAGTTGGGTGGATCACTTGAGGTTGGGAGTTCGAGACCAGCCTGGCCAACATAGTGAAAAGCCCATCTCTATTAGCCAGGCATGGTGGCGCATGCCTGTAATCCCAGCTACTTGGGAGGCTGAGGCAGGAGAATCGCTTGAACCTGGGAGGCAGAGGTTGCAGTGAGCTGAGATTACACCATTGCACTCCAGCCTGGGCAACAGGAGTGAAACTCCATCTCTAAATAAATAAATAATAAATAAATACCAGGCAGCAGAACACAGGTGCCAGCTGCTCCATTGTACTACCCCCAAGGGAGTCTGGATTTTTGCAGTGAGAAGAAGAAGAAAGCATTGCAACTATAGTTCTGAATCTCTAAGAAGCTCATGCTCCTTTCGCCCTGAAATATTAGAGTACATGAAGAAGAGAGAACGGAGGAAGGGAATAAGACAGAGGAAGAAGTAGGTGTTTCTGGGAGCATTCTGGCTTTCCACTGTCAGATATTTAGGTGTGAAAGTGCCGACAGGAGACTGAAAAGTATCACTTCCCACCTTTTCTTTCTTCCTTAGGAAGCTTCATTTTGTTTTCATATTTAGCTGTTTCTTTTTACATTTAAAAAAAAAATTACTTAAGTGTTTACATTATGCATGTGGGATGTGGCAGCTTGGGAAAGTGTCCCAAGGTTCTCTCAGTTGCATGCTCTCCTCCTGTCCTACACATTTGGCCTGGTTTGATTAGTAGGTGAGGGAGGCACAGGGTACGTGGTGGGAGCAGTTATTTCAGAGCAGGTGGTTCAGCACATTGAGGATCAAAGAATCCCAAGGTGCTAGGACTGCAACAGCTGCAGGCAGCTCTTTGATCTCTGGTTCGGAATTTCTACCCAGCCCACAGATCAAGCAGCCCTCCTCAAGACAGGAATTTGGGTAACTACCTTTTATTCTGGTGGTTTACTTATAGGTAGATGAGAATAGCAACAACTTGATTGATGGCAGCTGACACCCAGCAATCGTGGTTGTCTTTGAGTTCTCCTGCAGTCTGGTCTCACCCTCTATTCCCTGCATACTTACTCTCCCCTTCCCCTGCTGACCATTCACCCGACTGTAGGAATGCTGGTTTCCTTGGTGCCTCAATGAACCACACAAAGACTTAATTATCTAACTAGGATGCTCAGTCCTGGCCCCTGCGATGTGCTACCTTCGTCTCCACCTAACTAAATCCTACACATGCATGAAAGCACAATCCAAATATGGATCACTTTCCCCTCAGGTTACTTTAGGTTACTGCAGATTTGGGTTCACATGGATTGAGTACTTACTGTACACCTGGTTCCATGAGGTTGCTTCCTATCCCTTGTATTTGACTGATTTCTTACTCTTTGGATGTCCTTTTATACTTACAGCAATTATACATTTTGGTGCTTTTGTTTCTCAAATTATAAAGTTATTCTTGTCTCACCTCCTACTTGAGTGAGAACACAAATTATTTTCTGTTGCATTTGGATCCCACTGTTGAGTATGGTGTTGAATACAGAGTAGGTGCTTTGCAACCTGAGTGATATGATAATTAATTGGATCAATTTTTAACTTACATTGGTGAAGTATATTGAAACAGATGCTTTCAAATAATCAAATAATTGAATCTAATTTATCGTCCATGTTTCATATTTTGATGGTTATGTGCATCTGAACAAATAGAAATATAGGTGCAGGATGCCTGACTGCCCTCTAGGAACTAGATTATTGATGTTAACAGTTGGGAGAGTACTGTCTCTCCATAGTACTGTCACATTCCGATTTCAGTTGCACGTATGGTGACCAGTCTCCTGGTTTGCCCAGGAATGAGGGAATTCCCAGGGCTCAAGCATTTCAATGCTAACATCAGACAGCCCTGAGCAAATGTGGACATTTATTCTCCCTGGTCATAAGGAATAGAGAGGTATTTTAGCTATGCTTTTACATTAAATACTCAGTAATGGACAGTTGTTACTAAGTTGCATTTTTTCAGGCATAGGCCAAATTTAAAGTTTCTCCTGGGCTGCTTGGAGAGAGTTTTTGGTGCTGCTTGTTGGCCTTAATTTGTTTGTTTGCCCTATTTTATGTATTTGTTTGCGGACGCTGCATAACGCTATGTTTTAGCAGAAAGGTCCTCTCTCACTTTAGGAAGCTCAGACTGTTTGTAACCAGTCAATTCCTTGTAGAGTGATTTACTAATAATCTTGTTAGTGTCATCATGAATTATCCATTCAGTGTAATCCTGTAAAACTGTTAAATAGCTGGTTCCAGTAAGGACCATCCACTAAAAGAGATGACATATACCCAATTTTTCCTAGTTACAGCTTCTTATGCCCAGAAACTTCTATTTTTTTTTCCTGCTGAGCTTTCTAGCTTTTCTTTAGAATAGAGTCTTTTAGGCCTCCTAGCTAAAGCTGTTGTGTATGTTAAATGAATCTGCTTTCAAACTACGCAATTACCTACTTGTGTGCCTAACGATTATCTTCTCTCAGCACTTCTGGTCTCATCAGAAAATGAGAATATACCTGCCAGAGAATATTAACTATTTTCCTGTGTTCTCTTGTCCATCTGACTATTCCAAGCAGGGAGGCCTTTGGATACTTTTGAATAAAAACTAGCTGTACTTCTGGTGCAAGATGAAACGGCTTTCCTGAGCTTACGTGCATACATGAGGCTATGTGTGAGACCTCAGTTGATATCTTATACCTATCAAAATGTAAACAGCCCTGAACTCTAAAGGAACAGATATAACGGTAGGCAAGTTTTGCAAACTTCCTTTATTGAAACAGAGCTTGTCCTGCCTCACTCCACTAAAAAACAAATTTACTTTCCGAAATGTACTCCAGTAACTTTGCTTCAAGATCTTTAATTATTCCATATACGTACTTTGTTCCCTCAATATGTTTTTAATATTTGATTTTTGAATTTTAACTAAGGTTAAAACTGAATTGAATGTTTCTGCCCCCACTCTTAGGAATGAAAAATTCTATTTGAACTGGTCAGGATTCCTGTTCACACCAATGTTAATAGTGCTCTGATTTCATGCAATTCTGCATTTTACACAGTGCTTGCATAGAGAGGCTTCCTCTTGATCATCATAAAATTATATTCAGGCTCAGCTTTTGCTCTGAACTGGGCATGAGAAATGTGCATAAGTAAGATTACTTTCTTTATGGAATGGCCATATCGTAACCAACCATTTGTACGGTATATTTGCTATAATTGTACATTGTAAAATGTGAACATTGGCTCTGTCCTTGAATAAATTTCAAATGTTAAGGGTGACTTTACAGAAATCAGTAATAAAAAGAACAGGTCTCTTAATTTCCCCTTACAATTCCCTAGTAAACACTTTATGACACTTGGTGAATTAAATAACATTTCTCTTCTTGGTACCATTCATTCATTCCACAAATATTGATGAAAGCCCTGCTCCAAGCCAGGCATTTCACAGCCGCTGGAGAGACTCATACTCTGAACCCTTGGGAGCCCCTCAGGATAACAGTAGATGAGCAAGACAGACTTGACTCAAATGGTCACCCAAAAAGTCAATGTTTCTCTCTTTATAGGTCATTTTGAGTATGAAAATTTTATGTAAAAAATTGTCAGTGCTTCCAAACTGCTTAATGGCTCTTCCCCTATTGACACCAGATTTTGAGGGAGTTCATCTGCCCAACACATTTATTGTGCAATTTCCCTTATTGACATATTGACCTTCGTTGATCTACTCAGCAACCAGTTTTCTTGTTTATTAATATTATATTAGTATGAAGGTTTTTTTTCATTGACCAGTCTGCAGTTTAACTGTAGCTAGTCAGCCTCTTTTCTAAGCATCTAGTTTGAGTGTTTCATGAACAGACATTGTCTCTGGAGGGTAGAAATTGAATTGGAAAAGGAAACAAATTTATGGCCTTCATAAAGTCTCAAGGTGCGTTTCTACTTAACTCAAGTGGTTGTTTAACAGGCATGAAGTGTTTGCTGTATCTGATTGTTCATGTTAATTTATGTCCTTGTGGTTGTTAGGTGGACAGTTACGGAGGAGGGGAGGTGGAAATAGGAGCCAGTGCAGCTGAGTGCAAGCGTGGGTGCTCAGGTGGGGCACGTACCTGGTATTGCAGTGACAGCTCAAAGCCCTTGCCCTCTCCAAGTCCCCACCTCCCTTCTCCATACCCCCAACATGCAATCAAATCTTTCATCTTATTTCCCTAAACTGAAATAAAATGATGAGTTGTACTAGTTTAAAACCACTTGACCCTAGCATGGGGGATATTTAAGGATGATCGGAGGTAGAACTCCTGACATAACATCTTTCAATTTCAATTTCAATTTCAGTTTCCCCGGGGTGGGGGAAAAATCCCATCGACTGTCCATGATGACCTGGTATAGGCTATGGTTAAACGATGAGTAAGAATATAATGATTCTCATAATCGCCACAGTTTAGTTCCTTAAGCCCAAATTTGACATTTCTTCTGTATCATGTGAGTACCTCTGTCCCTTTTTAATGAACCCTCATGATGTTATGGAACTAAAACTAAATATTCAGAATTTTTCATAAAAGTTATCAACTTGTGATAAGGTTTTTGATAACTTTCATTTTGTTTACTCTTTTCTGGATAAGATGTTTTACAATGAATATGCTTACTTTTTAATTTAAGAAAAATAATAAAAATTACAGAAGTACATTTTATAAAACTCCTACCTATATCCGTGCCATAGCGAAGTAGGTTTACTTTTTTTATTTCATATGTCCTATCTGGCTAAGTACCTGTTATTAAAGTAAGGTGACCTTACATTATTATGGTTCTTTACACAGATTTTCTCACATGGAGCTTCATGAACTTAATAATATAGATGACGTAGATCATAACATCCCAAAACAAGGAAAATGTGTATTATTTTTTCTTGTTTGCTGAGAATTATCAGCAAATAAGCATGAATAAGTCAGTATTTTTTCATCCTAGCACAATGTTCCTTTTTTATATACTATAATTTATTTGTCCTCTATGTGCATCAAGTTCTGTTAACTTAGAACACATAAAGAAACAAGACCCAGTTGCTGTCATCAAGCAGTTTATAATGCAGCTGGAGTAAAAAGACATGCTGACAGAGAGAGTTAATTGGCAATGCAATTGATGGCACAGATAAAAAGTGCAGTGCCTGATAACAGTGTGTGGCACATCAAAGGCATTCAAGAAATGACGGATGGATGGTGGGATAGATGATGGATGGATGGATGGATGGATGGGCAGAAGGGCAGATGGACTGACAAATTAATTAGTTACCAGAATAGAAAGGAGAAAAGTCCACTGGTCACAGATAGTTGAATTTCAGTAAATGTCTTTTGACTATTTCATGGGTCAGAGAGTACTTCAAGAAGGAAAAGATAGACTAGCCAGGCCTTCAGGAACTTATAAGAGTAGAGCTTAACTCTGCAGAGAGAAAGAAAGAGGGGTTGTGAGGCCAAGTGCTCAACCTGGACAACAGCAGGGGGGCAGAAAGAGTAGCTTCTGACTAGGGTCTCAAAGAGTGGCCTTCCTAAAGCAAAAGGTTTGATGATGAGGTGGGTTTGCAGGTAGAATGGAATTACATCTGAGCACACCTTGACAATCAAGCTAATGTATTTATGTAATCCATAAGCATGGGCAGCTATATAAATGTTTGCGTAAAGTCATTCATGTGATAATAAAAAATGTTTTAGACAAAAACTGGAAATAAGACATAGTGTTGAATATAAAGTTATAAGAGACAGTTCAATAAGAAGTGGAGATTTTAAGTGCCAACTGGAATTTTAAAGTATTTTTAGAAAGATCTGTTGCACATGTATATATTACTGTATCAACCAAGTATTCCTATATCTAATTGAAGTTTCTGAGACAGTTAAGTCAAATTCAGCTTTAGATCAATAGGTATGCTAACTGAGAACCAAAAGATCCAAAGACTCGAAGCTGGCATGAAAGTCTAGAGGCCTCCAAATATTTCATGGATCAAGTTTGATAAATTTTGTATATGGTAGAAGAAAGGTAATAATTTATGTCTTCTAAGGTAGTCAACTTAATTACTAGACATGTCAGAACATTGGTATCTCTTGTATGTAAGTTCTTCTTGCGCTATGAGAAGTCATATACATTGCTACTTCTCTTTAAACCTATCAATTATTTTATCTTATGAAAACAGTGATGTCATCACTTAAATGCAAGTGATTGAACAGGGGGGGGCCTGGAGAAAAACTATGTGCATTAGAATCTAGTTCGACCAGTGACTTGCTAGTCAATCTTGGCCAAGTTTTTCTCTGTTCTTCAGTTTTCTCATTAATGAATGATGATAATAATAATGGCACTAACTTCTGAAGATTGTTGGGAGGACTAAATGTAAAACTGTAAACTAGTGCCTGGCATGGAGTAACAATTCATAAATGATAGGCCTATTACTGGTAGTGATAGATAATCAATGAAAACTGTACATATGTCTTATTTTCTTGACATGATTATGTATTTGTTTTGCTGGATTTATTTCTCAAATCATTGCTGGAAAGTTAGCTAGGATCCCACAGGGGTGTATCTGGGGTCTTCACTGAGTGACTTTATAATTCGACATATGTAGCTTAGTGAAGCTGACCAGTCTCTTGCTTTCCACAGTGAGCCATCTTTATGGATTTGGACTGATGGATGCAGAAGCCATGGTGATGGAGGCAGAGAAGTGGACCACCGTTCCCCGGCAGCACGTGTGTGTGGAGAGCACAGACCGACAAATCAAGTAATGCTTGCTGCTGGCAAACAGCATGACAATGCCCCAAACTACAGCAAGCCAGTAAATTGCTCAAGACAGCCCCTTGTTGCACACAGAAGCTAAAAGCTTCTGTAGTATCTCTCTAATGTGACTATGAAATGGTAATAGAATGACTAGGATTTTGAGCTATTAAATTGATACTAGTATAGCCCAAGAATCCTTCAAAGAAAAGCATCTTTTAAAAAGGGATTGGGGGATATGCTTACCTCTGGGCTATTGAAGGTTTTCTACTGTCACTATTTCTATTTGATGGTGCAAGTATTCTCCAGAAGTCAGTGTACTTTTAAAAACTGTAACTGCTCTATACCGCGTAGTTATCCAAAGAGTGATGCAAAATGTACAGTCAATGAGATTGCAGTTTACTCACAGCTTTCAGGGCCTATTCCCCAGTTTTAGTGGCATAGACTTGGAGGCTGTGCTGACAAGGTTTGCCAACAGGATTCTATCGTAGTAGGCTTATTAGTGTTTTGCTCTTGGCTTTCTGTTCAGGGACTTTTCTCTCTGAAAAGTATTTTTGAACCTTGGCTAATGTTGAAACTAGAGATATTGTCATTCTTGAGAAAATGTGTTGGGAAGCAGAAGTAAACCAACTAAAGTTGTTTGAGTTTATTTTCATTCTACTCTTGTGGCAAAGAATGAGAGAGAAAAAACAGAAGGGTGGAAAGTTAACCAGTGTTTGTTGAGCACTTACTATGGGCCACGCCAAGGGCTACAGACTTCATGTATGTTTTCATGTTAAAGCTGTGTAACAACTTGGGCGTTATTCTCATTTGAAAAATGAGAAAATGGGATCAAAGGAATTATGTGTTTATTCATTCACAAACTCTTTCAGTAACTATTTTTCTCCCACTTACTGAAAATTAAGCACTGAGAAAAATATTAGGAATAAAAAGGAGAATAAGTAATACTTCCTACCCTTGTGGAGGTTACAGTCTAATGGAGGCATCACACCAAAAATATAATAAGTAAATAATTACAAATTATAATAAATGAATGTTGGAAATTTTAACAATGTAAAAAATAAGAGATGGGGGACATATTTTCACCGGTGGCTCGATGAAGGTCTCAGTGAGGGGAAATTTAAGCTTTGACCTTGAAGGAAGAAGAGTTAGCCATAGGGACATCAACAACAACAAAAAAAAGTACTTCAAGCAGAGTAGTGTGTGCGAAGTCCCCAAGGTGGGAAACTTGAATTATCCCAGAGGTTGAACCTGATGCCATTGTGGCTGCAGCCCAGTGTTCAAGGGGAACTGTGGCACAGGAAGAAACTAGAGAGGAAAACAGGAACCTGTAGGCAAGAGGGAAGAATGTGCTGGCGGGTTACAGAGCGAGGAATGTGAACCCCCGTTATGCTAATCCCCAAGCCTCCACTGTACCACAGTACAGTGGTTCTCACAGTGTATCCCTATCACCTGGGAACTTGTTAGAAATGCAAATTCTTGAGATCCATCCCAGACCTACTCAATCATACACTCTGGGACCAGCAGTCTGTGTTTTAACAAGGTGATATCAATGCACACTCAAGTTTGAGATCTATTACCTTCATGAAGATGGAAGACCCTTGTTCGTTTTTCACCTCTCCCTTGCATCTTTCCCACTAACTGGTAATCCTTTCAGTGACCCAGTTATTTTGGTGATAGCACTGTTGTTTAGTATCCAGCTATCAGCTGCTTGTCTTACATTGTAAGTTTATTCCATGCCTCCAGCTTCACTCACCTGAGCTCTATGGTGTCATTTGCTCAAACTCCCTCTCTCTCTGTTACAGGACAATCCGCCCTAACAGTGCAGTGCGCTCCATCTACAAAGCTTCGGGCTGCTCGGATAACCCCAACCGCCATGTCAACTACCTGGAGCATGTCGTTGTGCGCATCACCATCACCCACCCCAGGAGAGGAGACCTGGCCATCTACCTGACCTCGCCCTCGGGAACTAGGTCTCAGCTTTTGGCCAACAGGTACAGCAGTGGTCTCTGCCCACCAGTGTAGTAGTCACAGTGACACTCGGCTATGCCTTAGGGAGAAGGGAACAACTGCTGCTTTCATCTACCCTGGGAACCAGCAGAGGGGGCGCTTAGATGTCAGGATCTCACTGATCATAAGTAGAGTGTGTGAAGCTGCCTATAATCTGCAGACATGGAAAAGTGGGGCATTTAATAGTTGGCTAAGAAAAGGATGCAGGAGAAAAATTGAAGGCCACTTGTTCTTTATCCTACAAAAGAATTGCAGAACACTGACTCGTAAGGCCTCTGAGATCCCCTCCCCCACCATTAAGTATCTGCTGCCATTCGTTACAGATTAACCGAATTCTCTTGGCCAAGCACTTACTTTCAAAAGTTAAAGGAAATTCTAATTTTTTAAAGCAGGTGTTAACAAATTGTTTCTGCACAGAGCCAGGCAGTAAATGTGTGGAGCTGTGTAAGCCCGGTCTTTATCCCTACTCTACTCTGCCATTCGAGTACGGAAGCCACCTAGACAATATAAATGAATAGGCACGCCTGTGTGCCAATCAAACTTTACTTACAGACAGGCAGCAGGCCAGATCTGGCCTGAGGATTATGGTTTGCTGACCCCTGTTTTTAAGGTTGACTCTTCAGTCTTTTGTTTTTGGTTTTTTTGAGACGGAGTCTCACTCTGTCTCTAGGCTGGAGTGCAATGGTGCAATCTTGGCTCACTGGAATCGCCACCTCCCGGATTCAAGCAATTCCCCTGGCTCAGCCTCCTGAGTAGCTGTGACTACAGCTCCACCCCGCCACACCTGGCTAGTTTTTTGTATTTTAGTAGAGATGGGGTTTCACCGTGTTGGCCAGGATGGTCTCGATCTCCTGACCTCATGATCCACCCGCCTCAGCCTCCCAAAGTGCTGGGATTACAGGCGTGAGCCACCGTGCCCAGCTGACTCTTCAGTCTTTACTGCCCTAGAGGGTATTCAGTTTCTCTTGTTAGCCTCTCCTCCCTGCTTCCTCCAAAACACTTCCCCAGCAGGTAAGTAACTGTATTTTGTACAGGCCAAGATCCTGCTGAGAGAATATGGCCAGAATGTTCTATCACACATTTTCTTTTGCTCCCTTGGCTTTTTGCGTGATTGGGAGCATGGGAGAAAGTTGTCAGCAAGTGGGACCGAAGAGGGGAGATGTCAGATCCTCATTCTCATGGTGGTTCTAAACGACAAACCACAGCCCAAAGCTTAAAGTTTCTTTGATGTTTTTTTTTCTCCCAGAAGAACATTTAATGGGAGCAAAAACGTTCTTATCAGTGGCATATATAGTTCAAATGAAAGTCAACCTTTTATGTAGATATAGCCACTTGTCCACACACCAGGTGACCATGGCAGTGGTGATCTTTGTTAGAACACTAACAACAGGCCAGAGGTGTTGAGAGGCAAGAGGCCCATGAAAGTCTGCACAGCCAGCAGTGAGACTGAACTTGCCAGTTGCTTTTAAAAATCTCCAACCTCATCTACTATAGGACAGTGATGAAAGGAGAGAACAATAACTTTTCTGGCCTATAGCAACTAGGAGTACAGAATCTGAAATCTTTTTTTTTTTTTTTGAGATGGAGTCTTGCTCTGTCACCTAGGCTGGAGTGCAGTGTTGGCACAATCTCGGCTCACCACATCCTCCACCTCCCAGGTTCAAGTGATTCTCCTGCCTGAGCCTCCCCAGTAGTAACATTAGTTAAAATGTTACTAGTGATAATAAATTAATCAGAACTTTGGCCTCTGCCTTTGATCCTAGTTCCCGTAATCTCTTAAGTGCTAGGCTCAGATAATGTGGCCCTTGCAGGGTTTGGGCAGCTAGTCCTCTAACTATTTTCTACAGGTAAAATGTACAGCCATTACAGGCACATGCCACCACACCAAGATAATTTTTGTACTTTTAGTAGAGACGGGGTTTCACCATGTTGGCCAGGCTGGTCTTGAACTCCCAGTCTCAAGTGATCCTCTCACCTTGGCCTCCCCAAGTGCTGGGATTACAGGCATGAGCCACTGCACCCAGCCCAGAATCTGAAATCTTCATGTGCGTTTTATTTCTGTCTTAGACTTGCTGTGTTCTTTCACATCTAACATCTTCCATTAATGTATGGGAAACCTGGGTTTAGTACTTTAAATGTGATGTGCAGCTTTGCCAGAATGACTGTCTGCAGGTGCAAGGAACATAAAGATTCCTCAGCAGAGGATCCCTGGGCACTTCTTCATGTCCTCCTCCCACTGCAGACAAAGAGGCCTCAGCGGGCTGCCTGCAGGGTAATTTCAGCTACCTGCCTGAGGTTTCTTTCTAGCAAGCAGAACTTCAGATACACAATTACGTGATTAATGAAGGTCTCTCCAGCTGTTGTTACCGAAGCTAGGGAAGGCCTTTATTTCTTGCTTTTTTTTTCTTTTCTTTACCATTATTCATCTGGGTTTAACTTGAAAACGTATCCCGGTGAAACACTGTGAAGTGCAAAGGTTGACTTCACATATGTGTGGATCGTGTTCCCCCGAGCCCCCTCCCTTGTAGAAAAACAGTCCCTCCGCTGTTGCTGTTTGCTTGAAACACTCAACCACTTAAGCCTGTCTGGGCTCTTCCTGCATATTCTGCTATTTATTTTTGGCTTCCCCTGAAATGACGTCAGTGAGGAAACTTGTGAGCAGAGGAGCTATGGATTCCATCACAGGCATTTGGTGGATTGCAGTGTTGCTGGCTTCAGGCTCGCATGCATTCTTCAACAGCCGACATCTGCTTTGCTCTTTGCAAAGTGCTGAACATAAGAGTGCTGCGTGACTTGTGTCAGAGAAAAGAAACAGGCATTTCCGAGGCGCGGTGACCGGCGCTCCCATAGCGTACCTCAGTGTCCCTCATCAAGACCACCTGGGAATCAAGTTTGCTCCCGGAATGTGTCTTCTTGGTCTGGAGCAGTTTCTTTAAGTGCAGCTCTTGTTTATCCTCCATCTCAGTCCTTGAAATAAGTAGCCACCGAGGACAGGTAGACAGCCTGGAGATTGGAGGGGGCTGGAGACGCCAAGATATGTAAAGGATATTGTGAATTCATTTGTCTACAAGCTCCACAGAATTATTGCTCTGAGCCGCTGACCCTTTCCATGTGAAACAGCTGCACCCGGTCCCAAAACCATGAATGGCCACCTTCCAAGGCCTGGCTCCCCCGTTCCCGCTGTGCTTGACACTGGTAGCGTCCCTCCTACCGAGGCAGCTAAGGAAAGACAGTTTCTTCTGGCACTCTTTCCATCTGGAGTACTCTGAAGCTTTCATTTCATTAGAGGAAACTTCTCCTCAAAACCTCTCAGTCTCTGACCTAGTGACAAGGAGGCCTCACGCCCTCTCACCTTGGCCCCGTTTCAAAGCACATTCCCAGAATGGAGAGCTGGGAACAAGGGCATAGAAAGGGGTGGAGAGGAGGTGAAGCAAAGGCCTACTTTGCTCCTGGTGTCCTTCCTGTTGGTGTGCAAGGCAGTCCATCTCCGTGGTGGGGAAAAAAAATGAAGAGGTCAGGTTTTGAAGGAATTTGCCAGAGATGATTGGTAAGAGCAATAAATATTTCCCCTGCCAGATCCTTGTCTTTTTTTTTTAGAGAAGTCAAGATTTCTCAGGAAGACCATGTAAAGCAAAGAATAAAGATTTTTTTTTTTTTAAATAGGAATTCTGAAAAAGTTTAAAACAATGTTTCCCTAGCAGAGGTGGTTTGAGATGAAGACGTTGGCTTCTTGTGGCAGACTTTCCTCATTTTATCTGTCCTACCCCTCTGGGGGCGGGGGTGACTCTTTTCATCCAGAATTAGAATTTCCAACACTGCACACTTAACTAGCCTGGCAGCCAACGTGGAAAACTCCCCAAGGCCTTTGAAGCAGCTCCTCTGTTCCATGGCTTACTCACAGCAGACTGCGTGTTGGCTCCTGGGAGAAGGAACCAGAATCTGGAGGCTCACTTGGCATCACCTCTCCTTTGCAATGAAAAAACCAGAGACCAGACAATAAGGATGAAGCAGAGGGGGAGAGTCCAGAGGATGGCGCTGTCCTTTTCAGTATTGACAAAATATACATCCTAGTCTGGGGACCTGAAACTATGGTCCCTATGTATGGTTGGCTTTCCAGAAGTCCTCATTTACCTAGACATTTCAGTGAGGAATTGCGTCAGAATCGTTTATCTCCTCACCACAGGAATTCCTTGAAAGTCTGTTTTCTGCGAAGTGCTGAACACGTTGATGTAGTCCGTGTGGGCCATCTGGAGCCCCTCAGTGGCTCCCTGTCCTGGCTGACGGGCACTCGCCTGAACTCCTGTGGAGAACAGCTGTTGGAGGAGGAACAGTTTCCCCAAGCATCTGCAGGTGCTAAGCACTGGAAGGCACTCAGCGGCATTCAGAACTCCAGTCCAGCTTGAGCTCTGTGCCCCATTAGCCCGGCGTGCACGCTCCCCTGGCAAGCCCCATGGATCATTCAGTGGGTGGGCACCGTGGGTCAATGGAGAAGTCCTGGAATGGACTTTCCTTTGTTCTTCCCCTGCCCTCCCACCCTCTCGGTTCTCCCCTTGGCCTGTATACCCTGCCTAACAAAAAGGCAAATTGAATATTCACAGCAAGTGATTTACTTGTATAAAGGGCATGGAGGTCGAGTGTGTAGGGAGAAGCCACGTGGGCTTGGGTCCTTTGAAAATGTTTTTAGTGAGAGCAACTTTAGATATAAGCCTATATACTATGACACATTCAAAGTCTGCCTGTGTCAAAATTTTCCAAACAAAAGCTTATCCCAGCAGATTCTTCAACTGCATTTGTTAGAATTATAAAAAGCTGTCTTTTTTTTTTCTTCCTGAATCTCCCTCATTGAGTTTTAGACTTAGCTTAGATGTATTGGCCCTCTGTTCCAAATTTTGGCCTCTGATTGAAAGCTGAAACTTTGCCTCCCTTTCTAAATTTGATTACAGATGAATATCTCTGCTTCTAATTATGTCCTTAAATAGAGAGAAGGTATACTTTCTAATCTGCAAAACCTATAGGGTCCTATAATTAAATATGTTTAAAATGTAGTGTTTATGCTTCAGTCGTTTCTGTCACTTCCCTACCCAAATGTTCAATGACAGACTATTGACATTTGTAAGGCATCATGGTGTATAAATGCATCTGTGGCTTGCAGTAAAAATTACACTTTTGCAGTGAATGTTTTACTTTCCAGTAACACCCAACCACGTGAACCTTCTTCCTTCATTCAAAAGAAGGTACAGCCTTTGGAGTTAGAGCTGGGTTTTTCTTGACTTCACTGATATCTGTGTTTCAATTTAGAAAGCCTAATTTCCTCATTTATAAAATAGATGTAATAGTATATACCTCACAGAGTTGGTTAGTACATGTAGTAAGATCACGTACAGTTACATACTTAGCACAGTGCCTAGCATAGTAAGCACTTAATAAGTGGTAACTCTTATTTACACCGTGCTTCTTGAAGCACCTGGTACATGACTCTATCAGGAGCAGATGACTGGGCCCCTCTCCCAAAAAGTCTAATTCTAATCAGTCTGGGGTGAGGTCCAAGGATGTGCATTTCTAATAAGCTCCCAGGTGATATTGAAGCTGCCTGTCCACAGACCACACTTTAAATAGCAAGGATTTAAAAGATCATCCAGCTTTTTCATACACATTCTTATTACTTTTGTGTCATCAAAAGACTTGGGAGCAGTATGTTGCTGGATGCTGTGCAAGGAAATTACAAAGGGGCTTATAATATAAAACAGATACTTCAGTAAAATCCATCTACTCTAAAATGAATTAAATCTTGAGGAAGATTAAGTACTTATGTACCCACAAGAAGGAATACATTTTGGGGTTGGTGAATGAATTGATAATAGTTTGCATATTGGAAGGTTTTTTACCAGGAAAAAAAGAAAACAAACAAAAAAACCTTATCATTTTGGGTGTTACAGACCTCTAGAACCAGTTTCTTTCTCCTTCTCAATCTTAAAGAAGTAATTGAGATTAGGAAAGAGAGAAAAAGCAAATAGTATGTTTTAAATACCCTGTATCAGAAGAAATTATCTAAAACTTACAAAAACCAAACATCTAAAGAAAACAAAAAACTCAACTACAGTGGAGCCGGATGTGTTCTTTGAGCTCTACCTTCAATTGTAATGAAGCACTTTAAAAAAATAAAAAATAAGGCCGGGCGCTGGTGGCTCACACCTGTAATCCCAGCACTTTGGGAGGCTGAGGTGGGCGGATCATGAGGTCAGGCGTTCAAGCCTGACCAACACAGTGAAACCCCATCTCTACTAAAATTACAAAAAAAAAAAAAAAAAAATAGCCAGGTGTGGTGGCAGGCACCTGTAATCCCAGCTTCTCAGGAGGCTGAGGCAGGAGAATCGCTTGAACCCAGGAGGCAGAGGTTGCAGTGAGCTGAGATCGCCCCACTGCACTCCAGCCTGGGTGACAGAGCAAGACTGTCTCAATAAATAAATAAAGAGAGAGCGAGAGAGAGAGAGAAGAGAAAACTTCCAGGAATATTGTCCTGATGTCTAGTTCTGTAGTGAACATTAATACTGTTTGAATAGTAGTGGATGATTCCGAAACTAAGATCCATTTACAATTTTAGAAATAATTATATGATAACACATAGCTGTCAGTATTTATAAAACATCTTGTTATTTAGTTGCTATAACATAAAAGAGTGCTATAGCCTTGATACATTGGCTAGACTGTTTAAGAGGAAAGGAAATAAAGCTTACAGTAATTATGTAAGTTATTTCCTGAGTTAATTCCTCAAAAGGATATACTACACTTGATGGTCCTCTTTTCTACCAGGCTTCATCCAAAGTAATTTATTTGGAAACCACTTGCAAGGATAGGGCTGTGGGGCACCATTTTAATAACTGGATGCATAATTTGTGCCATCACATGCATATATCGTTTCATCAAGCACATGATTATGAAGTCAACTTTGACAGGACAGAATTGCACTGCAAGAGGAGAAGTGGATAAAGGCATGGAGTTAATCTACTTAGGCTTTCAGCACACTGGCTCTGCTTTATTGACATTTTACCCACACTAATAATGTTGGCATGTGTCTGACTTCTTCACTGTTGGCACAGCACAGACATTCACACTGGGCATTAAACTTTTTAGTTGATAAAAGAAGATCCCACAATTGGAATCTCTGTAGCAGGTGTCCATCGTTTGACACTTGATTGTCTTAAGCAAGTATGTTCTTTGCAAACAAAGCACATCTACAAGCTATATTACCTTTTGTTTTACGCAGAGATGCAGTTTCCTTTAATGTTACAATGGTAGAAAATAAGAAGTAACTGAACTATTGAATCCAGGTTAAAAGACACAACAATGTGTACTTATAAAGGACGGAATGAAACTAGAAATGTGAAGCCCAGTTAGGTGACAACATCCGTCCATGCCTGTTTTTCTCCCCATCAACTCTTTCAGCAAAATGTGATGGTCGTGTTTGGCTGTATTTTCATCCTTCTCCTCAACTCTTATATTCACATGAAATTAATGAACTTTCCAATTCTGAATAATGTGAAGAGACCAGGGGAGTGGAAAACTGCTTAGCCACATAGACAAAGCCCATTTATGTTTGGGCTTTGAAACACTTATTTGAATTTTGATTTGTGGATATTTCTTCTTGGAACTCGGTTTATATTTGATTTTTGTTCCTGATGTGATTTAAAAGTGATTGGTAGCCATGGAATGACTTTCAAAGGTGGACAGGAAAGGGTGGAAGGGAAGAAACGTAGGGTCTGCTAATCCAGCAGTCAAATCATTGACCCATGGGTGATTAAAAGTTGGCTGAGGTTGTGGAAACAAGACTACCCCTCATGTGATGGCAGCTTCAAGTCTCCTTTGTAGTTTTTGGATGTGAGGCAATGAGCCAAATGTTCTGTCTAAACTGTTTGGGAACTGCTTTTAAGTTCAGCACTCTTGGAGAGGTATTATGTGACAAGTTATTGCTTCAGTGCCCTCAAATGGCACCATGGCCTCAACGAATTAGAGCTTAAGCTGGAGCTGTGGAACTTAAGGAAGGAAGTGGTTCTAAACTGCGTTTCTGCCTCTAGCCATTTCTGTATCAACATATTCCCTTTAACAACATCTCTCTGTTAGAAAGGGCAGTTTGAAAAAGCTCCTCTTCCCCTCTCTTTGTTGTCTTTTTGCCCAACATACACATGTTGTGGGTTTTTAGTGAAGGATGCAATGGATGTAAGTTAAGTATATAATGACACAGCCATTTCTTCTTACCCAAGTCTAGTCTTAAGCTATAAACTTGTGAAATGAGCTGATTGTGGTCATTCAGTGGATTGTAGGATCTCCATAAAGTGCACCATCCTTTCTCTATTGAGGACCCATTCCAGTGGGAAAATATTCATGTAAAAAGCTACCATCTTCATCCTTGTCATTATAAGCCAAAGTTGCCAGATCCAACCTGGTTCCTCACTGAAGTGCCACACTCCTCTATTTCGAGAGGAAACCGTTATAGATCATATACAGATATCCTAAAAACAGAGAGAGAATAGGCTTCATGTCCAGGTAAAGTTTGAAAATCACTGCCTCCCAATTAACCCCGTTATGGAAATTGACAAAACATATTTGCATATTCTAAAGACCTGAGATGTCCTCTATTAAAGAGTTCTATCCATCTTTGTTTGATTCAGCCTTTCCCAAATTTTTTGACCATGGGACACCTGAGAATGCTGCCTAATAATTTTCATTTTTCTGTCTTTCAAGGGTTCAGGAACATATAGCAGGTGATTTTCCTGTTTATTGCTTTTCTCTAGGTAACATTGCAAAGTGCAACCTATATCACGGTCCAAAATTGTGTTTCTGAACCCTTTAGCTTTAGAATCCTGCTGGCATTTTAGAAAGAGCCTCAGACACACTGACAAAATACATTTTTAAAAAATCAGAGTTCTAATATATTGTTATAAGAAAATTGAACTAGTTACTTTTATGTTTAGAAGGACACATTTTCTCTCAGTGGGAAGAAGTACAGAGAAGGTCAAATTATAACCACCAATTTGTCTGGTAAACATGAGATTAAAGCAAAGACAGTTGATTTGTGTGTTTTGAATAACCATCAAACTTCAGTTACCATAACCTTTGTTACCATTTGTCCCCATTGAAGGAGAGAAATATCCCAGTGACTGGACATGATTACCCCAAAGAAAATTTTAGAGATATTTTTCCTCTCTGTTTGCCTCTCTCACTTGCAGTGAAATAATAGATGAACATAATTTTTATTTATTTTTTTCAGTGAAATAATACATGAACATAATTATTTTTTTTTATTTTTTTCAGTGAAATAATAGATGAACATAATTTTTTAAAGTACTATAAAAAAAAGGACTTGCCCCATCTTCCACTTTCTACTATGTAGGTTTCATCTTTACAGAAAGTGTCTTCTGTGGCTTTGGGATATTTATTTGGGTAGTCAAGTCTACGTTATAGACCTGCATCAGCGATATGTTTGTTTGTTTGTTTGTTTGTTTGTCTGTTTGTTTATTTGAGACGGAGTCTCACTCTGTCACCCAGGCTGGAGTGCAGTAGTGTGATCTCGGCTCACTGCAACCTCTGCCTCCCGGGTTCAAGGGATTCTCCTGCCTCAGCCCCCTGAGTAGCTGGGACTACAGGTGCGCCACCACACCTGGCTAATTTTTGTATTTTTTAGTTGAGGCGGGGTTTCACCATGTTAGCCAGCCTGGTCTGGAACTCCTGACCTCAGGTGATCTGCCCACCTTGGCCTCTCAAAGTGCTAGGGTTATAGGCATGAACCACCGTACCCACTTATTTCTTAATATGTTAATTTTATACATTATTAATGTCTCTTTATTCTTGAAAGGGAATCTGTT
Source organism: Papio anubis (assembly GCF_008728515.1). Lineage (NCBI taxonomy): Eukaryota > Metazoa > Chordata > Mammalia > Primates > Cercopithecidae > Papio > Papio anubis. The sequence goes on along the minus strand of NC_044988.1, from coordinate 21,235,725 downwards.
TGTTTTCTTTCCCTTCATACTTTATATCTTTCAGGATTCCATTGCAGGAAACAGAATAATTCTAGCTATTTCAAGCGAGAAGTGATTTTAAACTACAAATTCGAAGCTTTGGAAATCGCTGGAAGGGCTGAAAGAGCAGGATGTAGGCTGGGATTTCAAGCATGACTCCTTGAACTGGATAAGATTAGTGAGCAGTCTTTTTACTGAAGCATAATTTACCTACAGTGTAAATTCAGTTTTTTATGTGAATAATTCAGTGAGTTTTGACAAATCTGTGTTGCTGTATAGCCACACACCATTACTTTCAACATACAAAACAATTCTATCACCCTTAAAAATTCTCCATGACTTTTCCTCACTCCTCCCCAGCCCCTGGCAACCACTGATCTGTTTCTTTACTTACAATTTTGCCTTTTCTAGAATATTGTATAAATTGAATCATGCAGTATGTAGTCTTTTGTGTCTGGCTTCTTTCACTTAGCATAATGTTTTTTTAAATTCATTTATGTCATGGTATGTATTAGTAGTTATTACTGGGTAGTTTGTGATATGGATATACAGTCATCCATTTTCAATCTGTGATTGAATTCACAGATGCAGAATCTATAGATACAGAGGGCCAACTGTACCACAATTTACACATTTACCAGTTGATGGACACTTGAGTTGTTTACAGTTTTGGGGAATTATGAGCATTCATATGAAGTTCTTCATGTGAATATATGTCTTCATTTATCTTGTTTAAATAGGTAGGAGGGGATTGTTGAATTGTATGGTGTGTGTGTAACTTGATAAGAACTGTCAAACTGTTTTCCAGAACCTCGTATCATTTTGCACTCCCATCAGCAGTATAAGAGAGCCCCAGTTCCTCCACGTCTTCAGTACTCTACTGTCAGTCTTGTAGGTAGAGTCTTAACCTGGTTTTCCTGATCCCCAGTGGGTTCTCCCTTCCAGATTTGCTGTTACATAGCCAGCTGCAGTTCTGTTTCTCTGTGGTAAAACAGTGATTTAAATATATGTATGTGTGTGTGTATATATATATCTGCAAATTGGTGACATCCAGGATGCAGACCAGCTCCAGTGCCCAGCTGAACTTGCTAATCGGTACATAAAACAGTGTTGATCTTGGTCTTAACTAGACCCTCACTGGATTTGAAATGTTGCACATAGCAATGTTTTATGGTTCTCTTTCAGGCTATTTGATCACTCCATGGAAGGATTTAAAAACTGGGAGTTCATGACCATTCATTGCTGGGGGGAAAGAGCTGCTGGTGACTGGGTCCTTGAAGTTTATGATACTCCCTCTCAGCTAAGGAACTTTAAGACTCCAGGTGAGAACTCCCTCTCTATACATTGGTCTACTGTGTAGAAGAAAATGATGGAGTATATTTTGGCCAGAGTGTTTCACACTCACATATTAGCATCTTTTTTCTAATGATTAATTTCATGTGTGCTTTGAATTGCCTGCACATTTTTCAGTTTTCAAGATTACCATTTGAGAGGTAATAATTTAAGGATAGGAAATAAGGAATACATATAGTATAGAACGAAACGTGACAGCTTTTGATTGATGTTTCAGAAGACATGATCCACAGCTCTAACCAGCTTCCCAGACTTCCTTTGTCTGTAAACAAGCCAACCTGTCCACTGGCAATGAGTTCAACTGCATGATTTCACAAGAAGAGACAGGCTTCCGTAGTTATCTATTTCTTTTTAGTTTTCCCCAAATTTACTTTTCAGTTTAGGCAAGACATTGAGCTCAGCCCATGCCAGCTAATCTGGGTACCACCAAAGAAAATGATGATGATATTCTTCCCTGCATGAGCCCAAGAGCCAAGGAAAAAGAAATGCTTCTTGACATGTAAAACAGAAATTATGATGTTAGCAAAGGTCTTTTCAGGTAGGCACAGTCTGTGTCTTCACACAGCCTATTCCCGTCTTCATGCTAACCTGTAAAGCTTGTTTATAATATAAAATAAGGGAAAGTACAAGGCAACATGGGGTGAGAGACTGTGTTGCCCATTACAGAGCCCTGCAGAGTGGCTCAGCAGTGAATGATCTGTTTAATAACTAACTAGCTTCCCACCCATCCATGAACACATCTTCAGCCATCAGATAAAGTCCTCCTTCTCAATGCTCTGTCCAGTCCTATTTAAAAGAACTAGGCTTGGGGGAAGTTTTAGGACTGACATCCAGTTCTAGCCCTCTCCAAATTACAGAATCAAGTAACCTAGACATTCTGTAACTGTAGGAGTGTGTACCATTCAGATACAGCTAGCTGCTCAGGGCAAAGGAGGCACACAGCAGAACACAGGGATAAAGGGCACATTTGCCAGACTTTTGCCTGCCAATCTGAGAAAGTTACTCATTCTGAGAGATCCATTGTTGACTGTACATTTTGGCTATCTCTTCCCTAGTTCTATAATGAGGTTCATCTTTGTTTGCCACAGTGGTCCCATAATCAGGGAGGTCAAAGCCAGAATGGTGGCCAGGTCACAATGAATCAGGATAAATGTTTCGTTAAAGAGTATCTGTGCCCAGCTCACTGCCAGAATGCAGCCTGAATATAGTGGTTACCAAGTTTTTATCAAGAAAGCAAATGTTTGTCAACAAGGCAGGATTGATAGAGAAAACATGCAGATTATAGACCAGAGTTTCTAGACCCTTTCACCTCTTCGTAATCTGCATAGTTCCCAGGACCTTCCTGTCTCCTTTCTTCCTCTTTGCAGCCCATGCTTATTGCCCTTGCCATGAGGATGCACAGGGTCATGGCACATAGGTGAAATGGAAGCATGGTGACTGGGCTGTGATCCATTAGCAGGCATCACTGCACGACTCTTATAGGACAAGAGACCCCAGAGAAATAAACACTGTCAAATGTGGCAGTTGTGTGCCAAGGAAGGTGCAGACATAGAGAGTACGTTTTTGAGCATTTTAAACAGTTATAAAACTAACTAAACGTGAGTCTGTTCTTTATTACCACCAGACACCAGCAACTCCACTCTCCATGATAAGCCCAGGCTGCTCCTAAGGGCTACTGGTTAACCATGCATTGCATCTAAGGGTCAGGGGCCATGAATATAAATCCCTCTGCCCTCAAGAAGTTCTGAGTCTATACAGAGCTTACTGTGATTATGCGTGTTTAAAACTCCACAGTAGCTCAGGTAATCTAGAGTTACCTATTTCATAGCATTGGCATCTCCTTATGCTATTTAAATGTTCACATTTAACCCTAGTCACCTGCAGTCATTTTAGAAGTGTTGAGGTGTTCTTTTTACGCCAGACGAGAGATACCCTAATGCTATTACGGACCTGGAGACTTTAATAGAAACATAGTCTTTGTGTATCTTTCCTTCAACCTTTCATTTCAGGATGAGTTACACCTTTAGTAGTGGACTTTGAGTGGCCTGTTTATGGGCGTGTGTGTGTATGCGCATGTGTCTGTATCATTGTTTCTGTAGTATACAGTCCTATGTTAGGTTTCTTCCTCTCTGATTAATAAGGGATTACATCAGTAAGCGAGTAGAATTTCAGTTGCATCTGTAGAATTTTCCAGCCCGATTAAATGGTAGACTCATCCCCAAATATAGAACTTCCTGGCTCCAAAATGAATTTATATTTGTTTATTGTTTCTTCCCATTTATTTATTGTTACAATACATATTAAAAGTGTTTGAGGGTGTTGTTTTGATTTTTGGCACATTGAACCTATATATGCAGATTGCATTTATGTGTTAGCAAGATGGATTTTTCTCCTTCTGTATTTACAAAGCTATTTCATAATAACAGATTTCAATATTAATTGCAAAATCATCTATAAAATTTAGCAAACAGAAAAAGGGGTAGAGGAGAAAAAAAAAATGATGGCCCAAATATGGCAGTTATTTGATGTGAATTGTAGTAGAAGTTCTAAGGAAATAAAATTACATAATAAGCGAAATATAAAGAGATGAATTACACAGGAAGGATATGCCTAGTGGGCTTATGATGTCCTTCAGAAATAACACAAAGGGAAATAATCAATTTTGAGACAGCACTCTTCAAAGCACTTAGAGGGTAAACTTTTGCATCCAAAATGATCTTAAATAAAATGAACTGAGTTCTAAGGTGACTGATGATTAGGATGACCTATAGTGTCCTTGTATTATATGCTTCATTTGTACACTTGAGAGATGCCATAAGGAAAATGGGTTCTCTTTTGCACTGCTACCTAAAGGCAATCAGATAGGTCATCAATTTCCAGCAGTCATTCACTTCTTACCACTCCCTAATGCATGCTACTTAGAATTCTGGGCCTAAATAACACCCTGATTGTGAAAAGCATGGTCATTAACAAATGAGTCCAAAGAAAAGCTGTCAGAGGGCAAACCATATATAAACTAATTGCACTGGTGCAATGTAAAAGTCAGAAAAAAATACATGCATCACAGAATGTTCATTTTTAAATGTAAGGCTCCTAAACTCCTAGAAATGAATAGGAGACAATACTGTATATGGTTTAAACACACAGGATTTGGACTCGGAGTATGTTTTAATACCAGTCTGTCCTCTTATTGCCTTTGAGGAAGTTACCAACCTCTGTGGCTCTGTTTCCTCCTCTATATATTGGGAATGTTAGTACCTACCTTAGAGTTGTTTTGAACATTGAATGGAATAAAACTTACAAACCACTTAGGCCGGTGCTTAGCATATAGTAAGCACTTAAAAACATCAAACATCAATTTGATGGTGATGGTAGATGCTAATAGATGAAGGAAGCTGACAGCTGAAATCCATCACTCTCTGAGCTAGCCCCAGACCCTAGCCCCTGACCTTGTCTGGATTCTATGCATTAAGCCAAGGTGAGAGGGGTTCTGAGGGGCATCCTGCCTTCCTACCAGAATATGCCTATGTTTGTATTGGTTTTGTCTTAATCACTCCTGCTTAGGGTTGATTCCTTTTGAGGTCAGTTTTACTAACTTTAATGAAATGGAGGCATGTTTCCTTTTTTTTTTTTCTTTTTACTTTTTGCGTTGAACACAATTTTATGAAGCTAAGAAATAAGTTAACAAGTAAGAACTAAATAAGTTAACAAATAAATAAGAACTAAAGCAACAAAAAATGCTCCTTGTGAGTGATCCAAACTCATAGAAGGTGAAACACTTGCCTCAGGTCTCAAGGCGTTCTTGACCAGAAAAATGCTGTTTGGGGCCAGGTGCGGTGGTTCACGCCTGTAATCCCAGCAGTTAGGGAGGCTAAGGCAGGTGGATCACCTGAGGTCAAGAGTTCGAGACTAGCCTGACCAACATGATGAAACCCTGTCTCTACTAAAAAATACAAAAATTAGCTGAGCGTGGTGGCGGCCACCTGTACTCCCAGCTACTTGGGAGGCTAAGGCAGGAGAATCACTTGAACCAGGGAGTCAGAGGTTGCAGTGAGCCTGGATCACGCCATTGCACTGCAGTCTGGGTGACAGAGCAAGATCAAAAAAAAAAAAAAAAAGAAAAAGAAAATGCTGTTTTGCACATTAACCCAGAGAACATTCTGCAATGATGGAAATGCTGTCCAGTAGGGTGGCCACTAGCCACATACAGCTCTTGAGCACTGGAAATATGGTTAGTGTCATGGAGAAGCTGAATCTTAAAGTTTTTTTAATTTTAGTTCATTTAAGTTTAAATAATCAAATGTGTAATGGCTATCACATTGGACAGCACAGGTCTATAGGATACTATAATTGGTGATGTATTCTTAATATTGAATGAATGATACCAGGAATTAGAACAAAGAGTTGTTCTGTCTACTTATTAACAAGTCAGATAATGCCAAGAAAAAAAACTTTTTTTTTGAGATGGAGTCTTGCCCAGTGCCCCAGGCTGAAGTGCAGTGGTGTGATTTCCACTCACTGCAACCTCCGCCTCCCGGGTTCAAGCTATTCTCCTGCCTCAGCCTCCCAAGTAGCTGGGACTACAGGCACATGCCACTGCGCCTTGCTAATTATTTTTGTATTTTTAGTAGAGACGGAGTTTCACCATATTAGCCAGGATGGTCTCAATCTCCTGACCTCGTGATCCACCCGTCTCGGCCTCCCAAAGTGCTGGGATTACAGGCGTGAGCCACTGCTCCCGGCCATATAAGACTTTTATACCTAGAAAAAAAAAGCCTTCTATTAAGTTCTGCGATTCTCTTAAATATTTGTAATTTGAAATTCAGCCCTTGATCCAGTAATCTGAAGTTTGTTTCTCAGTCTTCCTATAAATGCTGATTCAATCAAGGCCTCTCCTGTAGTACATGCTCAGTCCATATGTGGTATGTGAATTATTAAATAGTTAATTCTGCCAATGGTGAGAAATATGCATTTCTAGCTCTGCGTTTGACGTAGTGATTCATATCCATCTGCTTCCTACAGTTCTGTTGCTTTTTCTTGAGTGAGAAGGACTTAAAGATGTTACAAAGCTAAAGAGGGAAGATTTGGTCATGCTGTTATTTCATTATTATTTCTCAAGGTAAATTGAAAGAATGGTCTTTGGTCCTCTATGGCACCTCCGTGCAGCCATATTCACCAACCAATGAGTTTCCTAAAGTGGAACGGTTCCGCTATAGCCGAGTTGAAGACCCCACAGACGACTATGGCACAGAGGATTATGCAGGTGAGCTGGCTTCCAGTGGGACACAGCCTAAAGAGAGAAAGCTCATGTGTCATCCCACCACAGAGGGGAGGGGAGGGGAGGGGAGGGGAGGGGAAGGGAGGGGAGTGGTGGGAGTGGGAGTGGGAGTGGGAATGGGAGTGGGCATGGAATGGGAATGGAATGGAATGGAATGATAGAACAGAGCAATATACTACCCATATTCTGACATATTTTCTTCCATCTTATTATTATCCCCTTAATATCTGTATGTGTGTATATATCAGTGCACTTATATATTCAGATATCCATGTGTTATCTACAAAGCTGATAGTCCATACTGATTGTACTGTAATATATAGTTAATCCATAATCTGGGACACATACTTCACTTACAGAGTTTTACACTATTTTAAACACGGGTTGGATACACATCATTATTTATCAGTCTTTGTCTATATCTTCATTATTTCTTTAGAATAGAGTTCTGTTTTGAGACTCACTGCATCAAAGAGGATAATCAGCTTTAGGGCTTGGAAACATTTTGTCACTTGCTATCCAGACAGGATGTACCAGTCTACACTGTGACCAGCTATGTGATTGTTTATTACACTCATTCCTGCCAACAGAAAAAAATAGAAAAAGTAAAAAAAGAAAGAGGTGAACGTTTTAAAAATGTTATAGCTTTGATTGCCTGTAATTCTAAACATTTTTTTCCTCTGTAGTTCTCTGAATTAAATACAACTGTCTTTTACCCATTTTTCTATTCAAAGTGCAGTAATCCTCTTATCTCTTTGTGAACACTCTGTTATTGTCTCTCACATTGTTTCATAATTGCTGAAAACATATTCTCACTTATCACTGAGAATGTAAGTTTTGTTTTGTGTTGTTTTGACAAAAAACTATGAGAGGCTGGAGTTTATGGTCTCAAATATAACACTGATTTTTTGCAGAAGTTCCATCCTTTAATGTCTACTGAATATTCACGTGCTTTGTTTGGTAATCTCTTGTTTTTTACATTTGGCCATTAATTCATCTGGAACTCATTTTGGTTTATGACATATAGTGTCAATTGAAGCTCTGTCTTTAGTTATTTTCCAAACAGACTAACATCATTGGCTAACTATCCCTTCTTTTTTTATTAGTTTAGGATGCTTCCTTTATAACAATATAGTAAGATCTTATACCAGCATCTTTTCTGGTTCCACCTTTCCTGATTCATCAATCTAATAATTCTCAAACCAATACCACCCACACTGTTTTGTTTTCATTTCATGATGTATTTTTATATTTGTAGAACATCTGCTTCCCATTTCCATAGCAATTATTGCCCTATTATTCTTCCAGATGAATTTTAGAATGATTTTTAAGTCTCCCTTTAAAAGTCTCATTGGAATTTAATTTGAATTTATATGCAATCTTGTGGGAAGAGTTGTTTTTACAACATACAATCTTTCCATTTAAAACATAGATCATGTCCCATTTTACTGAAATCTTTTAATTTTATGTCATTTTCTTCTTGTTAGTGTTACACCTACGTATTTTGGGCCTTGTTGCTCTTATAGTGGAAAATATTCCTTGCTTTCTAACTAGTATATGCTGGTGTGTAGGAAATCCATTGGCTGTATTTATTTTATATATGGCCACTTTGCTTAACTCTCTCATTAATTTATATAGTTTAGAGTTGAATTTCTCGGATGGTTTAGGTACTACAGCCTTAGCATCTGCAAATTGGTTTTGTTGTCCTTCTCGTCATTATTTCTGACGACTGTCTTGTTGCATTGGCTAGCACTCCTAGGAGCATTCAATCCTTCTGAGATATGACATATAACACATAATGGACAAAGCTTCTTCTAATGAAGAACTATTTATAGGCCCGGCACGGTGGCTCATGCGTGTAATCCCAGCATTTTGGGAGGCCAAGGGGAGTGGATTGCCTGAGCTCAGGAGTTTGAGATGAGCCTGGGCAACGTGGTGAAACCCCATCTCTACTAAAGATACAAAAACAAATTAGCTGGGTGTGGTGGTGCGCACCTGTAATCCTAGCTACTGGAGAGGCTGAGGCACAAGAATCACTTGAACTCAGGAGGCGGAGGTTGTAGTGAGCCGGGATCAGGCCACTTCACTCCAGCCTGGGCAACAGAGCAAGACTCAGTCTCAAAAAATAAAAAGAACTATAAATACAAGTGTAATGTATCTTTAGATGAGAAATATTTTTTCTTGCAGTTCTGAGATTTTCCTTTAAATACTGAAAATAAAATTACTTCATTAACCACCTGAACAGAGTATCTTAAATACACATGTAGTTACTTTTATTCTAAACAGATAGCATCCTAGAATCAATAAACACGCTTGAAGTTAAGACCAATCGAGCTAATCAGAGCTGGATTGTATTAGATTTTGTGATGTTTTGCTTTGAGCCTATAGCATTACTATTTATATTTTAACTAGCGAACTATTTTGTCTTCTCGGATAGGAGAAAGTATATCCAAAATAACATAAATAGAGTGTAATAGTAAGCTGTTACTCTTTATTCATATTTTGGTAATGTTTCGAATTCAAATTTCGGAATGTTGAGTTCAGAACAGTTATACATCTTTGTGGTTTTTCTGATTATATCTCTAAAACATCAACATTGGCGCTTGTGAGAGAACCAAGACAATTATTGCATTATTATCCTGCAACCTACAATGCTAAACTGCATCTGGGACAGTTTAAGATGATAAAAGAAACAACATAGTATGTGAACTTGCCATACAGTGAGAGCCCTTTTGGCAAATATTAAGAATAAATGTTTGGGATTTTTTTTTTTTTTTTAATTCTAGAAGTCATCTGGTGAAAATTTAGGGCCACCCATGATTCCTTTCCTTTGGAGCTGCAATTTTCACCTTCATTTAGAAGTCAGCCAGATTAGAGACACAGATGGCGTTATCATAACCAGATTCCCATACTGTGTCATTGGATCCCAGGGACTGTGAGATCACAGCTGGCTGAACTTCAGTCCATAGGCAGCAGAGACACCACTCCCCTGGTGTACGATGGCAGATGGCTAAAATGTCCCAAGTTGCAGTAGCTATGGAATTTAGAGATCAATTTGAAGCTTTGGGGAAAATAGAAATAAGCAGTGCTGTCAAATGACTCTTGCAGTTAATAAGAAGTATATTCAAGTCTGCAGCATTTTGAAATGACTTATTTCCATTCAGATGGAGAAGTCATCCCTAGTACATGGTTTGCTACCTCTAAGCAGGAAATTTTTACCTAGGTATCAGGACCTACGTTGACCCCTCTCCTCACCATGTGATACTGGGCAAGCCACTGAAATTCTTGGAAAATCAGTTTCCTCATCAGTAAAATGAGGGTATTTGACTACCAGATTTTTCTCTAAGTCATTCCACCCAAGATCTAACATTTTATGTTTCTGTGATTCAGTAATTATGAAACATAGTCCCATAATGACTCAAAGAAACCAAGGTATAACAGTAAGTCCTTTGGGTTAAAATAAGTAGATTTTCTACTACCCTTGATTTACTATTTGTACATTTCATTCAATACATTTATTGCTAGTTAAAATCATATGAATTTTCAGTGGGAAAGAGTTTGCAGATTATGAGACCAAATGTTCCAGAATATGGCGAACAAAGAAGAGAAGAATTAAAAACTTCTAAAGTAGCCCATGTCATTAGAAAGTTTTTCATCAATCACAAAAGTGCTCCATCTTTCTGGCATTTTTTTTTTCTTACTGTGCATTCTCTCCAGTTCTATACCAAAGAATAAGTAGTAAGAGAGATTGGGAACTTTCATCTCAGGTCTGGAATCCTTTAAACTTGCTTGCATTTTTTTAAATTTATATATCATTTTCTTTTGTCGAATTGCCCATTGGCCTTTGTATAGGAAGCAATTTTAAATCTATTATCTGTGTTTGAGACTGGATGCTGATAAGCTTGTGCCAGGTGCCATAATGGTGTTTCTTACCGGCCACAGTATTTGAGAGGTATTCAGTAGCTTTAATGATCTTAAATGAGACAGGTCATTTGGTCCAGGCATTAAATAATAACTCTTTTCTTTTTTGTCAACAACTTCTCTCTTTTCTACAAATCCAATCTTTTTATTATTACACATACTTAATTGCAGTTGGTTTTTTTCCAGTTGCTACAGTTCATTTGAATTCTAAAATATTTATCTACCACGAGGCAGCCATATGTGCTTTGAAGACCAGGCCATGACTAGAATTTACATTCTTTATACCTAGGCAATTGAAATTGCCTAAGAATCAAAAGTCGAAAAAAGTCAAGAGCTCATCTCTGGACCTAAAGCCACATTGACAATTATTCCTCTGTCTTAAAGAAACTCTCTGCATAAGAAAAAAAAAAGACTTATTTTATACCAAATTCAAGGTAAAGCTTACCTGCTCTAAAATCATTTTTCCAAGTATTGTTCTAATGTCTTTTGGAAAGGTCCCTGCGACCCTGAGTGCAGTGAGGTTGGCTGTGACGGGCCAGGACCAGACCACTGCAATGACTGTTTGCACTACTACTACAAGCTGAAAAACAATACCAGGTAAGAGAGGGGCCAAGTCACATCCCCACAGCATGTGCCACTCCCACAGGCATCTTAGGAGTCCCTGCAAGGCTAATACCATGGGGTGTGTGCAGGCCACTGGCATCTTCCACTATTCTCCCACCAGGTGTAAGCATAGAAAAGAGGCTGCTGTGCAGGCCGACTGCCTCCCTGTGTTATTCAGAATGATGAAAACTATATTAAGTTACAAAACGCAAAATGTGCGTGTATGCTGTGAAACTGTAATGTCTTCTCTCACATTTGGAGGATGGTGGAGGGACCAGCTAAGCACCTGCCCCTCCAGACCTTTCTTTTTCTTTTTAACTGACAAGTAAAAATTGCATGTATTTATAATGCACAACTGATGTTATATATGTGTGTATGTATGTATATGTATGTGTGTATACATACACACATATACACATACATACATACATTTTGGAACAGTTAAATCAAGCTATTTAACATATGCATTAGCTCACATACTTATCTTTTTTTGTGGCCAGAACACTTAAACACTACTCTCGTGACAGTTTTCAAGTACACAATGAACTGTTATTTACTCTAGTCATCATGACAGATTTCTTGAACTTATTCCTCCCATCTCACACAAGTTTTGTGTCCTTTCCACCCCACTGATATTCGATTTCATGGCTTCACAAAGATGCCAATGCACAGGCCACACTGATGCTTTTCCACGTTCCCCAGCACATAGGCCATCAGTGTGGCAAAGGGGTTGGTCCTGCTTGATCTCACTCTTCTGCCGTGGGCACTAAGGTGGACCCTGTGCCTCTGAGCCCCTGGTGTCTGCTTGAGCTGTGCAGATACGTTTCCTGGGCAGGGCCAAAGAATGGAGACTGCCCCAATCAGAGTTCATCCTGACCTCCCGTTGTCTCCCACAGCCTCACCCACCTTCTCCCTCCTCCTTCAGGCGAAAACTCACTAAGCGGAGCTGCCTCATGGTTCCTCCATACTCCAGTCCCCCAAACAGACCCAGACATGTTAAGAATTCCTGTTGTAAGTCTGCCGGAATTTAAATTCCTTAAGAGAAAGGAGGACTTTGACTATCTCTCAGCCTCTGTTATCTCCTGCACTTAGCAAAATGCCTAACATTTAATTGGTGCTCAGTAAATATTTGTTGAATGGATAAATAAAACTCTGTCCTTCCATTATGGGCAAACCAGAAAGTTTTTTTTTTTAAGTGTTCTCATACACAACATAAATTTAAATATATTTATATTAATTTAGACAACAGCATACAACCACCACCACCACTCACATATGCACATACAGAATCCATATGACAAACAACACATGAAAATAGAAGTCACACCTTATTAAAGGGACCTTTTTGAATGAAGTCGTGGTTCCCACATAGTTTTCCTCTGATTCACCCCCATAACCTTCCTCTCTGTAACCATCATCCTTTTTCAAGGGCTAGGTGTAAACCAGGAAATGGTTTGACAAGTCTTGGTAGACTTGGTGTTGGGTAACTGCATTGCTGCTTCAGCACACTGTGCAGGAGGAAGTTTAACAATCAATCTGGCTTTCTGGATGTGGTGTTGGCATCCTGGTTTAAAAGTGATTTGGAGGCTGAGCTCAGCCATTTGCTCAGCACCTGCAAGAGAATGCTGAGGACTGCTTCGCTCGTGACGCTGCCTTCTTTCTTATCGTTTCACAATGCAGGATCTGTGTCTCCAGCTGCCCCCCTGGCCACTACCACGCCGACAAGAAGCGCTGCAGGAAGTGTGCTCCCAACTGTGAGTCCTGCTTTGGGAGCCATGGTGACCAGTGCCTGTCCTGCAAATATGGATACTTTCTGAATGAAGAAACCAACAGCTGTGTTACTCACTGCCCCGATGGGTCATATCAGGATACCAGTAAGCTCACTTCAAGTATTTGGGTTTTAGAGAAGAAATGTGGGGTTTTCATGTGAGTGACCTCAGGAAGGATAGTCCTCTTTGTGAAATCTGGAATTGTGCTTCATATCAAACAGGATCTAGTTCATTTATTTTAAGCGAACCCTTTAGAAGCTTTATATAAAAATGCTTGTAACTTTATCAGGGTATCCTCAAGCCCACCCCCCGGTTCAGTGATTTGCTGGGAATATTCACAAGGCTTGGGATATAGTCGTGCTCATGAACTCATAGATAGGAGATATTACAGCAAAAAAATCATCAACGGGAAAAGGCATATGGGACAAGGTTCAGCCACACAGGACGTGTTCAGTTCCCCATGCAACCATCTGTGACGACATGCATGAAATGTTGTCTACCAGGGAACCTCATTAGAGACTCAGGGCCCAGGGTTGTCACTGGGGGCTGGTCAGACTTGACACGTACCAAAATTCCAGACTCTTCAAAGGAAAATAGGTGTTCCCCATAAACCATATTATTTATACAAACAGTTTAGACAAAGTGAGCCACTCTTTTCAGGGTAGTGGGAACCCTCCCAAAATTCAAGTTCCCAGATGTGCCAGTCATGGACCAACCTTACAAGCAGATTTGCAAAGGACAACATTCAGGCCTGCTCTTTTCTGCACACTGACCAAATAGACACCGGGCCTGTATGATATCAAAATATACTTTTTAAAACGTTCAAAAAATATGATTGTCTTTTAAGAGTCGAATGAACATTTGTCAATGACTTATTTAACCCACTAATAAGGGAACTTGCAAGGTGACGAACAGGGCGGAAAGATGATCAGGTACTGTAGTCCACCAGGAAAGGCAAAATGGAAATCCTTTTGCTAAGTTAGAAACAAAATGGAATCATTTAATAATTTTCTACATGGCCATACAAGTAGAATTTGGGAAAGTGTTGTTTTTTTTTTTTTTTTTCTAATGAATAGAAGTAATTTGCAACCTTACCAAACAAAAATCTGTGCATTAACACAGAGTTTGGGCCATAATCAGCCATCATTAGCAAACAGACGAAGGTATATTTCCCTAGAGAATTAAATAATCTTAAGGTAGACCTTTTGGACAGTGTTCTAGTGTGGCTCTGAAAAGGACTGCAGTTACCTTTTACTTTATTTCTGAGTTCTGGATAATTTCTCTTAACAAGAACGTCATACCATGGTATATGATGGCACTGAAATTTCATGTTTCTGCACAACCTAAGGAAGAAAAAAGAAAACTCAAGTTTAAAGGAACAAGAGTTATTTAAAATAAAATCAGACAAGAAATCTGAAGTGAATACTCTTGCTTCTTAAGAAGTGAAATTCTCTCTGGTTTCAAAGAGGAGCATTTCTCTGTGAGGCAGACAGGATCTCTCAACTTACCCTTTAGGGCAGTGGGTAGGGACTCTGCCTTTCTTGCTTGCCCCAAAATTTAGAACATGAACTTTGACTTGAGGGAGAAAAGAGAAATTGGGAGAGAGAAGGGGGCATAAAGAATCCACAGAAATATGCAGTATTCCTTGTGGGGAAAAAAAGTCAAAATTCTATCAAGAAGGTTGAGCCTTGGAAAAGAAATTTGATTCTGGAATATTATATGACAGAACCAAAGTAATTGAGAGTCAGTTGTTTCCAGAGCCTAGAAGGTAGATAATTAAGGTGTTCAAACTATGACTTCAGCTACCACAAAGTGTTGATACAAGTGGTTTGTATATCTCTCTCTATGTAATTGCCTTATGTTATAGTTTTCTTCTCTAATGAGTCCATTTATGTACAACATAATGATCACATATGATCAGTAGTAGTAATTACTGCCAACACATTTACAGTGCTTAATAGTTCATATCGTTCCCTTGAATAATTAATTTTATTTAACTTCTCAAGACAACCAGAGAGGTGGGTAGCATTATAATCTCCATTTAATGAGTGAGAGAACAGAGACCCTGAACTTGCCCACTGGAGTTGCTAAAAGCAGAATGCAAATCTAGGACATCCGAGTTCAGATTCTATGCATGTTCAGTATTCTCAGTGAGACAGTGAGAGAGAACATGTGATGACTACTGTTAAGATTGTAAGGGGCTTCGTATTTCATGTTCAGAGGCTCAGACTTGATCCAGCAGGTCCTTGCAGGGATCCACTAAGTTGTGTTTCTCTATGGAACCCTGAAGAACACCAACATTTAAAAAGCAGATGGAAGCCCATGAAGAAACTTCATTCAGTTCTACACATTCACATGGCTATAATCCACTTGCATATCAGAGCAGGTACCAAGACTTTAGCAAAATTTTGTCTAAGGTAGAAGTCCTTCCTTAATATGCCAAATGTTTTCCTCCACAGAACAACCATAAATTTGCCAACTTTTTTCAATATGGACCTGGTAGTAACTAGGAAGGCAAGTATTTACAGTATACTTGTTCAAATGATGCATTTCTATTCTCCAGAATATAGATATTATCTGAATTATAATAACATTTATACCAATTCCATGGCTGCTGTAAAGTGCAAGACACTAAAATAGTGTTTAAAATAAACAATGTAAGAAATAAGCAGTCCTTACCTTGCAGTCTTAAATGTAGATTCCCTTCTCTAGTTCAGCTCAACTGACCAGCCCAAAAAGTTATGAGCATGAGGGTCTACATTCCCATTCCTCCGTCTCAGGCATTGCCTTTCAATCCTTATAGAGTGATGTTTTTCCAGCTTCGTGAGTGGGCTTTGCACTGTTGCAAGTTAAGAAACCCTGCTGGGGAGAGAGACTAGGAAGAAAAAGAAGAAAAAAAAGGCCTATAAACTGTTCAACTAAGAATTAGCTAGGCTATCATTTTCTTGTCTGCAAAATGGCAGAGAAGTGTAAGGTGTTTTCCAGTGTTACGGTTCCTGTCTGTACTTGGTTTGCTGAGAAATGATAACAAACAGTGATTCTATGGCTTTTCCGGTAATTTTCTAGTCAAGGCCATAGGTACTATAGCATACATTAGCCAGCATTAGAACATCTCTGATGCTTTTATGGAATCCAATTGACCAACTGATTTATAACTTTCTCTTTTTTTTTAACAGAAAAAAATCTTTGCCGGAAATGCAGTGAAAACTGCAAGACATGTACTGAATTCCATAACTGTACAGAATGTAGGGATGGGTTAAGGTAAGAGAGTGAAGGATTTTATTAAGTAACACAGCCCAAAGAGCTTCTCAATGTAAATAAAATGAAAAAATGCTAAACAAATAGCCCTCTTACGATCTACCCTTGGTCTGACTCCCATTCAAGCACTTGATTGCTATTTGCATTATCTCTACTATTATATGTGAGAAATGGGATGCTGTGTTGGCTAAAGAAGGGTTGTATCCAAACAAATTCTCTTTAGAAAAGATGGCTCAGATATAAGTCAATAAAAATGGCCGTTTGAGAGGCATTCTTTGTGCTTTTTAACCTGCATTGTGCCAGTCAAGGATTACTGTGCAGGTAATACCAATGAATTATATTTAATCCCCCTGATTCATTCCTTGGTTGGTCGGAAATTATTCCCTTATCTTTATTATTTCTCTCCACATACCCAATCATTCTCTTATCTTAAGTACCTCAGGCTTGGTTCCATTATGCTATAGTATGCACATAGATTTAACACCAGGAGATGTTTTCCTTGAACGGATGACTTGCTCATTGCTAAAGCTCAATAGTTGGTCTGCTCTCTAAGAGAACAATGTACAGCTCAAACTAACTAGGTAGCCTCTTGATCTCAGTAGGGAAGGTCAGACCATTCTGCATTTAGTGAGGAGTTGGACTGGGGCTGTACGTGGAATTAGAACTCTGCTGCACTGGATTTCTTTTAGGTATTGATCGTATCTTTATTTCCACCTGTGATTGGAGGTAAACTAGGCAGGGTCCAGGCAGTTTCCAGGTAGGTACATTCTTCACCATTAACCAGTATTGGAGCATCATTTTCATTTAGATTGATCAATTATCTATGGCTTTATTTCTTTCCCCCCCGCCCCCATAAATGCATTCAGTATTAGCTTACTTGGCAATTTTCATCTCGAGACTTCAGTACTGAGAAAGAATTAGCCACCTAATTCTTCTTGAAGAAGGAGCAAAGCAGTATAATAAAAAGAAAGTAGATGTGGACTCACATCCTCCTCTGCTACTTATTAACTGTGTGACTTTGGGCAAGTCACTTGACTACTCCGAGCCTTCATTTTCTCCTCTATAAAATGATGATAATAACCCCTGTTTTGCTGGATTATGATAAAGGTTAACTCTGATAACAGTTACAAAATACCTTTTGTAGCACCTGGCCCATGCTTGGTTCATGAGAAATATAAGATGATTTAAATTATCTTATTTCTTAGGGAACATTATATAGGGTATGTTAAACCAGTGTATGCCAATAGAAATTTGAGAGCCATATATGTAATTTTAAATATGCCAGTAACCACATTAAGAGAAGTAAAAAGATACAGGGGAAATTCGAGTTTCATAAAATATTTTATTTCATCTAATATATATTATTTCAACAATTGAAAAACTATTATCAGATGTTTTTCATTTTCATTGTTTTACTGTCTTCAAAATCTGATGTATGTTTTACCCTTAAAACACATCTGAGTTCAGACAAAATTGTTTTCATGAGAAATATTGGATCTTTATTTAGGTTTTGTAGTTGAAAAAGAAAAGTTTACATAGCCAAGTTGTTCCAGACTTACCCAAATTTTTGCCAATAATGGAATCAAGTGCCAGTTTTTCACATTTAGACTTAAATTAGTTAAATAAAATTTAAAATTCTGTTGCTTAGCCATACTATAGCCACCTTTCAAGGTCTCAGTAGCCATGTGTGCCAGATTATGTTGTCCAGCACAGGTCTAACCTGGCCAGTTTATCACAGAGAGCACAGAGGCGTTCACAATACCAGGTGCATTAGCCTCGCAGTACCTGTATTTTGGAAGCAGCAGCAAACTTCAGGATTGGTGACTACTGTCTGTTACACGTCCCCCTTACCTCATTCCTTCTCCACACAGTGCAACCTCTGTGTCCTGCTGAACAGATGCCAGCCTCACAAGGAAGTGCTATCCTGTATTAGAAAAACTAGGCAGCTTTTTAACTTTGATAAGTGTTTCACTGGTCCTTATTTCCTCTCAAATAGATCCATTTAAGGCAATATCCTTTTTTCTAGTGCTACAGAAAGGGAAAGGGATTTTCTTTTGGCTTTTTAAATGACAGCTCGCTCTCTCTCTCTCTCTGGCCAGTGAGATCTATGAATGAAGTCCACTTTCAGTTATGCTGCCCTTAGTCTCCTTGCATTTTTCTAAGAGCTTCCAGGGTTGACCATTTTGCCTCAAGAGACTTGTAAATTTTTAAATAGTGGTGAAGAACAAACAGGAAAAAAAAAAATCAATGCACAAAATCCAGGAAGGAAATAAATGAAAATGCTAATGGTGACTGTTCAGGTTTCTTTTTTCTTCAACTTTTTGTACTTTCCAAATTTTTTTAAGAGCATAGGGAAAAATAAATTTTAATTTTTAAAATTAGCATTATCCACATACAAAGCAGTCAATTAAGATGTCGATTGGAGCAATATAAAGAGTTTAAAACAATGGAAACCATTTAACCCTGTTTAGATACTGATCTTCTAGTTTCATTGATTTGGTAGCATAGGGTTACATTTTCTCACTATGTTTCGAATCACACTAGTTATTCAGTGAGTAATTTTTTATATTAACTTGTAATTTTTTTTTGACAGAGTCTTGCTCTGACAGCCAAGCTAGAGTGCAGTGGCACGATCATAGCTCACTCAAACTCCTGGGCTCAGGCAATCCTCTGGCCTCAGCCTCCCGAGTAGCTGGGACTGCAGGCAGGTACCAGCATGCCTGGCAATTTTTTTTTAGCCTCTGTAAAGATACGGTCTGACTGTGTTGCCCAGGCTGGTCTCAAACTCCCAGCCTCAAGTGATCCACCCACCTTAGCCTCTCAAAGTGCTGGGATTACAGGTGTGAGCCACCATGCCCAGCCAAATATAGTAACAATTTTTTATTTGTTTTCAATTTTAAGAATCAACCTGTAGACTGTGAAAAATATAATAGCTAACAGAAATTAGAAGGGAGAGAAAAATATGCATTTCTCATTTGACATTCTGACAACTCATTAGATACTATCTCATATTACTAGATGAATAGAAATTTAAGTAGATTATTATAGTTAATTCCCAGAAACACTAAATAATAACAAAGAAAAGTCAAGATGATTAGGGAAATAGCAGTACAGTTTTGATAAATTTTTCATTAGAGTGTTTAAAATGAATAAACCAAGAAATAGAGGCAAAAGTATTTTAATTCTTTTTTTGATGAGAACCCATAGAAGACTGAAATCAGAAACACAATCAGAATGGCTACTCGGAGAGTTTGAGCTGTGGATTGGACAGGATGGTCGTACACTTTTGCTCAGTCGTAATTCATTTTACCATGTGTCCCTATTGCATTTATAATCATGAAATAACTCTAATTTATTATGTGGTAAGTCTGGATATTAAGAAGTTGTTGGGCATGTTGCTAGACAATGTGATTCTTTTGTCAATCAAATACTTTTTAAAACCTCTGGGTTGTAAGATGTTGCGCAAAGTAGGAGGGTGCCCATCAGTCTAACAAATTAAGGAGAATGTCCCCAAGGCCTAGCAGCATGTGTGTATGCTATGGACATCATTGTAGGCACAGAGAAACGTTATAAGCATTGAGAGGAGGGGGGAAAAAAAAGGGTACACGGGCTATTTCCCCTGCTTTGAAGCTTTGCCAAGTCCACTAGCCTCTGAGGGAAACTGTATCTGTTACATATGGAGTTTGGGGAGTCATTACGTTTTGGCCTGATCACAACAGTCTGTTTGAAGCTCCCTTTATACTTCTTCCAGCCTGCAGGGATCCCGGTGTTCTGTCTCCTGTGAAGACGGACAGTACTTCAATGGCCAGGACTGCCAGCCCTGCCACCGCTTCTGCGCCACTTGTGCTGGTACCTTCCCTAGTTCTTTTGTTTATTCTCCCGGTTCTGGTTTTGCTTTTCTTTCTGGTTTGAGCCGTCACTCATGCCACCCACTTGTTACTTTTAAAGTAATGCTGGAGAAGTATATTTCTCTTTTAATAATTGTGCGTGTATTCTCATTGAAAGTCAAGCAGTCATCGGCATCCTATCCTCACTGAGAAACTTACATAGCCCAGTGGTATCTCCTCTTTCTAAAGGGAGTGGATGTTTTTGTCAAGAGGTTCCATTTTAACTGGGAAGGCTTTTTTCCCAGGGAAATTAAGAAAAAGCATGAATATTCAATTATTAATCTTAAAATTATAGCAGGTTGATGCCATTTTCTCAAACTGTTAAAGAAGCCCATGACACCACCTCCTTTGAGGTTTTATTTCTCATTTCCTGTGCTTGTCTTGCTTTTAAGGGGCAGGAGCTGATGGGTGCATTAACTGCACAGAGGGCTACTTCATGGAGGATGGGAGATGCGTGCAGAGCTGTAGTATCAGCTATTACTTTGACCACTCTTCAGAGAATGGATACAAATCCTGCAAAAAGTAAGTGGATCTGCCCCCTGGGCCCTAGCAATTAGACCTAAGTTCTTTTGATGACTACCTTCATAAGAAAATAAGAAAACGTAGAATTTGTAATGATAACACTAGGTTTAAACGTGGACCTGTGGACACTGTTGTGAAGCTTTAACCCAGCTTATCTTTGATATTTTTATTCCTTTGCCTCGGAGGCACCTTAATACCTTTATTATTTCAATTTCAAGTATATGCTCGATACCCTTTAAAATCACAGTGTCTACCTGTGTCATCAAACCTAGCAATTTTTGTGAGAAAAGATTTTTGAGTCATCTTCAGAGGGATAATTAAATTTAAGACATTATGAGGCTACTAGTAAACACACCTTCCCCTGTGCCTGTGTGAATGGCTTAAAAAATTATACATTTTTCTCATAGATGTGATACCAGTTGTTTGACGTGCAATGGCCCAGGATTCAAGAACTGTACAAGCTGCCCCAGTGGGTATCTCTTAGACTTAGGAATGTGTCAAATGGGAGCCATTTGCAAGGATGGTGAGTACAACTGCTCATATCGATCTTATGAGCAAAGTATGGTCTTTCTACTTTCAGGACTAATATTTTTCCACTTAAAAAAGAAACTCACAGCATGCATCAGATATGACATGCCCAATATTTTGGTGGCATTCATTCATCTTGAACTTCTACCCTTAATGGATTTGTTTGTTTGTTTGAATTGCAAGAAGAAATAAGTCAGCTATAGTGGCACTGGCCAATATAGCTCAAGTTAATTTTTTAAATTAATAAACTTCATTTTTTGAGAGCAGTTTTAGATTCATAAGCAAAATTGAGCAGAAAGTTCAGAAATTTCCCATATACCCCCTTCCCCCAACACAGGCGTAGCCTCTCCCACTATCAGCATCAAGCACTAGAGGGGTACATTTGTTACAGTTGATAAACCTACAGTGACACATCATTATCACCCAAAGTCCACAGTTTACATTAGGGCTCACTCTTGGTTGTACATTCTGTGGGTTTGGACAAATGTATAACAACATATATGCAACATTATAGTGCCATGCACAGTAGTTTTATTGCCCTGAAACTCCTGTGAATTACCTACTCATCTCTCCTTCCCCCTACTGGTTTTTTTTTTTTTTTTTTTTTTTTTTTTTTTCCACTGTCTCCATAGACTTGCCTTTTCCAGAATCTATATAATTGGAATTATACAATATGTAGCATTTTCTAGCTAATTGTTGTATTTCTTTCCAGTTTTTACCATAGGTACTTTTCACCAGATTTTTAAAAATACCATGCACATAGAGTTTTGTATGTTACTTTTTGCACTAAGCATTAGGCAGAAACATTATCCTATGTTTTTACAGTTTTAGGAAACTTTATTTTTAATAGCAGCATAAAATTCAATCATGTGAAGATGCTACAGTTTTTAGCCAATCTCCTATTATTTGGATTGTTTATAATTTTGATATATAAAGAGTAATTAAATGGTATCTGAATCTTTCATTAAGCCTGTGAGGCTAGAAAGTAATATCTTCATCTTACAGAAGGGAAAACCCAGGGTGTAGAGCTAGGAAATGATCGACCTAAGTATAGAACTTAATATTTCACAATGTTGGTCTGTTCTTCTTTGCACCAATGATTCTGAACCAAGATGCCAGGATGCAGCACCATCCCCAGATATTCTGATTGAATTGATCTAGGGTGCAGCCCATGATCATGGGTTTAACTTCCCAAGTGTTTCTAATCTGCAGCCAGGTTTAAGAACCACTGCACATCCAATTCTCCCTAACAATTTAACACCAAGTTCCCTCACCTCTCTAGCCTCAGTTTCCCCATCCGTAAAATGAATGAATTTAAAATTACTCCAACATTTTGTGAACTAACTTATGCTGAAGGGACCCTGAAATTTACTCCTAAATTTATGCAGATATAGAAAGATAAAGATATGATGTAGAAAGACATTGTTTAAACTATTGTTGTTCAAAACATCTTCAGATTGTTATAAAAATAGAGAAAGAAAACA
This sequence comes from Papio anubis, assembly GCF_008728515.1. Lineage (NCBI taxonomy): Eukaryota > Metazoa > Chordata > Mammalia > Primates > Cercopithecidae > Papio > Papio anubis. Next base: position 21,213,113 of record NC_044988.1, on the reverse strand, counting down.
AAAAATATGCAGTTGCAACAATCTGACTGACACGATCCCTGCCCTAGGTTTATTCTTTCCCTTCTTTTGAACATTTCCCCTTCTGGAAATTTCATGAAAGAAAAAACAGTGCCATTGTCAGGAGAATGTGGACTTGGAAGTCAGAATGCCTTGGGCAGGTTATGAACTGCTCTGGGCCTCATTTCCACCATCTCTAGAAAATGAAGAAGATAATACTACTGACCTCATCTGGTTATTCCACAACTCCCTATAAGGAATCTCAAAAAGGTGTCAGAAAGGACTGGGCACATGATAGCACTGATAGGACATCATTTGTGGTCTTATTTCTTTGGAGCATCGTAGATGACTTTGCATCTCCATGGTTTTTCCAGTATATGACTGGTCTGGGGCAGGGATGGGCCCGACACAGGCCCTGTGTTCCGAGGTTTTCTTGCCAGGGCTGATTCTACTATAGCACACTGAGGTGAGAGAGGCTTGGGGTGGTGGCACCCCAAGGACCATGTAAGTGTCATTTTTTAGTTACCAGCAAGTGCCTCCTTTACTTTACTTAAAAACATGGTTCCCCTATTTCTGAATATGACCAGAATTTTTTGTAAGTTAGTAACAGAAAATTTGAGGAAGATGAAAGAGATTGGGCCAAGCATGGTGGCTCACACCTGCAATCCCAGCGCTTTGGGAGGCCAAGGAGGGCAGACCACTTGAGGCCAGGAGTTTGAGACCAGCCTGAGCAAAATGGTGAAACCCCATCTCTACTAAAAATACAAATATTAGCCAAGCATGGCACGCACCTGTAATCCTGGCTTCTCGGGTAGCTGAAGCATGAGAATCACTTGAACCCTGGAGGTTGCAGAGAGCAGAAATCGTGTCCAGCCTAGGCAACAGAGCAAGACTCTGTCTCAAAAACAAAAAGTGACTGATGCAGGAAATCCATTGTAACTTGAAATGTTCACCAATAGCACTTGGTACCAGGCATTTCAAGAGTTGCAATGCTTTAACTACTTTCCCTAAACCATGGTGAGTACCAGACAAGTTATGTCAAATGGCGCTTTGCTAAAAGCGGAGTGTCAGCATAGTGGACAGAAGTGGGAAATGAAGAATCGTATCTGCAGTGAGTCCATTTTCAGGTCAGTTGCAAAATGAGATCATTGATGGCTCACCAGGCTTTTGAAATCACATGGCAGCTGCACTTAAGGATGTGTTATTTATTCTCTTTCAACTGTCGTATTTCTGTGATTCTAAGACATATTTTTTACATTTTATCATCTCGGAAATCAGATGCATCTTATAATTTGTGGCAGTTTACAACCACTTTTGACCAGAAAACTGATGTGATATCAGTGTTACTGCCCAGATATGAGACTTGGATGCAGAGATATCTGTTCAACCGAGTTAGGCACACGACTACTTCTTGTGTTGAATTTAATTGCAGTTCTAAAGAAGTTCGAAAATTAAACTATTGTTCAATATTCAAAGGAAAGATTCTTGCATACGCATGGAAACAAAACAGAATGTTACATAAATATAACAAATACTTTTAATAAGTATAAAATTAAAATTCTAATTGATAAGAGAATATTGTGTCACAGTTTAATATGAAGAAGCATCTTTTCCTTTGTGTTACTTAAAATGATGATGCATCTTAAATCTTGTGTCTTAGATTCAATGAAATATGGTATAAATGACTGTATACTCTCTGCTCTAGGTAACGCAAAGAAGAAAAATTTCTTGCTTGTGTTATTAATTGATTTCTAATTTATTCTTTTTCTAATTTTTTTTTCTTTCACAAATGGATACCAATTACATTGGACTGCAATGTCTCTCCTTGAAAAACAATGCTGTTGACTGAAATCACTTTGGGTGGACCAAATTTCCTCCTGTTGACTACTCCTGAATGATCTCTTCCAATCCCCCAAATCTGCCTCTCTGGCCAATCACAACCTTCTTCCGTGTGTGTCCATCATGCCGCTCTGGTCTTCAACTCCCCTCCTCTCTTGCTGACTTCCGGAAAAGCAACGGAAGAGTCCTGGGCGGAAGGAGGCTTCTGTATGCTTGTGAAAAAGAACAATCTGTGCCAACGGAAGGTTCTTCAACAACTTTGCTGCAAAACATGTACATTTCAAGGCTGAGCAGCCATCTTAGATTTCTTTGTTCCTGTAGACTTATAGATTATTCCATATTATTAAAAAGAAAAAAAAAACAAGCCAAAAAAAAAAAAAAAGCAAGCCACCTCTCTCTTTCTTGCTCTCTTTTTCTTTTTCTCTCTCTCAAGTTTGTGCAGGGAGATGGTGAACTGTTTTGTCAGAACTTAAATGGAAAAAAAAAATAAACCTACAACAAGCCTACCTTTTATAACTGGGTGTTTAGTGCTAAACAGCCAGAACCACAGAGACAGTATTGTATGACCAAAGCATTTGATGCCAAAATTTGACGTTAAAGTAATGATTTGATTTCCTGCCCTGGTTTTGAAGGTCCATTTTTTCCCCTTTTGCATTGATTTGCTTGTTTCCCCCTTTGAAACACCTAAAAATACCTTTCCAAAACATTGCAAGAGCATAAATAGACAAAAATGAAATAGAAAGCTCTTGCATGCTTGAGTCCACCATTGGGGGAAATGACAGAAAACTGGACCTGAGGGCATTAGGAACATCCTACAGAGTTGTGTTTAGTGTCGTTTGCCATGGTATTTCACAGTGAAACATCGATACTCTCCACACATCATTTACTTCATGCATTATGTACTGGTTTTTGCATTTTACGCACTTGATAAGTCTGCTGCACTGGTTTCATCAGATAGACTTGCTGCTACTGGCTTTTCCATTGTAGATTGGGTTATTTTACACACAGTTCGCCAAATGGGATTGCTCTGTATAGTCAAATTGGTGATGGACAGATGGACAGAATGCAGAGGTACATAGATGAGCTGAGGCTGATCCAGCTCCCCTGAAATTCAGAGTGTTAACTTTGTAGACCCTGCACAACCTCTTGGTGCTATCTAGCCATTATCCCCATTTTTTTTAAAGGCCATCAGAAATTCCATTTGTCATGGTGGGAAGCATTTTGAATATGATGCAGGAAATTTCTTCCTGGAGTCAAAAGTTTCTAAGAGGTCCTGTATTTTTAAGAAATGGAATTTATTTAAATAATATTTAAGCTGGTGCCCATGTTGGCCAGGCAACTTTTTTCAATGGTGCTTATTAGAAGTTTTTTCATCTTGTCATTTTAAGAAAATAAAACTGGAAATTGAATATGGGTGGCATGATTGTACCCTTCTAGTTCTTATTTTCCCACTCCTCTGTCCCTCTATAACTATGCCATACTATTATATGCTGGTCCACTGAATGTTGAGATGATCTGTTTCTTTGGGTTTTTTTTTTTTTTTAAGAAATATTTTCACTGGTTTTCTATGACTCTAAACACTTCATCAAAACTAGAAGACTGAATTATGAGAACACTGTTTGAATTAGTGGCCAGAAACGATGAAATCTTATAGATCTTTTGACAATTTCTCTGTTTAGGGGAGGGTAGACTGATATCAAGTTTCTTCATATCAAAGCTTCATTGGTGACCTCATTTGCTTTACGAGTGACCAGCCATCTTGCAGGCTTCATGCTTCTGAGAGCCTTACTTCGAAGATGCTGCTGGAGTCACAGCTGAGGAGAGGAATACTATCAATATGGACTATCCTGGGAAAGAGGTGGGAAGTAGATGCTAAGGTCCCCATCCAAACAGCAAGCTACTAAAAAACCTGCCTTGAAAATATTTCTAGACATCAAAGATAACTTACAACCCAAGGTGAATAATAAATAAATTATCTGATGACCCTGTTAATAGCATTGCAATTTTACTGAATCACATAATGATTCATAAGTAATTAGGGAACCAACTGATTTTGCTAAGCAGTCTTCCCCTTCATAATACCGCAGGCCCTTCTGACACACAAAAAAAATGAAAGTTAATCCTGGGCACAGCGTACGGTTTTACATTTAAAGGCACAGTCTTACATGGACAAATGCAAGCACAAGCCTAAACCAAGGTCAAGCAGATGGCAAAACTGAATTTGCCTGCAAAGAAATCTATTTAACTGAACCAGCCCATAATATTTAAGGCACGAGGTTACTGTGATAGGAAAGATAAAAATGATGTCTGTTTTCTTAGACGAATAACCATCAACATGACAACAAAATTCATCGGGGTCTACCAGCGTGCATTCCATTTCCCACTGGCCATGCAGGTGCACGTTGCGGAAATACTGGTTTAACTACTAGTGTGTTACTGCCTCATTTATCTACATAACATTATTAACTAGAACATAATGCTTTCAAAGTTTAAGTTAATGTTATATATTATGTATAAATATATATATTCATAATGAGATATATGTAATGGATAGTACAAAGTTTGGAGACTCAACAAATGCTCTAACCTTCTAGAGACAAAAGTCCTATTTCTGTTTTCTTTTGTCTTTTTATTTTCAATTAGTGACCCATTGTTAAATCCAAATCCACTTTTACTGAAAAATACTGTACATGTGTAAAATGTTCAGTTGTTTTTTTGTAAAATATAGTAGAATGGTTGTAATTGATACTGGCCAAAATCAATGTTATTCCATATTTTATTTTTTCTATTAAATTAACCTAAGTTCCTGTTTATTTGATCTGTTCATACCCACGTATAAACTTCTCTGAAAGGGTAAGGTCGTGAGAAACTTCCCTGTTTCTACATAGAAGCTGAATATGAAGGAAAGGGTGGAGGTGCATGAAACATCTAAATAAAGTTGGAAAAGAGAGTGAGCAGAGGAGGGAATTGAGAAGGAGTGAGAAACAGCAGTGTAAGAAAGGAATGGGTTAGATTTGGTCATGAATATATGTTAAATCCCATTTTTAGAAAGCAAGGCTGTGAAAAAAAATCTATAAAGGCTTGGTATTGTTTCTATCAGATCGTACAGATGCTGGCCCCCAGAATAGGGCCCACCTGGTCCCGCTCTTCCTCTAGTGCACAGCACACCCACTGGTGTATGTCTGTAGGGTTGGGAGCCATGGCTGGGGGCAAGGAGGTAGGCAGTGTAAAAGCTGTTAAAGAGGAAGGTGGCTTTGTTCAATTTGCTGACATCTTGTGTAAAGTCGACATTGGCTGGATGTCTAGAAGATGATTTTGTCTAAAATAAATCTCAAGTATATACCATGGGGTGGGACTGAACAAGCTAGCTAAAAACAGCAATGGAGTATAGATCTTTTTGAACCATGCCTGAGATGCAATTACTAGTCTTAAAGGTTCAGTGCTCTACCTCTTGGGGAAAAGAAATGATAAATCAGCCAAAGCCACAAACAAATTGAGCCCCAACTAGGTTTAAAGATCTGGAGATAACAACCATTTATGAGGAAGAGCCTCTACTGCTTTGAAATCCCATTATGGGGATGGAGAGAAATTAATTTTATTGATCACTTACTATGTACTACACAATGTGGGAATATAGAGTATGTATATACATACTGTTGTGGATATGTTCTCTCTCAATTTTCAGGACTCTAGAGGTGAATGTATTATCCTCCATTTACACATGAGAAAAACTGAGTCACATAGACTTGAAACAAATTGATTGAGATTCCATATCCAGATTCATCATCATAATACAATTTAACATTAAGACAATTCACAGCAAGTGGTACATGCCAAATCTCAAATGAGTGGTACACTGAGTTGTTAAGTTCAGAACAGGCAGAGATTCCTTTGAACTGGACTGTTCAGTTCCCTAGAGCAGGTAGAGCTAGAATTGGCCCCTGAAGCATGGACAGACAGGAAGAGAGCGGGAAGAATGTTACCAGTGAACTTGCTGCATACAAGATGCTTAGGGAAGTAAGATGTTTTCATGGTTTTAATCTAATTATCTATTGCTACAAAGAACAGTGATTCAAAATTTGGTGGTTTAGTTCAGAAAAATCTACATTTGTACACTTTGTAGAAGAAGGATAGTGTGCCCATTCTCAATCCCCACATCCATGGAAGACTGCTAATTATCACTCATTTTCCACTCCAGTTATCAGAGGCTTGTCACACTGATCTCTTCTACCAGATTCATTATTTTCCATTGAATAATCTACCCTTCATTTTTGAAGAACTTACAAACTGAGTACTTGGTAAAGAAGGGGAGGTGATTGCTATAGTAACTACTAAATTAAATTTCTCAATCAAAGTGATCAATACTTGTGACATATCTGAGTATGAAAATAAACACATAACATCTTATCCCCCTCATGTAAAAAGAATGTCATGCAGCTAAAATATAAAATAGACATTCATTCTTAACAGCTTCCATATTATCATTCAGCCCTGCACAAAGAGAACAATGGCAGACGGCAATGTGTTGAATAGAAATTGCATATTGGAGACAATTTTCAACTATGGGCCAGCCAATTTAATACCCCCTCCTTCTGTCCTCAAGCACAAGATGGCAGAGGTTGAACAGAGGACAGCTGCAGTGTGACCTCACCCAGACCAGGCTGGGCCCTGGGCCCTGCACGCAATACATGTAGATGACAGCACAGATCTGCTTCTCTTCTCTGGCCAACATCCCTTTCCAAATGTTATGTTTGTTGCAGGCTTATAAAATCTGAAGTTCTCAACAGAATGCTTTAGAGCCTTTGACATATTTAGCAGGGCATAGCCAAGGTGGACCTAATTTCACTGTAGCTCATTAGAACTACTTGGCACCTAGAAATGGGGCTAATCTGCATAATCCTGTCTCCTCTTCATCATGAGAGGTGAAGATCAGGTCCAGATTCATTTCTTGAGCAATGAAGATGCAGTTATGCAGCATCATTACGTTTCAGCAGACCAGAATGTGACCTGGGACAGCCAGCGCTCCTTCCCATTCTCTACCTCCAAGGGACTTACAAGGACAGTTTGACTGGCTTATTACCAAAGGACTTTCTTACGAGGGCTCCTCTCTAAAGGACCATTGTTTGGATCCAGCTGTGGTTTTTCTAGGGCCAGGTATCAGACAACAAAAGATGTTTTGTATCCCACTTTCTAGAAAATTCCAGAAACATTCCCTGAGGTCTGAGTTGGAAGATCTTTAACTTTTTTTTTCATTTTAGAAAACAGTACATTATTTTCAAAATACAGTGTTTTAAGCTTCACAGAGTTTCACTAAAATGGATTTCTTTAATGTGGCCCCCACAAAAATCAGGCCGATAGACATTCATTTTCTGATGCAAGAGGCACAGCTAGTAAGGGGTGTGGCTAGGACTCAAGCCCACAGCTTCAACATTCTGTACAACACTGATTCCTTTTTAAGAGTGCTGGAGAAAAGCATGTCCACATTACATATGCTGCAAGGCAGGGTGTAAGAGCCTTTTCTCAGGTGAAGATAGAAAGCACACTGTGTCCCTGGGCTTGGCTTTTTCTCATTCCAAAAGAGTTGCTTCCATAAATAAATATTATTGAGTCCCTGCCACAAACTCGGTTCTGAGGTTTCTCTTGCCCTCTTCAAACTTACAGTCTAATGAGGGAAACAGACACTTAGACATAAAACACATGGTTATAATGTGAAGCCTTTAAAGGGTAAAAAATATTGTCAGGAGTCAAAGGAGCAAGCGCACTTCACTAATCACGTGCTAAGGTTCCATGCCCTTGCACTACAAGCTTTCCAAGGATATCCAAAAATAGCATGAAACCTTAAAAATGGAGTTGACTCAAAAATGTACAAATAAAACTGCAAAGATCAAAATCAAATGATACCTTGATTAAATATCTACAAAGTGGATCATGTCAAACTAGTCCACTGCAACTAAGGAATTATACTTACAACCATTGTCACTTGACGTCAGGGATATGCCTGAGAAATGCATCCTTAGGTGATTTTGTCATCATGCAAACATCATAGAGCACACTCACACAAACCTAGATGGCATAGCCTACCACCCACCTAAGCTATATGGAATGGCTTATGGCTCCTAGGCTACAAAGCTATACGGCATGTTACTGTATTGAATACTGCAGGCAGTTGTAACAAAATGGTAAGTATTTGTGTGTCTAAACATAGAAAAGGTATGGTAAATATATGGTACAATCTTATGGGACCACCGTCATATATACAGTCTGTTATTGACCAAAACGTCATTATATGGTACATGACTATAATTAACATTAATGTAGAATAAAGGAGAATTTTAATATGTTTGATATGATGTGAGACCTGCAGAGGTGGGAGAATCTAGGATCTTGAGAATCTTAACAGCCCTGCAAAGGAGGGAGGAAGTCACTATTCACCCTCTAGGGAATAGAAAAGAGGAGAGAGATACATGTCCTATCCTTGGTGGTGGTAAGGGAGGTCTCTGGGGTGGGGCATGGAAGGGCAGTGTACAGGACTGCAATATGTGGATGTCTTCCTGGATATCATCCTCTCTTCTTCCCTGTGCCTTCTACACTCCCTCCAAGGAGATCTTTGTCAATCTCATGGTTTTAAATACCATCTATATGCTGATGACTCTTAAAATATATATAGATTCCTGATCTCTTCCCTCAAGATTCACACCTGTAGATTCAATTAACTACTTGACATTTCCCTTCAGCTGTCTAATAGGCATCTCAAAATTAACATGTCCAAAATAGACTTCAGACACCCCAACCCCCTGACCATCTTTACCACCAAATCTCTCCCACCTCAGTAAATGGCATTCACTGCATTTCCAAATATATCTCTAAATGGTCTACTTCTGCCCACTCCATAGCTGTAACTGTGACCAAACCACCATTGTTGCCATCCCAGACTGCTGCAACAGCCTCCGAACCAGCTCCCAGACTTCTCCCTCTCCTCTCCTCTTCCCTCTCCCTTCAGTTCTCTCTAATCAGTTCTCTACACAAGCATAGTGCCATTACAAATGGAAAATCAGATTTCATCTCTCTGTTTACTGAGCATAAAATCTGAACTCCTTACCTGAGGTCTTTGTGATCTCACCTCACACCACCATCCCCCATGCCCTCACATGTTTTAGTCATGCCAACTTTCTTTTCATCCTTCAAACAAAACCAGCTTGTTTGGGACCCAGGACCCTTGCTCTTCACATGGCTGGCTTCTTCTCATGCCACAGGTCTCAGTTCAAAAACAACTTCCTCTGATCAGTTCCTTCCACCACTGACCCCACACCTGCCCACCTCATTTTGACTTTCCATAGTACTTACCAGCACATGACATTTTATGGTTTGTTACTTATTGTCAGCCAGCCCCATGAGAGCTGGTGCTTTGTCTGTCTCGTTCACAGCTGTATCTTACATGTCAGGCACATGCCTTGCTTAAGAAATATTTGTGGAATGAATGAATAAAAAAAAAATCCAAGAGAAGTGTCATTTGACCTGAGCCTTGAAGGATAAGCAAGAAATTACAAATCAGAGAAGGTGATGATGTTTAGGAAGGATATTTGAGAGAGAGAACCTGTGCAAAGGCACAAAGCCATTGAAAGGGCTTGTGGATGGCGATCACTTGGAGGCCCAGGCAGGGGATGAGCAGGGCAGGCAGCTTGGGAGAAAGGATGGAGAGACGAGTGGGGTCAACCGGTAAAGGACCTTCACTGGACTGTTGCCCTTCCTCCACCTTCTTGTCATCAATGTCATCAACCCTCTTTTCAGAGAGGCTAATTGATTTGCTCAAGGACCCCATCAAGTCAACTCTTGGCCTCCTGCCAACATATTTGAGAAGCATTCATTCAGACAGAATGCTGAAGAGGCCAGATTTCCTCAGTCCCCAGGCACTTATGGCTGTATTGAGCCAGTTGAATGAAAGAACAGGGTGCAAGCTCACATGAGAGGCAGCAGCCCACAGCTTCTGTTCACTGTGATGTCCACAGCCAGAGCAACAATTTGGCAAGGCCTGTTTTGCAAAACTGGACTTGGGACCATAAGCCTGCTCAGTACTGTCTTTTTCTCCTAAGACCCCCTAGCCCTCTAAACTGTCATCACCAGAGAAGATCAAAAGGAAAAAACATGATGTGCTAGCACTTCCCTTCCCTAACAATGAAAACAGTAACCCCCATATGCAGAGTACTTCCTATATGCCGAGCTAAAGGCTTCATATGGGTTATTTAATGCAATACTTCCAATAGCCTGATTTGATCTCCTTTTTACAAATAAGGAAGCAGATGAGGTAAATGCCTAAGGTACTCCAGTGGTAGATAGAAGGTCTGGGATTAATTTAAACTCAGACAATCTGATGTCAGAGCATCCACAAGGAGAAATGCAAGAGCCAAGGAGGATTCCATCAAAACAAGCTTCAAGCTGTGATTGTGGAGTGTGCGACGGGTTTCTATATTTTAGCTGGTGCTGTCAGGTTCCAGGTGCATGTTGTTAATATCCACCCAGGAGTATACACTGTGGCTAAATCATGCTTTGTGTGAACAAGGCAGGAGTCAATATTTGATCATTAAAGCTAGTAACCACCAATGGGCCACATGGACAAAATCAAAATAGACCTAAGCTAAATGAGGCAGCGACTGTTACAAAGAAATGCGGATATGATGATATGATGCTTCCTTTCACAATTTATTGGTCAAGAGGCTATTGTTTGCATTCTCTAGCCCTAGTTGAAATTAGGAAGAAATAAAACGGAGATATTGGGAACATTAGAAGAAATATTAGCATGCTGAAAGTTAATACAAATACATAATACAAATTCTGTGAGCTCCTTTGACAAATCTGGTGAAATATAAATTCTTTCCAGGTGATATTAAACAGGATTTCTTGCCACCAAAATCATAATGGTTGCAATATAATAAAAGCTAAACTATAAAAAACTATAAACTATATTTATAAACTATAAAAAATAAGGCTCTTTATTATATATAGGAATATAATGTTTAATTGTTTTATGTCATGAGAAGAGCCACAAATATGGCAGAAACCAGAAGCCATCTTGACCTTCTCCTTCGTCACTCCCACAACACCAGGTCAAGACAATCCCACCTCCCAAATCTCCCAGATCCACTTTCTGTTCTTCGCCTCTTCTGCCCCTATCCTAGCCCAGCACCTTGGATCAAGCTACTTCTTACCTGGGCTATTGCAGTATCTCCTCATTAGCCTCCCTGAACACACCCCATGTGTCCACAGTCATGTGTCTTCCATCTTCATCTCCTATTCTATTTTCCACAACAGCCAGAACGCTCTTTTTAACAATTCAAAACTCAGCATGAGACTCCACTCCCCTGTGACTTCCCATTTCCTAGGATAAAATTGAAATTCCTTTCCATGGGCTTGAAGGCCAGGGTCTATCTGACCCCCTACCCGCCCCCCGGCCGCCAAACTTAGCTCATGACATTCTCTTCTTCCGCAAGTATTTTCCTGCCACATTTACTTTCCCTGATTCTTCTATTCTTCCCTGCATCCCAGAACATCCCCACACATCACTCCCCCTCCTTTAATGTTATCCCACCCGAATCATCTATCATTTCGGCCTCAGTTTAAATGTCACTTCTGATTCCTGGTCCTTAACAGACAAGGTTAGATCTCCTTAGTGTAAGCTTTCTTGGAAGCCTCTACATTTCTTTTATATTAATTTTATAATAAATATCTAGTTACTTGTAGAAATATGTGTTTGATGTATGTAATTCCTGCTACATAGTTTGCTGGATGGGAGCAAAGTCTGTAAATGCCTTCTATGTCATGAACCTGCTAAAACGTCTCATAGAGAAGGTGCTTGATAACTGTTATGGATAGTTGAAAAAAATGAATGAATAATTAAATGAAACATTGAGCAAATGACAGGAAAGGAATAGCTCTGATCCAAGACTTGGTCAACTAAGTTGTAGCCTGAATTCTGTAAAATTTCAGCATAGCTCTCTGTATGTCTATACTTCAGATTCCCCTTCTTCAGCACCATCCCCGTGAACCTTCCAGCCCTTCTGTTCCATGTCAAGGGAAAATAGCAGGAGGCTTCACAGAGTTTCCATCGCTGGTCCTAAAACACACGCAAAACCCTTGGCACAGACTCATTAAAGCCAATGCTTTAGAAGTTTGCCACTAAGAGTGTGGACCAGCAGCAGCAATAGCGGCCAGGAATTGGCTAGTGTGAGAGCCGATTTCTAAACATGCATTCTCATTCCCTGGGTACTCACTGTTGACAAGGGACTTTGCAGGAGAAATTAAAGATTAATATCAAATGAACTTAAAATAGAGAGATCAGCCTGAATTGTCCAGATGGGCCCAAGGTAGAGGCGATCAGAGAGGTGTGGTAGAAAAAGGCAAAACAGGCAGAAGGGGAGGTCAGATTCAAGGCGTGAGATGAACTTGACCCACAGCCAAGGAACTTGCAGCAGACCCAGGCCCAGAGCCCCCAGAAAGAATGCAGCCTGATAACAGCTTGATTTCAATCTTGTAAAACCCAGAGCAGAGAACCAGATGAGCCACACCATACCCAGATGTCTGACCTATAGAACAGTGAGTTAGGGAAGGGGTGCTTTTTTAAGCTACAAAGCGTATAGTAACTTGTGATGGCAGCAGTAGAAACTAGCACAATGAGACCATACCTGCTCAATCACAATATGTCCTTTTGCCAGATCCCAAGTTGATATTTTCAAGAGATGGTTCAATGTCATAGTTGCAATCACAGGATCTGAAGGGAGGCTGCCTGGGTTCAAATCCTGGCTCTGTCATTTACTAGCTATGTGATCTTAAGGAACACATTTAACTTCTCTGTGCCCCTGCTTCCCCGTTTGGGTGATGGTAATCCTACCTCTCTTCCAGGAACATTCTGAGGATTAAATGACAACACACGAAAGCACTTAGGACTGTGCCTATATGTATTAGGCACAAAACATGTTGGTTACTAATATTACTTAAACCAGAATTTTTTGATTCATTGTTGATCCGTCTCCCTCCACTAATATCCAATCCATCACCCAGCTAGTTAATTTACCTGTTGAGTATCTCTTGAATCTGTCCTCTTCCCTCTATCCCCACCATGACCATCCTAGGTTAGCTATCATCATCACCTCCCAGAAGCACTCTGTGAATCTTCTCCAGTCCCACAAAGAAGCTAAAGTGACTTTTCAAAACATGAATCTAATCACAATGCTCTCCTGCTAAAACCTGTGGCTATCGGGGTAAATACAGGATCCACTAACGTGTCCTGCAAAGTCTGATACCCCTACACCCAACTCAATTTCGTTTTTCTTTCTTTCTTTCTCTCTCTTTCTCTCTCTCCTCTCCCTATCCCCTCTTCTCTTCTCTCTCTTTCCCCGCTTCTCTGGCCTTCCTTCAGCCTGTCCCAGTGGCTAACCCTCCCCTCACTGGACCCTTTGCAGACATGGTTCCCTAAGGCTAGAGTGCTGGAATCACAGGTCCACAATTGTGTTTGTTCTTATTTGATGGATGTCTGAGTCCCACTCCAGACTCTAAGCACGAGGGCAGGAGTGCATTTGCTTTTTCTCATCATTGCATACCCCATAATTAGCACAGTTACTGGCACAAATACTGGCTAAGGAAACAGTTAATGAACAAACGAATGAGTAAAAATACTGTGGCACAGTTGAAGAGGCAGGACAAATAAGATGTTGGTGCTTCTTTTGGTTTGACTCCTACTTGGGGGCAGGGAGGTCAAGAATTAAATTATGTCAGATTGAAAACATCAATTCACTGACTGGATCACTGTTGAGTTGCTGCAACCTTTGTGAGTGTGTCACAGGCTATGTTGGAAGCAGCTGAGCACAGAAGGAGAAACCAGAAGTTGGTTCAGCAAAGGGGCCATCTCAAAATATGCTACAAGTCTGAGGGGTTATATAAGAACCAAAAGCTGAAAAATTTTCTTTCCACTCTCTCACCATAGCTATCATTTCTTTAGGTTTGTTGCCTAGAAAGATTTCATCATCAGATTTTTTTTCCCCCAACAAAATACATAAGCCTCAGTTTGCAGCTATCTCACTGCTAGGTTAGCCCTCACTGTCCCTTTCCGTATTCAACCCTCCACCTCCCACTTCCATCTCTGTAGGCGTAAAACACGATGATCCAGAGCTGGAGAATGAAGACCCGCCTATGCTTTTCCCACACAGAACACAGCATGAGGAGGTGACGAGACATTCGCAGACCATAGAGGGCCCTCAGGGGCGGGCTGGGGCAACTTGACCTCAGATGTCTGTGCCAGAAAAAAAAACTGATGAACAGATACATCATTCATGAATGTCCAAGCTCACAAATTCTTCATGACGCCAGTAGAACGTGGAGGCCTGAAACCCTCCTCCAGAATCTAACTCACGCCCCACCACTCTGTGATATGTATTCTCTGAGCTTCCATCATTGAAGTTCCGTCTCCCTGTCTTATAAGCTCCAAGGAACGTAGGGACCATGTCTAGCATGGAGAATTCCAGATACAGGCAGGTGCTTTAAACCTGTAGCTTAATCAAATGGTTGTCAACAGAGACAACATCAGCCTCCTTTTGTTGTCTCAGGCTAATTATTAGACAATTCTGAAATAGAATAAAGATGATGTTTAGCCATGTCTTACTGAACGATTCATATTAAACTCACTCTCCAGGCAGTCGGCAGAATTTCTGACTCTGTGCTGGATCCCCCTTCATCTCCCTCCTAAACCCTCCACCAAGAGGACATACGCCATACCCACCCTTCCGGATGGCAGGTCTGGAAATATCAGTGCACTGGCCACTTTCTACCACTGGTGCTAAACAGTAACTCAGAGTAGCAAGCAGCCTAAGCCTAGGTTGAGATGGCAACAGTCCTTCTGAAGGACTCTGAGGCAACGAGCATAGAGCAATGGCTCTCAGACTTGAATGGCTATCAGAATCTCCAGGACAGCCTGTTCAAACACAGATTCCTATCTGCCACCCCCACCTCAGAATTTGTAATTCAGTAGATCTGAGGTGGAACCTGAGAATTTATATTTCTAATAAATTCCCAATCGATGCTGATGCTGCTGGTCCCACCATGAGAACCACCAACACTGATGTTAATTACATAGTCTTAGTAATGACACTAGAAAGACGTGGGTTCAAGTCCCAGCTCAGCCACTTTGCATGTAACCTTGGTTAAAGTATTAAATCTCTCAAATTCTCACTTTCCTCATCTATGAAAAGAAGTATTAACCGCAGCAATGCTGAGGATTAAATAGGTAATGCATCTGGAAGCATACGAAACATCCCCACCCCAGAATACAGAGCCCCTTTCCCTGCACCACACCCAAGCCCCTGCTTTCCCCAGGCTGCAGGTGCAACTCTCCTTAACAGGACTGCTGTAGGAACATTTGAGCGGTGGGCAGTGCACAGCTAATTGTCTCCACCTGCCTCTGTCCAGTGGTGTCCTGTCCACAAGGGCAACGCTAAGATGAGCATCAGCCCACCCCACAGAGCACAAACAAGGCTATTGCCTGATGTTTCTGCAAGAATGGTGTTTCACATCGCTTTTTGCCCTGAGACTAAGAGATAAAGTAATTCATCCAAAACCACACAGCTAGTAATGGCAGAGGTCCAGAGTTAGGACAATGCACCTGCTGACTCACCTGTACTGAACTGTATTTGTAATCTTGCTGTATTAATTTCTTATGGCTGCTCTGACAGATAACTACAATTTGGTACCATAAAACAATACATATTTATTCCCTCACACTTCTGGAAGTCAGTAGTCAGAAATCAGGGTTTCAGTAGGGCCACCCTACCAGAGGCTCCAGGGCAGAACCCATTTCCTTGTCTTTTTCAGCTTCTAGAGCTGCATTCCTGGCATTCTTTTGCTCATGGCCCCTACCTCCATCTTCAAAGCCAGTAGTAGCCTCATTAAATCTCTCACTCTACAGTGAGAGAGATTAGATCACCTTCTTCTGTAGTAAAATGTCCTTCTGTTTTCTTCTTCTAAGAACACTTGTGATTATATTGGTGCCGCCCTGATAATCCAGGATAATCTCCCCATTTCAAGATCTTTAACTTAATCACATCTGTGAAATTCCTTTGGCTGTACAAGGTAATACTCGCAGGTCCCAGGCATGAGGACTTGGACATCTTTGGGGGCCATTATTCAGCCTCCCACACTTGGATTGGTTGTCTAACTCTCTGAGCCACCATTTTTTCTTCAGCGAAGTGGAAATAATAATATATCCTCATGAGAACATTACCACGTGGTACACACTAACTCGCTGAATAAATGTCCACTGGATTGTTGAATGCTTCCTGCAATACTCTTTTGTGTATATCTTGCATTAACTCATTACTCATCTATTTACTCTATTTACTCATCTAACTTTTATTAAACACTTACTATGTGTTAAGTACTGTGCTAGGCAAAGGGGATATAATATAAGGGTATATAAGGATATAACAGAATACATTTCCTCCCTTTACAGATTTTATACTGTAATAAAGGGAGATAAATGAGGGAGCAAATGCCCTGATGTGTTAACATGTGTTATGAAAAGAAATTAGAGAGGATATGCTCTACAGAATGGGTCGTCTAGTCCCCTGGGGAGGAGGTAGGAGTGGAAGGATAGAGCTGGAGACAGGAGGCTGGAAAGGGACAGGGAAGTGTGAGCACCTGGAAAATGCCAGGAGTTTCTCCCTGATGGAGCCTTGGGGCTGTCTTTGTCTGCTTCCTGCTGCTCTAACAGAATACCACAAACTGGGTAGTTTACAAAAAAAAAAGTTTATTTGGCTCATGGTCCTGGAGGCTGGAAAGTCTAAGATCAAGCAGCTGCATTTGGTGAGAACTTTCCTGCTATATCATAACATGGTGGAAGGCCTGGTATGGCAAGAGAGTATGCATGTGTCAGAGAGAAATGGGAGCCAAACTTCATGTTTTTATCAGGAGCCCACTCTCACCATAACTAACCCACTTTCACAGTAATGGCATAGTCCATTTATGAGGGCAGAGCCCCAGGACTTAATCACCTCTTAAAGGTCTCTCCTCTTGATATTGTCACAGTGGCAATTAAATTTCAACATGAGTTTTGGAGGGGACATTCAAATCATAGCAGGTCCCAAAGACTGAGGCACAGTGTGAGAGAGATGAACTAACAATCCTCCCAAGGGTCTGACTGCAATGACCCCAAGTGCCATGTAAAGAAATCTGGGTCATGTTATGTACTCCAGGAGCCACTGGAAAGTTTAAAGAGGCCCTTCTCAGTATTCCATCCTCTGCAGTGATCCAGGCTCCTGGCAGGAAACCCTGAAAGCTCTGTCCTCCTTATAAATATTAAAATACCAAATTCACAGAATTCTCTGTGAACTAGTAGTGGTTTCCTTAAGTGCCTCTTGCCTTTGCCTTTGTTCCCCATTGAGACCTTTTGTGATTTATATTTTCAGAATTTTATTTTTAGAGCCTCTCGTTACAGCGAGCCATCATCTCCCTTAGAATCTGTCAATCTAATTTATAAGTCATTTGCTCTTCAAAATATTCTTATACCCCTGGATCCCATTTAACTCTCTAATCTTTGCAGTTCTTTTTATATGAGAATGTTCAAAAGGCAAATTCACTATATTAACTATTAGGTGGAGAAGAATAATTCTGATTGCTCATGCAGTATTTTTTTCCAACCTGGGTGGTTTTGCTGAGAAGTGGATTGATGGTAACTGTGATATGAATTTAGTTGAAAATGTTTGCTTTCCTGGATGCATAGTCCTTGGTCTATTTTATCCCTCCACTTTACCTCCTGAAACTTAGCACCCCTCTCTAATATATTTTTGTCAACTCATATCATTCTCCCCATGAACTTCAATAAATTGGCAGTGAACTTCTGTGCTGGAAAGACATTTTGCATTAAAAACTGGATTCACAGCAGGCAATCTGCCTGGGGACCACATGTCTAAGAAAGCAGTCATTTTTAACTAAGGATATTTCAAGCCTAGATAGAATAGGGCCGGTGTGCTCTGAAGCCACAAATGTCTAGCCTACTAAAAGCAAAATTACTGTACTGCATATTGATAATTAACCTTGTCAACTAACTTTCATAACCACTCCAGCGTAATACACACACTCTTCTTTTCAGTTATATTGTTGTGATTTCTGGATCCCATTATATCCTACTTGCAACCTGCATTCCTATTGCTACCCCTTACCGGCACTCCCTGATTTGCTTGCCCTATTCAGCTTTTTGGTTCATAGGATTTAGTAGCTTCTAACCATACTAACCATGCATGTGTTTACAGTTTACTATATATCTCCTGTGTTATGATGTAAACTCCACCAGGAAGGAGATCTGTGTTTTGTCTACTACTGTATCTCAGATGCCTGGAATAGTACCTGACATGTAGTGGGCGCTCAATAATTAGACAACGAATGAATTAATGAATGCCTTTTCATGGAGCTTTTAACTGTCGTGTCACTGCTTTTGGCATCCCTAACTTCCAATAGTCAACTTATTTATTTACCAAAATGTTTCAATCACTTCATCACATGGCAAGTTGTGGTCTAGATCACAGAAAATTATTCTTGACCTTAAACAGCAACTAGTCCCTGTCAAGGAGACACATATGTGCAGAATCACCAGTTGATATAAATAATTATAAATAAAATTATACATTAAAATATTAATTATGAATTTAAATATATATTATAAATTAAAATATGTACAAAGCACAACCAAGCACAGAACGAATTAATTCAGCTGTGTAATGATGTGGTAGGAAAGATTCAGATAATTCTTCACAGAGGAAGCTACTTTGAGTTGTAGAGAATGAGTAGAAGTTTGCTAGAAGAAGAAAGGAAGGAGTGGGCATATGTCAAATGGCTGTTCTAAGTGGGAGAGTGCATCATGGGCTTGGGGGACTGGAAGTCTCTTGGAAACGCCAGAGCATGAGGATGTGTCTTAGTTGACCTCAACAGCAGCTGACCTTGAAACAAAGATTCAAGTCCAAGAGTTTTTTAGGGGAGGTCAAAGAAAACGCCAGTGGTGAAGCAGGAGAGTCAGACAGGGAAGGGAACGCAGCCAGTGAAGGTTATGTCATCAAGCCAGCTACTGTAAGCTAGTGGAGGGGCAACTGGAGTTCAGCGTTGTGGGGAAACTCTGGAAAATGGTATATAACATAGGCCTCAGAGTTATCCCGCTGATGGGGCAATGGCGCTGTGCTTTTCATATACTAAATCCCTGTCATTGGTTGAGGACGACTCCTGGGGGTCAGTTCGCTCCTTCTGGCCTGCCATGTGTTCCTGACAGAGCATAGGCCTCAAGGAAGTATGAAGCAACACTTTCCCCTGGAAGTTGGTTTCTGCATCTGGATGTGATGAGGCCAAGGGGTGTATGCAGGCCACCAAAAGAGTCTGCTACAGTTTGTAAGGCGAGCAATAGAGGATGACGATAAAATTGCAGCAAAGGCCAAATTTTTAAGGCTCTTGTATGTCATTCCTTTGAGCTTTATTCTGTATTGAGGAAGCAGCATTGCAAGATTTTAGGTAGGAAAGTGGTCTGATAAGATTTGAATTTGAGAGAGAACATTCTGGCTACGGAATGAATGACAGAATTGGCGTGGGGGCGTGGAGAATATCTAGTCCAGGAGACCAATTAGGAAGATAAATTCACCATATGGTATAGAAATGACTGAGCTAAAAGACATGGGATGGTGCTAGAGATGGGGATGAGCAGATGGAATGGAGAGCTGTTCAGGAGATAGAAGTGACTGAAATTGTGAGGGATTAGATGTGAGGAGGGATCAGGGATGACTCCCTGGTGACGGCTTCCCTGATTGGATGATGGTGGCACTCACCTAGATGGGATGCACAGGAGGGGTATCAGTGCTGGGCTAAAGTGGTAAGGCTTGTTGAACATGGTAAATTGGAGATACTTGTAAAGTATCCAGGTGGAGAATCCAGTGGGCAATGGATGCAGGATTATCGAACTCAAGAGAAAGTTCTGGACTGAGAAGAACTGTTTAGAAACCACCAGTTTATGGAAGAGATTTAAGGGCAGAGAAGCAGAAGAAATTCCAGCATACATAACTGAAAGTTTGCCATGTGGGATGAGTTGATTGAATGTTACTATCAGCATCCATTCATATGAAGTCCTTTGTTAAGCTAGAGATGACCTGGCATCTATCATCCCTAGCTATTGCTTTGCCTTTATTTTTCTCCACATCTTTCTAAAATGATTATTTCTTTCCCTCAGCCTAGTTGGATTTGGAGAGACAACAAGACAAATTGTGTAATTTGGGTCAAGCTGTAGAAACTCTAATTATTAGCTTCTTCATCTGTAAAATGGGGATCCCATAAGTGGAGACTGGTTTGTCTGATAGTCAATTGAAGACACTTTCTTGAGAAGCTTTCCAAAGCTTCTTCCCTCTCCTGACCTCTAAAGATCTTAAATGTGGGCATGGTGGCTTACACCTGTAATCCCAGCACTTGGGGAGGCTAAGGTGGGAGGATAACTGGAGGCCAAAAAGTTCAAGACTAACATGGACAACATAGGGAAATGCTATGTCTACAAAAACAAAACAATTAGTCAGGCATGGTGTTGCATGCCTGTGGTCCCAGCTACACAGAAGGCTGAGGCTAGATGAGTGATTAAGCCTGGGAGCTTGAGGCTGCAGTGAACTGTGATGGTGCCTTTGCACTGCAGACTGGGTAAGAGAATGAGACCCTGTCTACAAAAAAAAAAAAAAAAAATCAAACTCACGTTCTTGCCCTACAGGGCACTTAGCTGGGTTGGTACAAGATATTCCTCAGAATTGGGGGGCATGCCCAAGATGGCCAAATAGGAACAGCTCCAGCCTCCAGCTCCCAGTGTGAGCGACAAAGAAGACGGGTGATTTCTGCATTTTCAACTGAGGTACTGGGTTCATCTCACTGGGTCGTGTCGGATAGTTGGCGCTGGTCCATGGGTGCAGCCCAACCAGCAAGAGCTAAAGCAGGGTGAGGCATCGCCTCACCTGGGAAGCGCTAGGGGGAAGGGAATCCCTTTTCCTAGCCAAAGGAAATTGAAACACACAACACCTGGAAAATCGGGTAACTCCCACCCTAATACTGCACTTTACCAAGCGTCTTAGTAAACGACACACCAGGAGATTATATCCCACACCTGGCCCAGAGGGTCCCACGCCCACGAAGCCTCCCTCATTGCTAGCACAGCAGTCTGAGATCTAATTGCAAGGCGGCAGCGAGGCTGGGGGAGGGGTGCCCACCATTTCTGAGGCTTAAGTAGGTAAACAAAGCCACCAGGAAGCTCGAATTGGGTGGAGCCCACCACAGCTCAAGGAGGCCGGCCTACCTCTGTACACTCCTCCTGGGGACAGGTCATAGCTAAACAAAAAGCAGCAGAAACCTCAGCAGGGGTAAATGCCCCTGTCTGACAGTTTTGAAGAGAGCAGTGGATCTCCTAGCATAGAGGTTGAGATCTGAGAACGGACAAACTGCCTGCTCAAGTGGGTCCCTGACCCCTGAGTAGCCTAACTGGGAGACATCCCCAACGAGGTGCAGACTGACACCTCACACGGCGGGGTACACCCCTGAGACGAAGCTTCCAGAGCAAGAATCAGACAGCAACACTCACTGTTCAGCAATATCCTATCTTCTGCAGCCTCCGCTGCTGATACCCAGGCAAACACGGTCTGGAGTGGACCTCAGGCAAACTCCAACAGACCTACAGCTGACGGTCCTGATTCTCAGAAGGAAAACTAACAAACAGAAAGGACATCCACATCAAAACCCCATCAGTACGTCACCATCATCAAAGACCAAAGGCAGATAAAACCACAAAGATGGGGAAAAAGCAGTATAGAAAAGCTGGAAATTCAAAAAATCAGAACGCATCTCTCTCTCCAAAGGAACGCAGCTCATCACCAGCAACGGAACAAAACTGGACGAAAAATGACTTTGACGAGTTGAGAGGCTTCAGTTGATCAAACTTCTCAGAGCTAAAGGAGGAACTACGTAACCAGTGCAAAGAAACGAAAAACCTTGAAAAAAGATTTGACGAATGGCTAACTAGAATAACCAATGTAGAGAAGTCCTTAAAAGAACTGATAGAAATGAAAACCATAACATGAGAACTACGGTGACAAATGCACAAGCTTCAGTAACTGACTCGATCATCTGGAAGAAAGAGTATCAGTGATTGAAGATCAAATGAATGAAATGAAGTGAGGAGTGTAGAGAAAAAAGAGTAAAAAGAAATGAACAAAGCCTCCAAGAAACATGGGATTATGTGAAAAGACCAAATCTACATCTGATTGGTGTACCTGAAAGTGATGTGGAAAATGGAACCAAGCTGGAAAACACTCTGCAGGATATCATCCAGGAGAACTTCCCCAACCTAGCAAGGTAGGCCAACATTCACATTCAGGAAATACAGAGAATGCCACAAAGATACTCCTCAAGAAGAGCGGAACCTTAAGATAATGAATTGTCAGATTCACCAAAGCTAAAACGAAGGAAAAATATTAAGGGCAGCCAGAGAGAAAGGTTGGGTTACACACAAAGGGGTGCTTCCATCAGACTAACAGATCTCTCTGGCAGAAACTCTCCAAGCCAGAAGAGAGTGGGGCCACATTCAACATTCTTAAAGAAAAGAATTTTAAACCCAGAATTTCATCCAGCCAAACTAAGTTTCATAAGGAAGGAGAAATAAAAATCCTTTAACCAGACAAGCAAAATGCTTAGAGATTTTGTCACCACCAGGCCCGCCCTACAAGAGATCCCATGAAGCACTAAAACATGGAAAGGAACAAGGGTACCAGCCATTGCAAAACATGTCAAAATGTAAAGTCCATCGAGCAAGCAGTGAAAGAAACTGCATCAACTAGTGAGTAAAATAAATCCAGTTAATAATCATAATGACAGGACTCAAGTTCACACATAACAATATTAACCTTAAATATAAATACCGGGATTCCTGTTCGGTCCAATTAAAAGACACAGACTGGCAAATTGGATAAAGAGTCGAGATCCATCAGTTTGCTGTATTCACATGCAGAGACATACATAGGCTCAGAATAAAGGAATGGAGGAAGATCTACCAAGCAAATGGAAAACAAAAAAAAGCAGAGGTTGCAATCCTACTCTCTGATAAAACAGACTTTAAACCATCAAAGATCAAACGAGACAAAGAAGGCCATTACATAATGGTAAAGGGATCAATTCATCAGGAAGAGCTAACTATCCTAAATATATATGCACCCAATACAGGAGCACCCAGATTCATAAAGCAAGTCCTTAGAGACTTACAAAGAGACTTAGACTCCCATACAATAATAATGGGAGACTTTAACACCCCACTGTCAACATTAGACAGATCAACAAGACAGAAAGTCAACAAGGATATCCAGGAATTGAACTCAACTCTGCACCAAGCGGACCTAATAGACATCTACAGAACTCTCCACCCTAAAGCAACAGAATGTACATTCTTCTCAGCACCACATCACACTTATTCCAAAATTGACCACATAGTTGGAAGTAAAGCACTCCTCAGCAAATGTAAAAGAACAGAAATTATAACAAACTGTCCCTCAGACCACAATGCAATCAAACTAGAACTCAGGACTAAGAAACTCAATCAAAACCAATCAACTACATGGAAACTGAACAACCTGCTCCTGAACGACTACTGGGTACATAACGAAATGAAGGCAGAAATAAAGATGTTCTTTGAAACCAATGAGAACAAAGATACAACATACCAGAATCTCTGGGACACATTTAAAGCAGTGTGCAGAGGGAAATTTATAGCACTAAATGCCCACAAGAGAAAGCAGGAAAGATCTAAAATTGACACCCTAACATCACAATTAAAAGAACTAGAGAAGCAAGAGCAAATACATTCAAAAGCTAGAAGAAGACAAGAAATAACTAAGATCAGAGCAGAACTGAAGGAGATAGAGACACAAAAAACCCTCCAGAATATCAATGAATCCAGGAGCTGGTCTTTTGAAAAGATCAACAAAATTGATAGACCACTAGCAAGACTAATAAAGAAGAGAAGAGAGAAGAATCAAATAGATGCAATAAAAAAATGATAAAGGGGATATCACCACTGACCCCACAGAAATACAAACTATCATTAGAGAATACTATAAACACCTCTATGCAAATAAACTAGAAAACCTGGAAGAAATGGATAATTTCATGGACACTTACACTCTCCCAAGACTAAACCAGGAAGAAGTTGAATTCCTGAATAAACCAATAGCAGGCTCTGAAATTGGGGCAATAATTAATAGCCTACCAACCAAAAAAAGTCAAGGACCAGACAGATTCACAGCCGAATTCTACCGGAGGTACAAGGAGGAGTTGGTACCATTCCTTCTGAAACTATTCCAATCAATAGAAAAAGAGGGAATCCTCCCTAACTCATTTTATGAGGCCAACATCATCCTGATACCAAAGCCTGACAGAGATACAACAAAAAAAGAGAATTTTAGACCAATATCCCTAATGAACATCGATGCAAAAATCCTCAATAAAATACTGGCAAACTGAATCCAGCAGCACATCAAAAAGTTTATCCACCATGATCAAGTGGGCTTCATCCCTGGGATGCAAGGCTGGTTCAACATATGCAAATCAATAAATGTAATCCAGTATATAAACAGAACCAAAGACAAAAACCACATGATTATCTCAATAGATGCAGAAAAGGCCTTTGACAAAATTCAACAGCTCTTCATGCTAAAAACTCTCAATAAATTCGGTATTGATGGAACATATCTCAAAATAATAAGAGCTATTTATGACAAATCCACAGCCAATATCATACTGAATGGGCAAAAACTGGAAGCATTCCCTTTGAAAACTGGCACAAGACAGGGATGCCCTCTCTCACCACTCCTATTCAATATAGTGTTGGAAGTTCTGGCTAGGGCAATCAGACAAGAGAAAGAAATAAAGGGTAGTCAGTTAGGAAAAGAAGAAGTCAAATTGTCCCTGTTTGCAGATGACATGATTGTATATTTAGAAAACCCCATCATCTCAGCCCAAAATCTCCTTAAGCTGATAAGCAACTTCAGCAAAGTCTCAGGATACAAAATCAATGTGCAAAAATCACAAGCATTCTTATACACCAGTAACAGACAAACAGAGCCAAATCATGAATGAACTCCCATTCACAATAGCTTCAAAGAGAATAAAATACCTAAGAATCCAATTTACAAGGGATGTAAAGGACCTCTTCAAGGAGAACTACAAAACACTGCTCAGTGAAATAAAAGAGGACACAAACAAATGGAAGAACATACCATGCTCATGGATAGGAAGAATCAATACTGTGAAAAGGTAATTTATAGATTCAGTGCCATCCCCATTAAGCTACCAATGACTTTCTTCACAGAATTGGAAAAAACTGCTTTAAAGTTCATATGGAACCAAAAAAGACCCCGCATTGCCAAGACAATCCTAAGCCAAAAGAACAAAGCTGGAGGCATCACGCTACCTGACTTCAAACTATACTACAAGGCTACAGTAACCAAAACAGCATGGTACTGGTACCAAAACAGAGATATAGACCAATGGAACAGAACAGAGCCCTCAGAAATAATACCACACGTCTATAGTCATCTGATCTTTGACAAACCTGACAAAAACAAGAAATGGGGAAAGGATTCCCTATTTAATAAATGGTGCTGGGAAAATTGGCTAGCCATAAGTAGAAAGCTGAAACTGGATCCTTTCCTTATTCCTTATATGAAAATTAATTCAAGATGGATTAGAGACTTAAATGTTAAACCTAAAACCATAAAAACCCTAGAAGAAAACCTAGGTAATACCATTCAGGACATAGGCATGGGCAAGGACTTCATGTCTAAAACACCAAAAGCAACGGCAACAAAAGCCAAAATTGACAAATGGGATCTAATTAAACTAAAGAGCTTCTGCACAGCAAAAGAAACTACCATCAGAGTGAACAGGCAACCTACAGAATGGGAGAAAATTTTTACAATCTACTCATCTGACAAAGGGCTAATATCCAGAACCTATAAAGAACTCAATCAAATTTACAAGAAAAAAACAAACAACCCCATCAAAAAGTGGGCAAAGGATATGAACAGACACTTCTCAAAAGAAGATATTCATACAGCCAACAGACACATGAAAAAATGCTCATCATCACTGGCCATCAGAGAAATGCAAATCAAAACCACAATGAGATACCATCTCACACCAGTTAGAATGGCAATCATTAAAAAAAAAATCTGGAAACAACAGGTGCTGGAGAGGATGTGGAGAAATAGGAACACTTTTACACTGTTGGTGGGACTGTAAACTAGTTCAACCATTGTGGAAGACAGTGTGGCGATTCCTCAAGGACCTAGAACTAGAAATACCATTTGACCCGGCCATCCCATTACTGGGGATATACCCAAAGGATTATAAGTCATGCTGCTATAAAGACACATGCACACGTATGTTTATTGCAGCACTATTCACAATAGCAATCAACCCAAATGCCCATCAGTGACAGACTGGATTAAGAAAATGTGGCACATATACACCATGGAATACTATGCAGCCATAAAAAAGGATGAGTTCCTGTCCTTTGTAGGGGCATGGATGCAGCTGGAAACCATCATTCTCAGCAAACTATCACAAGAACAGAAAACCAAACACTGCATGTTCTCACTCATATGTGGGAATTGAACAATGAGATCACTTGGACACAGAAAGGGGAACATCACACACCAGGTCCTATTGTGGGGTAGGTGGGAGGGATAGCATTAGGAGATATACCTAATGTAAATGACGAGTTAATGGATGCAGCACACCAACATGGCACATGTATACATGTGTAACAAACCTGCATGTTGTGCACATGTACCCTAGAACTTAAAGTATAAAAAAAAAAAAAAAAAAAGATACTCCTCACTGCACCAGCCATGAGCATTCACCCCAGCAAGCACTGCACCTTTTACCTGCTAATGCTGGTTCATCTTTTACCTAGCACTTCATAACTGATTGAATAGCAGCTATGCCTGGGACCATTTAGGATGGTCCCAAAATCCCAACCACTGAGACCACTGTGAGAAAAGCCCTTCGTAACAACTTACTTTCTCTTTGTGTTACTTTTATGCCAAGTATCTACAGATGTACAACTCTTCTGCCAGACAGTTCTGCAGGCCACGGACAGGATGGCCCCTCTGAAGGAATGTGCAGGTGATGACATTTCTTTCATCATTTTGGTATTTAAACATGACACTCTGTCCAGCAACAATGAAATGCACTCCTGATTGTTTATGGCATGGCTATAGGTGGAACGGGCTGTGAACGTCTGCACTGTATTTTGCTCCATCAACTCTTGTTATCTGGGTTGATATAGCAAGAGAGATAACAAGAGTTGTGTGTTAGAGAACACAGCCACCCAGCATTGAGCAGGCTGAAAATACTGCCACTGTCAAAATACTGCCTGTGGCATGCGGTTAAACACACAGTGCTACGCCAGGAGTTGCTCAGTTTCAATATATCTGCTAGATCATTCCAACCAGCTTTCTTATATTCCCAGGCTCTGGCAATGCTACTGCCGTTTCCTCACTCACTCCAGTTTAAGTCCATCAGCTCGACTCCTTTTTCGCCACTCATTTCCTGTATGCAGGCTGTCATCATTTATCAGTAATAATAGCATTTATTCACCATTTACTATATTCCAGACAAACCCTGTGCTCAGTGCCTTTAAATACTTTATCAAATTTAGTCATTACAACAACTTTCTGAGGTAGGGCTATTTTTATTTATTTATTTTTTTGCAGCTATGGAAACGAGGGTTAGAAAAGTTAAGTAGCAAGCCTAAAACACCACACAGCTAGAAAGTGGCAGAGCTGGAATATGGATCTGGCTTTCCCAGCCACTTATGTACCATAGTCCCTCCTGTAGAGCATTAATGATCTTATCTGTCCCTCCTTTATGTGACACTTTGAAGTTTCCAAAGCATTGTCACAAAGCGTATCCTTTGATCCTCCGAGTGGAGCAGAGAACTAGGCAGGACATGTATCATTGTCATTTCCACAGAAGTGACTAAGCCCAACGGGGTTTCACTGACCTACTCAAAGCCATGCGTCCACGCCTTGGACTCAGATCTTCTCTCTTTTCATTATTCCCATAAATATCATGCTTTTTGTTCAGAGAAGCTGATTCTTCTGTAATGACCAATGTATAAAATTTCATGGGAGGCCAGATTTAGCCTACTACAAAGATATTTCAGATGGTTGAAGTTTTCCAAAAATGGAAGAGGAGGTAGTGAGTTCTTCCTTTTCAGTATTCATTCAAACACTGAGCAGTCACTGGCTAGGCTAGAAAATCATTGAGGGAATTCAACCCTGGGGGCAGGGTAAATAAAGGCAGCTAGAGTAGATGAGTTCTAAAGGTCATCTCTCCCTGAGATCTGATGGCTCAATTTTCTGGACACCACTCTGTCCTCACCATTTTGGTTGTAGTGGTTCAGCTCCCTCACCCTGGCTTACTGCAGCCATCTCCTGGTTGATTTTTCTGGACTTTGTCTTTCAATTCATTTAGTCTCCCTTGACCAGGGTGATCGTCACTGAAGTTGTACCCAGCATAGATTTTATCTCTTTCTAAATCTTCAATGGCTCCCTTTGACTAGCCATACCCACTCGAAGCCCCTCTAATTGATGTTCTGTTATCTGTCTACATCCTCTATCCAAGGTCATTTTTTATTTCTCCCAAACTCGGTTTCAATTCATTTAGCCTCCCTTGACCAGGGTGATTGTCACCAAAGTTGTGCCCAGCATAGACTTTATCTCTTTCTAAATCTTCAATGGCTCCCTTTGACCAGCCATATCCACTTGAAGCCCCTCTAATTGATGTTCTGTTATCTGTCTACATCCTCTATCCAAGGTCATTTTTTATTTCTCCCAAACTCGGTTTCTACTTCAGTCAACTCAATCATTTACCTGCTCCCAGGGACATCAGACTTATTCTACCTTCACCCCTTTGCTTTGTCTCTCTCTCAAACATTCTCCACTTTCCCTCTTGCCCACTTAGCTCCATCTATTCTTTCATGCCTAAGGCAATCTTATTTTCAGTTCAACAAACAAAAACATTGAATGAATTCCTCACACTTAGAAACAATCTTCCACTCATACAGTGAGGCCACAGAGACCCCAAAATAAGCAAGAGAGGGCCCTGTCCTCGGGGAAGAGTACAATGAGAACCAGCTGCTCTGGGCAAGCCTTAGATTTGAACACTTGATTCTACATCAGCTAGTTTTCTTGGTAGTTGATGTGAGCTGATTCTGTCTGTCCCACAAAGGGTAGAAAGTGAGCCTTCTTCCAACACCCCACACACCATGCAAGAAAATGGCAGGCAAGCAAATAGTTTCAAGTTACATGATTGAGGAGTCTACGATTGCATGTTTGACTTTATCCCCACATTCACTCACACACACGTGCACACACACACATATGTGTGCATGCAGCCCACCAATGATCTGAATTTCTGGCATATTGGAAGGGGGGTGGCATTTAAAGATAAAATCTCATCTCTACTACTTTCTTGGAAAAGGGGTATAACAAAACTCTGGTTAAAAGAGAAGAGTCTGAAACCTGACTTCTTGATTTAAGTCCCAGCTCTGCCAACAGCTAGGTGACCTTAACAGGCCACTTAATGTCTCATTGCCTCAACTTTCTCAACAACAACAAAAAGCAGGTGTTGGGCATAATTTAACAAACAAGCAGTATACAATGCCTTTCTCCCAACAGGGTCAAGTTACTGTAAGGATCAAGTAAGTTAGTATTTGTGCAGCACTCCGAACAATTCCTGGCATGTGGTAATCACGAAATAAGTGTTAGCTGTTCTTATTATTACTAATTCAGAAACCTTGGTCAGACTGTTTAAATTTCCTGAACCTTGTTTTCCTCATCTGCAAGATGAGAACAACGCTCACCTCCATAAGCTGGCTCCGAGAATTAAGTGTGAAAATATTGAGAAAGCTTTTCTAGAAAAGCTTCCCTTATCTTTGACCCAAGGCCTGGACTTACACTCCCCAAACAACACAACTACGACTTTCTCTTCTCCCTACTTTAGCCATTTTGCAAGTCTATCATTCATGCTACTGTAGTAAGCCGGTTGTTTTTATTCCATAGAAAATGCTGGCCTCTGACAAATTCATCTTTAGAAAATTGTAACCTAAATGACACTAGACAATTGCATAACCCAAAGACTGTTCAAGTTCCCCAAGCCCACAGGCAGCTTTTCCACAGCCCATCCCTGCCCATTTTGGCAAACTGTGAACAGCAGAGAGAGGAATTGGCCCTCCCCAGGAAGATTTGGGGCCCGAGGCACATCATACCATGTAAAATCTGGTTAAGATAAATATCAAGAGCAGCCTTGAAAGCAAAAAAGAAGTCAAAGCAGGTCAGACAGCAGCCGGAGGGAGTTTGGGAAGGGGAGGAGGGCCTGAGTCACCAGCTCTGCCTGAGATGATCACCAGAATCGAGTTTCCAGGGAAAGGCAGGCTTCCTGAGCCGTGGATGCTAAGCCTGCCTGGTAGCTGCAGATGTAAGCCATGGGCTAGGTTTTGAAGGCCCAGGACCCCTCCCCCTCCCCCCCGCAAATGGGGTCCAGACTTGTTTCTCTGGTTGCTTGTTCTCTAGAGATGCTGCTAAAGAAGCCACCAAGGGGAAAGTGACTTACTTACCTAGTTCAGGAAGGTCCAGTGGCCTCCACGGGAGACGCTGAGTACCTACTTGCGGTGGGCTTGATAATAAAGGAGAGTGGAGGCCAGGTGCAGTGGCTCAAGCCTGTAACTCCAGCACTTTGGGAGACCAAGGCAGGTGGGTGATCCTTCTCCATAAGGATCACCTGAGGTCAGGAGTTCACGACCAGCCTGATCAACACAGTGAAACTCGGTCTGAACTAAAAATACAAAAATTAGCTGGGTGTGGTGGCACACACCTGTACTCCCAGCTACTCAGAGGCTGAGACAGGAGAATTGCTTGAACCTGGGAGGCAGAGGTTGCAATGAGCCAAGATCACACCACTGCACTCCAGCCTGGGCGACAGAGCAAGACTCCATCTAAAAAAATAAAAAATAAAAATAATAATGGAGAGTGGAGTCAGACTCCAGGGCAGGAGGGTTTGAAGGCACTGCAAATCGGCTCTTCTACCGGAGGGGCTGAATTGTTCTAGAGGCCACGTAGACTTTCTAGAGCTGCAATATTTGTTTCTAGCAAAGTCAGAGGTTTTGTGTAAGCTCCTCCTCTGTTCTCTACATGTCTCCAAAGGACTTCTCTGTAGGACTAGGCTGAGAAGGCAAGTTCTCAGGTCCATATGGTAGAGGGGGACAGAGGCTACAATGTCACTGGTGGAACCAGGCTCTCTATGGCATAGATGGGGTAGAGAGAGGCATGTAGAGCCTTGAAAGGAGATATCAAGGCATTCAGGAAAGGAAAAAAGAGCAAGAATGCATTGAGTCATACCACTCTGAAATGTTTTGATGAGTCAAGCATCCTCTCATGATGTTATTAATGTCAAAGAAACAATTCCTTGGGTTTATATTGAGGTTGCACAAGTTAGCTCACAACCAATTCCTGACCACTGTGCTAAGAGCTGGGTGAAGATCAGTGAATGTCACAATGTTATGTTACTCTCAAGAGCTTTCTCCATGAGGCAAAAAGAGGAATAATATTAAGCAATAGAGGAATAGCTGAGCTGCCTTTCTGTCCAATATTGGTTTACAGTGGCCACAATTTTTTAGCAAGTGAATCCTTCTAGAACTGTGGATTTAGCATTGGGGGTCAACGGGAAGTTGGCTGCCATTTCCTGAATAGAACTTTGGTGCCAAACAGAACCATGCCTGGTTGACTTCTTCAAGGTAATACAATGGTTAATAAAATTGGAGTCTGTTTTCTTAAGGGGTCCCTGAACAGTTGTGGAGAAAAGAAATCCTTTTATTTTGTGTATACTTACTATGCGTTTCTTATTTTGGTTTTTGAGATGGAGTCTCGCTCTGTCACCCAGGCTGGAGTGCAATGGTGTAATTTTGGCTCACTGCAACCTCCGCCTCCTGGGTTCAAGCAATTCTCCTGCCTCAGCCTCCTGAGTAGCTGGGACTACAGGCATGCGCCACCACTCCTGGCTAACTTTTTGTATTTAGTAGAGATGGAGTTTCACCATGTTGACCAGGCTGGTCTCAAACTCCTGACCTCAGGTGATCCACCCGCCTCAGCCTCCCAAAGTGCTGGGGTTACAGGCGTGAACCACCATGCCCAGCCATTACTATGCACTTCTAAATCAACCACAGTCTGAGAAGGAATAATATTACTTGATATTAGGCAGGAGACAAACAGGGAACTAACAAAGTTTGGAGCAACTGATCTCATTTTATGAAGCTGAAGAAAGATTAAGTACATGATTCAAAGCCACCACACAACAGAAGTGAGTTGAGCATTGAGTGTTTCTAACGACCTCTCTGGTGTTGCTTATCTGAGGGACCGAGTTTTACGCACTGGAGTAGCAACAGCTGAATGTTATTGAGTGCTTACTAGGGTGCCAGTAGGTTTCAAAGCACATTTCATGGGTTAACTAATTTAATCCATCTGGCCATTTTCTTAGCTGTGATTATCACCATTTTACAGATGAGCTGACTGAGGCTCAGAGAGAGTTATAGAACTTGCCCAAGGTTACAGAGCTAGCCAAGACAGGGCTGAGGTTCACATGTGGGACACCTGGTTCCCGATACAGGCACTTCACCAGTCTCCCACCTCTCGGGGGAAAGCATGCGTCCAAATGGGCAGGAGACAGCTCATCGTCATCTGAGCACACAGCGGGAATGAGAGGAATCTCAAAAAGCAGAAAGAGCCATCCTCTCTACTGTGGAACCAGTGAGGTTCTAGTCCTGGATTCCACACTCTGGACAGCCTAAAGTTCTGATAGGATGCAAACCACGGGGAAGGACGCTGGTAGGCAAGGAAACACCTGAGCCCTCTGACACCTGGATCTGGAAGCCTCCTGCCCCGCCACACCACATTCCCCACCCCCATCCATACACACGCCGCTGCCCTCACTTCCATTCTCACCTGTTTATGCGCTCCACCTCAACGAGGCGGAGAGGACTGTACAATTTGTCCTGATACCTGCCAAGTAGGGGAGCCCCCACCACTCAGTGAAGAAGCAGGTACAGCCCAAGTGCAGTGACCAGTCCATAGGGGACCAAGGATTCCAAGTTCTGAAACTGACTTGATGAGGCTCTGCTGGGGAAAAGCCCCATCTGATGGAGATTCACCTATTCCTGACCGACTTCGACCTCAGCATCCTAAGAAGGGCACAACCATGGCTCTGGAATTTTCCACAGCACAGTGCAGGAAAAGCTGGCTTTGTTCTAGTATAGGGAGGCTGTCTCCAGGGGATGCTAATAATAAAAAAAGAACATGTGTAGGTTGCATCCGCAGCCCAGTTGCTTTGCGAGATCATTGTGCTCGGTCCGGAGGGTCATTAATTTTAGCTGCCTCATTGCCACCCACATATGCAGCCAATACATTCCTTGGGGGCAGGAGAAAAAGCACAATTTGGGATCCAGTCTGACCAGGGTTTAGATGATATTCACACAGGGTTAACATTCTGGTGCTTAAATTCCTTGTTTGATCAAATGGAGCTGAGACCACTATGTACCCTACATTATTATCTGAGATTTAATGAGATAACACAATTAAAGAAACAGAATCATAACTAACCTCTGTCATCCATTCTTCTGGTGCTGTAGGTCTGTGTTCTCATTTGATTCCCCACCACATCCTATGAGAGAGAGAGAGAGTATTATCCACATTTTACAGAAGAGGAATGTCCGGGAAATATGTGATTTGATTAATTTCATACAGCTGGAGAAGGAAGTGACCCCAAAATGTAACCCAGGACGGGATGACTCCAAAATGTATGCCCTTACCCAATATAGTTCTTCTTACAATGCTGACCTGCAGTAGGCACGGAGCAAACCTTGATTCCCTTCTTTATTTCCACACTTAGTCTTTTTGAAAGCACAATCTGGTCACTCCCAATAAATCATTGGGCAGCCCGACTAATCAAATGCTTCTTCAGTCACCAAGGGACAGAGGCATCCTGGGTGCCACATCCCATACAGACCTGTCACTGGGCAAACCTGCGGATCTCTCAGACAGTGTTAATGAGGACCGGTGAGAGACTAAACTGTCAGTTACAAAGCTGCGACCAGCTACTATGCAGCTAGAGCCCCAGGCCTTGGCATGCAGCTCCTCCTCTTTCCAGGGGCTTCTCTTTTCTCTTGATTAGAGATTTGGCTGAAATGTTTGAGCACTTGAAGTCAGGGCATAAAGAAAGAGGAAAGGAGTGTGGGAGAGGAATGATGAGCCAGCACTTTCTATGTGTTGATGCAGAGAAAGAGAAAGGGTAATTTGAGGATGTTCCTTCCCATGGGGCAATGGAGCAGAGAAAGTCACACTGCAGCGGTATTTCAAGGGGTTTAAGAGAAGTTATAAAAGCCATGAGGGAGGTTCATTGGGTTGCTAAAGAAATGAAAGAGGATAACAAGTCTCATCCATGTGTCCGTGTTTGAGGACTTAAAAGCCGTAACAAGGAACATTTGGATGGTATTAAGCTCTGTGGGAAGGACTTGGGGCTTTAACTCTTGGTGCACTAGCACCTTTATGTAGTCCAGAACGTCAGGAAGTCTCTGTGGGCCATGCTCCTAAAAACTTCACCTGCCATCTTCATCACTCCAAAGAGAAAGGAAGAGGCACATCCCTAAAGGCCTGGCAGTGTTGTGCTCACTCATGGGAAGTGCTCTCCCAGCCCTCAGTCCTTTCAAGTCATTCACTTTCTCAGTAAGCATCTCCCAAGGGCGACTTGCATCAGGTTGTTGGCGCTGCTTTCTGAAAGATAAATAAGTTATTCTATCAAATTATGCTCACTTATTTCTGTCAACATGTATGTAAACTCAGATGTCGCCTCCCTGTGAATGCATCAGATGCTGTACTGCTCTCCCCACTAGGGTGGGCCCTCTGCAGCCACAAATAGAGGAGACAGTTGGCGATAAAATCATAACTCTGATGAACAGAGGCTGAGTGCAGTAGCAAACCTGTAGAAATTCTAGGCTCACAGGAATAGCAAAAGACAGCCCACTAAATAAAGAGACTGTCAAGAAGTGTTTCACACCTAACACAAGCAGTCAATGGATTCCCATCCACCACCAACGTCTTTCATGATTTTCCTCATCCACAGGTTCAATGAGAAGCTTTGTAAATTTATTTTGTTTAATTGCAGACAATAATCACTCTCAGGGCTGGGCGTGGTGGCTCACGCCTGTAATCCCAGCACTTTGGGAGGCTGAGGTGGGCGGATCACCTGAGGTCAGGAGTTCAAGACTAGCCTGGCCAACATGGTGAAACCCTGTCTCCACTAAAAATACAAAAATCAGCTGGGCGTGGTAGCAGGTGCCTGTAGTCCCAGCTACTCTGGAGGCTGAGCAAGGAGAATGGTTTGAATATGAGAGACAGAGGTTGCAGTGAGCTGAGAATACGCCACTGCACTCCAGCCTGGGTGACCGAGTAAGACTCTGTCTCAAAAAAAAAAAAAAAATCACACTCAGCCCTTTTACCTCCACCCCACCTCCAGACCCCACCCCTTGGGTCTGGTCTTGCAACCAGCTGTTTAGAAACTTAAAAAATGACACATAAAAATTGTGTGCATTTATGGTGTAGAGCAAAATGTTTTGAAATATGTATACATTATGGAATGGCTAAATTGAGTTAATATATGCATTACCTCACATACTTATTTTTTGTGCATGAGGAGAACACTTAAAATCTACTCTTAGTGATTTTCAAGTACATAATACATTGTTATCAACTCTAGTCACAATAAATCTCTTGAACTTATCCCTCCTGTCTAACTGAAATGTATCCTTTGACCAAAATCCCCCCAGTCTTCCCCACCACCACAGAGAGCTGTTACCATACTTGTGGTTGTAAGCTATTGCTGGGGAGCCAGTGTATTTGTTTTGAACAGAATTAAACAACACAGAAAATCCCTGTCCAGACCCTCAACCAAGTTAATTCATTCAAAAAAATATTTCTCAGTTCCTCTTAGGAACTTACAGCCTAATGGGCAAAACAAACTGCTTGTAAAATCTTAGTTTACTTGATACATGGAATTGCCTTTTAAAGAATGGTGGCCATTTTAACAGAGAAAACAAATTTGGAGGGTATAATCAATCGTTGAGTAAATCTGCTTTGTGTAGCATGCCTGCTCAAAGTTTGTTTGTTTCACAGTAAATTCCTTTCTGATGCCCTTACCTCATCAAGTGGTTGAGATGAGGCATGTACTCGGTTCTTCCTTTTTATAAATAGCAAAGCTACTTGGAACACTAAAGGGGGAAATGAATCCATACCAGCAAATATCGTAGAAAGAGCATGGGCTCAGTCTCAGACACACCTGGGTCACAGCCCAACTCTGCCACTTACCTAGTTGAATGAACTTATGCAAGATTTTTTAATCTCCCTGAGCCTCAGTTTCTTGTTTATAAAAGAGGTTGTTGTCTGGATTAAGTATTACATAGAACAGCACTTGTAATACAGTAGGCGTCCATGAATAGGAGCTTGTATGATTGCTACATCGCCACTACATTCAGGTGTGTTGGCCAAGACTTCACTTTGGATACACTTTTTTAACTGCCTGACTGTGGTCAAGGGCCAAACGACGGTGGAAACTAGAAAGATCAACTCTTAATTCTGCCCTTTGAACAACGTGTAGGCTGAAGGAAACTAAATATTTGTGTGTGTGTTGGAGCCACAATTTACGATCCATCCTTTTTGCAGGAGTGCCAACCCATGAGGTTGCCAGAGTAGCATTTCAGAGCATCTGCACAAACCCCACAGATCAATGCCAATGCCTGCCTGAGAATGAAAAAGCAATGGGACCAGGAAGGATAAGTCTTGTCAGTCAAAGAAAGAATATGCAGGAAGGACAAGGGCAAGTTGTCCTTGCGAGAATGGGATAGAGAAGAGATTTCCTCCAGACACCTCCAGGGTAGGGATGTAGAACCCTCCTCCTAGCTGCCTAATGTTCATTCTGTCTTTAGAGCATCCTTGAGGAAAGGAAGAAGACAGAGTTTTCCATCTGCCAGATGTCTCCCTTATCCTGAGTTTTATTCATATATCAATTTATTTCCATTATCACAGGAGGTCTCTCAAGCCTCACTCCAACAGACTGCTTCCCAAGATGGTGGATTGGTTGATACCCTTTGGACCCATCCCCAAAAGACAGGCAATACTGATTTTTTTTTGACTAAAATAAAGTATTGGCCTGCTAAGCCACAATCTCTTTGTGTAGACTTAAAAAAAAAAAAAAAAAAAAAGTGGTAGAATATTCATAACATATATTTACCATTTTAACTATTTTTAGTGTGTAGTTCTGTGGCATTAAGTGCATTCACATTGCTGTGCAACCATTACCATCATCTTCATCATCTTCTTCCACTGAAACTCTGTACCCATTAAATAACCCCTTCTTTCCACCTACCCTTAGGCCCTGGAAACTACAATTCTACTTTGTCTCTATCACTTTTACTACTCTAGATACCTCACCTAAGTGAAATAATACAATATATGTGCTTTTGTGACTGGCTTATTTCACTTAGCATAGGGTCTTCAAGGTTCATCCATGTTATAGAGTTTGTCGGAATTTCCGTCCTTTTTAAGGTCAAATGATTGTGTTGACTTAAAGATGCTGCAGTCTCAGTTGATGGCCTCATAGTTTGAGTCTTGCTATAAAACTTCATGCTTAACAAGGCTTTGAAAACCAACTTATTTCATTAGTACATAAGTAGCTGAAAGTGTTGCTGCATATTTATTGTAGCTGGTGAAAAAAACATAGATGTTTTAAATAAAAATTATCTTCACAGAATGGTATCTTAAGTTGGAAACTATATGTTGGCATCCTTGCAAAGAGATAGTATTATTTGATTAACACTTGTGATTGTAGAATCACTCATACTGTATGATTTCTGGCATCTGAGTGACAAGGCACATCTACAGATAATTTCACACCCCAAGGTTACTCACTGAAATAACCAGATCAAAAACCAAGCAGCTGAATTCTCATCAAATTCCTCCCACCCTCTCTTACTAATCATCTTGCTAAAAAGTTTTTAAACTCGCATCATAAACTATCAGATTTATGTGTTGATTAGTTTATTCAGTGGACATATTTATTTGCTAGAATTCTCTAAGTTAGCTGTAATCAATAAAGAAATATGAGGTATAAAAGAAAGCATAGCATTTGTTCAGGAGAAATGAGGCTCTTCTGGCCATGTAAACCTTAAAAATGATTACTTCAATCATATTTTGTAACTGTGGGTGTTGTGATACACGTTCAGTTATTCTGGAAGACTTTATAACGTTTCCTTAGAATCTGGACTTACTGACAGTATTCTACAGTGTTATCAAGAGATGGAATAAGCACAGTAAGCCACTCGTAACTTTTTAAAATTTGTAAGTATTAATTTTTAAGCTGGGTCTTCAACTTTTAAGGTAGCATTCCTCTCCCAGTGACTACATTTCCTCAATGTCCTTTGAACCATTATAGCATAGGATGAGAAAGGAACTAAAGGGGGAATGGAACATTTTTGATCACAGGAGAAAAATGATCTGGAAATCATAACAACAGATGAAGATGCCAGAAAGAAGAGCTTGTAGGATGAGGTGGAAAACAAAATACTGGCCCCTGAAGGCTCTGTTAAAAGTGACTTTTTGTAAGAATTTTGTATATCATGCCTGTCATAAACATTCAGCTTCATTGTGCAATGAAGACAGATGACAAGAATTGGCTGCTCCAACAACCAAAAAAAAAAAAAAAAGCAACTTCTCTGTGTCCTTGGAACCTGGTTTCTTCAGTTCCAAACATGCAGTGAAAACTTGTGCCTGTAAGAGCTGGGGGCAGTTGTTTATGTAACTACTTGAACATCTACATAAATATGAGCATGGGAGAAGCTTCCTCTGTTCTCATCAGCTGTTCTAACGTGAAGAGGCATGCAGACTTGAGAGACGTGCACAGTTTAGCTGTCTTACACTGACTCTCTTACATAAGCTTCAAGGTCATGAAGTTTTCACCATTTTGTTTCCAAATAGTAGGAGGAAAAAACAAGTTTTACGAGCACCTTATCAGGGTGGGGAAAGGGCTGGGGAAGGTTTTAGGTTAGCAGAAAACTTTTGTAGATCAGACAAGGATGGGAGTTGTGAGGAAGAGATTAAAGGCAGAGGAACTGGTGGAGAAATATCCTGAGGAAAGAAGATTATAACAGTAGATGGGGAATTGACAATAGCCAGGAAGAGAGACAGACCTTTCTTGGAGACAGAAGATAAGTAAAAAGCCAAGAAGGAAACAGAGATGACTTTTGACATTGAGACAAAAAAAAAAAAAAAAGCCGAGGGAACTCAGACATCTTATTGCAAATGAGGAGGTGATGTCTCCTTTTGCAGAAGAATGGGTGGAACTTGGGCTTTGGGATGGCTTGGGGGATGCAAGGTGGAGATTGGAAGAAGAGGTGATGTCTCCTTTTGCAGAAGAATGGGTGGAACTTGGGCTTTGGGATGGCTTGGCCTACCCCAAGTGGGGGAGGCAAGGTGGAGATTGGAAGAGATGAATGAAGGGATAATCACAAAGTGATAGGGAGTCACCTGGGATGATGTAGACTCATAGTGGGACATAAGAACCTGTGCTTGGAGGATGTATTTAAAATCTTGGAGATGGGGTAATCTTTTGTGGTCATTAAATCTAAGGCAGCACATTGTGAGTGCCAACAGAGGCAACTTGAGTTGAGTAGATTGAGGACATGCAAAGCCAGGGTATTAAAGCCACCTACTGGTTTATGGAAGCCAATGAGAAGGCAAACAAGAGATACAGAAGAGAATTCAAAATTTTCACTGTTATATCTTAATAACCCTCAACTAACCTAACGATGCCTCATCTGCATGATAAAAACTTTGAGCACAGACATGATATAACTTTCAGAACCTTCTAAGTAGCATTTGACTTAGCAGAGCAAGGTGTTTTAGTTTAAAATCCTATCCTAGCATTGGATCTGATACGTCATGGAAATGAGGGTAGATGAATATGAGGAGGTGGAAGAACCAAACCACTGTGTCCATTCCTATAGGCACCGATGTCAAGGCAAAGTAATTGTCTTTGCCTCTGGGTCTAGCAGAGTCCTGTGTACACCTTCTGTTTTGGTTTTTAATCTGGCCTGAGGAAGTAGAAGTCCCTTGGCTAGTAATTGGGTTATAACTATCTCTTTATAAATCATTCTCATAAAATCTTTGAGAACCCACGAGCAGGGTCTTTTTAATTTGTACATCTCTACATCTCCCTTAGTTGCTGGCATGTATGTAGTGTTAAAAAATATATCCATAAAATGAATGAACAGATAAGTTGTGCTCTCTAAGAGTCCGTATTTCTCTAGAATACAATTTTTGTGGGGTTTTAAGCTTCTATGAACCTCCTCCATTCTTGTTCCACTCAGCATATTTTTTTGAAAGATACATAGATATCATCTAACTGTAAACACAAAGTGTTTGCACTGGCCCCTGTAGGCAAGGTCTACTTCTTCCCACCAAGCCTGCCCTGGGTCCTCTGCTCTTAATTTTGCTGGTACCTGGACTGATAATCACCCTGCTCAATTGATTGTGCCTCCTACAACAATAGTGGAAGCCATAAATAAGAGGTGAAGTGGAGGAGCCTGGATAAATATAAAGAAGGCTGCATAACTATGATGATGCCTGTAGTAAGTGACACAGTCTCAGCTTGAAATCACCACTCCTGCTAGATGGAGGTCACAGCTTTTTGCTGTCTTGGGACTACTGGTTACCAAGAATGTAACCAGTCCAGTCAACACCTTTGTGTGAGTTAATAAAAGGTGTCCCTCTACAGAGGCAGAGGCAGCCTACACCAGAGTGCCTGGCATGGTGAAGCAAACGGGCTGGATGTCAGCCTCCACGGGACCATTTGGGTGGGTAGGCACCTTGTGCAGTGAACAACCTGCATACCTGTATTCTTTGCCCCTGCTAGTTATGCACTCTTTTGGGCCTAGGTCTCCTAGGAGGTTTCCTACTCAGTCCTGAAGTAAGAATTACAGTCCCAGTCCCATTCGCATTCTAAAAATTGTATATAAGTTTCCCAGTCCAAATTGTACCTTGGTAACAACGAGGAGATATAGAGGAACAGAGCCCGGGGTGTGCAGGTTGTGCTGTGATTACATGTTTGCATCACTTTGAACATGCACTTTTCCCTTCAGTTAACAAAACGAATGGAATAACTCTACATGAAAGGCTTTTTCTGCTACATAAAGGCAAACTCTAGTTGTCTCTTCACATTCATCTTTGAGGTTTAGTGCTAGCAAGTGTAAAATTTACATATATAAGATTTACTTACATGCTAGCTGTACCAGTCCAATGAAGCGATGGGGCGGGGGGAGGGGAGAAAGAAGGATGAATTTCCCTCATTTCCTCACCAGTCAAGTCTGGGTTTCCAGGACTCTTTTCAAT
Source organism: Papio anubis (assembly GCF_008728515.1). Lineage (NCBI taxonomy): Eukaryota > Metazoa > Chordata > Mammalia > Primates > Cercopithecidae > Papio > Papio anubis. The sequence goes on along the minus strand of NC_044988.1, from coordinate 21,171,696 downwards.
GCAACTGTGCTAAATCAGGCAATGAGTCTTGGCGTTTCAGTGAGACAACCTGATTAAACCCTGGGCGGGTCCTGCTATCTCACCCCACCAGCTGGATCTCAGATTGACAGTGTTCAGACATGGCTTATGGGGGCTGTCAGAGTTGGAGGGGGTTGAGATCCAGTGGAGGTTGTGACTCTGCCAAAATCTAAAACCATATTTTCTGGGCATGACCAGTTTCTAAACCAGAAAAAGTGGCTCTGTGGATCTGACCAAAGAAGCCTGTCAATTTTTTTTTAAGACAATAGCAGGTTAGGATGAGTGCAATGAGGGTTGGATTCAGTGAGTAGAGGCCCATCTTTAAATCCATGAGATTTACTTTCCATGAGACTGGCCCCCCTTTGCCACCTTTACTGTGGAAGTAATTTCTTAAAATGTTTCCAAGAAACTTGTGAGGCTGGATTTGCTTCTGTTGCAGGGCCCCATATGTGTTTTCCCTTGGGAAAGATAAAGTTTCCAATTAAAGGAAGAATTCCCTGGCTATTTCTTCACTATTACTCTTTCCGAGTGAGATGTAGCTTACAATTGCCCAATGTCAGCCAAGACTCAGCACCCATTCTTGACCAGTAACCACGATTCCCGCACCTCTACCCCATGGGGTGGTAAGGCAAGATCGGGGTGAGTCCTGCTCATTGCTTGACTTGAACCAAAACTATAGGGCCCTCTGTGGACCAGGAGACCTCAGCTTTTAATGGGAAAGTCAGTAGGAGTTCAGTAAAGGGGTCTGGTGGGAAGCCCCGCTTGGCCTTCCCTACTTATAAAATCTGTAACACATGTTGACTAGATTCAGAAATATGTCATTGCCTCATAACTTTTTGAGGTTCCAACTTCTGGGGCCCCCAGGAGAGGAACCGTTGTTATGATAAGATCAGGATTTGGGACTAGCAGCTGAAGCCATTCAAGGCCTCTCCTCTCTGTGTTGTCTGCATTGCTTTCAGGCAGCCACAGAGATCTGGCTGCTCTCAGACTGACAGCCCAGGCAGCCTTGCCATGTAGAAATGAAGTAAACAACTAGATTTTGTCCCCCAGGAGAATACGTTGATGACCATGGCCACTGCCAGACCTGTGAGGCCTCATGTGCCAAGTGCCGGGGACCAACCCAGGAAGACTGCACTACCTGCCCCATGACAAGGTAAGTGGCTTCTCAGGATCTCCCGGTGGTGTGAGCTCATGGATTGCAGGGTGGAGAGAGGAGGTGCTTACCACCTTAGCGGCACCCCATGGGTCTGCAGTGAGAAAGAACCAAACTCCTTCCCACTCCACAGATATTCTCCTTGGTCTGGGCACAGCCCAGCTCTGTAGTATCCTCTCCCCATGACGCCCAGTCCCCATCACAAGGACCAGTTCCCTGGACATGGAACAGATTTCCTCACCAATGAATAGGGTGCCTTTGATGCCACTTTTGATGCCTGAAATCTCATCCTTTTGTGCACACCCATTCCTCAATCATCATTTCCATCTGCTGGTCAAGTATCTACTTATTTCTAGAGTCAGTTCAAAAGTGAACTGTTCTTTTTTTTTTTTTTTTTTTTTTCCTGAGATAGAGTCTCGCTCTGTCACCCAAGTTGGAATGCAGTGGCACTATCTCTGCTCACTGCAACCTCCAACTCCCGGGTTCAAGCAATTCTCCTGTCTCAGCCTCCCTAGTAGCTGGGATTAGGCACCCGCCACCACGCCTGGCTAATTTTTGTATTTTTAGTAGATACAGGTTTCACCATGTTGGCCAGGCTGGTCTTGACCTCCTGACCTCAGGTGATCCACCCGCCTCGGCCTCCCAGAGTGCTGGGATTACAAGGGGTGAACTGTTCTCAAAGGCATTTCTGACCTCTTCTCAGTAAAATTAATCTCTTCCCAGCAAAAATTAACCATTTTTATATCTCTTTGCTCTCTATAAGCTTCCATAAGAGCACCTGTAGCCTTTGAAGGTTTTCATTTACAAAGCTATTTCTTCATCAGACTGTAAGCCACTTGAGATACTCATCTTTGATCTCTAGTACCTACCACAGTTCTGGGATAATAGTAGACACTCAGTGATGTTTGCTAACTGAGTTAATGAGGTAGCAAGTATGTAAATGGAATAAGCATCTTTGCTAATACACTGGGAATTTCTAATAAAGAAAGCTGGAGGCCTGTTGTATTTTCATTCAATGCTCCTCTGAGCCTAGCACTGAATATTTGTTGGCTGCTGAGTGTTTCACTGAATGGCCTCATCACTGCCCTTCCCAATGCAAAGGAAGCAGGTCTCTTGCAGGCAAGGGTGATGAGGCTGCTCCAGTAGCAGGCACTTTGCATCTCTGGGATGGACATGCCCTCTGCTTTGCATAATGGTCATTTTGTCCTACTTCTGCAGGACTGTAATATTCTTGCAAGCAGGTGCTGTGATGTGTTTGTTCCTTTATTCCCCATAGTGATCAACACATAACAATTCAATAAATGTGTTTTATGAGCTTGATGAAGTATGTAATCAATATCATAGGTTTGGCTCTCCAAATAGCTCCCTCAGAAAGAGGAAGGAAGAAAGGAAAGAATGAATAAGAGAAGGAAAAGAGGAAAGAAGGAAGGAGAAAGGACTGAAGAAGACACAAAGGAACAGTTTCAAGAATTTTTAATGCTAACCATGAGCATATTTTTCCAAGTGTCTCTTTAAAATAACTATGCCTCTAAATATTGAATTTGCCTTAAAGAAGCCTCAGGACTTACTCTAAGATACAGATAGCATTCTCAAAATGAGGTTCTGTTTTTTTCTCCAATTCCCCACCATACCAAGAATCAAATTCCAATGCATGTGTGCATGTCTTTTGAACCCGGAGAATATTTGAACATTTGTTTAATAAGGCAGCCACCACCCTTCCTTTACAATTTTATAAACCACTGGGTTTAGCTCCTTAAAGACAATTAAAAACCTGGAGAAACCAAGCGCCCTCTTTGCCACTGTATTTAACATGCAAAACTCTGTGATGCTGGGGTCCTCACTGCCCAAACTAATTTCCCTGCCCAGCCCTGAAGGAGTTACAGAGTCAGTGAACTAATTAAAAACATTTCAAAGTTATCTCCGCTCTGACCCGTGCTCAAACATTTTATTTGATCTATTTCTATGAATTCAGACAAAAAAAATCTTCCTACTAGATTTCATTCTTTTAGAATATTAAAGCACCAAGAAATTACACTAAGTGCCATTGTAATGACTTTAATTAGGCCAAGTCAACAATCAGCAAAGAGGACAAGCTAACCCTGACATGCCATCTCTTTCATTACAGTTCATGTCACACACACATCCTGGGGCCTTCTGGAATACTCAGCGCCAAGGTTAAGATCATCTCTGCCCAGCTGTTGAGCACTTGGTTCCACTGCATTCTCCCTTTCTTTCAGGCCTGTTCAGTCTGGAATGGTTCACTTCCTATGAAAAGGTCAAGAGCTGGCATGAGCTGGGGAGAGAAGCTCTTCCCCTGCAGAGATGAGCTTGCCTGGGCATCTCAGGAATCCATGAATTGGATGCCTGGTGGTCCCAGAGATGCCTTGAGTTGGCTTTAAGGAAAATTTTCATCAGCCCCATTTTCTACTTTTATAGAGCAAAATATCTATTCTCTTCTACTACGGAAAATTTGTTGGTGTCTGTTGAAAACTGTGGCCATTTGTAATGGGATAGTTCTTCAAGTTTCTTAGCAATATTTTGGGGGCAGTTTGGAGAATGTGGGGTGGGTTGTGGTGACATAATTCAGTGCCTTCACTTAAGCATAACTGTCTTCCCTATCTTTCTATCTTTAGAAATAATCATCCCCTTACAAAAACTAGAGATGTAGCCTATGCTTTTGTTAGGGTGGACATGGAGGGAATGGTTTCAAGCATGATTATGTGATTGATATGTTCCTAAAATCAAGTCAAAAAGACAGCCCCTTCCCTATGTAAACATGGAAGGGTTCTATTTCTGCTTCTTCTCCTATTTCTGAGTGGTTTTTAGTGGTTCCCATTAATCAGAGATCACTTCTCCCAAAACAAATTATTTCCCCCCAAGCCAATCTGTCATCTCATCTTATGAAACATGGGTTCCCAAACTCCAGGCCATGAACTGGTATTGGTTCATGGACTATTAGGAGCTGGGCTGCACAGCAGCAGGTGAGCAGCAGGTGAGCAAGTGAAGCCTTGTCTGTATTCATAGCCACTCCCCGTTGCTCACATTACCGCCTGAACTCAACCTCCTGTCACATCAGCAGCAGCATTAGATTCTCACAGGAGTGTGAACCATATTGTGCACTGCACATGTGAGGAATCTAGGTTGCACACTCATTATGAGAATCTAATGCCTGATGATCTGTCACTGCCTCCCATCATTCCCTAGATGAGACCATCTAGTTGCAGGAAAACAAGCTCAGGGCTCCCACTGATTCTACATTATGGTGAGTTGCATAATTATTTCATTACATATCACAATGTAATAATAATAGAAATGAAGTGCACAATAAATATAATGCACTTGAATCATCCCAAAACCATCCTCTACATCCCCATTTGTAGAAAAATTGCCTTCCATGAAACTGGTCTGTACTAGATTGTTCTCATGCTGCTATGAAGATATACCTGAGACTGGGTAATTTATAAAGAAAAGAGGTTTAATTGGCTCATAGTTCCGCATGGCTGGGAAGGTCTCAGAAATCTTACAATCATGACAGAAGGCGAAGGGGAAGAAAGGCTCCTTCACAGGGTGGCAGGAAGGAGAAGTGCTGAGCAAAGGGGAAAAATTCCCTTATAAAACCATGAGATCTCGTGAGAACTCACTCACTATCACGAGAACAGCATGAAGATAACCACTCCCATGATTCAGTTACATCCCACTGGGTCCTTCCCATGACTTAGGATTATGAGAACTACAATTCAAGATGAGATTTTGGGTGGGGACACAGCCAAACCAAATCACAGTCCCTACTGCCAAAAAGGCTGGGGACCACTGCTATAAGAGATAAAATGATGATGTACTTCATATCCCTTTCTCAATTGATTTTAGCAAGAAAATAAACCCTCAGAATAAACTTGCCCCATTCTCCTTTTCAGCAGAACATCAAATAGCTTTCTTGCTTAAAATCCTCAGAAAGCTCTTCCACAGTTTTTCTTATAGAAAGATTATAGTTTTCTTTGTTTGTTCATATTAAATTAGCCACATCCAGACTATTCCTTGAAAAGTCTTCTGGCTCAGTAACTGGTGCCAGGGTGGGGCTGGGATATTCCCCTTTGGCATTAGCGCCATCCGCTAAAAATCTGGGCTGGGAGCACAGGCATCTCATTCTACGCCATGGTGCAGGGGATCTGTTTTGACATGGACAGCCAGATGCATGTGAGTGTCTGTTTAGGACTGGGACTCACGCTTTGCAGAGGGCCAGAAGGATTGTTCATTCAGTGGTGCTGGGGATGGTTAACAGAACATGAGGGCCTGGGAATCCAAGACATAGGTGGACTTCTGTCTCAGGTTGTTGGCTTGAATCCCATTCTGCCTCCAAACAGATGCAAATGACACAGACTTTCAGTGTGTGGGAATGAATGAGATAGAAGACTGCAGGTGACATACTATTCAGGATGCCTTGCCCCACCCAACTTTCCTCTAAACCTGGGATTGAAATGGCCCACTCCTCAGTTCAGGGTTGGTTCTAGCTCTGGAAACAGTGAACTTTAAACAAGCCAGTGCCAATACAGGAACAAGTTGCTTGAGGCCTACAGCTGACCTTTCATGTGGTGTGCAGCTTAAGTGGAGAGGAGTAGTAGAGAGAAAAAGACAACTTTCCCTGTCTTCGCAGGCCCACTCAGATGTCCCAGGCCTGGATGGCAGCATTATGCTCACGGGAGCACGTGTATGCTGTGTACTCAGTGAACCTCACAATTGACACAATAACTGTTATTCTAAGGGAGTGTAAGAGATGCCAATTTGATGTCACCTGTATTACACAGGAATCATTTAGTGAATTCCACAGTAATCCAGACTGTCGCCGAGCAGCGGATCTCGAAGACTGCTCACCAGACCAGCAGCACTGGCACCATCTGGAATGTCAGAAATGCAAATTCTCAGCTGCCTCCCTTTAAGACCCACTAAATTAGGAACTCTGGGTGTACAGCCCCCAGCTCATTTCATCTATTCATATTACCTATCTGACTCTTGCATTTGATAAACATTTTGTATTTTTCTGAACAGAACACTTGGATACAGTTTACTTAATCACATTTGCTCTTATGATTAGTTCGCAAAGAATAATGAAGCAAAATTATAAAAATATTAACAATGACATTAGGATATATATTGTATATGTGTAAAACCAAAGTTTTAGAAGCCCATATACTAACTCATCAGTAATGCCCTTTGTAGGTGTTCACAGAAAGTGTTCATGGTCAGAAAATAGAGACTCCAGTACTCCATATCTCAGGAAATGCTTGCAAAACAAGACATTCAAAATCAGAGTTCATTGATTACTTGCAATATACACAGGCCGGGCTTCTAAGTAGCACCCGAGCTACAAAGCAGTGTTTTGTTCTACACGTCAAGAGCCCTTGGAGCTGACATTTCCCTTGCAAAGCATAAGCATGCTGATAGATAAAGGAAGAACATTTTCTCCAAGGCCTCTCTCAGAGGCCCACTGAGTGTATGGAAAGTTTAGAAACCTCCATCTGACTGTTGGCTGGGTTTGGTTGGGGCCTATAATATGGGTTTAATCCCTGTGGGCACCAGTTAGCTTGTTTGGAACCAGATTCGGGATTGTTTTCCCAGCCAGTTTCTGGCATGCTGGCTGTTAGGTCCAAATCTTGGGCCAAGGATGGGTACATGACTAATATTTTACATGTTCTAAGATGATCACTCCCAGTTATCCCCCTTGTTTCTGGAACAATGAAGTCAAATCTGTACAGCAAACATGAAAACCACATGTTCTGATACTTAGGGCCACTCTGGAAAGCCACTCTGGTGAATTCTAAAAGTCTGCTTTTCCTCTAGGATTCTTGATGATGGCCGCTGTGTTTCCAACTGTTCCTCACGGAAATTTGAATTTGAGAACCAATGCCATCCATGCCACCACACCTGCCAGAGATGCCAAGGAAGCGGCCCTACCCACTGTACCTCCTGTGAAGCAGGTGAGAGGACAGCTGCTCCTCCGTCTTCCTGACCCCAAACCTGTTCCTCTCCTGATGGCCGTCATTTGGTTTGACCCAAAAGCCTTGTGTCTGGGGTTGAGGGTTAAGATCAGACAGCTGTTCACTGGAGCGCCTGGACAACCTTGAACTTTCTGCTTGTTGTCAGGACACAAAAAGCTTGTTCACCTTATTTGGGTGTAGACTCGGTGCCCTTGAAAAGATGAGAAAGCAGCTAAGAGATGCCTTTCCAGAGAAGGACAGACAAGCATGAGGTCAGACATGAGATAAGACAGTGAAGCTAAGATTTGTGGAAGTACAAGTGAAAAGCTAGGGAATTAAGACAGACACGTTCTGTCTTTAAGGAAAGTATTGTATTAGGGGCTGTGTGTGAGTCTTCTTGGAGCTGAGGTATGCCACTTAGAAGTTGCCAGAGCTCAGCAGAGCAAGGTCATCATTTCAAATGATTACAAATGTGACCTTTGAGTCCCAGATTTACCTGCACTAAAAGTTTCCTGCTGCCATTGGATTCTATTTCATGCTCTCAAGGGTTCTCTGCGTTCTGACTCTTGACTCCTTTCCAGCCTCAACTCATATGCCTGTCCCCTACTGACCTCATGTGGGCCAGATTCGTATTTTTTTTATATATATACTACTTTTTAAATTTGAGCCAAATTTAAAAACTGGGACATTGCAGATAAAAACTTGAGGGTTTAATGTCTATTGAAAATTCAAAAGATCCACCACCAGACCTGCATTTCCCAAATCATTACCTGGAGTCCAAAAGAGGCTGCTCTCCATCTCTCCCCAGTCCCCACCATTCCCAGTTGTCTCACTGATCCTGAGGCTGTCAGTTACCAGCATCATCATCCTTAGATCATTTTTCTGGTGGAAAAGAATTATTGATCTTTAGTCTTTCTTGCAGTAAACCAAGAAAAATGAAGAACACATTAGGAGTACCAAGCATTTGCAGGAGATCAGGAGATAACACATTTCTGTGTATAAATTAAAATTATTGCTTTGTGTTTCATGTGTCAAAATAAGACAAACATCTGTCATATTTTACCTCTAGACTGCCTTATTCTGTTTCCTTCCTCATCTACAAGATGATGATAATGCTTACTTCTTTAAGAGTTTTTATGAAAATTAAATGACATGAAATGAGATAAAACAGTAAAGCATTTAGAACAAGGCTAGCCACATGGTGAGCACTTAGAATATTAACTATTATTATTTTTATTATCATTACTGTTATTGTTTGTAGCTGCTTACTCTTTTGGGCATTTGAGTTTCTCTTTCTCTTAAGACTTTATTTGAGATGTTTCCGCTTGTTGTCTGGCTGATGTCTTCCTATTCCATGTTAGTTTCAACATCGTTTCCTCAGTGAGGGCTGCCCTAACCTCCTTGCCTGGATTAGGCCTTCACAGGAGCAACCTGGGAACGCTGCACTTCCCCCTTCACGAGCCTCAACACATTTGATGTCTATTTGGTCCATACGTTTGTATGCCCCATAAGAGCATGGCATGGTTTCTCCCTTGTTTCTGCTGTATTTTGAGCACCAGCACAGTGTCTGGTATATGGAAGGTTCACAATAAGTAACTGAATGAACGAATGAATGAATGGTTCAATGGAAGGAATGTTAAGACCAGCAGTCAGAAAATGTGGGTTCAAGTCCCGGCTTTGTTACTGACGAGAAGGTACTAAACCAGTCACTTTACCTCTTTATGCCTCTTCTTACTTGTAACAAAAAAAAAAAAAAAAGAAGAAGAAGAAGAGAAAGGACAAGATGGCATCCAAAATCACTTTCACATCTCCATATATAGCACAAAATTAGAAAGAAGTTTAGATACCAAACAAATGTCTAGTCTTCTAAGCATCCGACAGTTACTTGGACCAACCTACCTAGAAATGAGCTGACATTTCTTCTGGTTTTGTTTTTTTTTTTCTGTTTGAAATTGTGCTTAATCCATCATCTTAAACATTTATTGCATCCCTTCTATTTACAAGTTACTGTGTATGGAATGCCAGAGAAAATGAGATAAATGATAGCAGATACTCACCTTCAAGGAGTTACAGTCTACCAAGGAGGTTTGTCCTCATATATTACAAAACAAGAAAATAGTAGATGAAGACCAAATGCATGGTAGAAATCCTACGCCAGATCAGAGAAGCAGCATCACTTCCAGCTGTAATGAACAGAGAAGGCTTCCTCGAGATAGGGTGTTGTTTAGCAAGCCCTGAGGTAGTTCTGCCTACTTAAGAGTGTGATGTCCTTAAGAAGCATTAGTGAAGCAAATGTAGCAGAGACCTTGATGGGACAGTGCTGAAGAAAAAGGATGATTTAATTGAAGAAGTTCCATATCCATAAATGGAAGCTTTAATAAAAGGCTAAAAATCATCCAGCCAGGGGGTCCCATCAATCTTCATAAGCCCCTCCCACCAATTTGTAGAGATTGTATCCCTTATTTAATTGTGACTTCACTAAGGTTTAGGTATGATGCCTTTTGGAAGTGTACATCTCCAGCTATATTGCTGAGGATTCACTCCAATTCTCTTCCAGATTTATTCACTACCAAAGTGGACCCAAAGCTGAGTTCCATCAATCACACAACAGCTACAGTAAGCAAAATGTGGTAGTCAACTTCATCAAGTTTATTTTCAGAATCCCTGCACCTTTCTTTTATCCTTTCCAGCAGTCCTTTTCACCTCATGCCTTCAACCCTCACCCTTCCTTTTCTCCTACGGACATCCAATATCTTCATGCTGGTCCACCTTCTCACCTAACAGAATCAGCTGTCAAGAAATGCTCTGGTAAAAGTGAATCACTCTCCAGAATAAACAAAAGCCAATCCAAACTCTTGTCCCCTATTATCCCATTTGAACTCTTGTCCCAGGAAAATTTTTGGTGCCTAACAAAAGTATCAGCCCTTCTACCACTGGAAATAGCTTCGTCTACATACTATTGTAATAATTTGAAGTTGAAGACCCTGGGCGAGTAGCCAAAAATTTATACATGGTATTTAAATTATCATCCATAACTAATTGAGCAGGGCTACTCAAAATCTGACCAAATCTTGACATAGTCCTGGACCAAACCTGTGGGAAAAGCTGGTCATGACCAAGGCATCTAAGTGACCTCCCTTTGCAGGTCTATGTATTTTAAACACTGAGACCCCCTCAAATCTCTGTTCTTTAAACCCAAATTATAACACCTGAAGAGGCCCCTCAATAAAGCCATGTCCAAACAATAAAAACGGGATTGAAGAACACTTCCTTCTAAATCTGGGCCCATTGTTGCTAATTTTCAAGATTGATGATCCAGTTGGATATAGGGGAAAAATTGAATATTGCCAAATATGAATTAACTCCATTCAGTCATTCCACAAATACATATTTAGAGCCTTAGAGTCCCCCTAAGCATCTGGGTCCTGAGTTGATGTCATGTGAAGGCGTAGGGGATGCAAAAGAGGTAGATTTCCTCACTGTTTTCCCTCAAATCTTCCTACCTACCCCAGAGAAATTGGGGAACTCTGAAAAAAAGATTTTTTTCCGAATGAGTCATGGTGGATGGAAATGGCATTGGTTATGGTTTCATAAAGTGACTGAGAACATAACTTGGAAGGATGACCTTCTTGTGGTCTCTAGAGATTCCAGGTTCCACCAGATCAGAGTTTTGTGCTCCACAATGTTGATCGATAGCTATAGAATCACCAAATGCACAGTAGTCCTTCCAAACCCTCTTCTTTCCTTAGAGGATAATCTCTTCTATGTCTAATTTAGAAACAGCAGAATATTTTCTTCCACCACCTCTGTGGAAGCCGTTTTTATTTTCTTGGTCCTATGGGAACCGGTAGCCTTCAGGTATAAAATCATAATCAGCAAAAAAGGTAGCTTGAGAGCCCATAATCCAAAAGCATGTTTTAAAAATTGCATTTCAGGCCAGGCATGGTGGCTCACAACCAGAACTTTGGGAGGCCAAGCCAGGCAGATCACTTGAGTGAAAGAGTTCAAGACCTGCCTGGGCAACATGATGAAACCCTATCTCTACAAAACATACAAAAAAAAAAAAAACAAACAAACAAACAGTTGGGCATGCTGGCATGCACCTGTAGTTCTAGCTACTTGAAAGACTGAGGTGGGAGGATCACTTGGGCCCAGGAGGAGGAGGTTGCAGTAAGCTGAGATCATGCCACTGCACTCCAGCCTGGGCAACAGAGTGAGACCCTGTCTCAAAAAAAAAAAAAAAAAAACGTATTTCAACTATGGCTTTGCATAAATAAGAAATATTATGATAAATGATGTGAAAGTGCCATGCTCACAGGTAAAAAATAGTCAAATGTTGGCAATTTCATGTGAGTCAATTTAACATTAGACTGACTTTCAGTTTCCACACTTGCAACATGGGTTTAGTGTTATCTTTATCCACAAATTCAGCAGCCTTGCATCTTGAAGGTCAATGATTTTGGATATCCATGTGGTAGATCACATGATGAATGAACCCTAGACCCTGGTTATTCTGAGTAACACAGATCGGCTGCTCTTCAGAGGCAGGGACATATGGGAAATCTGATTCAGAGAAGATGGATACCCCGAGCACACTCAGCACAAAAACTCCAAGAGGGTGGGAGTAGGAGACCTCTAGATGCATCAGTATTCACCTTATTGTTGTTTTTGTACTTGTAACTGATTAGAATCCTTTGTAATTAATTGTGATGCTTTGTAACTGGTTAGGCTTCTCCATTCCCACCAGGAACAAATACCCATGGTCTGTTATGCTGTGGGCACTGCCAGTTCTTTCCTTATAGAATCCAATGTTGACAGAAGTCAGGAACATTCAGGAATGCATGTAAAAGAGTCAAAGAAGTGTGCTTGGTCTAGTGCTTCAATAAGCCCGTCATTATGGGCATTGGCAGCTCTGCGGAAATTCAGACCTTAGATGGTTAATGCAAGCATGTGATCGATACCAATTCAAAATCATTTTAAAAGATTGCACTTTCATAAAACGTGTCGATCATTAAGCATGTGTTTATTCTCATGGGATCTCTATAGCCCCCCCAAGTCTGAGAGATTTCACAGATACCAAAGGAGCCCTTGGGAAAGTTAAACACATTTTGAATTGTAGTTATTCACAGAGTATGGTTTTGCAATGATATCCCAGATAGTAGTCGCTATTCACTGAAATATATAAAATATTGGAAAATAATTCCCTGCAAGGAAAACTTTTCAACTACAAGGATATAGTTATTGCACTTTTCATTAAATCCATCTTTATACCCCTCAGCCCCTAGGAACGAAAGCACTCAGTTACATCTTTTTTAAATATAATATCTTACATTATAATAGCTTCATGGCTAACTCGGTACATTATCCCTCTTCTCGTTGCCCCTGTAACTGATCAGACAACTATGGCCGAGAGTACTTCCTATACCAGGGAGAGTGTCGAGAGAGCTGCCCAGAGGGCCACTATGCCACTGAAGGGAATACCTGCCTGCCCTGCCCAGACAACTGTGAGCTTTGCCACAACATGCACATCTGCACAAGATGCACAAGGGGCTACTTCATAGCGCCCACCAACCACACGTGCCAGAAGTTGGAGTGTGGACAAGGTAAGCCTACTCCTAGGCCCTTGCCCAGCACCAGAACATGGGAGGAGGGTCTGCGCCCTGGATGTCCTGGAGACTTGAATTGCCTTCCTGGCTTGCGTGTCGGCACTTGGGATGATTTTGGGTGACTCCATACCCAAGTGGGGAGAGAGGTTACTTTCTCTCTCTCTATTCACACACCCTTTCTCTGGGTTTCCCCAGACATAATCCAAGATCGTAGGAATGCACCTAAGTGTATAGAAAATTGGCCAGGTGCAGTGGCTCGTGCTTTAATCCCAGCACTTTGGGAGGCCAAGGCAGGTGGATCACTTGAGGCCAGGAGTTCGAGACCAGCCTGGGGAACAAGGTGAAACTCTGTCTCTACTAAACATACAAAAATTAGCCGGGCGTGGTGTTGCATGCCTATAATCCCAGCTTCACAGGAGGTTGAGGCAGGAGAATGGCTTCAACCCAGAAGGCAGAGCTTGCAGTGATCCGAGATCGTGCCACTGCACTCCAACCTGGGAGACAGAGCAAGACTCCATCTCAAAAACAAAGAAAAAAGAAAAGAAAATGATCTTGGCAGGTGGGGGGATTGTGGACAGGATATAGGGGAGAGAAAATAAGATTAGAATCCAAAAGTCTGGGTCAATAGTTTTCTCCTTCCCAATTACTAGACACGAGACCCTGGGCAAAACTCACCTAACTTGCCCATGCCTTGTTGTCTTCATCTGTCAAAGGAAGAGCAGAGCATCAAGACAGAGTGGCTTTGAGAAGCCAGTGAGGATCAGCCTAAAACTACTTGAAAATATTAAAATGGTCTGTGAATCGTATGTGTTATTGTTAGTGCCCAATTTCTTATCTTTTATGGGAAGAAGGAAATTAAAAAACAACACTTATAGTTTCGGTTCTCTTCTATGTAAGAATGCCACGGACTGTTATTGCTCTGCTCTGTGTGAGAATTATGCCTGGTCTGGTGCTGAAGAGAGCTCCAAGACATTTTTAGAATAATTAAGACACTCAATTCTGTCTCTCCTTAATGTTTCTGAGTGTAGTAAAAGGTTTTAAACTTTTTAAAAAGTGTTTAGTAGGACAGATAAAAAGAGGAAGGGAACCTGTTCATTTACATACCCAATTCCATTTTCCCAGAAGTAAAACTGGTTTCTTTAATAAATAAAATCACCAAGCTTGACTTCAAAACTAGCTGCATGGCATATGGTCCAACCTGGTTCTCTTTGTACCCAATCAAGCTGATTTAATCTATTCAATGAATAGAAGGAGATTAAAAAGTAGAAACCACATATATCCTCAAGGATGGTTTTGGGCTTCATAATTGCTCTATGATTTACTTTAAAAGAAGCTACACAAGAACATATTTTTAGAGCAATTCACGTGTCTCCACTCAATGGAAATGAGTTGTGTTTTTCACTTCTCTTTCTGTGTAGGTGAAGTCCAAGACCCAGACTATGAAGAATGTGTCCCTTGCGAAGAAGGATGTCTGGGATGCAGCTTGGGTATGTCCTCTTCCTTTGTCACCTAAAGAGTTGAAATAGCTGAGTCCTTTTCCACACATCTCCATCTTGTCATTGCCCCAGCAGGCATTCTTGTCATTGCTGTCAGCATCAGTGTCACCATCAATGTCTTAAGTAGGCTCTCTTCAATACAAACGGGATCACTGTGAGGAAATACTTGCTTTTGAAGCAATGAATGGGTTTCTTGTCTTTATGAAACTCAAGTTTAGAAAAGGAGACCATGGCACCTTTTCCTCTGGTTGTCAATAAATTGGTGGGGCTTACTGACCAGCAACCGCATTTCAGGTGCCTGAGACTCAGCCTCTCCTTAGCTTCTCAAGGTGACACATTTGGAAGATTAACAGTGAATAAACTCAAGCAAAGAAATGCCTAATTCCTCTAACTCACTTGGTATGTAAAACACAAAAGTTTGTGGGTAGAGGAATGGGGGTTTTCCTTTATAAAAATGACTCTGTTGGGCCAGGCATGGTGGCTCATGCCTATAATCCCAGCACTTTGGGAGGCCAAGGTGGGTGGATCACCTGAGGTCAGGAGTTCGAGACCAGCCCGTCCAACATGGTGAAACCCCATCTCTACTAAAAATACAAAAATTAGCTGGGTGTGGTGGCAGGTGCCTGTAATCCCAGCTATTCGGGGGGCTGAGTCAGTAGAATCGCTTGAACCTGGGTGGCGAAGGTTGCAGTGAGCTGAGATCATGCCATTGCACTCCAGCCTGGGCAACAGCACCAGACTCCATCTCCAAACAGTAAAAATAAAAATACAAATGACTCTGTTGCTTGGAGCCTAAGACAACCCTTAGAGAATAAAGCATCGTGGTGACAGCGGAGTTGAATTCCTCATCATACAATGCAAAGCACTTGTCTCTCTCATGTATAACTCTTAAATTCAAGTCAGTGGCTCCTTCTTTCTCCCCTTCTCACATGCCTGCAGGAGGCGATGGAGACAGTTCATAACACATGGCACCACTGCATTGGCTATAAGATGAAAAATAGGGAGGTTACCGAATTCCAGGATTGTTTCTTAATGTACGTTTAGGTAACATATAGAAAATAATTAGCATGCGTGATCTTTGAAAGGAAACTCATCTGAAAAGTTCATGGAATAATTTCTCTTCATGGAGCCCTAGGATTGGTTGACTAATGCTTCTAAAACTTCAGTGTGGCACAAATCACCTGGGGAGTTTGTTGAAATGTAGATTCTGATTCACTGGTCTAAAGTGGGCCTGAGAATTTGTGTTTCTGACAAGCCGCCCAGTGAGGCCAATGCTGTTCTATAGAACACTCATGAAGTTTCTAGGGGTAAGATTGTGCCAGAATAAAGTAGACTTTTTGTTTGCCTTACCCAATGGATTTTCTTAATTTTTTCTCACTAATATATAATAGTTTTACATATTTATGGGATACATGTGATACTTTGAGATTTGCATAGGATGTGTGATGATCAAGTCAGGATAACTGGTATATCCATCACCTCACACATTTATCCTTTCTTTGTGCTGTGAATATTCTAAATCTTCTCTTTGTGCTAATTTGAAATTAATACTTAAATATTATACATGAATTATATAATTTATATTGTAGCTATCACCACCACTCTTTGCCTTAAATGGAAAAGATACATTTTCTATAATATCTGTAACTAGAAAATGCAGTTTCTGGAAGCTTAAATATCATTCTCCCATTATCTTCCACTATAATATGATGCTTATATTACTGGATAATAAAATGTCATAAAAAGTTAACAAACACTTAAGAAGAAGGTAAAATTTAGAGTCAGATATTTAAGGGTAAAATGCTAATTACCTGGGAAGCAAAAAATAAACCTAGGCATAAATAAGAGTACTGAAGTAAAAAACTATAAGCAAATTGTAGTGTCTGTCTCATGTGAAGTGATAGAAGGTGAGTTTGCCCAGAGCAATGATGAATATTTTGACTATCTTGATTTCACTGTTTGCCCATTTCAGATGTATTTTCCCATTAAATTTCACACCCCAGCTAATTTCTGTGGTCTTTGCCATTGTGTGTTGTGTGCCCATATTAGCATCTTTGTGCATCTTGGAGAGGGGTTGTGTATAATCTAAAACCTGAGGTTTCATCTCTCTTGGCTCTACTCAGTGATGACAGTGGGGCAAGTCTACCCAGCAAGATACATGTAGAGAAAAGAAGATGTTCCTTCCATAGCTTCAAGACACCTTGAGAGGAATGTATGAATGTGTGTGAACTCCTTCAGGATCAGTGAGGATCTTAGCATGGAGGTGGGAACAGTGACAAGAAAACCACGGTCACTAGGGGTCTGTATTGGCCTCATCCTCCATTTAGTTGACCCAGCTAAACATGACACCATGGGGAAGCCACTGGAAATGGACTCCGCGGCAGATACTGACCCTCTGGGGGCTCAAAATCCGAAAGACTCAACTTGCAAAAAGAGATACATTAGAAAGTTTGATTTACTTTACAAAGTGCTATTAAGCTCTTCAGTCCATTCATTACTTAAGAAACTTTGTCTACCGTGTGCTGAGTGCTCGCCTTGGTGGTGAGAATTTCGCAGGTGATATGGCTGTGATCCTGCTATAAGGGATAGCAGGATCTGTCCTAAGTGACACACCTGGAATGAAATCTCTTAGAAGACAAGCTGCCAGAGTAGAGACAGGTATAAAGTGCAGTGACACCACCAGAAAGGGTGGCAAGAGCATTCTAAATACCTCTAAGTTCTCATTTTAAATTCTAAAATGTCCCTTAATTTATAATATCTCTATGTATTTATTGGGCCTTGTTTATTCTTGGATTGACTTGGCTGAACTCAATTGTCACCTTGTTTCTGAACCCTTTTTTGATCTCTCCAATAGAGTAAATTCTCCCTTTTCTAGTTTCCTTTTATTTGTTAGGCCAGTGACACTATGTTTTAGAGGTGACTAGTGTAATATTTGCTATGTATACACCTTTCTGCCTGGACACTAAACTACCTGAGAACAAGCTCTTTGACTTATATACTCTGAACTAGCAGAGTGCACAGGACATAATAAATGCGCAATTAATGCACGAATGTTTGTTGAATTGAATTTGAGAATTGCCCAAATTCAAAGCAGAGATGAATGACTTAGGATACCCAGGGTCTTAGATTTGCTGTTTTCCCTAATCAAACTTTGTTTATGAACCAAGAAGAAGAAAAAATAAACCATACAATACAAAAATAAATTATTTTGGCCAGGTGCAATGGCTCACGCCTATAATTCCACACTTTGGAAGGCCAAGGTGGGCAGATCACTTGAGCCCAGGAGTTTGAGACCAGTCTGGGAAACATGGTGAAACCCTGTCTCTACAATAAAATACAAAAAACTAGCCAAATGTGGTGGTATGCACCTGTGGTCCCAGCCACTCAGGAGACTGAGGTGGGAGGATCACCTGAGCCTGGGAAGTCAAGGCTGTAGTGAGCCGTATTCATGCCACTGCACTCCAGCCTGGGCCACAGAGCAAGACCCTTTCTCTAAATAAATAAGTTAATTAAATTAAAAAATGATTTTTCACGAACTATTAGAACTGTAAGGAAGCTTTGATCAGAGCATGGTTTATTAAGTTTTATAATTTTAAAGAGATAAATGCAAACTTGAAAAATCTGAATACTTTTCTATAGATTTCCCCAAGATCCTTCCTGTGAGAAGGGACATCATCCTTTGGAAAGAACTTAATTTTATTCCATTTTAATAATGTAGATTCATCTCGGGGCCAGGTCTAGACCATCTCTAGGGGAGTCAGAGAAGAGTGAAATCTGTCATTGTGAGACATTTTATCTACATTATGTAATAATTAGCTATATAAAATAATTAGTAATAAAAATCCTGGGTTTTTTTGTTTTTTTTTTTTTTGAGTTTTGTATTCCTTTCCAGCTATTTAGTGAACATTAATATCTATCTTTTATACCTAATAAGAAAAAAACCTCAAATTCCATATTAACTGGAATCTCATCTGTTTCCTGGGTGGAGCTAGCTATCTGTCATTCCAAGAAAAGATTACCAAAAAGGGGGCAGAAAACTAAACTCATGACCAAAAATCATTGTTTCATCTGGAGGAAAGTGTTGAATTAGATACTTTGAGATGAAATGATGAGATTCGATTTCTCTTCTTTATCAAGTTGTAAACAAATAGATAACATTTTATATAATACCATTTTGTTCCAAGAATATTTGCTGTCAATTCTTTCTCTTTCTAACCAGTATCTTGAATGGAAATTTTAACTACTAAGATAAATCTGAGAGTTTTAAATTATATTTCTTCAATAACTGAGGACAGAAGTAAATGGAGTAACTTTTACCTAATGTTTTGAGGCACCTTTTTTGTTTGTTTGTTTTAATTTAGGGAATGTAGCAATAGCTGTGACACTTAACTATAACCTGAGATCCAGACATCTTAGATTATATACCATTGACTTGATGATTGATTTTAATCAAATTACATAAGATGTTCTTACTTTTCTACCTCATCAATAAATATAATGGTTAATGTGCCCTTGTTTTAACTTAGAAAGAGATAATGAAAATGTATTAGTGTTTGCCAATTGAAATAGCATAGTCTACACTCTTGGGATAAAACATATCCAAATTTAAAAATTTTAAGGAATTGCAAAAAAAAAAGAGGCTATATAAATTCAGTGCAAATATATGCACCAAAAGGATTTTTTAAAAAAAGAGAACCTCTAGGCACTGAAGTGTTCAAGGAAGGCTTTTAAGAAGATGAGAGTTGAGGTGGACATTAGCGTTTACGTAGAATTTAGACAGATAAGAGAGAACAGCTGCACTATAGGGGGTCTTTATATTTGGACAATAGCAGGAAAAAAAGGCTTCTGCTATGGATTTTGAGACACCGGGTATACTAATTTTGCAGAAAGAATGAGGAAATATAAGGAAATAGGCAAAGAAAAGTTTGGAGAAGTGGTTGAAAACAAAATCTTGAATTACAGACTAATGAGGTTAAAAGTATTCTGTGACTAAAAGGGAATCATTGAAGGTTCTTTTAAAAACAGAAGTGGGAGAGTGTGTGTCTTGAAATGGGTATTAAGAGGTTAAGTTGGTTATTGTGTTAACTGTGTTCAGGGTAATTAAAGGGAGAGAGGCTTTAGTAGATAAACCAGCTAGAAGACTATTTCAGAAATCCAGATATAAAATAAAGCAGCCAAATCTAAGGTGATAGCCAGGAAATTATGAGGACAGAAGGAGAAATGTTTTTTAAAATCACATGAAACAAATGGCCTTCAAGCATAAGAAAAGATGCTTGTTCATTATATGGGAAATGCAAATTAAAACTATGAGAGGCCCGGTGCGGTGGCTCACGCCTATAATCCCAGCACTTTGTGCTTCGGGAGGCCGAGGCGGGCAGATCACTTGAATTCAGGAGTTTGAGACCATCCTGGCCAATATGGTGAAACCTCCATCTCTACTAAAAATACAAAAATTAACTGAACATGATGGCCCACACCTGTAGTCCCAACTACGTGGGAGGCTGAGGCAGGAGAATCCCTCGAACCCCGGAGATGGAAGTTGCGGTGAGCCAAGATTGCGCCACTGCACTCCACGCTGGGCGACAGAGCGAGACTCCGTCTCAAAAAAAAACTACCGTGAGATACCATTTTTCATTTATCAGATTGGCAAAAATTCAAAAGCTTACAAGTTCTATCAGCAAAGTTGTAGGAAAGCAAATACCACTGTTATTGCCTCCTGGTAGGAAGACAAAATGGTACAATGGCTGTTGAAGGAAATTCGACAATATGACACAACTCCATATGCATTTACCTTTTGACCCCACAACACCCCTTCTAGGAATTTACCCTGGGGACATACATCCACAGATTCAAAACAGCATATTCACCATGCTATTTATTGTGGTATTACTTCTGGTAGTAAACTATCAGAAACAACCTAAATGCCTGTCCATGGAAGATTGGTTGAATGAATGGGATACATATACACAATGGAGCACTCTGCAGCTACCAAAACAGCAAAGACGATCTGAAGAACTTAATGGTAATTTCATGACACGCTGTTACATGGAAGGCAAGGCACAAAAAGTGCACATAGTATGCTACCTTTGTGGTAAGAAAATGGTGATATAAAATGCATGAGTGTATTTACATTTTCATTTACTTTTGCAAAGAGAAAAAAGATAACTAAGAAACTAATAAAAGTGGTTATCTATAGAGAAAGGTAAAGGAGATGAGCAGGACTTCTCCAGCTATATCTTTTTATTTTTTAATCTTTTCCTTTTTTTTTTTTTAAGACAGAGTCTCGCCCTGTCACCCAGGCTGGAGTGCAATGGCGTGATCTCAGCTCACTGCAAGCTCTGCCTCCTGGGTTCAAGTGATTCTCCTGCCTCAGCCACCAGAATAGCTGGGATTGCAGGCGCCTGCCACCATGCCCAACTAATTTTTTGTATTTTTAGTAGAGACGGGCTTTCACCATGTTGGCCAGACTGGTCTCGAACTCCTGACCTTGTGATCCGCCCGCCTTGGCCTCCCAAATTGCTGGGATTACAGGTGTGAGCCACCGCGTCCAACCTTAATCTTTTTTTTGTTTAAATTTTTTTTAAGAGATGGGGGTTGCACTATATTGACCAGGCTGGTCTTGAACTCCTGGCCTCAAGCAATTCTCCCATCTCGGCCTCACAAAGTGCTAGGATTACATGCGTGATCTACTGCACGCAGCCTTTAGCTGTATCTTTTTAGTTTTGATTTGAACCAGATAAATATTTTACATATTCATAACAAATGACAGAATGAGTAGTGTGAATGGACTCCCGTTAGCCAAATGTAGGACAATTAGAGCATTTTTAAAAAATGGATGATAAAGAATTCCAACTCAATATTTTAAATCCATGCATCAATAGTGAGAAAAAGGAAAAGAGAGGGGAGTAGAATAAAAGGGAAAGCTCTTCTTTACAGAAAAATTTCAGCTGTCATGTATTTCAGGAAAGAATTAGGAAATCATTATTTTGCATCCCCTAGTATATGGACCCAAGGGAGAATCATCAAATTGTAAGTAGATTTAAACACACTGGGTGGAAAATTGCTATGGAACAAGATCATCACACAGACTCAAAGTACTGCCACAATTAATAGTTAACTACAATGAAGAGATTTGCTGGTTACCAACTTAAATAATCAGTATTATCAGTTCCATAAACCTGACATCATATGTCTCCTGATGTGATACTTGAGTAATAATATCACCTCATATTCTTTTTGTTTTGTTGTTTTGTTTTGAGACAGGGTCCCCTGTCATCCAGGTTTGAGTGCAGTGGCTTGATCATGGCTCCTGAGCTCAAGTGATCCTCCCAGCTCAGACTCCCAAGTTCCTGGGACTACAGGCATGCACTAATAGCCTGGACTAATTTATTTTTTATAGAGATAGGGTCTAGCTATGTTGCCCAAGCTAGTCTCAAGCAATCCTCCCACCTTGGCCTCACAAAGTACTGGGATTACAGGTACGAGCCACCATACCCAGCCCTCACCTCGTATTCTTGACAAAAGTGTCTAGATCACTAGTGGACGCAATTATGCCTCCATGAAACATTTGTCAATGCCTCAGACAGTTTTGATTGTCGTGACTGGAAGGTTGTTACTTGCGTCTGCTGGATAGAGGTTGAGGATGCTACTAAATATCCTACGATGCATAGGACTGCTCCCCGACAACAAAGAATTACCTAGTCCAAAATGTCAATAATGTTGAGGTCAAGAAAAACCTTATTTAGCCTCAAGATAATCACAAGATAAATCAAGAATGTGAGGTATCTATAAGACAATTGACCTGTGCTTGGAAAGAAAATTCAATATTTTGGGGGGAAAATGAAAATTAGGGAATTAAAAAAGAATAATGAGAAAAAACAATCAAGAAGATGCATAAGTATTTTTATTCTTATTTTGAGACAGTGCTCTATGTCTGAAGTGCTCTGTCAGCAGAGAGGACTTAGAAGCAACAATACCCCAGCAGCAGTAAACACAGGTGCCTTGATCGTGGTTTCTAATACCTTTCTCCAATAAAATATAACAAGGCTCCTTAGAGAATTGGCTGATTTGGGGACTGGGACAGGAAATATACAGGATGAGCCTGCAGCATCTTGTAATGACAGAATGTAGGACAGAAAGGGGTATAGCTCCGAGGTAAAGCATTTGACTTCAGAAAGTAAGGAGGTGCTCAAAGGAAAAAAATCCATAATGATGGACATATGTCAAAGGGACACATGAGCCAAATGAAGTTCTCAATGGCCTAAGCTGGAAAAATTTTGGCAATAATAAAGATAGAATTGTATTAGATTATAACCCAAAGAATAAAATAAGTATCCATGAGTTCATACAAATATAAATAAATGGTGGATAAGTAAATATGTGAAAAAGAAACCATTCCTATACAAAAATTATATTCTTGTACTCACCCCCAAAATACAAATGATGCAAATGTCTCCTCTACCTATAATCCAGCACTTTGGAAGAGGCTGAGTGACAAATCCTACAAGTCAAAGGCCAGACCATCATGCCTGTTAGCTCTATCATAAACTTCTAAAATGCTATAGTAGGCTGTGTGGCCAGCACCTGTCTCCTCTACTCAAAAAGCTAAACAAAATCAAATATGGACTCAGATCTGGTCTCTAATCAATCAGATCTTCCACCTCCTCCTCAGGACATCAGTCTGGAGATCCATCCTTCAGCACTTCGCTTCGGCACTGGACAACTTCTTTGCTTTTGCGCTGCGCGCTGCGCGCGCGCGCTTCGGCAGGCGCTGGCGGCGCTTTGGCGTGAACTGAATATCTCCTCTCAGTCAACTATCAAACCAATCGGGATAGGGGCAAGAGAAGGACCTCACAGTGCAGAAAGCTGACAAACACTATATCCCTTTACCATGTGATGGATGGGAAACATCAGGATAAATCATATCAGTTCCCCGGGCCTCAGCTACTCTGCATTACAATGCTGTGAGAAACACTTTACCTCTATAGTCTTCCTGCCAAAAAACCATGACCCCAGTCTGGTCGTGAAGAAAATATCAGACAAATCCCAGTGGAGGAACATTTTGTAAAATACCTGGTTAATACTTAAAACTGTCCGGTTCATTGAACAAGTCAAGTCTGCGAAGCTGTCACAGCCGGAAGGAGCCTAAGGAGATATGATGAATAAATGTAATGTGGCATCTCGGGTGGGATTCTGAAACAGAGAAAAGACACTAGGTAAAAACTAAAGATAGCTGAATAAACTACAGACTTTATGTTGGTAATAACCACATTATAATAAAAACAAAGGGCATGGTAGAGCTATTTAGGGTTTTAGAAATGTCCTCTATCTTGATTGTTGGAGTGATTACATGACTGTAAGCATTTGTCAAAGTTTATAGAACTGTACACATAAAAAGGGCAAATATTACACGATGAAAATTTGTATTTCAATCAATCTGACTTGAAAAGTAGTCCAGGCACAATAGCTCAGACCTGTAATCCCAGCACTTTGGGAGGCCAAGACAGGAGGATGGCTTCAGGCCAGGAGTTCAAGACCAGCCTGGGCAACATAGACACCATTTGTACGCAAAATTTAAAAATTGTCAGGGTGTGGTGTGCACGGCTCTAATTTTAGGTGCTTGGGATGCTGAGGTGGGAGAAACACTTAAGCCCAGGAGTTCAAAGCTGCAGTGAGCTGTATTCACGCCACTGTACTCTAGCCTGGGTGACTGAGCTAGACCCCCATCTCTAAAGAAAGAAAGGAAAAAAAAAAAAAAAGAAAGAAAAAAGTGCTTCAACATTAGAATGATTCCATTAGTATTCTCTTTTCTGATTCTGTATAATATAGTAACCAAATTGCTAGCATTTATTGAATATTACTAATGTGCCAGGTGCTATACTAAGTTTTTTTAAGTATATTACCTGACTTAACTCTGTGGAATAGATAGAATAATTATTGTTCTCATTTTTCAGCTGAAGACATTAAGGTCAGAACATTTGCGAAATGTGGATAATTTCACTAGGCTAGTAACTAGTAGAATCAGGACTTGACCCTGAATAGCTCAAGACCAAAACTCATGTATTTTATTACATTCTAATCATACCAGCTAATGTTCTTCCCTTCTGATTCTAAAGCAGAATATTATGCTTTTTGCAATAATAAAAAGATAAAAGAGGCTGGGCG
Source organism: Papio anubis (assembly GCF_008728515.1). Lineage (NCBI taxonomy): Eukaryota > Metazoa > Chordata > Mammalia > Primates > Cercopithecidae > Papio > Papio anubis. The sequence goes on along the minus strand of NC_044988.1, from coordinate 21,147,287 downwards.
CGGTGGCTCACGCCTGTAATCCCAGCACTTTGGGAGGCCGAGGCAGGTGAATCACGAGATCAGGAGATCGAGACCATCCTGGCTAACACGGTGAAACCCCGTCTCTACTAAAAATACAAAAAATTAGCTGGGCATGGTGGCGGGCGCCTGTAGTCCCAGCTACTCTGGAGGCTGAGGCAGGAGAATGGCATGAACCCGGGAGGCGGAGATTGCAGTGAGCTGAGATCACGCCACTGCACTCCAGCCTGGGCAACAGAGCGAGACTCCGTCTCAAGAAAAACAAAAAAATAAAATAAAATAAAGCTTTCTTTTCTACCCCTTTCTTCAGTCCTTCCTACTAAAGCCATCATACTTAGCTTTTGGCTACAGCTTTATGCCCAATGACATAACTGACGCCACTAGTCAAACAGTGACACTGTTCTTCATAGTCATGCAAATTAATCTGGGTTCACCACTCACCCAAAGCTCTCAGCTTTCAGGGCCTACATCTGGAAGGTTCTGAGATGGGATTGAGCACACAGAGGAGAGCTCTACAGCAGCAAGACTGAGTCAGTGAGCATATTTTCAGTTAGCCCCGGCATCCTCCCCACCACTTTACCTTCCTTCAGTTTCGTTTACCTCTACAAAGGACTTTCTGGCTCGGGGAAAGTGGGTTCTATTATGAGTGTGTGATTGGTAGAAGACACCCTAACCCTTTTCATCTTAACCCACATTAAATACAAGCTTCAAATCTAGGACTTAGAGAACCAACCTCATTTACTCTTACTACTCCATCTTTCCTTAAAAAGTGATACCCTAGTTCATAGAAAAAGTATTGGCGATATGGAAGACATGAAGTTCACTCTTTAATTTGCTAATGCAGCAGATATGCAAGGTTTTCAAATTAAATACTGTGGACATAGATTGCTATTTATTTCACTTTTACTCAGCTCTCTCACTGGAACCTTTCCAAATACTTTCAGAGGCACAAGAATGGTGTCAAACCATTTTGGTACCTTCCAAACCAAATATATTGCAGAATAAAATATATACTAGCACTGTGTCTCCTTTAAATTGGAAGGAAGTTGCTGATTGTAAAACTGCTACTCAGCATTCATAAAGCGTCGTCTTTTCAGGGACCTAGTGCATCATCCACTGTGTAGCCAACCTTAGTGCATGACCCAGGGAGTTACCGGTCATCATCTCCATGGGGAAGGGACATTCAGGATGCCTCTCCTTTTTTTTTTTTTTTTTTTAAGACCAAACACAGAGCCAGCTTCAGAGGAAGGATTCGAAAATAAACACAATGTCAATAGTTTTCTGAAGATAAGAGAAACAAGCTCCATTAGACAGTTCTGTCTCTAAAATATTATAAACTGACTGTTTCTATTTTTTATTCACTGGAGCCTCCCTGCCCCCTCATTGTCTAAATGATACCTCATTTCAAAGGTGGGCACTAAGAAGACGTAAAACCTTTAAAAAAGAGAACACAAAGTTGGAGGAACTTGCAGACATTGTGCAGTTTCATTGTCTCTTACTCATCCTGGCTTTCTTCATTGATTCATTTGGCGCATATTTATTGCATGCTTTTGTGCTTTCTGCTTTCCTATCATAACTTGTTCCGTTTATTCCACATATAATAGGACTGTATAGCCTAATATTGATCAAGCATCACCAGGATACATACTTAATGTATGTGATGTGTTTTCACATCTGCAACCCAACAATTTTAACATATGGGGAAATGGAGGGTTAGAGAAATGGTGAAATGTGACCAATTTTGTGCATACGGGAGATGACAGAGTAGTTCAGACACAGTTTGTTTGGAGCAACCTTGTGCATAATTTTGCTCCCTCTGTCTTCACAAAGGAAGTAGTTGGCTTAGAAGCTCTTAGTTATAAATAAACCCTAGGATACACAAGGTTGTATTTCCCAAATCTTGGTGACTTCAAACAACACAGGTTTATTTCTCTCTCATGCTGCATCTTCATCATGAGTGAGCTGAGAACTCTGCTCTGCGGGATCCTTAATCCAAGACCAGGTTGACAGTGCAGCCACTATCTTGCCATGGCAAAGGCAAAGCAGACACTGGCTCTTAGAGGTTTCTCCAGGATGTGGCACTTGTACCTCCTGCTTACACATTTTTAACTAAAGCAAGTTACATGATTGTGCCTGGGATGAGAGAGTGGGGAGGTGCAGTCTTGCCATGTGCCTGCAGAAAAGAGAGAAAATAATGATTGTGAGTGATGGTGACAGTCTCACAGGGGAATGAGTATTGGTCATGGGACTGTTGCTGGCATATCCTGAGCTTTCACATTGTGTGTTTGCACATGAAATAGTCCCAAACATGAGCCCAATATGCTTCAATAAATGATTTATCTTCTGCTCCTCTGACCTTGTCCATTGTCTTATCTTGGAAATGTCTAACATTTTTCTTCTCTCAAAGCAACTCTTTTGAAGAAATCACTAATTTAAAAAAAAAAAAAAAAAAGATGGAATTTCCCCAAGTATTCTGTTATCTCACATCTCTCATCTCTGGCAACTGATGAGTCAAGAAGAGGACCAGTGGTCAATGCCTTAAGGTCAATAGGTAGGCTGTCAGCTGAAAGGACCTTGACCCTTCTTTACTGTCATCTTTCAAATGCCTACTGTGAGAATAGCAAGTCCTGCTATCTCTTGCCTTTGTTTGCTGCCTAAAAAAATGTATTGACCCATATAAGACACGTCTTGGGAATCTGAACAGCATCTTTCAGTTTTTGAGTTAGATTCAAGAAATATTTCCTGAGCATCCACATCAGGCTAGGCATGGGGACATGAAGATGAATAAAACTTGTTCTTTGCTCCTAAGCAGCTTATATGCAAACGTGATAGGCCAGAGGTTCTCAGCTCTGGGTGCACATTAGAATCCTGGGGAGCTGTAAAATGCAGGTACTGACACCTACTCCCAATGTTTCTGATTTAATTAGTCTGGAGTGAGGTGTGGGCGTCAGGATTTTTTAAAAACACCCTGGCCAGGCATGGTGGCTCATGCCTGTAATTCCAACACCTTGGGAGGCTGAGGTGGGTGGATCACTTGAGGCCAGGAGTTTGAGACCAGCCTGGGCAATATGGTGAAACCCCATCTCTACTAAAAATACAAGAATGAATCGGGCGTGGTGGTACAGACCTGTAGTCCCAGCTTCTAGGGAGGCTGAGGTGGGATGATTGCCTGAGCCTGGGAAATTGAGGTTTCAGTGAGCTGTGATCATGCTACTGCACTCCAGCCTGGGAAACAGAATAAGACTCTCTCTCCCAAAAATAAAAACAATAATAAAAAAAAACTCCCTGACTAATTCTAATGTGCAATCAGAGTTGAAAGCCACTGATTAAGATAGATACAGAAACAAATAACTTCAACATCTGTTTAAGTTACTGTGTTGAGAATGGAAGCTGAAACAGAGGCAGATACATTATATTAGAATTTATTGTTCAGCTAGGTGGACATTTTATAAACATGACCTCTAATCTTCAATATAATTCTCTCTGCTCAAAATCCTTACAATAGGCTGGGCTCAGTGGCTTACACCTGTAATCCCAGCACTTTGGGCGGTCAGGGTGGCAGGTGAGGGGAATCACTGAAGTCAGGAGTTCAAAACCAACCTGGCCAACACAGCAAGGCCCCATTTCTACAAATAAATTTTTTTAAGTTAGCCTGGTGTGGTGACATGCACCCATAGTCCCAGCTGTTTAGAAGACTGAGGCAGGAGGATTGGTTGATCCAGGTTGAGGCTGCAATGAACTACGATGGCACCATGGCACTCCAGCCTGGGCAATGGAGTGAGATCCTGTCTCAAAAAGAAGAAAAAAATTCCTTATCCTCATTTTATAGATGAGAAAATCAATGCCCAGGGAGCTTATGTCATTTGCCCAAAGTTACACAGCTAGCAAGTGTTAGAGCCAAATTCAAACTTAGGACTGTCTGGCTCCAAACCCACAGACCATCCAAATATTTGCTCTTTTTCCAAAGTAGACTGCACTTATACACTATTTTCCTAAAGAACATAAATGAAAGTTGTGCAAAGGTCAGTCTGCTGCTTTTGTTTCATTCTTGATTACATTCTCCGTTCCTTAGTTGTGTCTCCTGACATTTCCTTTGCTCCTTCTCCAACATTCAAGCTCACATTCTTAGAGTTATGGGGGAGAAGAACATAGTGGCGAGGTATCTTAAGTTCAATTCTAGAGCAATTAGCTCATCATCTTGGCTCTTTGTGCTATTACGCTATTTCCCCCGGAGCCGGGTATAATCAAAGTTCCTCCTACTTGTTGTGTAACTGACCTGCGAAGCTGAGCTGTGAGCCAAGTCTGTCTGGATCACGTAAGCTTGCAGAGAGAACTGAGCCAAGAACTTCCAAAACAAACCTCGTTAAACAAAAGCGGAGCGTGGTCGAGCCGGACACACAGGGTGGAGGGTTCAGAAGACCGTCTGCCAGTCTCGAAATCAATATGGGGTCTGTGTCGTTAAACATCCAAGGGCAGCTGAGCTGGAGGGCTGGATTCACCTTTACAGATGAATCTGGAAACCAGTGAGAATGATTCTGCATGATTAGGAATAATAGCCTGGAAAACCATTGCCAAATTGCTTCCTTTTAGTGAAATATCTTCAATTTTTCTGAAATCCTAAGGCAATCAAGACCCCAGCTCATGTCTGTTCATCAAGCTTAAAGGAAAATGACAATGAGTCTGGCAGTAGCGACTAGAACTTCAGATGGTTAGGTCTCATTTCACTTTGCAGGAGTGTGGAAAATTGAGTCAGAAATCTTAGTCTCTATTCATCTCCGTCCTTCCCCTAACACAGTGAAAATCTTGCGCAAGCCCTATACATTTTTTGTTTCTTAATTTTATCCTGTTTTATAAAGGAAAGCATCACATACATTGCCTTCCTTGTACCTCCTAATAGGTACCTAGAGATTATTATGAAAACTAGAAAGGTGCTCATATATTCAGTTCTTCAAGAGAGAGGAACCAAGAGGCTCTATTGTGAATATCAAAACAAAATTGAATTTGCTTTCTCTCCACGTTCAGCCTTTTTCTAAGAAGCCTTTTGGTGTATCTGAAGCCACACGTCTGACATGCACCACTGTGTCACAGCACTTAGCCCAGTGCCTGTCACCGGGGAGGCACTCAGTAACTATCTGTGACTTCTGTGCCTGTTACTGGCTGTCCTCATCTCACCCCCCAAATCTTCATCTCCCTATGCCACAACCAAACTGCCATTTCATAGTCCTTTACCAGATGGTAGGAAGAGCTTCAAGCTCCACTGGTTGAAGAGGAAAAAAAAAATGGATGTAAGTCACAGAGCAGACACCAGAATAGAGAGACGCTGTGTGTGGATGAGGCAGGAGCATCTGCATGTTGATACCCAGCTGCTTAACAGGCTGGTCTCCAACTGAGAGTTGGGCCAACGATGAGTGTCAGTAAATTGCCTCCGCACCTCTAGAGCCTGAAATTCCCGCTTTCCAAAAGTCAACAGGAGGGTAATTTGGTAGGCGTCCAGACTCATCCTTTCCACAAAGTCTCTCTGCACCTCCCACCAGGGAAAATTTGGCTCCAGCCCTCCCCGCAGCCTCCAGTTAAGCTTCCAGCACAGTGGGCCAGCCGGGGCCATCAGAAGCAGAACAGGGACCAAACGCTGCGGCAAGCTGGAGAAGGACTGGGTCCAGGGGCAGGATCTGGACAGGGCCATCCCTCACTGATCACCCTTTGACCAAGTACCCCAAATTGAAGCAGTGGAAGGCAAGGGGTATCCAGACTGACCTCTCCAAAGCTTAGTCATGTTCTCACTGATGATGCAAGTGGGTCAATGAAACCTTTTTTCCTCGCAGCTGTGCCTGTGGCCATCTGTAGCAACCAACTTTCCTTTATGTACATGTTTTCCTATATGTATATGTTTTCCATAAAGACAGTGTGTTCTGACTAGCTATAAACTATCCATTATTAGGTGAGACAAGTGAATAACGTTTTGTATGAACCAGGCAGGTAACCCAGGGATGTCTACCTCTCAGATCCTGATTCCACAGCTCCCAGGGACAGGGAGGGCCCTGGGAACACTGGGAGAACAGTCCCCACTCAATCAGATCACCAGGGTAAGAGCACAGACATGGCATTATCTCCAGAAGGGCAGGTGGTAGAACATTAGAATAGAAAAGTGTATCAGTCTCTCCAGCCTCTGATATGGACCAGAAAGAGCTGATAGCCTGATTTATCATCATGGTAGAATTTTATGCCCTCACATAATGGCTAGTAACCTGGATGTTCCACTGGAAAAATAAAATCAACCCAAAAATGTAGACTCCAGATTACCATGACCTCAGCATTTGAGTGATGACATTGAGCCTCTGGGTCAGGTTTGGAGGTGAGTCTTGAGAGAGAAGGGAAGTTCTTTCGAAGGGGTGCTTACTGGAAAGCCTAGTGCAATCATGCTAGCTGGCCAAGCCAATTGTAAAATTTCAGATTTATTGTGTTTAGCAGAAATACAGCCTGTACATTTGAAATATTATCCAAATGACCTGGTTTCAACTTAGAAATCTTACATGAATTGAAACAAGTGAATTAGGGAGGCCTCTTGCCTTCAGCCCTAAAGGGTCTGTGGGAGGTAAGTCAAGAACCATTTATAGTAGTGATAAAATACTATATTTAAGGCTGTAAAAATTTGGCACGCGAGGACTCAGCTCAGAAGTAAATTCGTTTTATGTGCTCGGCAAAGGAGCAACTGGAAAGTTTTACAAATGGGAAGTCTGACCTACTGAGATTTTAAAGATAAATTATGTCAATTATTCCTTAAGACTGAGTACGGTCATTTACCCTCCTTGAATGTTGAATTGCAAATCCGAACCATGAAGTCAGTAACAACTTCACTTTGCCATGGTGTACATGACTAATGACAGTTACCCAAAGCCATTGTCCAACTGTCACATTATGTGCCTAAATGTGCATTAATGGGATGGGCCACTTGGGAACCTGGCAGGCAACCGGGGAGAGCATCAGAGCTATGCCCAATTAACAAACACTTCATATGATGGGGTATGATGCTTTTACTGTGCCAAGAAGCTAGTGATCCTTTACTTGGGAATTCTATAATATGTCTGTCTGAAGCTAGAACTAGTAGATAATGCTTGATGCCTGACGGATGTGTGCTTTATTCAAAAGAGCCTCATTAATTTTAGTCTCCTAAACATCCCTGGCCTCACTGTCTACCTCTTGTTCCTCACCCTCATTCTCCAGCTACACTGCAGGGCCCTAGTCATGACTGCTGTAGCCCATTCTTGCCCCAGGGCCCTGCACTAGCTATTCCCTCTACCTGGAATGTTTTTCCCAAGATACCAATGTGGCTGGCTCCTTCCTTTCATCACATCTCAGTTTAAAAGTCAGCTCCTAAGAAGCTTATCCTCAGCACCCAATTCAGCCTCCCTCCCTCTCTGTCTACACTACACACACACACACACACTCACACACACACTCACACACATCAGTCATCCTACTTTAATTCTAGCAGATCAGATATAAGTATCTGATATTTTGATGTTTTAATATATGTGGATCGTATTTCTTCCCTCACATAAAACGTAACTTCCAGGCAGGCAGAGACTTGATCGGTTCTATTTACTGTTGTCTCATCAGCTCCTTGAGTCATGCTTACCACATGCAGGTGGTCAATCCATAATGTTCAACCAAGTCCATGGCAGCGTCCTCACATGTAAATCTATGGTGAATGTTTGAAAGGGCCCTTGTGGAGCACGGAAGAGCCATACTTCAGTATCAGGGCTCACCTCAGTTGAGTCATTTCAACCTAGTCTCTGGGTCTCCTGCCCTCATCTGGAAGCAGAGGGGGCTAGGCCAGACCGGTGGCCCAAATCAGCAGCCTGCCACCTCTCTTCTGTGAAGCCCTTTCTCTTCCTCACCATCCACTTCTCCCTGTTTAGCCAGGACAGCTTTGCTTTCATCTTGTTAATGTATTTGATTTTTCGTAAGCTTTCATTTGGTAAAGAATTCTGCTGCTAGAGTAAAATTTTAAATCTCCCAGCTGGGATAAACCCTTCTGTTAGAAATTCATCCTGGCCCAGCTCTAAGAGGCTAGTTGTGCGCTTTGGGGAAATTGACTTAAGCCTCAGACTCCTCATGTAAATGGAGGATGATTTCCATATCTGTCTCACAGCGTTGGTGGGAGTATTAAATGAGATAATCCATCTGTGGTAGGCAGATAATAGCCCCCGAAAAGTTGTCCATGTTCAAATCCTCAGAGCCTATGAATATGTAACCCTACACAGCAAGAGGACTTTGAAGATGACACTAAGGTTAAAGATTTTGAGATGGGGAGATTATTCTGAATTAGCTAAGCGGACTCAATCTGAGCTCATGAGCCTTTAAAGTGGAGAACCTTTCCAACTGCAGTCAGAAAGACCCATCATTGATAGCCCTGAAGTTGGCAGAAGAGACGCCCCAAGCCAAGAAATGCAGGTGGCATCTAAAAGCCGGATACAACCCTCAGCTGATAGCCAGCAAGGAAATGGATATCTCAGGCCTACAACTGCAAGGAATAGAATTCTGCCAACAACCTGATTGAGTGAGGAAATGGATCCTTTCCCAGAGCCTTCAGAAGGAACCCAGCCCTGCTGCCACTCTGCTTTTAGCCCATTGAGATCCCTACCAGACTTCTAACCTACAGGACTGTGACATAATAAACTTTTATGTTTTAAGCTGCTAAATTTATGGAAATTTGTTATGACAGCAATAGAAAACTATTTAACCATTACATTTAAACTATGTAATAAAGTACTTGGCACATGGGAAGGGCTCAATAAATGTGAGCATTTCTTATAAATATTATTAATGGGGTAATTATTAATATCATTATATTGTCTCAATAACCTCTTCCGGCCTTGATGCTGAGCTTTGAATTCTGAAACTCCATTTCATGCCTATCCTGCAGATGTTTACTCTCAGTTATCTTACAAGAATTATTCACCAGCTTCAAGGTCCAGGTGTTGTGCTGGATAGCAGTTAGAGGAAATTTCTGAGATGTGGAACCAAGTGTACAGATTAACAACACTAAAGAGGAACAGATGGACACTGGGTGCTTCCTGAGGTGATGCCTTAAGAAAGGCACAACATGACCCATGTAGTAGTTTGGCTACAGATACTTAACTTGAGTTTACACATGAGGAAATATCAGGAAAATCCCAAATGAAAACCTTTATTAAAAATAAACCATTGCCTTTCTCCAAATAGGAAAAGAAGAAGTCAAAGTATCTCTCTTTGTGGATGATATGATTCTATACCTAGAAAACCCTAAAGATATTGCCAAAAGACTCCTGGAACTGAAAAATGACTTTGGTAAAGCTGCAGGATAGAAAATCGATGTACAAAAATCAGTAGCATTTTTATACACCAATGATGTTCAAGCTGAGGGCCAAATCAAGAATGCAATCCCATTTACAATAACCCCCTTCCTGCCACCCCCTCACAAATATGTAGAAATATATCTAATCAAGGAGATAAAAAATCTCTATGGGGAGAACTACAAAACACTGTTAAAAGAAATCAGAGACGACACAAAGAAATGGAAAAATATTCCATGCTCAGGGATTGGAAGAATCAGTATCATTAAAGTGGCCATACTGCTCAAAGCTATCAGATTCTATGCTATTCCTATCAAATCGCCAATGTCAATTTTCACAGAAGTAGCAAAAACTATTCTAAAATTTATATGGAACCAAAAAAGAACCTGAATAGGCCAAAGTGATCCTAAGCAAAAAGAAGAAAACCGGAGGCATTACATTACTCAAACTATACTTTAAAGTTACAGCAACCAAAACAGCATGGTATTGGTACAGAAACAAACATATAGACCAATGAAACAGAGTAGAGAATCCAGAAGTAAATTCATACACCTACAGCCATTTGCCCTGCAACAAAATTGACAAAAATAAGCAATGGAGAAAGTACTTCCTATTTGATAAATGGTGCTGAGATAGCTGGCTAGCCATATGCAGAAAAATAAAACCATACCCCTATATTTCACCATATACAAAAATTAACTCAAGATGGATTAAAGATTTAAGTGTAAGACTTCAAACTGTAAAAATCCTAGAAGAAAACCTAGGGAACAACATTCTGGATATGGATCTTGGGAAGGAATTTATCAGTAAGTCATCAAAAGCAATTGCAGCAAAAACAAAATTGACAAGTGGGACCTAATTAAACTCAAGAGCTTCTGCACAGCAAAAGAAACTATCAATAGAGTAAACAAACAACCTACAGAATGGGAGAATGTATTCGCAAACTACACATTTGACAAAGGTCTAACATCCAGAATCTACAGAATCTATAAGGAACTCAAACAATTCAAGAAGCAAAAAAAAAAAAACAAAAAAACTTAAAAAATGAGCAAAAGATACCCTGCGGTGGCTCACACCTGTAATCCCAGCACTTTGGGAGGCCTAGGCGGGCAGATCATGAGGTCAGATTGGGACCATCCTGGCTAACATGGTGAAACCCTATCTCTACTAAAAATACAAAAAAAACACCCAAAAAATTAGCCAGCTGTGGTGGCGGGTGCCTGTAGTCCCAGCTACTTGGGAGGCTGAGGCAGGAAAATGTCATGAACCCAGGAGGTGGAGCTTTCAGTGAGCCGCGATCACGCCCCTGCATTCCAGCCTCGGCAACAAAGCGATACTCCATCTCAAAAAACAAAACAAAAAAAAAGAGCAAAAGACATGAACAGGCACTTCTCAAAAGAAGACATACTAGCTGACAACAAACATGAAATAATTATCCACGTCACTAATATCAGAGAAATGCAAATCAAAACAAAAAGCTAACATCTCACACCAGTCAGTGTAGCTATTATCAACAAGTCAAAAAACAACAGATGCTGGCAAGCCTGTGGAGAAAAGAGAATGCTTATACCCTGTTGGTGTGAATGTAAAGTAGTTCAGCCACTGTGGAAGGCAATTTGGAGATTTCTCAAAGATCTTAAAGCAGAACTACTGTTTGACCCAACAATCCCATTACTGGGTATATATACCCAGTATATATATATATATATATACACACACACACACACACACACACACATATATATACACATATATATATATATACACCCAGTATATATTTTATATATTTTATACTGGTATACTGGGTATATTTGGTCAGAAAAGAAATCCTTCTGACCAAAAGACACCTGCACTCATATATTCATCACAGCACTATTCACAATAGCAAACATATGGAATCAACCTAGGTGTCCATCAATGGTGGGCTGAATAAAGAAAATGTGGTGCATATACACCATGGAATACCATGCAGCCATAAAAAAGAACAAAATTATGTCCTTTGTAGCAACATGGATGCAGCTGCAGGCCATTATCCTAAGCAAATTAACACAGGAACAGAAAACCAAATACTGCCTGTTCTCATTTATAAACGGGAACTAAACATGGGGTACTCATGGACATAAAGATGGCAGCAATAGAAACTGGGGGCTACTAAAGAGGAAAGGGAGGGAGGGGGATAAGGGTTGAAAAACCCTCATCCCAGTATCAGTTATTCCCCAAACCACAGTGTCACTCAATATACTTAGGTAACAAATCTGCATAAGTACCACCTGAATTGAAAATAAAAGTTGAAAAAAAGTGAAAAAAAATGCCTTTTAAAAATATCAGTGTCACCAAAGTCAAAGAAGAGCCAAGAAATTGTTCTAGATTAGAGGAAACTAAACAGATGAGATGGCTAAATGCAATACACGATCCTAGAATAGATCTCTATTGAACATTACTGGATCAACTGAAATAATTGGAATATAGATGGGAGAGTAGGTAAACGCATGTATTAATATTAAATTTCCTAAGTTGAAACTTTCTGAAGTATGACTCTATTGTGGTTACATGACAGAACATACTCATTCTTAGGAAATACACACTGAAATATTTATGGGTAAAAGACCACAAATGTGCATCTTAGTTTCAAATAGTTCCAAAAAAATGTATGTATAATATATAAAACAAGTGAGTGACCACCTTATAAAACAAATGTGGCAGAATGTTAACAATAGGTGAAATCTAGGCAAAGGGCAAATATTTTATTCTTGCAAGTTTTCTGTAATTTTGAAGTTATTTTCAAATAAAGAGTTTTAGAAATTACCCAATTCTCTTTGCGATCCTGTAAAGAGAAGGAAATGTTAGCTCTTGGTGCCCATTTAAACCACGTTTTTCTTCTGATTTATAATTTCATCTGATAACTATGTTATTGTGCCTGCCCATTTTTAAGACTTTCACAAAGTAGAGCTTTCAAAATTAGTATAAAGACAGAAAGCTTCTTCAAACTTCCCTTTAGGTGCATTATAAGTAAGCACTGGTTAAAGAAAGCACAATTTTCATGTAATCCACTGGTTTTAGATGCTAAGTTCTTAGATACTGAAGCATTAGCATAGTCTTTGGAAATATTCATCTAATGGGATAAATTATTTCTGGTAGGCTATATATCTCTTCAAAAAAGTGGCAAAGCTGTCAGCTAAACAGCTAAATGAATGAAGTAAATAGTCCATTGTAAAAAAATAATTACATGGTACTTACTGTATGTAGACATAACTGGCAATAATGGACCAAAAGGAGGGATCACGGCAGCTTGGGTCAATCACAAGGGTCTCAAATGTTTCTAAATGTGTGCCTATTTAATTCCCATTGCAAAATGAGTCCTTTCATCTTTCATAACATTGATTAAAAAACGTTGATGTTCACAGTGGTGTTTTTATGGAAACTGAACCCTGTTCCCCTCCCTGCACATGCCAAAATCCATGAGCCTTCTGTGATCAAGCTCATCTCTCTTCCATCAGTGCCAAACTTCTTAGAAATACTGAAGATTTCTAAAATGGATCAATGCTTTGGCAAATTGCCTCATCACCAAGAAAAAACAGTCACAAACTTAAGTGGCTATTTGTGCATCTACCATTCAACAGAGCCTCAAGATACTGGAATTGACCTACCAGTGGCTTTCCTACTGGCTGGTTGCCTCTCCTGAAGCAAAGGGAACAAGGCTGAGCATTGTCATCCATGCAGTACGTGGCCATTGGTAGATGCTCTTTCATTGAGTCCCTTTGGACTAACAGCATAGCCCATCTGGAGCACAAAAGCTGTAAACCTGGAAAAAAATAGACTGCACAGATGAGCAGTTTCAGTGCACCTTCCCCATTCAGAGGTGCTAATAAGGAAAAATGCTGAATTACTATGATTACCCACGACTTGAAAATAGCTTATCACCTGCCAATCTGAATGAAGTACCCTGGAGGGCTGTGAAATGCCACAAAGAACAATGGCCTTGGAATCAGAATCTGCGGTGTCTGAGAGAGGCATCCCAGTGCAAGGCTAAAGGGCCACCGGCCTTCTAAAATGGAGCTCTTATTCTCAGTAAACCCTGCAAACTGGTTCTGGGCTATTCCCATGCCAGAGAGAAGGAAAAGAGAAGAGCTTTCATAAAACAATCAGGCCCATAAAAGTAGAAATGCGGGGGAGAGAAAGCCAGCAATTTTCCAAAAGAATCATATCTTAGATAAGCGGCCAATTTAAGGTATTTCACGGTGGGGCAAAGCTCTCCCCAAATTCAGCTGATAATTGTTAGCCTGCTTTCTACTTTATGTGTTATTGTGTAAACTTAATCATACTGCAAAATCCCTCTTGTCTTCAGACCTCAGTGCCCCTGGAATGTTGTTCAAGTGGTCACATGAGGTTCATTAGGAAGAAGAGCTTGGCTTTGTAGAGACGGGGTATTTGGCTGTTCACAGGAATCTTTTCTTCGTTATCACAAAGCTCTGTGTTAAGACCATTGTAGACACTAAAGCAGAGCATCTCCCAGCCGAGCAAGACATAATATCTCAGTGGTGGCCTGCCCCATTGGCAGGTGCTAAGCTTTTATTTTGATTATTATAATGGCTTTGTTTCCCCATGAACCATTTAGATGAAGTATGACCACAGTCTGAGTCTTCACTTAGGGCCAACTTTTTCTCTTAATTTACTGTGGCATCAAAACAACAAGGATTTATTTATAAATTTTTGTTCTCTTTAAGAATGGATACAAGGAGAAAAGTCTCTCGAAATTGAAGAGCATTGCCTTTTTATTCAGTAACGCACTGCCTACCCTCACAAAACCCACACACATGCTTGTGGGTACACACACACACACACATTTGCGGGTCTGCCTTCCTTCAAAATGTTCTAACGTGGGACTGGAGAGGTGGATAGGCTGACTTGTGCCAGAGACTAAGACATCTGCCATTAATTGGTGGGACAGCAAATAATGTATCCATATTTTCTCTTTCACTAGCTTCTCTAGACAAATCGCCTTTGTGTTCATAATGCTGCTTCTAAGTTTCTTTCATCTTGTTCATAATTCCTAGCTCTCAGATTGCCTTTGAAAAATCCTGAAAAGCTGCCACTTTTGGAGCAGAATGAGCTGAGAGGGTATTTTCCCTTTTCTTGCCCACCCAGCCCACACATACACATGCTTGTCACCTGGTAATGCGTTTCTCTATACCTGAATCATAATTCGCTTCTTTTTCTAAATAACCCCAAGTGTTTTTTAAAGCCCGCAGTGATAAGAGTTGTTGCGTTGTTCATTGCCTGGTGGTCGCCCACATGGATTTGTGTAGTTCTTAGTCATAATCAGTCTAAAGCATATTTCATCATTACCTGGTGTGTACCCCAGTCTGTAGTATAAGGAGAAACTAGAAGATTACGGTTTTAATCTTCAAAAACTAGAAGTGGCTGGGCGCAGTGGTTCATGCCTGTAATCCCAACACTTTGGGAGATTGAGGTGGACAGATCGCTTGAGCCCAGGAGTTTGAGACCAGCCTGGGCAACATAATGACACCCCATCTCTACAAAAAAAAAAAAAAAAAAAAAAAAAAAATTAGCCATAGGTAGTGGTGCACACATGTAGTCCTATTTCTTTGGGAGGCTGAGGAGGGAGGATCACTTAAGCCCAGGAGGTCAAGGCTGCAGTGAGCTGTGGTCGTCCCACTGCACTCCAGTCTGGGTGACAAAGCAAATCTCTGTCTCAGAATCAAAACAAAACAAAACAAAAAACAAAACTAGAAGCACTGGGCTAGTGATGAGTAAAACTGGATTTAGTCCTCAAGCTGCCACTAATTAACTGTTTGGCTTTGGTCAAGTCCCTAAAATTTTCTAGTCTCAGTTTCTTCATCTGTAAACTTTGGCAAGGGGTGAAATTCATTTCTACAAGTGCCAGGCAGGTACCATGGTCAAGTAGGCCAACTGAGGACTGAGGCCACAGGGCATCCCCGTCTAGACGAGTCATTTGCTCCTCAGCCCCAACCAATTGCTACACGCAGAACTCGAGGTAATTCAGACTTTCATGAAAAATCTTTTGATTTCCTTAAATACAGTTAAAACATTGTTTGTGCTGGCTGAACAAATCATTTCTGCAAAGTATATTCCAGTCCACCGTTTCTAGACTCCTGGCACTCTCAAGTCTCTCCTTCCCTCTTTTGTGTGATGTTTAGAACCATTCAGCAATTGACATCCAATCCAAGCGTTCAGGGGAGTGAATCCAACCCAGGAAAGATGATCACGATATTCCTCAGGCTACCAAGTGATTAAGAATTGCGCTGATCACTCGGCACAGTTTCAGCAGGTCCAGGTGTTAATAACAAAAATTAAGATGGATTGCTGACTTTTGAGAAGGAGAAGCTTTAAAAGGGTATTAAAGAAAACAAAGCTCCATTTGTAACTAGACAGCATTTCCACCCGGCAGTATACAAAAGAAAGAACAAGTGGAAGCGCTTCTGTATAATTTGCTGCACAACTCTGGAGATTCAGCTAAACCTCCTATAGCTGTAAGCAATGAAAGCACAGAAGTAGAGAGAAGTAATCAAAACATACCTAGTATTCCATAGAAGTCATCACATAACACAGAGGACAAAAATGTGTAGCAATAAATAACACATGGAACATAGCACAACTCTCAGATCAAGAGAAACATTTTTGAAGAAAACTATTTCCAAAATCTGTGAAGTTTTAAAAAGGTAGAGCAATAGGCCAAGGCTCCAAACCTAGAGGGAAAGGGTAGATTCTCTGGCTGGTGCCTCCTGATTAACGAATAGAAAGTGATCCAGTTGCTATAGCGACTTGAAGATACACAAAAGAAAACATCACTTCTTTAAAATATGCCTGATGATGAATAGGCAGAGTCTTTCAAAATATTTTTTAAAAAATATGAGCAACTCTTTTTTTTTTCCTTTAAAGTGAATCACACAGGATGGCTCTTAGACTTCTTTCTTTCTTCTTTTTGTTCAGATAACAGGACTTGTTTACACAAGGCATAGTTTGTTTACACGAACCAGCAATTCGGGCAAAAATTAATGATCAGAAAATATGTCTGTTGGAGATTAAGTTTTGTTTTTCGGCAGTTTTGTTTCTGTTTGAGCAGCGAGGGAGATAAGTGTATGTTGTCTTGGTTTTCCTTTTTTCCAGCAATATATTTATTTGGAGAGTTTCCTTGGATGTTGAGAATGTGAAATGTACCTAAGCAATCAGGAAAAGGAAGGTTGTGTTTAATGAAACCTTCCATTGTCTATCTGAATGGAGAGGTAATAAAAAAAATATGATTTTGGTGGAACTGTATGCCCACTCCCTTTGGCTCTCCAGCCTGGACCCCACCATCTCCAAAGGATTGTTCTGTTTTGCTCCAGGCAGTTCAGCCTTGGCACAGTATCCTGAATAGAGGATATTCAAGTCACGGTCTTGAAATAAAAACTGCAGTGATTAAATATCCTGGGGACCCCTTCTGTGGAGGATGGAGAGCTCTTACTTGAATGATTTGGGTAAACTGTTGGCACAGGCCCCAGCTGAAGTGTCCCAAGGCCTGCAGCCTGGACAGACATTCTTTAGTTGAAAACGTGATGTGGGCTTTTGCTAACCAGCCGAGGGGTCAGTGATCTTGAACAGCATCCTAAGCCTGTGTAATATGGTCTTTTACAGCGGGTGTGTGAATATATGTATTAAAGGATATGTAATCTTAAAGAAAGGTAGTTCATAGGGGAGCAGGGAAATCACTTGAAAATCGCAGGAAGAGAAGTTTCCAAACCTGCACCTGTTTTGTCTGATCTTGGACAAGTAACCGAGGTTTTTTGGGGCTCAGTTTACTCACCCCTAAAATGAGGAAGTTAGACCACTTTAAAGTCAGCAAACATATTAAGTGCCCGCTACGTGCTGTCATCTTCCACTTATATCCCCAGATCCCACTCCTGAGTCCCAGGGATCCAAATCCAGCACTGTTCAGCTGCTCAAGCCAAAATTCCCAGAAACCCGTCATTCCTCCACCTTTCCTTGGGCTTCACTGAAATAAAAAGGAAATAGTCGCACCTCTCCCACAATTCAGAATCAAATGAGAATTAAGGGAGAAAGGAAATTATACAGAAAAAAATCAAAGCATCAGCTTTATTCCTTATAAGGCCAAAAGGAAAAATATGAATGAGATCTCTGAACCGCGAACTTCCTAACCACTCCCCTCTGCATTCACTTTCCCATCTCACTCAGCTGGGCCTATGAGTTCCTTCTCCCAAACTCACCAATTCACACATGATAAAGCATTCCTCTTCTCACTAAAAAGACGTAGGTGAATTGAAAAGAAGAACTGGCAGCTCCCTTTCCAATATTTTAAAGATCAAGGCAGGAACACATGGTGCCCCTAAACACTAGTAAGTTACATTTTAGTTTCCCAGGGCTGCTGTCACAAAGTACTATAAAATGAGTGGCTTAGGTTGGCAGGTGGCTGACACCTGTAATCTCAGCACTTTGGAAGGCCAGGGCAGGAGGATGGCTTGAAGCCAGGAGATTGAGACCAGCCTGGGCAACATAGCAAGACCCCATTTCTAAAAAAAAAAAAAAAAAAAAAATTTAAATGTGTGGCTTACAAGAACAGAAATGTATTCTCTCACAGTTCTGGAAGCTGGAAGTCCAAAATCAAGGAATTGGCAGGATTGGCTTCTTCTGGAGGCTCTGAGGGCAAATTCTTTCTTGCCTCTTTCTGGCTCCTTGTGGCTGCTGGCAGTCCTTGGCATTCTTTATCTTGCAGCTGCATAACTCTCACCTCTGCCACATAGTCTCACGGCCTTCTCCCTTCTGTGTCTGTGTGTCTGTGTCTTCACGTTTCTACAGAAATGAGTCATTTGATTTAGCTTAGGGCCCACCTTAATCTAATGTGACCTCATCTTAGTAACCTGAGTACATCTGCAAAGACCCTATTGCCAAGTACAGAGAATACTTGAATGTGTACTATGTACTTAGAGTACTATGAGCATGTACTATGTGTACTACGTACTTGGAGTACTATGAGAATGTACGATGTGTACTATGTACTTGGAGTACTATGAGTATGTACTATGTGTACTATGTACTTAGAGTACTGTGAATGCATACGTAGAGTACGCATTCATAGGTAGTAGGTATTAATGTTTGGACATATCATTTTGGAAGACATCATTCAACTCACAATGGCTGAACAAGTCTTTTCTACTTCCTAAATATTTTTCACTCTGTCTACTTCTACCCATCTCAACAACTATACTGTAGTTCAGGCCACGGACATCGTATTCCCCTAGATATCGTATCGGTCTTCTAACTAGTCTCTCTGATTCCAGTCTTCTTCTATTCTCCCATTCTCAAAAATTCACTCTCTACTCTAATAATGGCCTTCTTTCTAAAATGTAAACCTGATGGTGACACTGCCTACAAATCAAAAACGACTTCCCATGGCCATGGATGAAGTTCATCCTCCCAGCTGGGCGCGGTGGCTCAGGCCTGTAATCCCAGCACTTTGGGAGGCTGAGGGGGGGCGGATCACGAGGTCAGGAGATTGAGACCATCCTGGCCAACATGGCAAAACCCCATCTCTACTAAAATACAAAATAATTAGCTGGGAGTGGTGGTGCGTGCCTGTAGTCCTAGCTACTTGGGAGGCTGAGGCAGGGGAATTACTTGAACCCGGGAGGTGGAGATTGCAGTGAGCCAAGATCATGCCAGTGCACTCTAGCCTGTTGACACAGTGAGACTCCATCTCAAAAAAAAAAAAAAAAGTTGATACTCCTAAGAACGACATAAAACCTTCTTCGTGATCACTGATCTTCAGCCACTGCTCTGTCCAGCCTTTCCTCTCCTGCCTCTTCTTGCTTCCCCAATCATATCTACTCCTTACTCTAGCTACCCCAAACTCTTTGCAATCCAGCTTGGTACTTTCCCCATCCTATTATTTAAAACCTGTATGTTTTTAAGATGAGGGCAACTATGCTATATTTTGAGGTCCGTCACTCACTCTACAGTTTCCTCAAGGAGAATTGAATACATCCTTTCACTAAAGGAATCATCTCTGTAGATTTAGCTCTCTCTACATGAATGCCTTTCTTTCCTTTTCTGCCTTCTCTCTGCCCCACTCCCTCTAATTCATCTTTCAAGTCTCACCTAAGGTTTTGCTTCCTCAAGAAACCATTCTTTGAAGGCACTCCCCACACACATACACACGTGTGCTCTAATTTAGTTATCACTTTATTTTCTTAGCAAATTGTTCAGAGTCCTCTTAGCAACACTGAAAACACAGCATTCATTGCGATATCTTTCTATTTGCTTCATTCCCCCTGACTCTGAGCTAAATATTGTAATGGGAATTAGTCTCCTTCATACCCTCCTTCTTTCATCCACCAAATTTCAATGCCCCTTCTCAAGGTATTTCTTCTTATATACTATATCTCTTTACCGTTCTCCGTGGGCTAACAGTTGTTTGCTTTCTTGATTATTCTGCAATTTCACTGTGATGAGTCTTCTTATAGATTAACAAAGTATGTATTTGTGCTGCTTCTTAAAATTAATCATGGGGATTTATTATTATTATTATCATTACAGACAGTATGTCTCTGTCACCCAGGCTGGAGTGCAGTGGTGCAGTCATAGCTCACTATAGTCTGGAACTCCTGGGCTCTAGGGATCCTCTTTCCTCAGTCTCCCAAGTAGCTGGGATTACAGGTGCATGTTATCATACATGGCTAATTTTTAACTTTTTTTTTTAGAGACAGAGTCTTGCTATATTGCCCAGTCTGGTCTCAAACTCCCAGACTCAAAAGCGCTGGAGTTACCAGCATGAGCCACTGCACCCAGCCAGATTGGTGGGTTTTTTTTTTTTTTTTCCCCCCAACAATTCTGGAAAATTTTTAAGGATTTTATTATTATCGAATATTGTCTCTTTCCCATTCTCTCAGTTATCTCTTTTTGGAACTTTGACATTTTTCTAGCCTTTCTCATTTTAACCTACATGTTTCTTAACCACTCTTTCCTGTTTTTTAGCTTTTATTGTCTCTACGGGTTGAAGCTTCTGTCTTTTCTTTTTACCTATCTTTGAGTTTACCTAATTCTTTTTCTGCTATGCCTAATCCACTGTTTAATCTATCCACTGAGCTTTAGATTCTAATTTTTATGTCTTTCACTTATAGAAGTTATATGTAGTTGTTTTACAAACCACTTGGTTATTTTATATTTTCAAGATGTTCTTTTTATTTCTTTAAAAATTTTAAATATTTGTTATTTTATATTTTGTACCAGATACTTTCAAGATCTGTAGTCTCTATGGGTTTGATTCTGGTGTTATTTCTGCTGACTTTCTCTCATGGTGACTGATTTCCTTATGCGGCTTATGTTTTTAAACTGTGACCATTTTCCTCGAAAATTTACCCATGAAAATATTTTAAGGTCTGGGTTAAAGACTATATTTTTTAAGAGAAGATTTGCATTTCCTTCTATCATTTGCCTTAAGGCATTACTTACCTGGAACTACTTGAAATTGAATTTTCCTTTTGAGATGTTCCAGAACACACAGATAACATGAATTATGACTATAAACCTATGTGAGATCTGGCTTAGGGTTACACATTCTCAGAGGAGGTTTTTTGTTGTTTTATTTTGTTGTATCTACTTGTCTTAGTCCATTTGTATTGCTATAAAAGAATACCTGAGGCCGGGAAATGTAGAAAGAATAGAGGTTTATCTGGCTCATGCTTCTGCAGGCTGTACAAGAGCATAGCTCCAGCATCTGCTTCTAGTGAGGGCTCCAGGCTGCTTCCACTTATGGTGGAAGGGGGAGAAAGCAAGGGGAGGGGAGGCACCAGGCTCTTTTGAACAAGCAGCTCTCATAGGAATTCTCACGGGAAGTAGTAAAGCAAGAACTCACTCATTCCCAAGAGGGCAGCACCACCCTTGCATGAAGGATCCACCCACAGGAGCCACCTCCCATTAGGCCCCACCTCTAACATTGGAGATAAAAAATATTTATCCTTTTTTAAAATATATTGTTTTTAGACCTATATGAATGGGAGGAGTTAAAATTTTAGCATGAGGTTTGGAGGGTCAAATAGCACTACTGAATGTTAAGGATGAGACCGAGATAATTTTTTCCTATCTCTTCCTCCTGAAAGTTTATTTTTCATCCATCCTTCACTAAGACTGCAATCCTTGGGTTCCTATTCCAGCCCTGCATTTTATCTGACAGCCCTTACTATAATAAGAATGCTCTGAATTTGCCCATTAAGCAAGATAAATAAAAGCCTATTTTTTGTTTGTTTGCTTCTTCGTTATTTTTGTTTGTTTGTTTGTTTTTGTTTTTGTTTTTACAGATGGCGTCTCTTTCTGTCACCGCTGGAGTACAGTGGCATGACCTTGGCTCACTGCAACCTCCGCCTCTCGGGTTCAAGTGATTCTCCTGCCTCAGCCTCCTGAGTAGCTGGGATTACAGGCACCTACCACCACACCTGGGTAATTTTTATATTTTTAGTAGAGATGGGGTTTCACCATGTTGGCCTGGCTGGTCTCAAACTCCTGACCTCAAGTGATCCACCTGCCTCAGCCTCCTAAAGTGCTGGGATTATAGGTGTTAGCCACTGTGCCCGGCTGATACAATCCTAATTAAGTGGGAAGAGAGAAGAGAAAGAATCATAACTTGGCTTCTTTCAGCCTGAAAAAATATCTCTGTGGTACACTAGAGTAGAGGTTTCTCCTTTCTATCATTCATCACACTGTGGTTTCTCTCTAATTAGCTTTGTTAATTACTGTCCCTTTGCCAGGTTGCAAATTCCTTGAGGTAGGGACTGCCTTTCTCATCTGCATATACTCTTTATAGTATCCAAAGCCATGGATGGACTGTAGTGTGGGATCAACTAAGTGTTTATTACTTCTAAGTCCACTTCACTGCTGGGTGCTCCTCTTCTCCCATCCACCCAGGTGCTTGGGCAAGGCCAGGGAGTAATCCCATTCCCTCACTGCACACATCTTATCATTTAATATTCTCAATTTTATTTCTTTACTTTCTCTCAAATCTGAGTTTTCCTGTTACTGTACCCACAGTCTTAGTTTATCCCTAATCATTTCTCCTCTAGTATATTCCAAAAAAAAAAAAAGTTTCTTGAGTATGTTACATAGAATTTAGTTGAGCAAGATTTAATGGACGTATGTGTTTCTGCAGTTAAATAAGCCATTACCACACAGTAGACACAGTCATCATTTTAAGTAAGTCAGATCACATAGGTCATTTTTACTGAAGCTTCTCATGTCTCCCCATTACTCTTAGATTAGAATGTAAACCTCTTATCCTGGCCTATGAGATCCTATATGATCTTGTTCTGCCTACGACCCTGGCATCACTTCCTGACTCTCTCCCTTTCTCTCCATCTCTTCCAGCCCCACCAGCCTTCTTGATGTTCCTTGAAGGGGACAAGCTTTCCCTGGCCTCTGTCTGGAACACCTGCCCTCAGAACCTCCCATGCTAGCTCTTTGTTATCATTCGAGTCTCTACTCAAATGTCAATTCTTGAAAGACACCGCCTCACTAGCCCATCTAAATTAGGGCCTCTCCTCTCCACCCCAGTCTCATCACTCTCTAACCCTTTATCTGAATGTATGTACTTACTTAGGTGTTTTCTTCACCCAATGCATATTTCTGGAGCATCCGCTATATACCAGCAATTCTTGGTACTAGAGATATAGGAAAACAAAACAGAACAACCTGTCTTCATGAAACTTGCGTTTTAGTGTTTGCTTCATGCATTTATTGAACAACAATTTATGCTTTGTTTTCATTCTAATAATTATCTAGGCTGGGTGCAGTGGCTCACGCTTGTAATCTCAGCATCTTGGGAGGCCAAGGTGGGTGGATCACCTGAGGTCAGGAGTTCGAGACCAACCTGGCCAACATGGTGAAACTCTGTCTCTACGAAAAATACAAAAAAATTAGTGGGTGTGATGGCGCACACCTGTAGTCCCAGCTACTCAGGAGTCTAAGGCAGGAGAATCGCTTGAATCTGGGAGCCGGAGGCTGCAGTGAGGTCATGTCACTGTACTCCAGC
The DNA here is from genome assembly GCF_008728515.1 of Papio anubis. Lineage (NCBI taxonomy): Eukaryota > Metazoa > Chordata > Mammalia > Primates > Cercopithecidae > Papio > Papio anubis. The sequence goes on along the minus strand of NC_044988.1, from coordinate 21,123,878 downwards.
CTGGGCGACAGAGTGAGGCTCCGTCTCAAAATAAATAATAATAATAATCTAATTTTTTCTTTTTGTTATGTCTTCCCCCAAAAGAATGAAGGCTTCAGAATAAATGAATATGTGAATGACTGTACAGCATTAGTGAGCCATCCCTATAGGAATTGCTGCATATTTTCATCCAGCACTTCTACCTGCTAGTCAGTCTACAGAAGCATGGAAATCCACAAACAGTTTGCCTATTATGATATTCCCTTGCTGGAATTAGAGAACTTGATTTTAAAGACTAGAGTCCAATAGAAGACTGAGCCCTCTTTAGCCAGCATTTGTAGACAATAATTTCGATTATTTATTCCAGTCTCTTCTACCACCATGTCCCTCCAGGGAGTTGTGCCCCACTGTCAGCCACACCATTTGCATTACTGCCAATTCAAACATTTATTCATTATCCCTGGGCACCGATGAGGACAACATGATTGAAAATCACTAGCAAACCCTCAACCAAATACTTTGTATCCCAGCACCATTGAACCTTCCAGAAAAATCAGCTTTGGCAAAACTGTCAGAGGATCCATTTTGTATTCGAGTGTTAATTACTTGAGGCAATTCTAAGTGCAAGACCTATTTGAATTATGTACTTTTTAGTGTTATTTGGAGCTTATAATTAGTTGCACTCTTTGGGAATATAAATGTTTTACCCAGTTCATTATCTTCGGGTAGACTGAAAAATGTCAGTGACTCTCCTGCAAATTTGCACAGCGTTGTTCAGTAAGTAAGTATATATTTACCCTGGGAGAATATGCATTATTGACAATTTACTTAATTATCTCTCAAAACAATTCAAGTATTGGCTGCTTCTCATGCTGTCTTTCTCCTCAAAGGGAGCAGTAGGACATCTCAGCAGGGCTGGACATTCTGCTGCTGTTTCAACAAGGCTGCGGGTGCTCATCTAGGGACTTGTTTAAGAATGCTTGGCCCCAGTGAAAGCCACAAGTCTCGGGAGAGCCAAGAATAACCCCATCTCCTATTCATTGGCCTCCTTTGCAGAATTGTATCAGAAAAACAATTCGTTTTAAAAGTGAATCTTTTTCAAGGAGATTATACAAACATCTGCCACCGTTTTAGCCACACCCCGTGGAAGAACATCAGTCCCGTCCTGATGGTGTAGAATTAGGAAATGCCAGGAGACAAAATGGGAAGATGAGAAAATAGGACCGGGCAGGAAAGAAAGGAACAAAAAAATAAAGAGCTTAGCCAAATGACAAGCTCCCACGGGGGAGATCTGTGGGAGGATGTTGTTTTCAAACACATGACCCAAAAGATGTCTAGAATCAGGACCTGAGCTTTTTTTTTTTTCTTCTTAATAACATTTTTGTTTTAATCAATTTATTTTTAAAGCAAGGAAACATATATGTATACGTAAAACAAAGACTATTGTTAATATTTTAGCATTTTGCCTTCTGATTTTCGATAAAGTCATCTCTGTGTATCTATCTATCTATCTATCTATCTATCTGTCTATCTATCTATCTATCTATCTATCTATCTATCTATCTATCTATCCATCCATCCATCCACACAGGTAGGTATCTACCTACCATATACATAGATATGGATTATCATCCTTTTTTACATAGCCTGTCATGAAATGTTTCTGTGTCATTAAATGCACTTGAGAAACAAAATTTCAATGTCTGTCTATTAGCCTATCTTATATAAATGAACAGGCATATCTCGTTTTACTGCATTTCACTTTATTGTACATTGCACATATTGCATTTTTTACAAATTACACGTTTGTGGCAACCCTGCCACAAGCCCGTCTATACCACTTCTCCAACAGTACATCCTCACTTTGTGTCTCTGTGTCACATTTTTGTCATTCTCACAATGTTTTGAACTTTTCATCATTATTGTATCTGTTATGGTGATCACAGTGATCAGTGATCAATTATAATTGTTTTGGGGCACCATGAACCCCACCATGTGAGATGGAACTTAATTGACAAATGTGTGTGTTGTACCTTTTCCACTGACTGGGCATTTCCCCATATCTCTTCCTCTCATCAGACCTTCCCTGAGATATAACAATATTGAAATTAGGCCAGTTAATACTTTTACAGTGGCATCTACATGCTCAAATGAAAAGTTGCAAGTCTCTCATTTTAAATCAAAAGCTTAAAATTGATTAAGCTTAGTGAGGAAGGCAAGTCAAAAACAAAGATGGGGCTGGGCACAAAGGGTCACGCCTGTAATCCCAGCACTTTGGGAGGCCGAGGTAAGAGGATCACTTGAGCCCAGGAGTTAGAGACCAGCCTGGGCAACATGGTGAAATCCCGTCTCTACTGAAAATACAACAATTAGCCAGATGTGGTAGTCTGTAGTCCCAGCTACATGGTGAGCTGAGGTGGGAGGATTGCTTGATCCCAGCAGTACGAGGCTGCAGTAAGCCATGATCATACCACTGCACTCCAGCCTGAGTGACAGAGCCAGACTCTGTCTCAAAAAAACAATAACCAAACAAAAAGATAGGCTGAAATCTAGGTCTCTTGAACCAAACAGCGAAGTTGTGAATGCAAAGCAAAAGTTTTTGAAGGAAATTAAAAGTGCTACTCTAGTGAGTACACAAATGATAAAAAAGAGAAACAGCCTTAGTGCTGATATGGAGAAAGTTTTTGTGGTCTGGATAGAAAATCAAACCAGCCACAACATTTCCTTAAGCCAAAGCCTAAACCAGAGCAAGGACCTAACTCTCTTTAATTTTATGTAAGCTGAGAGAGGTAAGGAAGCTACAGAAGAACTGTTGGAAGCTACCAGAGGTTGGTTCATGAGGCTTGAGGAAACAAGCTATCTCCATAACATAAAAGTGCAAGGTGAAGCAGCAAGTAATGATGCAGAAGCTGCTGCAAACTGTTCAGCTAAGATCATTGATGGAGGTTGCTATACCAAACAATAGATATCCGGTTTAGGTGGAACAGCCTCCCAATGGGAAAACATGCCATCTAGGACTTTCATAGCTAGAGAGGAGAAGTCAATGCCTGGCTTCAAAGTCTCAAAGGACAGGCTGACTCTTTTATTAGGGACTAATGCAGCTGGTGTCACTTAAAGTCAGTGTTCACTTATCATTCTGAAAATCCTAGGCCCTTAAGAATTATGCCAAATCTATTCTGCCTGTGGTCCATAAATGAAACATGGCTGGGGGCAGCACATCTGTTTGCAGAATGGTTACTGAATATTTTAAGCCCATGGTGGAGACCTACTGCTCAGACAAAAAGATTTTTCAAACTATTGCTGCTCATTGACAATGTACCTGGTCACCTAAGAGTTCCGATGGAGATGTACAAGGAGATTAGTGTTGTTTTCATATCTGCTAACAGGACATTCTGCAGCCCATGGATTGAAGAGTAATTTCAAATTTCAAATCTTATTATTATTTTGAAACAGGGTCTCACTCTGTCACCCAGGCTGGAGTACAGTGGCACGCTCTTGGCTCACTGCAACCTCCGCCTCCTGGGCTCAGCAATTTCCCCACCTCAGCCTCCTGGGTTTCTAGAACTACAGGTGTATGTCACCACACCAGGCTAATTTTCATATTTTTTATAGAGATGGGTTTTGCCATGTCACCCAGGCTGGTCTTGAACTCCTGAACTCCAGTAATCCAATCACCTCAGCCTCCCAAAGTGCTGGGATTATAGGCATGTGCCATTGTGCCTGGCCTAAGTCTTATTGAGAAAGACATTGTGTATGGCAATAGCTGCCATAGTGATTCCTCTAATGTATCTGGGCATTGTAAATTGAAACCTCCTGGAAAGGATTCACCATTCTTTTCTTTCTTTCCCCACCTCCCCCCAACTCTGTTGCCCAGGCTGCAGTACACCATTCTCCTCCCCTCCCCTCCCCTCCCCTCCCCTCTCCTCTCCTCTCCTCTCTTTTCTCTCTGTTGCCCAGACTGGAGCACAGTGGTGTGATCATAGCTCACTGCAGCCTCAAACTCCTGGGCTCAAGTGATCCTCCCACCTCATCCTTCTAATTAGCTAGGACTACAGGTGTATGCCACTGTGCCTGACCAATTTTTTATTTTATTTTATTTTATTTATTTATTTGAGACAGGATTTTGCTGTCATCCAGGCTGGAATGCAGTGGTGCGATCTTGACTCACTGCAGCCTCGACCTCCGAGGCTCAAGTGATCCTCCCACCTCAGCCACCTGGGCAGCTGCGACTACAGGCACATGCCAATACGCCCAGTTAATATCTCTTTTTTGTAGAAACAGAGTTTCCCTATGTTGCCCAGGCTGATCTCAAACTCCTGGGCTCAAGTGATCCTCCCATCTCTGCCTCCCAAAGGGCTGAGATTACAGGCATGAACCACTGCACCCATCTTATGTTTTTATAATTTCAACTTTTATTTTGATTCAGTGGGTACATGTGCAAATTTATTACGTGGGTATGCTGTGTGATGCTGAGGTTTGGGGTATGAATGATCCCGTCACCTGGGTAGTGAGCATAGTACCCAATAGTTTTTCAGCCATTACCCCTCTCCCACGATAGTCCCCAGTGTCTGTTCTCATCTTCCTGTCCACGGGATTCACCATTCTTGATATCATTTGTGACTCACGGGAGGAGGTCAAGATAGTAACATTAACAGTTTGGAAGAAGTTGATTCTAACCCTCATGAATGACTGAGAGGGTAGCAAGACTTCAGAGGAGGAAGTGACTGCAGAGGTGGTGGAAATGGCAAGAAAACTAGAATTAGAAGTGGAACCCGAAGATGTGACTGAATTGCTACAATCTCATGATGAAACTTGAACAGACGAGAAATTGGTTCTTATGGTAGAGCAAAGAAAGTGGTTTTTTTGAGATGGAAACTTCTCCTGGTGAAGATGCTGTGAACATCGTTGAAATGAGAACAAACGATTTAGAATATCACATAAATTGAGTTGATGAAGTAGCAGCAGAATTTGAGAGGATTGACTCGCATTTTGAAAGAAGTTCTGCTGTGGGTAAAATGCTTTCAAACAGCATCACATGCTACAGAGAAATCTTTCGTGTAAAGGAGGGTCAATCAATGTGGCAAACTTCATTGTTTCAAAAAATTGCCACAGCCACCCCAACCTTTAGAAACCACCACTCTGATCAGTCAAGCAGCCATCAGTATCGAGGCAAGACCCTCCACCAGCAAAAAGATCTGAATGCTCAGATGATCATTAGCATTTTTTAGCTATAAAGTATTTCCTAATTAAAGTGTGTACATTTTTTAGACATAATGCTATTGCTTACTTAATAGACTACAGTATAGTGTATTACTTTTACATGCACTGGGAAACAATAGAGTTTGTGTGACCTGCTTTATTGTAACATTTGCTTCATTGAGGTGGTCTGGAACCGAAACCATAATATCTCTGAGGCATGCCTGTACTATACCATTTTAAATATATTCCCAACAGATGAACTTTCAGGTTGTTTTTTTAATCAAGGCATAATCATTGATTATTTTCATCTAGAAAGTTTGCTCTAGGGAATAAATTTATGTACTAAAGCTACAGAAGGTGGTGAAGAGGTGGAAAAAGTGGAATCTAATCGTATTATTAAAACATTTTCATTCACATCTATATTTCCACTTGTCTCCTGATGCAAAAATGCTAGGTAAACAATTTAATCAGAATCAAATAGTCCATCTATAAAGAAGGGCTGGAAGCCAAGAGCAGGGGATTCCTCATGTACATGCAACTGAGTGACCCCGTCAGAGAGCTATTTCTTCTGGTTACAATCTTAAGGAACAAAACTCAACATATTTTGACAAGGTTAAATATGAATTTATTAGCTCAGATGTAGCATTTGTTTAGGTGTGGCCTGGGTCACTGGTCTCCAGAAAGAGGTAGGCAAAATAATTCATTTAAGCTGAAAAAATGAAAAAACAAAAAAATAGAACTTATGTTGATGATTTTTATGTTATCCTCTTAAATCTTAAATTTTCTGCTCTAGCACATCTTTTTAATCTATGTGAAATATTCACTGATATGGTTTGGCTGTGTCCCCACCCAAATCTCATCTCGAATTGTGGCTCCCATAATCTCCACATGTCACGGGAGGGACCCAGTGGGAGGTAATTGAATCACGGGGGCAGGTTTTTCCCTGTGCTATTCTCATAATAGTGAATAAGTTTCATGAGATCTGATGGTTTTATAAAGGGCAGATCCCCCACACACGCTCTCTTGCCTGCCGCCACATAAGATGTGCCTTTGCTCCTACTTCATCTTCCACCATGATTGTGAGGCCTCCCCAGCCATATGGAACTGTGAGTCCATTAAACCTCTTTTTTCTTTTTCTTTTATTTTCTTTTTTTTTTTTTTTTTTTTTGAGATGGAGTTTCACTCTTCTTGCCCAGGCTGGAGTGCAATGGCGCGATCTCGGCTCACTGCAACCTCCGCCTCCCGGGTTCAAGTGATTCTCCTGCCTCAACCTCTCAAGTAGCTGGGATTACAGGCATACGCCAGCATGCCCAGCTAATTTTGTATTTTTAGTAGAGATGGGGTTTCTCCATGTTGGTCAGGCTGGTCTCAAACTCCCGACCTCAGGTGATCCACTGGCCTTAGCCTCCCAAAGTGCTGGGATTATGGGCGTGAGCCACTGCACCTGGCCAAACCTCTTCTTTTAAATTACCCAGTCTCAGGTATTTCTCCATAGCAGTATGAAAATGCACTAATACATTCATTCACTGGTACATAATAAATAATAATGAATAATAATTTATACACACACGTATGTCAGCATGCAAGTGGAGGGTGAGCATAATGTGTATAAATGTTATATTTTCTAACATACCAATTTTTTAAGCCAATGAGTGATTAATCAAGACAGTATGGAGCTTAGAACTTTAGATTTCTGTTGTTGATGGAGGTTGGAGGGTAACTGGGGCTGGAAGTTCTATGAAGTATGGCTGGAGCATGACTTTGGTCTGATACTTGGCCTAGTGTGGGAGATAGTGGCCAAGCTGAATCCTGGGAAGGTAAATGGAGCCCCTAGTTTGGTAGAGCATAAGATATAGATGATTGGACCAGAGAAGGTGACTGGGCAAAAAGGTTGAGATTGTCTGGGAGAAGCAAGTATCCAGGATATGCTAAACTACAATCAAATGGGTAATGTTTTATGGAACATTTGCAGATGTAGCCTAAGAGAGTCAAAGTGGAAGGAACCTAAGGAGTCTAGAACACTTGAGAAGAGAGTGAGAGAGGTGAGAGCCTAGCAGTCTCCCAAGAGCACATATTTGCCATGCCCATTCGTCTATCATCCTAGCCAGTAACCTAGTAGGTTCTTGCAGTAACAGGACACAGGGCAGATAGGTTTCAATAGCGAGTGGTAGGGGTGAGTCTGGCTCGCATGGGGTATGAATGAAAGTCCTAGAAGCTTGAATGAGATAGCCAAAGATAAGATAGGAGCACCCTAAAATTACCCACCCCACCAGTTTTGCAGAGGGTGGATTGTGCCTAAACAAAGTATCTACTTCATGGCCAATTGTGGCAGATATAGACATTCTATGATAAAAGGCTACCCTGAAGACATTGAGTTTCTTCTGTCTCCCCCAAAAGAGAAATAAACATGCGACAAGAGTATTAAAATTAGGATAAAAACCAAGTTAGAAGCATTTTAGCTAGTATGTTCCTTTTTTTGACTGGAATACAAAGACATTTCATTTTGGTTTTTTTTTTTAGATAGTGACTATTCAATTTCTTTGGTAATAAATGAGAAAAAGAAGAGGAAAGAAAAGATCTGGGCTGTGATGGGTACTGGTTTCTATTTGTCTTTCTCATAATGTGAATTTAAAACAGTTAAATCACACTTATGCCACTATGAAAATTAGTACTAGTAACCTTTTTGTAGATTATAAAATACAGTATACCCAGTGGACAGAAACATGTTCAAAAGGTTTTTTTTCCTGCAGGTCAACTTTTCCCCCCATAAACACAGACGAAGTGAACATATGATTGGGTTGGTAATTCTGTTGTATATTGCAATTCGCCCAGCTTCTTGTCATGCACAGAAATGAAGAAGACAGGCATTAGATTTTATTTGTCATGCGATATTAGTAGCCAGATGTTTTAGTGGCAGCTTATTTGAGGTCCATCCGTCCTTTGAATATGCATAAAAAAGCATGGCCATTGTTTCTCACCTGCCCACATCTGAACACATTCAGATACCATGGAAACCACAAAGGAAGAAAAAAAAAATACTTATTCCAAGATTCATTGATTGGGATGTTTAAATGTCCTTTCTTTCATACAGCCACGGTGTGATAATGTGCTAGGGCCTGCTGTGCTTTCTGGCATGAGCTCCATCTCTGAGGGTCCCGAGAAAGACAGTGGATTGATCCTGGAGTCCTCTTGAAAGGGGAAGGTGGTTCCATTGAGTGGAATATGCGTGGCCCAAATCCTGGAGGTAGGGGCAGAGCAATAGTAAGGATGAGGACAGGGCAATAGCAGCTGAACATGGCCAGGCAATGTTCACCACAGCTGTAGGAGCACTTGGAGGTAGGTTGAAGTCATGGCAGATGCATCTGCTGCTGCAGAAGGAGGAAGAGCTCCTGGCAGTACTGCAATCGGCTCTATCTGCATCCCCAGGTCTGGGGTTCTGTCATTTTCCTTTCCTCTGGCTGCCTGGGATCTTCCCGATTTTACACTTAGTCTGCAGCCATTGATGATGAACTTATTAAAGGACTTCTCTGCAGCTACTTGTGCAGCCTGCCCTGTGGAAACCTGGATGAATGCACACCGTTGTCTCTGCACAACAGGGATTGTCCAGATCTCTCTAAATAGGTAGAGATTATTTCTTAAGATCTGTCTCAGTAATGGTATCACCCGGATCACCAACTAGCGTGGGGATAGTCTTGTCCTCTGGGAGTTCCGGATGAGGCATGGTTGAAGCCTACAATAGAAGCTTATCTGCTACAGGGTCATTGACTGTATAATATTGGTCTTTAATATCTGATCAGCAAGGGAATCATGTGGACCTGTAGGCTTCTCATGTCTCTATCAAAACTCCTCTCCTCTCTCACCTTTCCCTCCACCCAGAAGGAGCAAATGTGGGGCTTATTCCTTAGGTAATAAGGTATGGTCCAGGCCAGTTTGTCCAGCATGTCACTGGTGGATGTGGCTTTCCCCCCAGCAGGCCAACTGGCCATCTTCCATTCGAGTTAGAAATCCCTCTCTCCACATTCTGCATGTAGTACTCTTCTCTGATATCTGACTTTGGCGTATCATCTTTTAAAGACAACTCAGCATCACAAACCTGGGTGGGCAGGCCATGCTCCAGGTCTAAGGGGCAGGTCTGACAGACATACTTCAGTCTTCTGCAGATTCGACACACTTTATTTTTCTTGAAATGCATGTGGGCCCCAGGGCACCAGCAAAACATTGTGAATGGCCTGGCACAGATTTCACATTTTTCTCATGCTTTTCTTTGGTCACTCAGATATACGGGTTTCCTCTAAGACATGTCTGATATGGAATAGAGAATTATGCATCTTCCCAGTGTTTCCTGTTTAAGGTGTTGAAACCAAGACAGGTCACCATCTTGAGGGGGTCTTGAGGTAGTGGTAGGTTTTATGTGGGACAGAGAACCACCATGATCCTGTCAAGCCCAGCTCTTCTTTGTTCCCCTGTTCTTGAGGCTCCGGGCCATTGCCCTTGACAGTATATGATTCTCCGTTCTTGACTCAATGTGAAACTCGCTTCTCAGGAATCCCCATTCTTGGAGAAAACTCTGGATTTCCTGGTCTCTCCAAGGACTGGGCTGTAATACCAGGGCTTTGGTAGCCTGAGGCAGGAGGATTGCTTGAGGTCAGGAGTTCAAAACCACCTGGGCAACACAGTGAGACCCCATCTTAAATTCCACGCTTTTCTGCTAGAATACTGAGACACATAACCTGGAAGCTGGAAGTCCAGTTTCTTCACAAGTATCTTTATCCAGTGACAAAATAACTTCCCTGTAATCACAGCACTTTGGGAAGCCAAAGCAGAAGGATCACTTGGGATCAGGAGTTTGATACCAGCCTGGATACCATAGGGAGACCTGGTCTCTTTGGACAGCCAGTATGGCCAGGGCGGCCAGTCTCACCCTGTAATTGTGACATTGCATCTTCATGAGATGCCAGCTTGCTGACTTGGGCTGACATTTTCTTTCTCACAGAGCAGCAGGAGGCCAGGACCCTCTCACAGTCTGCATGAGGTTGCCATGGTTATGCTCACCCTCCACTTGTATGTATCCTGAATTATGGGACACCAAGTTCATGTAAACCATAAAAATAAATTCTTCTCTAGACATTCAAGTTTAAAATATCTCCTTCCCAATACATCTTATAGGTACGATGTGCACAGCTCCCACTGTGGCCCTCATCCATCCAAATTCAATGGTGAAGGTGATTGGTGTTACTGAGAACAAAATAAAATGGCATAGAATGTAAATTGGCTGCTGAAGGTGATGTTGAAGCAGGAGGCAATTTCTCCATGGGACAGTGAGTTCATGATGAGTGACAGTACGGATGATCCCACTGTGTCACAGTGGGAAGGTGACACAGGGCATCATGAAGAGCTCTCAAGATAGAGTGGACATTGTAGTCCTGCCCAACCCACCCCATACAAATGAAACAATAAAAATGAGTTTTCTCGAGACAGAAAGACGGCATCCCCATCCTGACAAGGCATCTGCTCGCATGCTCTCCTTAGGAGGGACAATGAGCAGCTGGAAGCCAGCCACTGCTTCTGAAGGCTTTTTTCCAAATGTGTGAGGCTGTCTCTGAATTCTGACTGAACTTTCCCTATCTCTCCCTAAAATATGCTCTCTCAGCTCAAAAGTTTGACAAGATCAAATCACCCGAGCTATTTAAACATCCTTCTTTGGATAACACCTTCCAAGACAGCTAACAATTGTAGCTTGTTTAGACTCCCTTTCCATTCCCCTTACCACACACATACACACACACGCACACACACACACACTAGAAACCAGGAAAATTCATCTTTCTCCTTAAGCCACCCCTCCTCACCATCTAAATGCCAAGCTGACTTAGAGTCAACTTCTAGATTTGGGATTGTTACCTTCTTCCTTAAACTCATAACAGCAGCCTCTCAGTGGTCAAGCTAAATCCATTTAGCTTATGTCTGACTTGTGGATCTTCTGGGGTGGAAAACATTTTTTAAATAATTCTCATTCTTTAGAACAACTGGTAATAATGAGAAAAACTAATGGACATTCATAAACTGTTATAAGACACAGTTCCTGTTCTATGCATTATTCATTTATGCAAACAGTTGTAAAGGTACCAAATTCGCTGCGCAACTGGGCTGGAAAAGTCCCTGAACTCAAGATTGCATTGGTATGCACATTTCTGAGGCTTGGTTCTGTTTAACATTTTCATCAGTGACCTGCTTAAAGGAGCAGAGAGCAAGCTCATTAAGTTCCTAGATGGGAGGGATGACCAGAACATTAAAGAACAGGATTAGAATTTCCCCAGCCCTTGCCAAATTAGCAAAACTGTTAGAGTCAAATATGTTCATCAGGGAGGCAGAGTAAAGTAAGCTGCCCCAATGCAAGCTTAGTGGTAGGAAGTTATTTAGAAACTGAAAAGAATATGGATGCAAAAATAGACTCGTAATGGAAAATGAACTAGTCCAGGGGAACCACTGGTGTTGGGGCCTCTGCATGCACTTACAACGGGTTCAGATCCCCAGTCTATGAACTGGCCTTCCCCAAGATTTCTAAGAATGCCAGGGAGCTTTTCTTTCTCATGGTCACCTCTAGCTTCAGTTCCTGGTTCCACCTAATTAGCCTGGTTTTTGGTTCATTTCACTGTCCTGTCTTAGTCACCGTATTACAAACCATGTTGACCCAGATATTAAAAACCATTTCCCGCCCATGAGCAGATAACAGCTTCCTGCAGAAGGGCCCTTCTATCTCTTTGGCTGTCTTGGCTCTTGTTCAACTCTTCCAATTAAAACTTCTACCCCAAGGAGCTTAACAAGGTAGTTTCCCAAATATAGATGGTTCTTTTGCTAAGAGGAACTCTGAAACCAGCTGTTAAGACAACTACAGCACCTGTGTCCCCTAGCAGAGATGAGCATGACCAAGTCACGAGCTGATAGTGCTATAGTCAGGGGATGGCAAATTCTGTGAAGTGGCAGGGAGTAAATATCTTTGGTCTCTTGCAATTACTCAACTCTAGTTATATAGAATGAAAGCATTCTTACACAATACAAATAAATAGATGGCAAGGTCAAGGTCCTGGGGCGGGCCACAATTGCCAACTCTTGCTAGGCTCAACTTCAGAAACTGTGACTTTCTGGAAGTCTTAACAACCATCTTGTCCAACCAGCTCATTTTATACCAGCAGAAACCAGGACCCAGAAAGTAGAGTGACATTTGTGCATGTTCACAACACAATTAAGCCTGAGTTGAAACTTCAAACAGGAAGCTCAATTTCCAGGCCAGCGCTCTTTCCACTGCACCATCATCAAGCTATTTCCCGAAGTTTCTGCAGATCCCTGCTTTAATTAGCAGAGCCTTTGCTAGAAATTTTCCCACTTAACATTTGGTGCAATGCCTTAGTTGTGTTATGTGTAGTACACAGTAATATCATTTGGTAGCCTCCCTAGGACCTAAGATGAATGTGTGACTAAAGATTTGGATGAGGTTGCGTCTACCTCTTAAGGGCAGTCTGAGAAAACCAGAAGAGGGCAGAACAGATTAGAAAGGAATGCTATGCACAAAGTTCAAATGATATAGTTTTATTTTGTTAATTAAAGGTGACATAAAATTTTCACATACCAAGAGGAACATTTTAAAGAGGAGCAGTTGCCTTTCATCTCCTATTAAAATAAAAAGAGCAAGACTGGAGGGTAGGTTAGATCACAGAAAGAACCTGCCAGTGATAGCTCTATTACGTGCAAGAACTGCAGGCCAGAGGAAGTCATAGAATTCTCTTTATAGCCAGATCTGAGAGTTGCATCTCTTGGGAAGTGTTAGGAGGGAGAGAAATAGACTGAGATGATGACTCTGAAAATCCTTTCTCTCTTTAAGTCCCCTGAACGCTGCAGGAGAGAACCCTTCTGTGAGCCAGAAGGGACGCATTGAATCATTACTCTTAATGAGACCAGGACAATTTTTTTAAGAAGGTTGTGAAGGGCATAACATGAAGTGGATACTTGGGAAAAATAATTGTGTAGATTTCAAAGGAGCGCCCCAAATGATGCTCACTTCCATTGGCAAGATTCTGGGGTAACTGATGGAAAACCCTCTATTCAGGGTCAGAAGCTTGTAGCCCTTTCCAAATATTTGTGTGTGGACTTGCTTGATCCCCCTATCTCTTAGAGGCCAGGAGGTTCTTAATGTGGATGGTCATTGATCTTTAATTTGAAGACCCAGTAGCTTGAGCCTATTCCTCCTTGAAAGTAGGGCCAAGTGTTTATAAGAACTCTTATTACCTTTGATAAAGATAAATCCTAGTGTACATCTTGTTGCTAATTAAAAATGGTGCAATCTGTTCACATATTATTTCTGGACAGTACATTTCATGCAACTATCCCACAGGATTGTTTATCTCAAGCCACAACTTTTCCAGAGCCTATTTTTCCAAATGACAAATTCCTCATAATTATTATTTTTTATTGTTTTAATTTTTTTCCAGATGATCCAGGAACGTGCACATCTTGCGCTACGGGGTATTACAGGTAAGTCTGGCCTTCCTTTTCATGGCACTAACTTTTCTGCAGTTTAAGCATTACTGACTTAATCCTCAATCCAGTGATTAAAGCAAAGTGGCCCTGTAGCCTGAAGCAACTCTGTCCTGTCAGGCTATTAATGAGCAATTCTTGGATTTAGCAATAAGAGCCCAGCTGTTTCCTTGCCTCGAAAGGAGGCCATCTCTTTCTTGATCCTGGAAGTCATCCAGCCTGACACTGGTGTCTAGGAATCCTGCCATGGGTTACCAAGATTCAGATCTTGCTGTTCATGGACAGACCTTAATAATATACCTAGTCCCAAGTAAGCTGTTTGCAAACGTCTGCATGGATACCTTGTCCTTAACCAGAGCGAAGGCGCCAGGGCGAAGCCAGGTGCTATAGTAGCTCAATCATCCCCTAGGTAACGACAGACACAGACCACTAGGTTAGATGAAACAGAGGTAACCATCACTGCCAACACACTCTAATAATCCACAAAATCAAAAATGGCATGTTAAAATATCACCTCCTCTTCCTAGTCTAGCCTCCCTTCCAGCACACACTGTTGACTGTCCTAGAAGGAAAACTAAAGAGAAAGGAGCTGCAAAGGAAAGGAAGGCCCTGGGTAATGCACAGGCTGCATAATCCCTCCCTGTCCTCCTAAGAACTCAGAAGTTTTGTGATATACAAACTCCCACAACTATTTCATCTCTCCATCATTTTATCGAGATTGTCAGAGACACAAGGAGGATGTTAATCTCCTGAAGAGAAAACTGAAGCTCAGAGAGGGACAAGGTTTTACTCAGGTTGCACACAGCTAGTGACAGGTCTGCATTTGGAACATTTGGACTTTGGCAGGTCACCTCCTCTTGTCACCACATTGCCTTTTCCCTCCATCCATGGAATCGGACAAAGCAATATGGTGACAAGAGGAGGTGACCCACCTGTCCAAAGACAAATACTCTTGAAATGTGGTAATAGGGAGGAAGAAGTGAAAGGAGTGAGGAGGATGGGAAAGAAAAGGAAGACCAACAAGCTAAAACATACTAAAAATGATCAGTTAACCTTATCAGTTCTTAGCCTTCTGGTTTTAATCTAACTTTTCCAGAATAGCCTGCCATTCTGTACATTGACTATGTCTCACATCACTGCACTCTTGACCCACTTTGTTTTTTTGTTGTTGTTTGTTTTTTGGTTTGTTTTTTAGACAGAGTCTCACTCTGTGGCCCAGGCTGGAGTGCAGTGGCAAGATCTCAGCTCACTGCAACCTCTGCCTCCCAAGTTCAAACAATTCTTGTGCCTCAGCCTCCCTAGTAGCTGGGATTACAGGCACACACCACCACGCCCAGCTAGTTTTTGTATTTTTAGTAGAGATAGCATTCCGCCATGTTGGCCAGGCTCTGTTAAACTTTGTTAAACACCCTCTGTTAAACTTTGGAGCCAAACCTGGCCGCCTCTCCAGTTCACCACTAACTCGCTAATGAGCATGTTTCATAAAACCCTCTGAAAAACAAATACCCTGAAAGAACATGCTCCAGTATCACCAAGGGTACAACATGAGATATTTATTTCGAGAAACAAACATATCTAATCTTTGAAAACATTGAGCAATTTTGAATACAGCTAGTGAAATGCTATACAACAGAGGTTGTTGCCAGCCATGTTGGCTCGCGTCTGTAATCCCAACACTTTGGGAGGCCGAGGTGGGTGGATCACCTGAGGCCAGGAGTTTGGGACCAGCCTAGTCAACATGGGGAAACCCCATCTCTACTAAAAATACAAAAATTAGCTGAGTATGGTGGTGCGCATGTGTAATCCCAGCTACTCAGGAGG